>NC_090270.1:33476813-34676813 GCF_040414725.1 Anabrus simplex | reverse complement strand
GAGAAAAAGCAAACAATGGCCCAGTGAAGAAAAAAAAAAGCTTGTACTAATATTAGACCAGTATAATTCTCAGGCCAACATACCGTATAAATAATACACAACAATAGCCTGCGGATCGAAGCTCCTGAATATTCTACGACCGTATCCAAGATTAGGCGATATGATTTTAATAGTATATTTCGCTTTACCACATGGGAACATTAGATTCTAGGCGGTTTTACGTTGCGACGACGGGATGGGAAAGCACTAGGACTGGGAAGGACGTGACCTTGGCCATCTGATGGTACAGCATGCATTTGCCTAGTGTGAAAATGAGAAACACCGGACTCGGTAGCTACAGTCGCTCAAGTGCGGCCAGTATCCAGTATTCGGGAGATAGTAAGTTCGAACCTCATTGTCTGCAGCCCTGAAGATGGTTTTCCGTGGTTTCCCTTTTTCACCCCAGGCAAATGATGGGGCTGTATCTTAACTGGGGCCACAACCGCTTTCTTTCCGCACCTACTCCCTTCCTGTATCATCGTCGCCGTTAGAACTGTGGCTGTGCGACGTAAAGCAACTTTCAAAAAAAAAAACCATAGGAAACCGTCTTCAGGGCTGCCGACAGACGGATATGAATTCCTAATTTACGCTTACAGCTATGTGACCCAAACCATGCAACCAACTCGCTCCGTGACAAACATTAGATTATCCTGTATAAACTTACAAACCAATCGGTGCAATAGCTCCATGCGCAAGTACTGTATACACTGTAGTCGAGGTCACAATACACACTGACTTTATTTGCCTCAAGGATTCAGTTAACTCACATGCACTAACTACTAGAGAATGACCACTGTAACGAAGCAACATCACAACCGGAACTAGCAGCATCAAAAGGCAATGATAATTCTACGGTTACGGTTCTTAGCAGCAACTATAGCCCATCCCATAACGTAAGGACACGAGTGTATTCTCGTGACTGCAGTTGATATTCAGTTTTATTGCTTCTAACGCCTAGTTGTGTATGCCTGGTGCCGGAGTAACCATAAACGCAGGTTACTGTATAGGCTTTTGGGCTTATGCCGTGTCAAGAAAATAAGGTGAAATTTCTTTACGTTTCGCAGAGAACTGTGCTCTGCGTCATCAGAAGAAAACCTCGACTGTCCACGAGAAAGGCTGAAGTGTGACTCCCATAGGGTGTCAGGTTGCTTCCCGTCGCCAAACCCTCGGCGCAACTCCAATAACGTAGCAAGAAAAGCCTGTCATGTATTCATCCTTATCATTAGACTCTAGAAGCAGAGGAATGTCACGTATTGGGCATTAGGCATAGATTGCTAAAAAAAAAAAAAAAAAAAAAGTGACGGAGTTAAGGCGGCTTATTATATTTTCAACGAAAGGTGGAGCGACCGCAAGTTGGAAAACTTTTCCGTTACATGAACGTTCATGACCGATCGGAATTAGACTGACGCGCGTCGTCCTCGCTCGAACGAAATGGAAAATGTGGGAGGGTTACCTACTCAAGGACAGGGAAGGTCAAAGAAGCCAGTCCATCGATTACATCTGGCCACCATCAACACCGTATGCCCACTGGCCAGAGCCGCAAATTTGCACCGGTCTTCAACAGTTGAGGCACAGATATCGCCTGTGTCCAGGAGATAAAGAAGCTTGGCGCGAAGGCTAATTATATTGGAGAGGGCTACAAGATCTATTCATATGGCCGACAGTCAAATCAGAATAGCGTCGCGGTGGCTGTAAGTGAGAGGCTACGAGACGGTGTAATCGAAATTTGCCGCGTCACTGACCGGTTGACCTCCATTAACAAATTCAACAACTCTACCTTTCGAGTAGTAGTCTTTTGTTATGCACGCCAGTCAGGTGTTCTAAACAGCGCGGAAAAAAAAATCTGAGATAGCGTTCACGCACTATCTACGATTATTCGTCCTGAGAGCACATTTTCATTGATGAGGATATCAATGGTCACGTACGACCAACGTGGGATGGAAACTCCCAGTGTCATCGTGGACGGAGCTTTGACAACCGGAACGACGATGGCTGCGTCGACTGTGCAGAAGCGCACTATCTCGTCGTTGCCAACACCTACTTCAAGAAATGAGCTGTCCACCTGACCAATAGTGGCGGACGGACATCCCAGATTGACTACTGGCTGCTACGGCGAGATTCGATTGAAATCGTGAACAGATAAAGTAGCCTACTTCTCTAAAATCAACGATAATGAGTTCCCCATCCATCGATTCAAAGAAGCAGCAGTGTCTATGGACCAACTCCCCCAATCTCAACTGTGGATGTTCAAGAGGCGATTGTGTACGATGAAAAACGGGAAGACAACCGGCCCCGACGACATCCCCGCTGAGATATGGAAGATGCTTGGTCAGCATGATGCCGCAATCTTGGCATTCCTGTACAACAAGACTGTGAATGAACGCACAGTACCATACTGTAAATGGACCAGTAGCATTACCGTACCCATTTGGAAGAACAAGGGTGACGACAAAAAAGGTAACAACTATAGAGCCATTCGATTGCTTTGCCATACAATGCAGATATTTGGGCGCATCCTCGATAGCCGCCTCAACACACCAGTAAGATCATGTTTTGCGATGGGCGGTAGAACGACAGATGGCATCCATGTTGTCAGGCTTTCCTTAGAGAGACAAAGGGAGGAAAAAAATGTCCGTCCAACATGTTCAGATCTAGAGAAGGCTTTCGACCTAATTTCTATAAAAGCACTTCGAACGAACAGTGTTCCCAAGAATGGACACAACTCCTATATAGTAACACCAGCAGCACTGTGTGACGTCCTGCTGGAATCTCACCGTCTTCTCCCCCATCCTGGTTAACGTCCATTATTAATCGGCTCCGTCACCCGAGCTATTCATCCTCTGCATGGACAGGGTGACGACGGATATGCAAGCACCGCACCCATGGACACCCCTATATGTGGACCGAGTTTTCTTGACTGGCGAACAGCGTCGGGATCTTCAGGAACAAACGCAAGAACGCAAGCGGGAGAGCTCGACTTGCGGAACACGGACTCCGGACCGTAGACAGACTGAACCATTTAATCTGGTGGCCAGGACATAAAACAAATCTATTTAACTTTAAATACCTCATCTTCCTCACATGTGAGGACGGTAATACCCTAGCCGATACCCATTATAATGTAGCCTGGCAGCAGAAACGTGAATGAGAATTAATTTTCATTTATCTGTCGACTGTCTTACGTGACGACGGATTGCAGAAACTACGCCAAGTGCTAGTAAATCTAGCTACACAGTCTGTCGCACTTAATTCCGGGTCCTTGGCTAAATGATCAGCAAACTGGCTTTCGGTTCAGAGGACCACGGGTTCCATTCTTGGTCGGCCGTGGATTTTAACTTCGTGCGGTTTTGTCCTCTTTATTAAATCCAATTTATTAGCATAACATTCGTGCATTTAAGTGAAATTTAACATAGCAAATATTTCCTGAGTTCCCTAGGGTTCAATGAAGTCCTCTGCAACCGCAGACTACCCATCCATCTGAAGGCCAAGGTCTACAAGACTCGCCCTTTATGGATACGATTGTCGACCGGTTACCGTCACGCATAAACAAGCTCCGCATGTCCTGTAAATGCGCATGGTCCGATAGATTCTGGGCCTCACGAATCTAGACCATATCACGAACGAAGACGTTCAGACCGTTCTTGAAGTGGCACCCATACAAGAGAATATGCGAGAGGATCGTATACGTTAGAATGGCCATGCTGCACGTAGTAATGCACAGTACTGAAATATGCCTCGATTTGTTACTAGCCGCTATGAATTCGACGGCGGCATGCTTTGTCACGCAACCGTTTTACAAGCATTACGTCGGTATTTTACGTATCTAGTAGTCGCATTAAACACCCCACGAAGATGTCTGCAGCTTTAGCACCTTCCTACTCTCGGCTTCTGCTACATTCTTTTCTTCATAACTTTCAGTTTGCTTACTTGCGCACTTCTGATTATTTCTTCCTTGGCTAAAATCTGATCTAGTCCACAGTTTTCCTCGCTCAGCAACTCAATAACATCTTCATCAATTCCCCTTCCTGTTGGACGCCTGTGGAATGTCAGTGTCAATGGACTGAGTGTCAGGAAATGATGATTCTGTCATAACTGACTTAATGCTGAGTCCAACTCTCGCCCAATGCTTCTCTTGTGTGGAAACAACATTGTATTCAGAAGCAATAGATTTCTGTGAATAATCTTCTACCAACTTGAATAAAATTTCCTGTTTCTGCTTGAGATCTAACGTAACGTGCTACATGATTACGTCCAATTAATAGCTGTAGTATAGCTGTTGAGAACCTCCGTGGCTCAGACGGCAGCGCGTCGGTCTCTCACCGCCGGATACCGTGGTTCAAATCCCGGTCACTCCATGGGAGATTTGTGCTGGACAAAGCGGAGGCGGGACAGGTTTTACTCCGGGTACTCCGGTTTTCCCTGTCATCTTTCGTTCCAGCAACACTCTCCATTATCATTTCATATCATTCATCAGTCATTAATATCACCTTAGGAGTGGCGACCCCATTGTAATAACAGCCTATATCTGGTTCATTCATTATATCCCTGACCCGGTCAAAGACTGAAAAACAGGTTGTAGGTTTTCATTTCATTTAAGTACAGCCGTTGATAGAGATTCGTAATATCACAGAAGCTCATATCGACGTTATTTAAGGTCACAACAAAGAGGTCGAAATAATAAGGGCTGGATCAGCGAGTCTAGTGTACATTCCTCCACAGAAGGGGCATCTGGTTGTAAAATTGGGCCAGATCCACAATCAGTGTCGACCTCAATAAACTGGGGAAGGAGGCGGATCGGGGAGGAGGAGGAGAAGAAAGAAAGAAAGAAAGAAAGAAAGAAAGAAAGAAAGAAAGAAAGAAAGAAAGAAAGAAAGATGATTATGCATCTAAACACTCGTCATAATTGATCGAACGTCTAGGAATTCGAAACCGCGACCAAAAGCAGAAGAAGCGAATTCTTGGATACGTTACACAGCCTGCAATACGACACGATTATGCCATGCACTGTGTAGCAATACAGCTCTAGAAACAAAATGAACTAGCGAACTATTCAGCATCAAGTAAGCAAACGGGCAATACATAATGAAAATATAGGAAGACAGAACTTCGTGCCTCTAGAAATTGCGTGGAGAATTTCTCAGTCGCTCCCTCAAGCGAATACAGTAATACAATTTCAAAGAAACTTATCTGCACAAGATTTGTCCACTTGAAATTCTACTTGGTAATTCCGTACTGTGAAATTTCAACTCTGCCAACCCATGTAGTTTAGTTTGAAACAGGATGCACAGAACAAGTCTGCTCTGGCTGGGCTGCGTAAGCTGATATAACTACAGCTGCTTCGAGGTTGATAACACCGAGTCAACCATTACACACGCCCCCACCGTGATATTCGCAACGCATAATATTTTCTTGTTGGTTCACTACCGGTACCTGATATTTTGTTGATTAATTTAGCAGTTTTGAAACATACTTGAGTACCAGTTATGGGTTAGAATTAGTCTGGTAACCACAATTACTGTGGTACTGTATTTGGAACAGTCAAGCAAACCGTAACGAACAAGTCATGAAGGCCCTTGCAATGTTGGAAGGTAATGGATTCTATCATTCGCAACCTCGACACCTAATGGTATGCAGTTGAGGAAATTTTAAACTCTGTTTTTTGAGAGAGAACAAGTTTACTGTTTCGTTAGCATTTTTTTCTACATTACCGTTGGTAGATATTGAGTACACTGCAAATTACAGACGAATCACGTCAAATTTAGCTCTTATTCTTTCAGAAACAGTACATAACTGAAACAATACTGTCCCTGGGTTCGAAGTTGGTATAAAAGCATTTTTAAAGTTTCATAGAATGAACTAATACCACTCAGCGAACATTCTTCAACATTTCACGTTATGACAGCTTGTTTTATAGAGCCAGCTCTGACTGACATAACTGCGAATGAACGGAAGACGAAAACACTACGAGGCGAAACATGATTACATTGACTACCTCCACGCAGTGCTCCTTGGGTTATGCTAAATAGTAGGGCATAACATACATAAAATTATTTCAACTACAGTACTTCCATCCCTTTTCACAACTCGTGAGAAGAACGGGTACTCGAGTTAGTAATAGAGGAGAGGATGTTTATTTTAATACGATCTTATTGTGGACGCCTATCGTCCTTTGTTTTAATTCCATCACTAAACAATTTATGTTTCTAGTTTACAAACTATCGCTGTTATTTTGTACTGTTTCTATCTAATTACCGTTCTATTTCTTACATCGTTTATACTAATCATTGTCCGGCTCCATGGCTAAATGGCTAGCGTGCTGGCCTTTGGCCACAGGGGTCCCGGGTTCGATTCCCGGCAGGTTCGGGAATTTTGACCATCATTGGTTAATTTCGCTGGCACGGGGGCTGGGTATATGTGTCGTCTTCATCATCATTTCATCCTCATCACGACGCGCAGGTCGCCTACGGGGGTCAAATCAAGACACCTGCACCTGGCGAGCCGAACATGTCCTCGGACACTCCCAGCACTAAAAGCCATACGCCATTCCATTCCAATTCATTTTTATACTAATCATTCATCCAAACTTAATTAGACCGAATGAGTTAACCGTGTGGTTAGTGTCGCGCAGCTGTAAGCTTGCATTCGGGAGATAGCGAGTTCGAAACCCACCGTCGGCAGCCCTAAAGATGGTTTTCCATGGTTTCCCATTTTCACACCAGGTAATTGCTGGTGCTGTACCTTAAGTAACGCCACTGCCGCTAACTTACCTATCCTAGCCCTCCGTCGCCGAAAACCTTCGAGGTGTTAGTGCGAAGTTATACGAGTAGAAAGAAAATAAGGAAATGTATGCGTGTTGACGATCTGAAAGTTATGGTTTCAAAACAAATCTCTGTCCCCTTTTCTATTGGCGGTTGAACACCACCATACCACAGACAAGTTCTCGACAGATGTGGGATCGTAAAAGGCTCTAGGACTGGAAAGGAAGCGTCCGAGGTGTAAATTAAGGACCAGCTTTTCTCTTATGAAAATGGGGAACACGCAAAACCATCTTCAGGGTAGCCGACAATGAGGCTCGAATCAGCCATCTTCAGTCACTACCTATACAGCGTAAGCAACTCGCTGAATATTTTCAAGTTTAAAAACCCTTACCCTCTCACTGTGCTGTTTGTGTGTTCGCTAATCGGTACTGTCTGCTATCTATAGTCATGCACGTCACGGAATGCTCGCGCTGAGTTCGCACGTATGCTGATATCACAGGCCAACAAAACTAACGAATGGACATTTCTGGCAAATAAAACTAGTAATTAGAACGATAATAAAAGCAAAAATCATTACAAAATACTCCTACATACCTGAACTCTATGCGACAGTTTTCCCATGCAAATACTTTCTGCATTTGATGAAATACCTCAATAACGGGACGTTCATAACATACATAATAGTAAACCTAACGCATGAATCACACATACATATAAAACTAATATTAGCTAAAACAGGTGATGGTAGAAATATTTCGTCAAATATTCAATGGATATACAATATATGCGCCAGTTTTATTTTAATCATATGGCCACAGGTATTTTGTTTTGGCGCTATTGAAGCTGCCTGCGTGTCAATATCGACTTTCCGTTTTATTCTACCAGCAGAGACACAGATCTCTGTTAAGCTATCTATGGCGAAGATTTCATTTTTTTTTTTCGGATTAGCACCAAATGCGTCGCCAAAGATTTTTTACATGCTGACATCATACGACGTGGACTGGGACTTCTTTCCGCCCTTTTATTGAGTCTGACTACGTCTGCTGGTTTTGAACCAGCGATCTTGGGATTCGGAGACCGACTCTCTTACCACTGACGGACTAGTATATAATACTGTTCACTCTGCGTGAAACGTATTCTGTTATTTTGTTTTCTTAGGAGAAAATCGCTGGAGATTTATTGTACACACTTAATTCACGTTTACGTGGCTATTGATATCGTGAGCATAGACACAGAATGCGGACCTGAGTCCCGTATGACAGCTCACAGTGAGCCAGCCGGACTGTTCCTCTCGCCAGTCCGTAGCGGACAAAGGCCTATTTCACACCTACTCAGCTGTCGGATAACCTGAGCACGTGGGAGAAGCTGCGGGAGATGATAGTATTAATTCACATCCAGCAACACTCATTTGTCATTTTTGGTATAATCGCAATATACTCGTACTTCGGGGGTACGAAGGAAAAACAATCGGATTTGGAGGGTACGCAAACCAAAATGTCTCCATACCACTGATCTGTAGGGTCTTAGCGTCCGTCTTGTCTGCGCAGTTCTAACAAGGAAACATCGGCAATGGTTAAGTCGCCGATCGCGATAAAACTTGGAAAACACATTGAGGTACACATAAATATGATGCCAGCATCAATTTTGGGTGCCGACATTTATTACGGCGTTAACTAAGGGTCCTAAAAGTTGCGACATTTCACGTTCCGCGCGAACAGCTATGAATACTTATTGGCCAATGCTTAGCCGGCACAGTCTGCTTTGTGCCACACCTCCGCCCGTCCTTCAGATTCGTCACCGCACGTTTCCCTTTTCCCCTCGAATGCCCATCTTCTTAGCTGTCGAACAGAACCGGTGCTACACTTTGCGTACTCTATCAGCCTTCCTCATATCTCTCCTTTGTAATTTCCACATTGTATTAGTCAGTTTACATTTTCTGAAATGTTTGCACCGGGCGGGTTGGCCGTGCGGTTAGAGGCGCGCGGCTGTGAGCTTGCATCCGGGAGATAGTGGGTTCGAATTCCACACTCGGCAGCCCTGAAGATGGTTTTCCGTGGTTTCCCATCTTCACACCAGGCAAATGCTGGGGCTGTACCTTAATTAAGGCAACGGCCGCTTCCTTCCAACTCCTAGGCCTTTCCTATCCCATCGTCGCCATAAGACCTATCTGTGTCGGTGCGACGTAAAACAATTAGCAAAAAAGTATGGTGCCTGTTGTTATGTTTTGTATCGGTTTTCTTTTCACTATTTTTTAATGTTTCGAATAGACCAAAGATTGTTTTTGTTTACTATCAGTTATTGATGGGGAGTTGCCCGATGTATTGTATACGGAGTCATTTATTGTGTTGCCTTGTAATTGTTTGTTGTTGTACCAGTTCGTACAATAGCCATTTAACTTTTCGCGCATGTAACTGCCATTATACCCACAATATTGTAGTGTGATACTTCAATATCGGTACTAGTCGAATACACAGAACGTCAGTACCGGTAAAGTAAGACTACAGGTCTGCCTGTGATTACTGTATATCTACTGCATATATAAATGCACAATTTTTTTTTTTCAAGGCGTTTCTTATTACGTCAAACTTTACTACATTCCATGTCACACATATCAAAGTTGCCTATGCATTAAATTAATTTATATTCGACCACATCTGCTGCAATTGAAATGTGTTGTGTCTGTCACTGCAAAACATAAATAAATCGTTCAGTACAAGCACAAATAAAAACATTCTACCTATAGGCCTGTTCCTTATACCAGAGTACGCAATACGGAAAATACCACTAGTTTCAAAATTCGAGTTTATAACTGTTCTTGTTGTCGTCGATGTCGTTTCGTTATGAGTTATGACACAACTGATAGAGTACACAAAATGGGGGTGGGGGAGGGGACATAAAGAGAAGGTCTGGATCTGTAACCAGGTTTTGATATCTCGAGGTACCGAATCTTATTACATTCATTGTGATCCTCAACCCGAGTATTTTATAATTTATTTAAATAAAAATGTATTTAACGTTGTTTAAAGGTGGGAGATGTATTTAGTGGTGGGTGTTTTAATTTAATTAATTCCATATGTATGTCCGCTCTAAAGGACACTACCGGCAGCTTCAAGGCGTTTTAGAAGTAAATAATAATTTAAGCGTAGGTAGGACGCGGTACCCAATCCCACGTTTGACCACGCCCGGTGGTACTTAACTCGGAGTTGTACCCACGAATGTGACGACTCACCGGAATTAGCAGGAATGAAAATATAACATTTGAATAAAATATGGTTATATTAGCTTAGGTTATTTATTATCATTAAATGTGAAACGGAACATTATTTAAAGGATTTAAATAAGTATAGAACGAAAAGAAGCAAAGTATGGAGCCGGTCCCGTTCAACAGCTATGCAGCCGGCAAGCGCGGGGAGAAGGGAAACGTGCGGCGGCGTACCAGTTGGAGTGGAAGGGGAGGAGGTGCAGAGGTGGACTCCAGGCACGCAGTGTGCCGGCTTAGCATTGGCCAGCAGGTATTCATCGCTGATCGCGCGGAACTTGAAATGTCGCAAATTATAGGCCCCTTAGTTAACGCCCTAATGAATGTCGGTACCCAAAATTGATGCTGACATATTTTTCACGTATACCTCAATGTGTTTTCCAAGTTTCATCGCGATCGGCGACTTAACCATTGCCGATGTTCCCTTGTAAGACGGAACACGGAGGGATACCGACGTTCCGTTTTGCTGTCCGACTTTTAGTCAGTTTTCGTGAGACCGAGCGAGTTAACTATGCGGTTAGGGTCGCTGAACTGTGAGTTCACACTCGCGAAATGGTGGGTTCGAATCCCACTGCCCGCAGCCCTTAAGATGGTATTCCGTGATTTCCCATTTCCACACCAGGCAGCTACCTTCCCAATCCTAGCCATTTCCCATCCCTCCGTCGCCGAAAACCTTCCGAGGTGTTAGTGTGACATTGAGCAATATGTATATATTGTCTTATCCTTGGTTCTGACTGAGGTATGAGCGATGCTAGTCCCTGCTATGAATGGTGTGAAAATGTTGCTCATAGAGTCAGTTGATGCATGCATATCAGTGGACTTGGCAGGACTGAAATGCAATAGCAACTTCTGGCTCGGTGAAGAAAGCAACAGAAAACTTACTCATTTCCCTAGTAAGCCTCTTCAGTGATGCCTAGGCCAACTATGACACCTGATGCGGAGCTTTTGAGCATCCAACCAGCCTTATGGTTGAGGACTGAACATACATCTGTGGCCTGGTTCTAAAAGGGCCAATGTCAAAAGACCAGTTTCTGAGATATGAGCATTTGAAGTTTTGCTTATAGTTTTCCAATTTTCTTTTTCAACAACTAACTTTAAATAACTTTATACTTTCTTTGTGGAAGTCACCTTATTAAACGCTAGTTTTTCTATCGTATTCTTTAAAAATTGCCAGGTATCTACTCTTTATTGGTAATCTAACATTATTGGCAAGGGCTAATTTAATTAATCGTTAACTGTTCATTTAGTACTTAACAGAGACATTGGCCCTTTTAACATTATGCAAGCCAGGATAAAACGCGTTTGTATCAGTTAATATCTCAATTTCGATTTTTTTTTTTTTTTTAAAGACATTGGCCCTTTTAGAACCAAGCCGGCCCTTTTAGAACGAAACCACACATATAATCGTGAGTCGTGCAAGATATCACATGATAGAGGAATTTTTAATTTACTCCTCTGCAGCATTAGCTTTGAGATCATAAGCTGAAACGATAATGACTAGATCAATGGGCAAAAGCTTGATTACCTAAACGAGATAAACTGTTGCGTATAAATTTAATGGAACATTATTGAATCAGGTGGCTCGTACAATAATAATAATAATAATAATAATAATAATAATAATAATAATAATAATAATAATTATTATTATTATTATTATTATTATTATTATTATGCTAGCTGCTTTACGTCGCACCGGCACAGATAGGTCTTATGGCGACGATGGGACAGGGGGGGGGGCTAGGAGTGGGAAGGAAGCGTCCGTGGCCTTAATTACGGTACAGCCCCAGCATTTTCCTGGTGTCAAAATGGGAAAGCATGGAAAACCATCTTCAATGCTGCCGACAGTGGGGTTCGAACCTACTATCTCCCGAATACTGCGTACAATTATTTCGGGATGGTCAGTGAAACGTACATTTCTATATCTTGGTAGTGCCCCATATCAGAAAGAAAGTCAGTGCAATGAGACTGGAAACAATGTAACTGTTCCCTCTCGTCAAAACACTTGAGGAGATGAAAGTTATTATCTTGGGACACATGAATATTAAATAAACTATTTGTGACTTGCCCGCAAATTGCCACGCAAATAGAAACAATTAACATTCCATGGTTCCCCATTTCTCTATGTAATGTTTGAGCGCCATGGTTACAGTTTTAAACAAAACTGTAAACCAAAATTTATATTTACTAGCATAGAGACTTATACTTAGATCACAGGGGTAGGATTTTAAATAATTAACCATTAAGTATCGCTTAAGAAAGAAAATTAACGCAATATAAAATACAAATGAATTAATTATACAAAAAAAAAGAGATGAATCGGAAAAGTTTCCTTAAAGCGTGGAGAGATTTAGAATTTACTGAATTTACTATTGCTTGCTTTATCTAATTGCAGCTCACCAATTGCAGCTTTCGTTATAGTCATCCGGTTTCCGTGGTTACTCGTTCTCTTCTTCTCGATGTAGAATTTGCTCCATGGGCATCCTTCCTTCCTTCTCTGATGTAGTATGGGCTATCTGGACTAACACTCCCTACTTGCCTAGTCTTTAAAATAGACATTGGCCCTATACTTGTAAAAACTGATCAGCGTTGATCGTATGAGGAGAAAATTCAGAGATATGAATTTTTCCATATTAGTAGAAATCTCAATCCAACTGAATTATACTATTTATACGGTACAGACTTGTACCAAATTTCCGTAGACTTGAACTAAACATAGTTCTTCGTCCATAATATTTACTGAAAATAACATAAGCCGTAAGCTTGTTTCGTTTCTCGTAGATCCGATAACATAACCGAAGCGACAACACATTGTACAAAAGTAACTATGTCGCTGAGCGACCACACACTGTATCAAAAATCAAATCACGTCGTACAAAGTAGATGTTCACAGTAGAAGTAGAAGTGATGGAGTTCATGTAGTTCGGTTATAAGGTTGTAAGGTCGTAAGGCTGTCAGGTTGGAAAGTCCCGTTCTCGTGTTAAGAATCAGTACATATCCGGGCTCACCTCCACTCTTTGGTAACAGCTCAATCTCAAAACTTATATACAACGAAGTATCTGATTCGATAGATCGAAGCATCAACTCCCTTTCTCTTCTTCCTCGACAAGTCCAGAAGGCGTGGCGATGATATAGCTGACCAGCTTGCAAGCCTCGCGCACGGGTCGCTGTTTACTAGCCTTGGTCATAAGATAAACCCATGACGCACGCAAAATCCCAAGCTTCAAGAACAACCCCCTCCGTATACACAAACATGAGATGAAATGAAAACAACTATGTCTCAACATATTGACCGTATTTACAACATAATGACTTCTTATCCTACATAATATAACAATTTCAATACTAAAACGTTATTATATATACAATATGATTCCAAAAAGCCTTGATTACAAATGATTGACGTTGAATAAATATGTTATTACGAATAATCGCCGATGGCGGATAAACTTGATATCAAATGATATCGCGTAAAATTATATTATATTAAATTAGTAGGGCTGGAGAAGCCTGGACGGTTACAACAACGCCACATGAATGACTCACCCTCACAATTCGTTGACTAGCAAACGGAAAAGGTTACGAAGATCTGAAATTGCCCGTTGCAATATACCGTATAATGTGCTCAAGAAACAGTATCTGGAAGTAAGCAGAATATTTGAAAGTTATTGGTACAAGGTAAAAATGAATGTCATGTTCATTTAACATATAGAACTCCAGTTTATTCTGTTTTGTTAATTATTTGTTGCTTTCATAATGTTACACTATTTGTGCGCGGCTTAACTTGTACCATAAGCTAAATAAAAATATTTTTTGCAAGTTGCTTTACGTCGCGCCGACACAGATAGGTCTTATAGCGACAATGGGATAGGAAAGGCCTAGGAGTGGGAAGGAAGCAGCCGAGGCCTTAAGGTACATCCACAGCACTTGCCTGGTGTGAAAATGGGAAACAACGGAAAACCATCTTCAGGCCTGCCGACAGTGGGGTTCGAACCCACTATTTCCCGGATGCTAGCTCACAGCTGCGCACCCATAACCGCACGGCCAACTCACCCGGTAAAAATATAACTGGAATAAATATATATTACACACACACACACATAATGTAAACTCACAGTACAATGAAAAAATAATGTATTATGACCTTTTTATCACTGCTTCAACGATAACAAAAAGCACATGTTAACAAGATTACCAGCTCTCAATATATCTTTTCATACAGAATGATCGATGTATCCATTCATGACTCAGTTTTAATTACGCCCCGAAAGCAAACATTTAATACCGCGTAATTGCGTTCAAAGAGAATTTATAAGCAGTAACTCTTCCATTCTACTGTTCCTTCGGCCAACGGAATATAAAATTACTATAGAGACGAAATCAGAATCTCATGTATCTGTCGCTATAACGATATCTTAATGAAGCTTCTGACACATAGACGCTACAAAGGCTTTAATCAAAACTGGAAATACAGTTCTAGATTTTCCAATACAGTAATCCCATTACTCGCATTTAAAATTAGCTTTACCAGACAGAAGACATTTCTCCACAGAGATATATTGACCAGCGACCGACTCCTACGCGGGTCAACTACTAGCACGACCGAAAGATTTCTAGGTTAATTTTCTTTCTTTCTTCTTTGTCTTCTGGAGCCGTCTTCTCGCAGAAACTGGCGGCCATCATGAAGTATATATTCCTATTTTGTGTTTCCGCATCAGAGTTACCACATTTCGGATCACTGTCTGAGGTTCCGCGTAAGGGTAAACTTCTCCGCCCATGTTTCCCTTCTATTAGGTTGTATTTCTCATTTCAGAAGATGAGATCGAAACAGGCTGCTTTTCTGGGTTTTGAGAGGATTAGGACTCCACACGATTTCCCGGAACGACTGAGCACCACCTAGTGACGCGGTCTACCCATGGGATCTTGAACATTGAGCTTTAGATCCGAATTCAAAGGCCTGCAGTCGGTTCATACACGAAACCTTGAGACCGTAAAGGGGCTCTGGTAACCTAACATAGAAGATTTAACGACACACGAACGAGTTTCGGAGTCGGAGGTCACAAGACGCACACAAGGTATCAGCAATGTACCCTTGCGATGGCGATTCTGTTTTTGACTACTACACCCATGCTAGTTGGTATTGAGTGGTTTATCTACAATTTGCCAATAAAAAGTGCACGTTTATGGTTTTAAGCCAACGGCCGTAGCCGTGTTGAAACACCGGATCCCGTGAGATCTCCGAAGTTAAGCAACATTGAGCGTGGTCAGGAGTTGGATGGGTTGCCACGTGCTGTTGGTGGGGGGTAAGGGAATGGAGGAGCGGAGAGGAACTGGCCACCCTACCGCACGTAAACTCCGGCTCAGGAACACCTCTGCGGAGGTTCGGACCTGCCTTCGGGCAGAATAACCCTTACCTTACCTTATGGTTTTAAAACGAGATTAAATGATAACATCCTCCACAAATTTCCCTGAACGCCACCTGTCACATTCCTAGCATTCACTACTTTTGACTGGCAGAGATTGTAATGGATATATTAAAAAGCAAGACAAAAAATATTTTATTACAAAACTTCATAATACCGGACGAAGTCTACAAAGTTTGACGCAGAATCTTTCGTTGAAGACAGCTTTGTTTTTGTGTCGGGAAAGGTACCACCAACTTCTCTGAGTACACCCTTGAACTCTGGATGGGCGAGGGTGAAATTACGTCGCAGATAGCCTTTAAACATTTCGTAAGTCCCTACGATGGCATCTAATACAAAATAAATAAGTACTTCACATACAAGAGAAGGAAGAATTTCAGTATATGAACACTCGAGTACTTTTTATTTTTATTAATATTTAGCTGATGATGTTGCAAGTTGCTTTACGTCGCACCGACACAGATAGGTCTTATGGCGACGATGGGACAAAAAAGGGCTAGGAGTGGGAAGGAAGAGACCGTGGTCAAAGGCACAGCCCCAGCATTTGCCTGGTGAGAAAAGATCAGGACTGCCGACAGTAGGGTTCGAACTCGCTATTATCTCGAAAGCAAGCTCACAGCTGTGCGCTCCTAACCGCACGGCCAACTCGTTCGGTATATACTTAGCTAAGCTAGGTGTATTTATTAGTCATATGACCGGTTTTGGTGAAAGATGAAACTGAAGCGAGTCCGAACTACTGAAATATGGACGGTTGTCTAAACTACAGTAAATGTTTCTAACATTCCAATGTCGCCTTGTAGAAACTGATAATTACTACACAGGTTAATTTTCATGCGAAACTACGGGAAAATACATAGACCCATAGCCTCCTCGATTAGAGATTACTTTTACAGTATTAAGTGCAAATACAAATTCAGTAACTTACCTTCTCGTTGTTTTTTTTTTTTTTTTCCGTTATGTACACAGATTCTTGTCTGTATTCCACGTACTCTACATATTACCTGTGTCAGCAGTCTGCAGAAATGGGAATCATCGATAGAGACAGGCGAGACCCCACATATCATATAACCACGAATATCAGTCCGTCCCAACACCCGGAGCTGACTAATGACCACTGTTACAATTAAGACCCACCAAAGCCTCCGAAACGTGGAAGGAACTGTTCAATTAAAGACAACAAAGAGAAGCTACGTTAATGCAATTTCCACATTAGCGAACTTTCAGAGCTTACACTGAGTGATATGTATCATAAGACGGAATAGTTTGGCGTTCTTCATTTTACCAGTTCGTCTCAATGAACTACGGGCAGGTCCTTAAGCTCAACTTAGTACTGTTTGTGCACGAATAGCAATTTAAAACGTAAAGTTGTACGTAAGTATTAATGCAATGTTTCAGAAAGCATCCCGTACGTACTTCTTTTAATTATTGTAATATTCTTGTAATATTCTTAATACTTCTTAAGAGCCTCAGTGGCTCAAGCAGCAGCGCGCCGGCCTCTCACCGCAGGGTTCCACGGGTCAAATCCCTGTCACTCCATGCGAGATTTGTGCTGGACAAAGCGGAGGTAGGACAGGTTTTTCTACGGGTATTCAGGTTTTCTCTGTAATCATTCATTCCAGCAACACTCTCCACTATCATTTCATCTGTCAGTCAATCATTGCCTCAGGCGTGCGAAAGGCTTCGGCAGTAGGCTGCCTATCCTCGCCGCTAGATAGGGGCTTCATTCCATCCCTGACCCGGTCGAATAACTGGAAACAGGCTGTGGATTTTATTTTTCAATCATAATGTTATTTGCTTTACATCCTACTAACTACCTTTACGGTTTTCGGAGACGCCGGGGTGCCAGAATTTAGTCCCGCAGGAGTTCTTTTACGGGCCAGTAAATCTACGGACACGAGGCTGACGTATTTGAGCATCTTCAAATACCACTGGACTGAGCCAGGATCGAACCTGCCACGTTGGGGTCAGAAGGCCAGCTCCTTAACCGTCTGAGCCACTCAGCCCGGCATTTAACATTCTTTCTCTAACACCTTCTCTTTAAGGAAGGTTAGCTGGTTGGTTGGTTGGTTGGTTGGTTGTTGACCTTCACGGATGTTTTCTTCTTCCGATTTTGAGCATTCTGTATCAAGATTGCAGTGTATTTTGGATGTCAAACCACTGTCGGTGGCTCCGCACCTAGAATAATCGCCACCTACAGCCACGTGTGCCTCCTATGATCAAATGTATCAGGTTGCATATCTCATTCCAGAGTTGTGACCGAAATAGACGTACATCGCTCACCTATGGTTTGCGAGGAAATATTCCAAGATACTTCACAGTACATAACGAGGATAAAGAATATAAGATGCAGTTAGCTGGGAACTTGGATTTGTACATTTATCATCTTTCTCGAAATTAATACTGTTTCTAATTTTCACATAATTCCAAATTGTTGTTAATGTTCACTTTCGTTTCGAACTGCTGACACCATGCTATTGTAATACCTCTCTCAAAGGGATCACAGCTTGTGAAGCGTTGGAGCTTCAAGCCGGAAGTGCCTTTACATCCATATAATTGTACCAGACATTACCATTATTTCTTTCCCATATTTGATCAACTCTTTATTCTCCCTTGGAGCCGACGCTGCACAATCACGAATTCCATGGAATCTTCCACTATCGCGCCTTTCGTGACTTTCACCTTCTTTTAATCAATACTCTCATTCGTCTTCCCCTTCCTAAAAATGCTTCTGTAAAGGGCTAATAACCTCATTTTACTTCTCTGAACAACCATTAGAACTCTTCATTGTCATCCCTCCCTTTCTCTGTCCGTTGAACTTCTAGTAATCTTGATGCCAATGTTATGCACTATCAGAACTAAAATAATCTCTCATGTACGACATAGACTTTCAGAATACGTCTGTAGTAGGTTTTAATATTATTTATTGATCTATTTATTAATTAATTTCATAGTTCATGGTCAGAGGACATGAGGAGTTAAAGTGGATATGAGGTTTGATATTGATGATGGAATTAATATCCTGGTAAAACGCACGTATATACAACCGGAGTTGGTGGAGGCACAAATACATTCACGGTTACCTCAGGCCTCTCGACTAAAAAGGGCGACTTCCTAGTGGCTCTTAACTTGGGAGCATGTGTTGGTGACCACGGAGTACCCAAGTGAGTCCTGAATTTTCTTTATTTATACTAGACTCCCCAATTCCGCATACCCTTTCCGATCTTCCTTCGGCAAATCGTTTTCTCTTCTGACACCGACGGTATCAGGTTCGCGAGGCCTCGTGACCCTTTCACTTCTACGCCCTTTGCGATTCTTTCTTACCTTTTGCCGATATGTATTTTGAAGGGTCGTATCTCTTCCTTCTCTTCTGATTAAGAGTTCAGAGGTCAAGGAAAGAATCAGGAATTAACTATATTCCGGTGAAAGGAGAAAACTAAAAAGCGGTAGAAAATTGACGCGTTCTTAACAGGCGTTAGAAGTAGTAGTGTGACGTGATTACTTCATAGCCTCTTCCCTATTACGTATGTCGACACTACATGTGAATTTGGGCCAGTTATACGACCGGATGTCCTTTCTGACAACAACCCTGTAAGAAGGCCTGCATTCTCTATCGCGTGTTTCTGTGGTGGTTGGTAGTGAGGTATGCCTGACGCAACTAATTCCCCTTAAAACAATTTCCACATCCGCAATAAAACAGGAGGCACTCCATCCTCCTTTGGCCTTGTCCGGCAAAAGTCTCATAATGTAACATGCTCTCTACTTCGACAAGGTGTGGGAAGTCTACTATTTCACACCTGCTACCAATTAGTTACTCGATTACAATTCTAAAAGAATGCCCGTCCACTAGCATGTATTTTGCAAATAATGCATTAATGTAAAGTGCGGAAGATCACAAACATTACGAACTTCCTGTACAAGACCACAAGGTTTTAAGGGCAATTCGGTATTCAAAAGAAACTCCCTCCAACTTGTGCCTTGGAAAAAAGTTGGGAGTTCTCCACCAACTATGAGATGAGTGGTTCCGACAGAACGCTGATCAAAGAGCAGGTCGCTTAGCTCCCCTATGTTATTAGCCTTTACAGACAGTAGTCTAACCTGAGCGAATCAACCACACACTACATTCGCATTACCTGAGTAGCACTAGTCTACATCGTACTTTCTCACCACCTCATCCCCCTTAATGCAATATGCTAACGGGCTTGCTAGTGAGAGAATAAAAGCATCCCACAGGTTCTGGTTTTGCTTTGAGCTTCGGCTACCATACCGACAACTAACTCATTCAGGACAGCAGGCTAAAATGTACTACATATAAACTCATTTGATAAGAATTGGTTTTCCTGGAAATTAATTTGGATTTTCTTTTATACCGTCCTAGCTTTTGTCCGAGGCTTTGAATGGTATAAATTAATTTTTTGGCCTTTATACAACTGAAGAACACTGGAAACTGTACCAGAATGCACTCAATATATTCTTAGTAAATGCAACATGTTGCTTTCTGTTGATTTGTTGAGAGAAGTTTTCAGAAAAAAAAAAAAGGCAGGAGTATAGAGAAACTATAAACTCACAGAAAATCGTTGACTGGGCATATAACATCATCAGCCAGAAACTACTTGGTAGTACTGGCGCCTTCAGATGACACAGGGCTACTACGTAAACTGAGGTCTCAGAACAACATGCGCACTGTAAGAATAACGCATTTCGGATTGCGTTGGATTCCGCGCAGCGAGCACAAGGCAAGAAAGCATGAAACAAAACCGTTATTGTCAGCAAGAAAACAATGGAACTGAACGGAGCATCGTGGCCCGCGAGCGAAGTCCCGGAATTCATTCATTTCTCTCTGGCTCAGGGGCGATACTCTCGAAAAGAAAATTTTATTTCTCAGCTCCTACTCTAAAAACTGTTTTTCTTTTTTTGCTAGTGGTTTTACGTCGCACTGACACAGATGGGTCTTATGGCGACAATGGGATAGGAAAGGCCTAGGAGTTGGAAGCGACCGTGGCCTCAATTACGGTACAACCTGGTGTGCAAAATGGAAACCACGGAAAACTATCTTCAGGGCTGCCGGCAATGGAATTCGAACCCACTATCTCCCGGATGCAAGGCTCACAGCCGCGCGCCCCTGATCGCACGGCTGAACTGAAATAAAACAAGTGCACAGAAATTCTGGATGTGTCTACTGTAAAAATGGCAATTTTTAATGAGAAATGGGTCACCATTTTTTTATTTATTCGAACTAAACCGAAGATACAGACAACAAAACATTCAAAAATGAAGGATATCTCTCCCCATCTTGTATACTATCTCGATCCTCTTTAAAGTACGATAAAAAGAACTAATTTATGGACAGACGTGCACATACACAAATGCTCTAATCATATGTTTGCAAAAAATAACACCTACAAATCCAGTTGGTGCATCCACTGAATAGCATCGTCTGTCACAAGTCTGAACTCTGTCACATTATCCTAGGAAGTACTATGCGATTTACGATCACTACAGTCAATACCTTGAAGATGTTCGCCACTCCCGCATGTTGAATAAAACCCCGCAGCTATCTTGAACAGACCTGGTTAGGTTTAGTGCCCTCCGCAGATGTATGAGTATGCTTGCATTGTCACTGATGTAGTGATGCGGTAAGGCAGTGTTCTGTTTCTAGTACAGTTTTTATGTTTTAGAGCATGACCGTGATACGAGCCTACGAGGGGCTTTCAATATATAATACAACAAGTTTTATTTCTCGGGGAATTTCTGGTTTAAAAAATTTGAATTGTGTTTGGAACATGTTTGATATTACCGCTTCGTCCCGTAGAGTTTCATTACTTTCCGAAACGCGGCAGCGCTATAAATAACCTTCAATATGGTGTATGTAACGGAGGTGCGTACCAGAGAGCAGTTATTTAGTTCACTTTGGCAGAAAACTAGGGCATCACAGATGCAGAATGTCTACGGAGACCTGGTAGTGGACAAAAGCACGGTGAGTCGTTGGGCGAGGCGTGTTTCATCATCACAACAACGTCGAACAAACTTTTCTGATCTGGACTGTTCTTCCTCATCCACCCTACAGCCCGGATCTCACGCCTTCTGACTTCCATCTGTTCGGCCCAATGAAGGATGCACTACGCGAAAAGCACTACGTAGATGATGGGGAAGTTACCATGCAGGCATACAGGCCCTCGCATTACGGTGGCTTAAGGCCGTAGCATTGAACGGAGATTACGTTGAAAACAGGGTACTGTAGCAAAAGGAGTGGGGAATAACATGATGTGTTTGATTCCTCAATAAAACCAACCTGCTTTTAGCAAAAAATGTGTTGCATTATACATTGAGCTCCCTTCGTATTACGAAAACATGGCGGCCGAAGTAGCCAGACTTCTGGAATTTGCTAACACAAAAATATCACGTACATATGATACCTACTACTAGAACAGATGGACAGCCCCACAACAAAAAATAAGCTGATTATTAAAAAATTCACTTAGATGACGTTCTCCTTTTGATTCCAGTTCGCTGGATAGATTGGAATACATAATTAAACTGTTAAACTTACATTTGTAATATTTTCAATTTTTAAAAATAAATTAAGGTGCGAAATTCCCCGATTTATTCACTCTCGCGAGAATTATGAAACATAACTTACCCAATGAAGGGAAAGTACATCCGAAATGATTATGCGCACTCAATGAACGACCCTGGTGTTGTTAAGCCTTCCTTTCTGGAAACTCTTAAAAAATATGCCGAGATATGGTATAGCAGCACCGCACACAATAATAGAAAACTTAGCAATGAAACTTTCAGACATTAAAGATATAATAGGTGTTTGCCCATTGAAGAAAATTAATTTTCAAAAAACTATTGACACTAAACACAGACGTATTTAACCTTCACGGACGAATTTCAATTTGGTGTAGACTGCCTGATAGATTGCCTCATCAGTCACATTTGTAAGTTTCGTTATACTCCAAGATCCAACCAAACTTCTCCGCAGAAAAGCACATATTCTTGTAAAATACACTTGCATCTAAATCACTCAACAATTTGAAGCACACACACACTGACGGAACATCATCGTATCACTTATCGTCCAACTAAATGAACTCTTTTTTTTTCGAGGAATTCGAATAGGTGCACCATATAGAAATAGAAAAAAAAAAGTCTTCCCTAACCTCAGGCTTATTTTCAAAATGATGTATGCACATTATTTTATCATCGACTTCGAAGTAGTCACGATGAAAAATGAAATGAAATGTCGTATGGCTTTTAGTGCCGGGATATCCCATTCCTAATCAATTTCTCTCTCAATGCTTTATTGGTTAGGAAACTTAAGAATGGTTGTATGAGAGGCATTGACGTAGTTCGATTTAAATCCAGTTCACAACACGTTCAAAAAGAACACACACTCACATTACTGCGTATAATTAAAGATTTTAAATGAGCACTGACTCGTATGAATAAACTCACACACTTATATTTGCACAGAGAAACTAATATATATCAAATGTCATGAAATTACGCCGATTGAATCAAAACAACAAACTCACGTTCCCAACATTCCCGGCTACACCTTGGAATGATCGGGAGTAGCATTAAGGTCTGAGGATTGCAGTCGATCTTGTTTAAAGGTACCAGGGGAGCCAGAAAGTAGGTAGAGTGAGGTCCGCCTTGATGGTCCTTCTTCCTCTAAAATAATAATAATAATAATAATAATAATAATAATAATAATAATAATTGCTTTACGTCCCACTAACTACTTTTACGATTTTCAGAGACTCAGAGATGCCGCAATTTTAGTCCCGCAGGAGTTCTTTTGCGTGCCAGTAAATCTACCGACACGAGGCTGACGTATTTGAGCACCTCCAAATATCACCGGACTGAGTCAGTATCGAACCTGCCAAGTTGGGGTCAGAAGGCTAGCGCCTCAACCGTCTGAGCCACTCAGCCCGGCCCTCCTTCCTCTTGGTAATGTTACTGAGGGAGTTAAGTATATAATGCAGCACATTTTTTTTTTTTCCTAAACGCAGGTTGGTTTTGTTGGGAATTCAAATACACCATGTTATTCCCCAATCCTTTTACTACAATACCCTATTTTTCAACATAATCGCCGTTCAATGCTACTGCTTTACGCCATCGTAAAGTGAGGGCCTGTATGCCTGCATTGTACAACTCGACTGGTCGATGTCGGAGCTAATGCCGTACTGCATCGATAACGTTCCCATCATCCACGTAGTCCTTCCCGCGGAATGCATCCTTCATTGAGCCAAACAGATGAAAGTCGCGCGAGATTCGGGCTGTAGGGTGGATGAGGAAGAACAGTCCAGATCAGACAGGTTTGCTCGACCTCGTCCTCGCCCAACGACTCGCCGTTGTTTTGTCCACGGTCAGGTCTCCGTAGACGTTCTGCATGCGCTTATGAATATATGTGATGCCCTGGTTTTCCGCCAAAAGAAACTCAATTAACTGCTCTCTGTTTCGTACGCACCTCCGTTACATACACCATTTTGAAGGCTAGTTATAGCGCTGCCTATCGGAAAGTAATGAAACTCTACGAGACGAAGCGGGAATAGTCAAAGATGTCCCAAACAAATTTGTATTTTTTTAAATACCGAATCTGGCCGAGAAATAAAGAGTGTGATAGTACATATATCACACCCTCGCACTATATGTAGAAGTGAGAGATATTATTGTCAGTATTCGATTTATTATCATCATTGTTATCTGCATTTCAATTGTATATTTTGTCATTAATATTTGTAAGCTGGGAGGTCTCCATATATGGTAGATATGAGTAATTTGTTTTGTGCAACGGCTGGGAGAACATTGCTATACTGAACTTGGAAAATTTGGATGAGTCATGAGATGACCCCAGTGTTTGATGAGATGAGCTTGTTGTTGTGCTCGGAAAGTTCTATGAGTCTTGTGAAACACCTCAGAGTTTAATAATAATAAATAATGTTATTTGTTTTACGTCCCACTAACTACTCTTTTACGGTTTTCGGAGACGCCGAGGTGCCGGAAATTAGTCCCGCAGGAGTTCTTTTACGTCCTAGTAAATCTACCGACACGAGGCTGACGTATTTGAGCACTTTCAAATACCACCGGACTGAGCCAAGATCGAACCTGCCAAGTTGGGGTCAGACGGCCAGCGCCTTATCCGTCTGAGCCACTCAGCCCGGCACCTCAGAGTTTGTTATTGTCAGGGGACCAAGAAGAAGTTCATGGCGTGGTCTTGACTACAAGATCCACTCATGATTGGATGACCAGGATGAAAAGTGACGTATCATCTGAGAGGAAGGGGAATGCTGATGTCAATAAAGGTTGATCATACGGCGGGAACCACACACACTGCACGGGAATGAAGTCATGCGGACACGCGATACGGGAGTGAAACTGGATATACGGTACTGGAGTGACACGGCTGCACCATACTGGACTGGACTTCAAACGTTTGTGGAACGTAGTCCTTTTATGTTTGTGAAAAGTGACTGACATATAATTATGGAGTGCTTACGCATTGGGTATTATAGCACTTGTGGCGGTCTGGCATTATATGTTGGTGAAAGCTACCTCAGACTTTCCATAATTTATGTTCAGGATCGACAAGCGTGTGTTGCTCAAATGTATGTCAGTGAACACAGTATTACGATGTACAGTATCTGTGTGATATTATAAGTGTCGATTATGAGAATCGGCAAGTCGTGTTGATAGAGACAGTGAAGGGTACTTATCTACATATATGTACGTTGTTCAACGAACTAACCGCAAATGGTGGCTTAGTTCTCGCTTTCGTTTTCCCACTGTTTTCTTTCCTGCTATGAATGGTGTGAAAATGTTGCTCATAGGGTCAGTTGGTGCATGCATTTCAGTGGGCTTGGCAGACTCATATGTAATAGCAACTCTGGCTCGGTGAGGAAAGCAACGGGAAACTACCTCACTCCTCATTTCCCTAGTACGCCTCTTCAGTGATGCCTAGGCCATCTATGACAGCTGATGGCAGAGCTGTTGAGGATCCAACCAGCCTTAGGGCTGAGGACTCAACATACACATACATTATAAGTGAATAATAGTGTGTTGATGAGGTGATCATGTACGGATTTTATTGAGAATATAGTTAGATATCTTAGAATCAGTTGAGTTATTGATGAACCTAGGTGCAGTTCCTACCAATTTAGTCGTTTAGTCGTTTACGATAACCGATTTCATACACTCTGGTCCAAAAAAATATCCCCACCTTCATGTTTTAAGGAAAAACACATTTTAAGAGAGTACTGAGAAATAATTTGAATGTTTTATTTCAGAATAACAATATACAGGATTTCTACAATATATATGACATGCTTCAGTACTTTGTGTGACCACCTTTAGCCTTTTTGAGGGCTTGTACTCTTTGTGACATTGACTGAACTGAACAAGTTGTTCGCAAGTAGCAGGTTCAATTTCAAAATACCAGACTTCAACAATTTTTTCTATTAATTATTTTCTGGTAGTGTAACAATGTTCCCTGAGTTTTGCAGACATAATAGCCCATAAATTCCCAATGAGGTTCATATCGGGTGAATTTGGGGCACACCATAATAGCTGAATGCCGAGATCTGAGACACATTGCTGGACAACCCTGGATCGGTGACAACTGGCATTGTCGTCTTGGCAAATGAACGGTCCTAGGTTTGTACCACTAAAATGGTCCCTAGCAGTATTCAAAACTTCCTTCTTAATGATGTCACTGTACGCCGTTCCATTGATTAAATCCGTGCAAACTTTATTTCTTCCCACCCCTTTGGAAGTTATTGCTCCCCACAGCATAACACTTTCACTAAATTTCTTAGTTTCCATAACACATTCCTTCTTTAACTTCTCTCTGGGCTCCATCCACAGTTTTACACCACCATCATTACCGAACACTTTAATTTTTTTTTTTTTTCGTCTGAAAAAATCACTCTACACCAATCCTCAGTTGTCCAGTTTTCATACATCTCAACGATTTTTTTTCTGTCTTGGATATGCTTTCTTTTGTCACGAGTGGCTTCTTTGCAGGCTATTTCTTTTTAATGTCCATATCTGAGAGACGTCTTAACATTGTTTGGTGTGAAACGGAATGACCTAGATCATGTTGCAACTTGCACGAAAGCTGCTTGGACTCAATATTCGTCCTTGTTTCGCCATTGCTTTCAGCGCCCTGCACAATCCAAGGTTCTTAAACACTACTTGGACTGCATTCTTCTTGAGACCACATTTATGCCTCAAACTTGTCATCCCTGTCGCCTTTTGTTTCTTTAAAACATTAGTCACTGTTTTATGGTCAATGAATAACCTAGCAATTTCCCTGTTGGATATTCCTTGGGAACTGAATGCAAGAATCACGCCATGCTTTCTTGGAGATAGCTTTCTTCCTCCCCGTAACCTAAAAAAAATCGATCTTAAATTCTCTCAAAATCCAGTAAGCTATGGGAACACAGTTCTATCTATTGAGAAAGATAACAATAGCTCTCTAAAGACTTACCAGATTGGTTTCTCTTTTTACAATTCAGCTTACTGAAGACCAACTGATAAGAAGTCAGACGGAAGTGCAACTAGAGGTATATGGCGGGAATTTTGTGAACTTCAGGCATGTGCGTGCCATCTTGTGACCAAATATTGTAATGTCTCCTAGGCGCCGTATTTGAATGTGCCTCGGAAGCTGGTATCGTGAATACGGCCAATATCAAGAAAAATATTATCACGTTGTTCTATCATTCACATTACTCCAATTAACCCATCAAAACTCAGCTTTTAATAACAAATACCACTTGAAGAATGTCTGAACTTCATATGAAATAAATTGATAGCACCAAAACGCTGGTACCAATGCAAGTCTGTTAGAAAATGAGTTTGAAATTGAAATATTGAGCCAGTATACGTAGTGGGGATAATTTTTTGGATAGAGTGTACTTGGTGCTCGTATGAATCTCATGTTCAATAGCTGTCGTCAAATAGCTAAAGTGATTCTCTTGCGTAATACGTGTGGAAAAATGTGTGATATGGTGTGAAAATGGGAAACCACGGAGAACCAACTTCAGGGCTGTCGACAGTGGGGTTCGAACCCACTATCTCCTGAATACTGGATACTGGCCGCACTTAAGCGACTGTAGCTATCGAGCTTGGTAAATTTACAAGTAACTGCCCAAGGGACACTATACCTATTTTGGACGATCACGTTTCTGCCAAGTATACAAGAATACCGAAACGTATTACGCAAGAGAATCACTTTAGCTATTTGATGACAGCTATTGAAAATGAGATTCATACGAGCGCCAAGTATGAAAACGGTTATCGTCAACATCCAGCGAGCGTGCGATTCACTTTCAAATCCTGGGGGCATTCGAATTCTCACCTCCTTCCCCTTCAGGATAACGATCGGTAACCTGCACAGCCATTTCTAACGTAGCGAAATTAGTCCCTTAACATTCGGACTTGAACATTAAATTATCCATTTGTGGCCGGGAGCGACACCCACTACGGCATATCCAAAATACTAATACTATAGGGGCTGAACTTCGTGTTCAAATCTCAGGGATGTCAAATACCTTCGACTCAAGTACATTCTATGGTTTAATAATAATAATAATAATAATAATAATAATAATAATAATAATAATAATAATGTTTTTACGTCCCACTAACTACATTTACGGTTTTTGGACATGCCGAGGTGCCAGAATGTAGTCTTTTACGTACTGGTAAATCTAGAGACATGGAGCTGGCGTATTTGAGCACCTTCAAATACCTCCACAAACTGAGCCAGGATCGAACCTGCCAACTTCGGCACAGAAAGCCAGCGCCTTAACCGTATGAACCACGCAGCCCGGTTTCTCTGGTTTTGACCGAGCAAATGCCGAAACATACGTCAAACTTTGTCAACGAATTCACCCACCGACGATAAGAAATTTTAATATAACTAGTCCGGTTTGGTATTACTGTAGTTCGTGTCATGTTTAAATAAGAATGACTACGAATTAATAACTTAATTTTAACGTTGTAGAAGTAGAAAAATCGACGAAAGGGCACGCGTGCCTGTAATGAAGAGCCGTTTAATGTCCAGTTTAACACATTGTACAATTTACTCGTTGGAAAAGGGGGTGGGAATGCTAATAGACTGACAGGAAATATTTCACATGAATAACAAGCGTGGAATTCTCAACCACAGATTACTGCTGGCGGCATTTCAAATTTGTTGAGAATATCTATATCCAATAGATAGCCCAACGTTCTCCACTCTTATAGAAACAAATAGCCAAAAAAAAAAAAAAAAAAAAAAAAAAAAAGTATTCCCCAAGCAATTTGTCATACGAATACATCCCTAGCACGGCCAATGGAATGTTCCAAATTCTGTACTCTTCGAACTTAGAAGGCTTAACTGATAGACTACATTTAATGGGTGGCATGAAAATTGTTAATAAGCAGAAATGATTCTTTTCCCAGATGTCCATCTCACCATCTTAAGGCCTGCCGAATCTCGGGTTGAATCCAACCGTGCAACCAATTCGCCCAGCCATATACACATCCAGTGTATCCAGCTGCATGGCTGTGTATTTATTGTTTATAATTGTTTATAAAGCACCATCATACAAAAAAATGAGTCGAGTAACGAACGTCTTTTTTCTTCTAGTCACAGCGTTCTAAAGTTTCAGACGAACAATCTTCGTACCTAATTCTGACTTCCTGACATCACATCTACATATATCAACGTGAACGAAATTTTGTTTTACAACATTACGGCATTATTTCTGAGAATAACGCCGTTCTTTCCGCTGGGATCGAATGTAACCCAAGGGAACTGTGTGTGTTTGAAATGATCGCTCCTGAGTCCGCATGGGGGATGCACATGGGCTGCGTGTTACATGTTTTGTGACGTAAACACTTCAAAAAAATTGCAATGCCGGACTATCCCTCCATTCATAACATCAATTCTCTAAGTGGTAACATTTACGGAAACGGTGGTTGCCTGCGATTTACAGCAAAAAGTCAATGAAAGTGTAACTCGCAATACCAAGGACCACTCGATCCTGCCCCGTCCTACAAAAAATGTGCATTCCATTTTACTCAACACGTCATTAACTCCATACACATTTGCACCCCGAACCACCGACTGACGGATAATTTGAAACCTGTATACCATCAATTTCAGACTTCAAAAAACGAAATGTGTTTTAATAACTAAAAACAAGATCTTGAAACTAACACAGAACTGAAGTGAAATAGCATTAAGACACACTAATAGTAAGAAACTACTGCTATTGCTGTCTTACAATATAGTGCTCGCTTTACGTACGGTTCTAATAAAATTCAAGACATGTTTTTAAAAAGCCTAATGAGTCTACAAAATTCAACGTTAAACAAAATTACTAAACAAAGATTCTGTATTTCATACCACTGAATTTGTTCATACTTCACGAGTTGGGTCAGGCTCCTAGCTTCATCTTACTATCCGACCTCCCCTTGTCAAGACTTGTGCTTTCCCGACGAGGCCTAGGGTGTCTCATTTTGACGCCCTTCGTGGCCCTTTCCTCCCTTTTGCCGATACCTTAATTTATGGAAGTGTCGGACCTCTCCCAATTTTCCCTCTGATTAGTAGTAATAGAGGATGGTTACCCAGTTGATCACCACCACTCTAATTGCATCTTCCATGCCAACTGTAATATTGGAAGTACTGGCAGTTATTCGTGAAAGGAGAGAGATGTCTGTGGAAAGAACTTAAGAGAGTACCCCTGCATGCTTGGCGTATTCCCTGAAAGTATTGCACCCGACGTGGGATTATGTCGATGCCAGGGCGCCAGTCTGGAGCCCAAGAGACGCGCACGTTGTTTATGCAGAGGTGACATGTTATTATATTCCTCCCTCCGAAGCAGCTTATCTTCCAAGGAGCTACAGTCGACTTCACACTTAATGGGACAGCTAATGCAAGGCTACAAGACTACCATTAATAATTTAAAATATCACCTCCAACAATCTTTCACTTAAGCAAACAAATCACTTTTCGCCTGCCCGTCCCTTACCGTACTTCCGGCAGCAGACGGGGCAAGCTTGCTCTCTCAATTACAACTCGACAGTCACATTAGTGGAGTCAAATTCATTTCTACGTATACCTCATCCAAAGAAAACGTTATCCCTTATGCACTGATAACAGCAGTACCAAGTTCTGCAGGCAGAAAAAGTATCCGTAAATGTCTTAAGCAGATGCATTCAGCAAGGTCTCACTTCATCCCAGAGTGAGAACTTGGGTAAGTAACACGTTATTGCGGAGTTAGAATGACTATTACAGAAAGAAGATAGATTAGATGACTTCTTTAATGTAAGGAAGTTCAACGCCCCTTTAACTGTTTACAAGACTCAAGAACGCCCGAGTATGGTCGTGACAAGGGTCGTCAATGCGCCAGTAAAATTAACCAAGTCTGGATCTGTTACTCTCAATTTCCAGGGGACAAGCGGTTAAGGAATTGCATAATTCGAAATCTTTATATCGTAATAATAATAAGAATAATCGAAAGGCCTTCGCTACCGTGCGCAGGTATTTTGATCTGATGCCATTAAGGCTGCTTGAGTGTCAATTTCAAAGTTTCCTTTTCTTCTTCTTCTTCTTCTTCTTGCTAGGGGCTTTACGTCGCACCGACACAGATAGGTCTTATGGCGACGATGCGATAGGAAAGACCTAGGAGTTGGAAGGAAGCGGCCGTGGCCTTCATTAAGGTACAGCCCCAGCATTTGCCTGGTGTGAAAATGGGAAACCACGGAAAACCATTTTCAGGGCTGCCGATAGTGGGATTCGAACCTACTATCTTCCGGATGCAAGCTCACAGCCGCGCGCCTCTACGCGCACGGCCAACTCGCCCGGTAAGTTTCCTTTTACTCTACCAAATTGAAGAAAAACCATATAGGCAACCAATGGCTCAGCTTTTATTATTTTTGTCGGGTAAGCACCAATGTGTCAAATCTTTTAAATGTAAATCGGACTGCCTCCCTAGGTTTGAAATCGCCATCTAGGGATTCGGAGGCCGGCACTCGATCAATGATCCACAAAGGAAAATAAAATGGCTAATTGAAATAAACACTGCAGAGATATGAAATCGAGTCAGTAATATGCACTAGCACACTATCGCTAAGGACAGGTCGAGGACTTAGTCCAATGTTTATGAGAACTGTTCAGTGTAATATAAAAGGAGGGGCTGCCAAAGTTCAGAAGACTGTGTACTGTAGAGGACTGCATCATATTTCTCGACTTACCTAGTGATAGCCTACACATAATACGAAGAACTAAATTTATTAGGAAGTGATATGAATACAGGTGCCCAATAATTTTCATGAAGATATACCTACTATCGTAGCCATTTTTTGAAAAATGTGTGAGAATAACTGTTTCAAACAGCCACCAAAATTCTCAGAGATCTGTGAAATGGATAGCTGGATAAATGTAGCCCTAGAAACTATGCAGACTATCGTGATTATAAGAAAATATTATTTTGAAAACTCCCCCAATACCTATATAGATTTTAAATGTCCAGTCTTGATTTAAGCAGAGTAGAGAGCTGATGGAGAATATAATAAAATCTTTTTCAATAATAGCGATACAATTTCAGTTGATGTAACCTTTCAGATCGGCATCATACTATAATTAGTAGTAAGTTCATGTTCTGTTCTATTTAGTATTGGAGTAATGCTGTTAAGTGTTCTTGTGATAGAAGCAGGCACCTTCTTAATTACATCGAAGACTCGTTAACAAGGTTTTATTGCAATTACTTCCACATACTGTATTGGCCTCAATACACGATCCAGAAATAATAATAATAATAATAATCATCGGCGTCATGCTAAAATCACTATTAAATTGATGTTCTGTTTTATTTAGTATGAGGCCGGAGTATTTGAGCACATACAAATGCCATCAGACTGAGCATCAAACCTGCCGACTTGCGCTTAGAACTTTCCGGATGTTTTGTGCCTACCGCCTAACTGTAGTAAATGTCTGCTCCTGTAACAGGCAGTAAAAAAGTTAACACAATATCTGATATCCCGGCTGGGGATGGATATAACTTATCTCAAATTTTGGGAAAATAATTGCAATTACACACTATGCCGTACAGCACAACCTGTAAGAATGAAATATTATCCAGCAACATCGCTTCCTCAAGCCGTTAGTGTTATACCACCTCCAAGTAGGTCACGAGTGTTTCTATACTACTGCATTCGTTACACACGCTATCTCTTCCTCTCTTCTGCTATTACAGTACTTCGGGTCGACAGTTGATACGGAATAACCAAATGTAATTTTTAAGATACGGGGTATCTTAGAATGTGAAAACATCATTCCAAACGGTTCGATACATTGTACGTCCATTAAAGTCGTTAAACCGGATGTTTTATCTCTTAAACCAGCGAGTGACAGCTATTCTCATTAGCTTTTCGTTTCTTTTCCCAGATGTTTATCAAGCAACGCGATTTCTTCAAAGTAACTAATGAAGAGTGCTCTCGTGTTCTTAGGCTTACAATCTCTCTGCACTTTTATTGTCCTTAAGGCGCGTCCAGACTTGCAACAGAACATCGTAACGCAACCGCGTCGCGCTCCTGTCTGGACGGTACTGCGTAACTTCGTCGCGCAACTTTAACCCACAACATGAACGATACGGAACGAGGTTCGCTGCGTTCCACTGCGTGTCGGTTTTCCCGCGTCACATCAAAGAGCTGCGCGCGGATGTTACAGCAAGCTTTGACGTACACAGGACATCGGCGCGTAACAAGAATTTCCCACTGTCTGCTTGATCAGTAAACATGGAGTGGATCGGGCAGAACACACAGCATTTTATTGAAAAAAAAAAAATTTGCGTATGGCTTTTAGTGCCGGGAGTGTCCCGAGGACAAGTTCGGCTCGCCAGGTGCAGGTCTTTTAATTTGACTCCATAGGCGACCTGCGCGTCGTGATGAGGTTGAAATGATGATGAAGACGACACATACGCCCAGTCCCCGTGCCAGGGGAATTAACCAATGATGGTTAAAATTCCCGACCCTGTCGGGAATCGAACCCGTGACCCAGGTAACAAAAGGCCAGCACGCTAAGCATTTAGTCATGGAGCTCGACACTGCATTTTACTGAAATGTACAGAGCTAAGGAAATTTTGTAGCTAGCTAGCCATCCCAGGCATTTCAACAAAATTTTAAGGAATGATGCATGGGAGGAGCTGGCGACGTAACTGAACACAACGGCCTAGGAATGCCGGAAGAAAATGACGTCCTTACTTTCTTCACTCAGAAGGGAGAAAAGCAAAATAAAGAAGAGCATGTGAACAGGGAGAGGTGTGTACAAATAAAACTATGTAATATTACTTGTAAAATATGGCATCACCGGGCGAGTTGGCCGTGCGGTTTGGGGCCGCGCAGCTGTGAGCTCGCATCCGGAAGATAGTGGGTTCGAACCCCACTGTCGGCAGCCCTGAAGATGGTTTTCTTTGGTTCCTCATTTTCACACCAGGCAAATGCTGGGGCTGTACCTTAATTAAGGCCACGGCCGCTTCCTTTCCATTCCTAGCCCTTTCCTAACCCATCGTCGCCATAAGAACTATCTGTGTCGGTACGACGTAAAACAAATAGCAAATAATAATAATAATAATAATAATAATAATAATAATAATAATAATAATAATAATAATAAATACATACATACATACATACATACATTATCATTATAGACTGTTATGGCTTTCAGCGTTCAGTCTGCAAGCCTCTGAGAATTTACTAAACGTCGCCACAATCCTCGATTTGCAACTAGTGTTGTGGCCTCATTTAGTTCTATACCTCTTATCTTTAAATCGTTACAAACAGAGTCTAACCATCGTCGTCTTGGTCTCCCTCTACTTCTCTTACCCTCCATAACAGAGTCCAGTATTCTCCTAGGTAACCTATCCTCCTCCATTCGCCTCACATGACCCCACCACCGAAGCCGGTTTGTGCGTACAGCCGCATCCATCGAGTTCATTCCTAAATTAGCCTTTATCTCCTCATTCCGAGTACCCTCCTGCCTTTCTTCCCACCTGTTTGTACCAGCAATCATTCTTGCTACTTTCATGTCTGTTACTTCTAACTTATGAATAAGATATCCTGAGTCCACCCAGCTTTCGCTCCCATAAAGCAAAGCTGGTCTGAAAACAGACCGATGTAAAGATAGTTTCGTCTGAGAGCTGACTTCCTTCTTACAGAATACTGCTGATCGCAACTGCGAACTCACTGCATTAGCTTTACTACACCTTGATTCAACCTCTCCTACTATATTACCATCCTGGTAAAACACACAACCTAAATACTTGAAATTATCGACCTGTTCTAGCTTTGTATCACCAATCTCACATTCAATTCTGTTGAATTTCTTACCTACTGACATCAATTTAGTCTTCGAGAGGCTAATTTTCATACCATACTCATTGCACTTATTTTCAAGTTCCAAGATGTTAGACTGCAAGCTTTCGGCACAGTCTGCCATTAAGACCAAGTCGTCAGCATAGGCCAAACTGCTTACAACATTTCCACCTAACTGAATCCCTCCCTGCCATTGTATACCTTTCAGCATATGATCCATGTAAACTACAAACAGCAAAGGTGAAAGATTACAGCCTTGACTAACTCCTGTAAGTACCCTGAACCAAGAACTCATTCTACCACCAATTCTCACTAAAGCCCAATTGTCAACATAAATGCCTTTGATTGATTTTAATAATCTACCTTTAATTCATAGTCCCCCAGTATAGCGAACATCTTTTCCCTCGGTACCCTGTCATATGCTTTCTCTAGATCTACGAAACATTAAAGACAACTGCCTATTCCTCTCGTAGCATTTTTCAATTACCTGGCGCATACTGAAAATCTGATGCTGACAGCCTCTCTGTGGTCTGAAACCACACTGGTTTTCATCCAACTTCCTCTCAACGACTGATCGCACCCTCCTTTCCAAGATGCCAGTGAATACTTTGCCTGGTATACAAATCAACGAGATACCTCGATAGTTATTGCAATCCTTCCTGTTCCCTTGCTTATAGATAGGTGCAATTACTGCTTTTGTCCAATCTGAAGGTACCTTACCAACACTCCACGCTAATTTTACTACCCTATGAAGCCATCTCATCCCTGCCTTCCCACTATACTTCACCATTTCAGGTCTAATTTCATCTATTCCTGCTGCCTTATGACAATGGAGTTTATTTACTATCCTTTCCACTTCCTCAAGCATAATTTCACCAACATCATTTTCCTCCTCCCCATGAGCTTGGCTGTTTGCAACACCACCATGATGATTTCCTTTTACAATGAGAAGATGTTTAAAATATTCCCTCCACCTCTCCAGTGATTCCCTGAGATCTATTATGAGTTCACCTGAATTACTCAAAACACTGTTCATTTCCTTTTTCCCTCCCTTCCTAAGATTCTTTATTACTGTCCAGAAAGGTTTCCCTGCTGCTTGACCTAGCTTTTCCAGGTTATTACCAAAACCTTCCCATGACTTCTTTTTGGATTCAACAACTATTTGTTTCGCTCTGTTTCTTTCATCTACGTACCAATCCCTGTCTGCCTCGGCCCTTGTTTGGAGCCTTTTCTGATAAGCCTTCTTTTTACGTTAACAGGCTGCTCTCACTTCATCATTCCACCAAGATGTTCGCCTTATCCCATCTTTACACACAGTTGTTCCTAGGCATTCCCTTGCTGTTTCTACTACAGCATCCCTGTACCATTCACTTTCTATATCCTGAACCTGCTTACTGTCTACTGTTCGAAACTTCTCACTAATCATATGCATGTACTTCTGTCTAATTTCCTCGTCCTGGAGATTTTCTACCCTTATTCGTTTGCAGACAGATTTCACTTTCTCTATCCTAGGCCTAGAGATACTTAGTTCACTACAGATCAGATAGTGGTCTGTATCATCGAAAAATCCCCGAAAAACTCGTACATTTCTAAAAGATTTCCTGAATTCAAAGTATGTTAAGATATAGTCTATTATGGATCCGGTACCCCTAGCCTCCCATGTGTAGCGGTGAATAGCCTTATGCTTGAAGAATGTATTCGTAACAGCTAAACCCATACTAGCACAGCCAGCAAACGTTTCCCATTCCCATTAGCTTCCATATCTTCCCCACATTTACCAATCACCCTTTCGTATCCTTCAGTTCTATTCCCAACTCTCGCATTGAAATCGCCCATTAGCACTATTCTATCCTTGCTGTTCACCCTGACCACGATGTCACTCAATGCTTCATAAAACTTGTCAACTTCATCCTCATCTGCACCCTCACATGGTGAATACACGGATACAATTCTTGTCCTAATTCCTCCCACTGACAAATCTACCCACATCATTCGCTCATTTACGTGCCTAACCGAAACTATGTTGCGTGCAATGGTATTCCTGATAAAGAGCCCTACCCCAGACTCTGCCCTTCCCTTTCTAACACCCGTCAAGTACACTTTATAATCTATCTCTTGCTCCTTATCTCCCCTTACCCGAATATCACTTACTCCTAGCACATCCAGATGCATCCTCTTTGCTGACTCAGCCAGTTCTACTTTCTTTCTTCCATAAGCCCCATTAATATTGATAGCTCCCCATCGAATTCCATTTCGTTCGCCAAGTTGTTTCCAAGGAGTCCCTCGCCTGTCAAATGGGAGTGGGACTCCATTACTCCCATAGGTCCGAGGCTTGCTTAAAGTGTTTTGAGCTCGGTAAATTCATGAAGCAGGATGCTGCCCTACTTGCACATAGTCCAAGTGAGGATGTCTCCTCTAACGGGTTATGGACCACCGGTGAATTGTATAGTCCTAGCCGCCTGAGCACAAGGAGGGCCACGACTCAGAATATGTCCGAGATGCCCACTCCCATTCCATAGCAACTGGTATCCCGACTCTCAGGACCACTTACTAGGCCACTCAGCCGTTGCCCATGGTTCACGAACGAGGACGTGACTACAGTAACCCACAAACATGAACAATAATAATAATAATAATAATAATAATAATAATAATAATAATAATAATAATAATAATAATAATAATAATGGCATCAGACTTTAAATGCGACGACGCATTCTTAAGCTTTCCGCCTCAAACAGTGTGTACGGTACTATATTGCGATGTCTGATATATGCTGCTGCAGCTATGTCCATCTTTCAAAGCTGCACTGTCTCAACTGGCTGAACGCCGGTTGGTTACGCGTTACAACCTGCGCCGCGGGGGAGAAAATTTACCACGCAACCGCGGTTCGTAACATTGCCCCGTTTAACCTTGGCGCGCGACATGGTTACGTTACAGAGTTAGACGCGCTTGTCTGTACCGGCCTTTATAGAAACTTCAGCTAAATGTTTTATTTTAGATTATTATTAACAACAGAATAACTTGATGTTGATCACGACAACCTCGAGGTTCGAATGGAGTTAAAACATCAAAATAAGCTTCCTTTCTTTTCTTTACTGAAGGCCAGTGCCGTGAGGAAGTGGTCAAGGCTTGTTCCCTTGATTGACTTCTTGTGACATTTATGATTCCTCCAATACGCTCTCCGGGGAAACTGCCAACTGATTACTTCCTGAAAAGGAAAAGGTCGCAGAAGAGGAAAATAGAAATGCAGGTGTGACAGAAGGCAACGTAATTTCATTCTTTGTAAATGCACGGTGTTATTTACACATCTTCCAAGACTTTGCAGCGTATTGGTTCGCTTTCGATGTGCATGGCAAGTATTATATTTAATGAGTGTAGGAAATGAGGTGGCATGATGCACTTACGGTGAAGGACTGTTTCAGTGGTTGCCATTCTTAACATTACAGACTTATTAACAAACTAGCTGATGCACCCGTGCTTCGCTACGGAATTCTATATTGTATTCAGAATTCTAGGTTATCACCAAACGTCTTTTCTTATGTGAAGACTGGGTTAGGGAATTTTCTCAGTCACGATCAAGTTAGAGAGTTTTCATTATAATGGCAGACACTCACTCTCCACCTACCTTTCTAAATCCTCAGAACTGAAATACACTGACTGACAGAGCAAATGCAACACCAAGGAGGAGTGGTTCGAAAGGGATGAAAGTTGGGAAAAAAACAGAGTCGGCACGGAAGAATAATTGATGTTTATTTCAAACCGATATGCAGGTTACACAATGCGCACGGCATCGACTCAGTAGGATGTAGGACCACCGCGAGCGGCGATGCACGCAGAAACACGTCGAGGTACAGAGTCAATAAGAGTGCGGATGGTGTCCTGAGGGATGGTTCTCCATTCTCTGTCAACCATTTGCCACAGTTGGTCGTCCGTACGAGGCTGGGGCAGAGTTTGCAAACGGCGTCCAATGAGATCCCACACGTGTTCGATTGGTGAGAGATCCGGAGAGTACGCTGGCCACGGAAGCATCTGTACACCTCGTAGAGCCTGTTGGGAGATGCGAGCAGTGTGTGGGCGGGCATTATCCTGCTGAAACAGAGCATTGGGCAGCCCCTGAAGGTACGGGAGTGCCACCGGCCGCAGCACATGCTGCACGTAGCGGTGGGCATCTAACGTGCCTTGAATACGCACTAGAGGTGACGTTGAATCATACGCAATAACGCCCCAAACCATGATGCCGCGTTGTCTAGCGGTAGGGCGCTCCACAGTTACTGCCGGATTTGACCTTTCTCCACGCCGACGCCACACTCGTCTGCGGTGACTATCACTGACAGAACAGAAGCGTGACTCATCGGAGAACACGACGTTCCGCCATTCCCTCATCCAAGTCGCTCTAGCCCGGCACCATGCCAGGCGTGCACGTCTGTGTTGTGAAGTCAATGGTAGTCTTCTGAGCGGACGCCGGGAGTGCAGGCCTCCTTCAACCAATCGACGGGAAATTGTTCTGGTCGATATTGGAACAGCCAGGGTGTCTTGCACATGCTGAAGAATGGCGGTTGACGTGGCGTGCGGGGCTGCCACCGCTTGGCGGCGGATGCGCCGATCCTCGCGTGCTGACCTCACTCGGGCTGCGCCTGGACCCCTCACACGTGCCACATGTCCCTGCGCCAACCATCTTCGCCACAGGCGCTGCACCGTGGACACATCCCTATGGGTATCGGCTGCGATTTGACGAAGCGACAAACCTGCCCTTCTCAGCCGATCACCATACCCCTCGTAAAGTCGTCTGTCTGCTGGAAATGCCTCCGTTGACGGCGGCCTGGCATTCTTAGCTATACACGTGTCCTGTGGCACACGACAACACGTTCTACAATGACTGTCGGCTGAGAAATCACGGTACGAAGTGGGCCATTCGCCAACGCCGTGTCCCATTTATCGTTCGCTACGTGCGCAGCACAGCGGCGCATTTCACATCATGAGCATACCTCAGTGACGCCAGTCTACCCTGCAATTGGCATAAAGTTCTGACCACTCCTTCTTGGTGTTGCATTTGCTCTGTCAGTCAGTGTATTATAGGTCATTAAAACGACGCCAGTAGAAATGTCGCGATTAAAAACAATGCTAACATATGAAATACCCGATCAAATGAAAAAACCACAAATTTTCTCACTTTTAACGAGCAGTACTACGCTGCCGTAATAACGTGTATCGGAGACGAGTGGCAACATAAGAGACAGAGAATATCACAACAAACAATGGTCAATGTAAGCTATTGTTTAACAATATTATGAGCTTTCTATGGCCTTCACAGTATTGTTCCTACTCTGAAATACCACTCTTAAAAATAGTAGGAACGGTAAAACTGAATGAAACATAAATGATCGGAAATTGTTATGTAGTACTTTTCGATAGGACCAATAACATAGGAGTTTAAAAACTCCCATTTTAGGCGCCTTCCTTTACACTACCATTTCCTTCAAGGTGAATAAAATTGTTTACAGCTTAGAGTGAAGTACCTTATTCCCCGACCCTATATACCGATTTTCATTAAATTCTGTTTATCCATTTTCTCGTGACTCGGCGTTGATATGGACTTAACAACAAAAAATACAAATTCATGAATATCTCTTGTTATCATGACCGGTGCTGTAAACATGCATGACCGAAATGATCGGAAATTTAATTCTATGTAACTTTATACAAGTGATGTGTTGATTGGGTAGACCAAAACCTAACACTGTTTCTTAGTTTTAAAGGGAGTAGTTATCGATAGGACCACTAATAACAAATATTTGAAAATTAAATTTTAGGCCTTCCCCTAAATTAACATTTCACTCAGCGTGAATAAAATGATTTATAGCCTACATTGTAGTGGCTCATTCCCCGACATACATACATACAGACAGACAGACAGACAGACAGACATTACGGAAAAGTATAACGCATATTTCCTTGTTGCTGTGAACAGGACAGGTACAGAAATACCTTTTTTGAGCAATGTACAGACAAAACTCTTCTTATATATATAGGCTATATACACATATACTAGCTGATGTACCCGTGCTTCGTTACGGAATTCCACATTGTATACAGAATTGTAGGTTAGGTAGTGTACACGTTGTGAGCAAGATTATTGAAATACATAGCTCTCATCGTTCCCCTAGGAACGCGACGGAGAAATCATTAAACGTCTTTTCTCATAATAAAGACTGGGTAATGGAATTTTCATTGTAATACTAGGCCCACTTGCCTACCATGAGTCACAATCAGGTTGGGGAATTTCATCATAATGGCACTCACTCATTCTCCACCTGCCTGTTTACATACTCAGAAAGATTGTCTTAGTGGTTTTCCCAACTGAAATGAACATAGGTCATTACAGTGACGTCAGTAGGATGATGATGATGATGCTTGTTTAAAGGAGCCTAACATCTAAGGTCATCTGTCCCCAACGTCAGTAGGAATGGCGCGAGTAAAAATAAAGCTTTCACATGAAATACTCGATCAAATGGAAAACCACACATTTTTTCACTTTTAACGAACAGTACAACGATGTCGATCTAACAGTCCAAAGTTCCATAGCTGGGATGACCAGGGCGCAGACAGCCGTGTCCGTGAACATTCTTAGTCTTTTTTTTGGGGGGGGGGGGAGGGGGCTTTTACTAAACTGTTTCCTAGGAGTACCCGACGAGTCTGAAAATCTCAAATCACTACACTGGCGGCTGTAAAATCTATCTGACTTGGAGGCAAAATTTTCCTCCAAGCCAGAGGAGAAACCCCCTCTTCACTGCTAATTTGGAATAAAATGAATGTAGAACACATCAGATAATTATTGTGGCCGAAGCTAAAGAACTTCGACCTTTGCCAAACTTTCTGTCAACTTTGTCTTTTGATCAAGTTTTTTAAAATGAAGTTATCACTTTGGACTAATGAGATGATGAAAACAACCACCTTAAAAATCTATCAAATATGTTAAAAAGACGGGTGACTGAATGTGATGTGATCCATAGGCTAATTTCTATTAGAATGAGCATACGGAGATTCAAGCAGGCCGGCCATGTACATCAGCAGTGATGCACTCATATTTTGGCTTTACGGGCGATATAATTTGTTCGCTTCTTACGCGGAATACTTTCACCATTATCACTCCCACTGGAGAACAGAACTAGATATTTTGATTAGAACTACAGTATGATCCAAAAAAAAGAGTTATTACTGGCAGAACTAGACTCATCTGGTAGGTTTATTTTTTTCGTGTAAATCCACTCAGTGCATGAGAAGTAACATCCATAAGAATACAATATGGTTCGCAATTATTTTTTTTTAATATTAATAGGTCAATCACTTGAAACAACACACAATCATAATACTTTTTTCGTGTAGGTCTTTTCAAGTTAGCGTCCTATTGCTGACCTGGGCGTCTTTGAGGACGGGGCCCTACGTAGAATGAATTCTAATGATAAAGACACCAACGCCCAGCCCCCGAGCCAGAGGAACTAACCAATGAAAGTCAACATTTCCGATGCGAACAGCAATCGACCCCAGGATCTTCCTGAAATAAAGGCTACGTGCTAACCATTTAGTAACAGACCCTGACAATACCCCGAGTAAGTAACAGACACGGTAAAACCAAGCGTGTATGTTCATAAAAACATCGACGCACGTACTGCGTGTGACAAAAGGATCCTGAATTTTACAAAACATCTAGTAGACGTAATGTTATAATTTGAAAAAAAAAACTTCGGTGTCATATTTCCCGGAAAGAAAATAGAACAGTTTCATTAGGGTGATTGACAATCATGACATATAAAGATGGTAGTGCAGAATGCTTACGTCACCTAACTATACTTATCCACGCCCGTGGGGCCATGTGTAACGAAGATAATTATCGGACCCGCCAGTGTGCCAACCCAAAACGAAAAGCAGCAAGCATATCCCAATGGGAATTGATAATCATGTGTCTTTCTTTGAATGCAGAGTGAGCGCATATGGCTCACACACCTCTTCATGTCGCTGCTGCGCGTGACTGCATATGAAGTACACTCAGCTGCACGAAAAAATAATTATAGTCTCGAAACGAGAGAATATTAAACTGTGGAGAGCCGGTGGCCAAAGATATGATATTTGGAATCTTACTACATGTACAATAAGTTCATCCTATTTCGAACAAGAGGATTTTGAAAGAAAGTCATTTATATGTAAAGGCGAATGTGTGCGGTTTAGTTTACAAGGCCTGAATCAAAAGGGAGCTGTGATGTGATGCATATGGCGGACTAGGTGTTGAATTACTACGGTTGTTTTATATATACCGGGCGATTCACAATTAATGCAACAACATTCAGCATGTTATGTGAGATGGCAAATTGATCAATTTTCAAGAGGATATTCATGTCCAGAAATGCATGGTTCGGGCGCTGTAGAACGCCAACAACTCTGATGTGGTGATGGGGGTACTTTCTACACGTTGTCAAGAAACCTACACCAATCCAACCAGCGCATCACAACGTGCACCGAATTACAAAAAAAAGTGGTTCGAATCGTCGAACTGTGATTTGCTACGTTGTCGCAGAGATTGGCGCACATGGTCACAGACGTTGCTTGGGGTACTACCAGGGTATGGTGTACGAAACCTTATCGCGACAATCCACGTAGCATACGTCTTCCTGAATCACACTGAATCACTGATCGGCTAATTCGATGGCACTGTACAGATTAATATATTCAACTACGTGCTGTACAACACAGTTAAACGCGACAACTCCTTTTTATCCAAGAGAGGGCATTGGCCAATTCTGGTAGTATGTGGTCGTGAACAAGAAGGCAGGTAAAATGTTAGATTATGAATAACTATAAATGGAACGATATACCCCAATTACTGACGACGCACCATTTTACGTCCTGTAGACCACGTTAGAACTGCACTAAAAATAAACAAAAACATAAATCTAAACAGAGTCTTCTTCAAAAGTAGCCCTTCATCGTAGTTGGGAGTTATTTCGCCCAAACGAAATAAAGCACATATATACATACATACATACATACACACACACACACATACAGTACATCTGTTGATATCGTGATCAGAGCCACGTGACGTTCAGATTAATATAAAAGACCAACCACAGGGGCGTAACCCTTTATTTTAAAAATACCACATGCATTGGTTGTCTCTCCAATTGGCGAGAAACCACTCGGATAGTATGCCTTCTTTCAAGAAATTTACTCCGAATATTCAGCAGTGCGTACATATCGAACTAATGACCAGATGGAGGTTGGCTCCGAACAGAAATTTATTCACGAATAAAGCGTACTGAGATTCGTGCTCAACATATTCGTAACCACAGAGATGCTCCACTGTTAACTCATGCTTGTAATGATTCTAATTTAGCATCAACGTGATTTATGAACCTGCCGCACTGGTCCGTAATTCTAACCACACGATACTGCTCCTTCCATGTAGCGTCGCCTGTTAATTTCCCTTCTTTCAGTCAGAGTTTTTAATTTTCTTCCTGTTTTAAGTAATCCCGTTTTAATTTCTATCTCCAAAACTTTTAAATCTGCCTGGGAGCACAAATGAGTTTCCCCACGTTGGCAGGCACCTCACACATTAATCACTGTAACTCTGATTTCCGAATAAAATGACCCATTAGCGTGTTCTGACGAGGTCACATTCATTACGGCGGTTCAAACTTCTTTCCGAACTCGCGCAAAAGTCAGGATCTGATAGGAAGAAAGAAGGCGCCAAAAGAAAACATTAACTAAACATAAGACAAAAGAAGTTGAAATGCTATTGAGGCACTGTATTTGCATCACATTATTTCAACTAACTAGACAAGGAAGGTGGATTGTTGTGAATTTATTATTATTATTATTATTATTATTATTATTATTATTATTATTGTGGCGTTCGGTCTGTTAGACCATGCAGCCAGTTCTGTTCGTTATAACTGTATTAATTGCAAAGCGACGTGATATAAATTTACATACATCACACACACACACACACACACACACACACACACACACACACACACACCGTAACTCAGGAGACTCCTTGGCCCGGTCAGAATTCGAACCCGGCGCCCTCTGAACAGGAGGCTAGTATGCTGTCCATTCAACTAGGGGGGCGGGGGGGGGAGACAATGTTATTTGAAGCAGACGTCCCTCAAATTAACTCTCATTTAGCTACGTAATTGACAAGACATTGAAGACTATAACCTTGCACAATTTTGCAAACGCGATTTCAAATGCGACAATGATAAAATTTCGAACTCCTCTATATAGTGAATATTATGAACATATAATACATCTAGCTCTTCTTCTGGAACAGCAGTTACAAACTTCCGTTTACTTGTGGTCAGGATTGATGAATTTTATTAATTAATTAATTTTTTATTTGTTTATTTATTTATTTTACGGCTTTTAGAGCCAGGAATGTATGAGGACATGCTCGACTCGCCTGGTGCAGATATTTCTATCGGACGTCCATGGGCGACCTACACGTCTCCTACGCCTACTCCTACTCCCAACTCCTGTCGAATAAAGACACGGGTCTGCTCGAGACTTAACGTGCCCAACCGACGAACGAATCATCATTTTCATCGACAGTGATGCCCTAACTCCATACGAACACTAAGGTGATCTTTAGAAACGAAATAGGCTTTTGGCATGTAATCTAGTGAGAAAGTGTACACCACCTTTTCCCCCATCCTGCCGGCCAGCAATCTGATGGTTTTTTCTTCCCCCAATGGGACTCGAACCGGTTAACCACGTTGTCAGACCATTATAGACTTGACGCCCTTTGGCACTCGCCTGAAATGCAATCCGCTGTCCGATGACGCACAATTGGACAGATACTCTCTACACTCTCCCGATTTGTGAAAGCGATCTGGTCACCTTTCACGTTCACATCCTATGACTGTTCCAGAATGGCCAACCGGTTAGTTAACGCTAGCTGAAAGTCACGCTTAGAGGCCGGAACACCAAACATAGCCCAACCATGCGTGGTCGATTGTGGTTTAGACAGTTTTGAAATTCTGCACCGCGCAAAGCTTGTACGTCTTTCAACGATGATCGGAAACTTGTATTAATCAGAGTACAATCTAGAAGTTAATTATCCTTGCCATTAGGGGAGCTTCCGGGGGCAGTGAAAGAAACTGATACTAACCAGGAGACCGTTGGACGCTACAAACGACAGCAGCATTACCCCCAAAATCGTTAGCTTCATTTCTAAATTTACCCAGGCTTTCTTCCCAACCTCCAGTGTCTAACCCCGCACGAGCATTGAAAATAACCATAACCATAACCACCGGCGACGGCAATTACATCATTCTTAGGCAGGGAATCGAAGGCGACTTGTAGGCCTTTGCTGCATGTGAGCTGATTTCTGTGGGCACACAAACGGTGATCACGTCTAATGGGATGGTATCTCTGTGTAATGCGAAACAGACACTCTCACAAAGTTTGTCGCCACCTGAATAGAAGACAGTCATTTCTGTATTGGTGTAGACACACGCCCGGTTTTATTTCTTTCCCGACTCAATGTCAGTGAGAGTTAGTTCAGGTAAGAACCCGAATGTGGTAGAATTTTCGTCGTGTACATTTAATCTGTGATCCACTGGTTACATGCCTGATTTTGAGGTTCCTGCTTTACCCGAGCTTGGGAGCGGCATCATCAACTACTGAACTACTCAATCCACACAATAGCTACTGCAGGCGGAATAATAATAATAATAATAATAATAATAATAATAATAATAATAATAATAATAATTGTACCAGGAGGTACACCTCTACGCCGCACGTTTCAATCTTGCGCCAATTGGAACTCCTCTACTGGAGAAACACTGAACTTAAACGGGATCTACTTAAACCTTTCCTCTGAAGATGTCACTGTGTGAATTTCGACTTGTTTTTTGTTTACTATTTATCGAGAATTTTGGACATTCTCTCATAGATGTCAATGCCGAAACACTATGATCTTGCACCCTGGTGCGAAGTGAAGGAACTTTATTTGAAGAAATGTTGTATTCATAAGTTTGTTCTTTACTAAATTTCGTTCATTCATTTGTGGGTTGGCAATATTTATCTTTCCGCCAGTTTCGAATTTAGCCAATCCAGAATTTCTGTAATTAATTTTCTGCCAATCACCGGCTTCTTCTTCGATTTGGTGTGTATCTGTAAGGTATCCAATAAAATTGAGAGGGTGTGGCTTAATTATTCTTGAAAGGTCTCGAACCTTCCCCGAGGGTTTATAAACTGCTGATTTTCACATCTCTGGGCCACTTAATCTACGTCTAACTAAGTGTGTGGTTGTAAAGCGGGGGGCGGCTCTTTCATCAGGCAGCAGGTCTTCAGTAAGGTAATAGCCATTTAACATCCTTATTTCTTGCTAACTAAGCAGTTTAACCCGCGGGAAAGATCCGGAACTTTTGCCATGTAACCTACCTTTCTGTAATGTAAATTTCTGCCGGCTTATGTAAATATCTTTAATTGTAAATCGGGGATAGAGAGTGCTTTACCCTCTCGAGCTCCTCTTCATTTTGGTCTGAGGTGACTAGGTTTTGGTAACTTATTTTCTTTTCTTCCCTAATGTTTAAATTACTTTCTACCGGGCGAGTTGGCCGTGCGCATAGAGGCGCGCGGCTGAGCTTGTATCCGGGAGATAGTAGGTTCAAATCCCACTATCGGCAGCCCTGAAGATGGTTTTCCGTTGTTTCCCATTTTCACACCAGGCAAATGCTGGGGCTGTACCTTAATTAAGGCCACGGCCGCTTCCTTCCAACTCCTAGGCCTTTCCTATCCCATCGTCGCCATAAGACCTATCTGTGTCGGTGCGACGTAAAGCCCCTAGCAAAAAAAAAAAAAAAAAAACTTTCTTATACGGGTCACCTCCATAGTTTGGGAATAGCCCCCGAGTCTTCGGCCAAGTGCATTTTAAGTTTTAGAAAGTATTTAGGAGGGCAAGCACACGCCTCCATTCCTGTTGTATTTCGGGCCATTTACTTAACTTGTTCTTTCTCTGCTTAGGCCCAGTAGGTTGGGTACAAGATACCACCGTTTCATTTTTGTAACTGTGCCTTGATGGCAAGTAATTGGATAGTCTGTTATTGCCTTGAATAGGCGTGATAGACTGAGAGCGTGTCAGCTCTTTTCCTGTGTTGTAAAACTGCCTCAGGGAGGCTTGATACTCCAATTGTGAGCAAGCACTCCATGTATTAGGGGTTTTCTGCCCTTTTGAACACTTCTGCTGGGTTAAAGTTGAACTAGGAGCTCAGAATTGTATAAGTAGGGCTCGCTACCCCAAGAATGTTTAAAGGTTGAGATCTTGGATCCTTATAAGTCTTGGTTCTAAATTGCCATACCGTTGTTATTGTTGTTAAAGTTTTGTTATTCTTGTTTGTTAAAACTTAGAAAATGTATCCTTGTTAAAGTTTTATATTAACTTTGATTTGGTAGTTAGACCCAATCACCCCGGCACCTTCTTTCACCTCTGCTGTTCCACAGATTCCCCGGAACAATAATAATAACAACCGTGTTTCCGTGGCTCACATAGGAATTGGAAGCGCCTGGTTGAATGGGCAGACAAGCAATATTCAAAGTGTAAGTTAAACTAACAAAATTCAAGAAGTTCCATTCATTTCTTCTCTAATAGGCTTTGATTTCATCACAGTAAGTTTACAGTGCTTAGAAGAGCAAGGTTGCTCGAGAAAACAAAATAAGAGCTAAGAAGCACGGATACTGGTACAGCATGAGCCTATTAGCTCTTAACAAGTACAATTACCTTGCTAGTGGCTTTACGTCGCACTGACACAGATAGGTCTTATGGTGACGATGGGATAAGAAAGGCCTAGGAGTTGGAAAGAAGGGCCGTGGCCTTAAGGTACAGCCCCAGCATTTGCCTGGTGTGAAAAAAGGGAAACCACGGAAAACCAGCTTCAGGGCTGCCGACAGTGGAGTTCGAACCCACTATCTCCCGAATACTGCATACTGGCCGCACGTAAGCGACTGCAGCTATCGAGCTCGGTTTTCACAATTCTTTCACAGTATCATCCCCATAATGGGCAAATAATAAAGTCTTTCAAATTATATTGGTGATAAATTCACCTATTAGGTGGAAGTACACTGATCTAGTTTATCTATTAAGGTTACCCTTCAAGAAACTTATATACAGAGGCAGTGGCGAATATAGAATATTGGGGGGGGGGACAGGATTAATGTAAGTTTAGGTTAAGTACTGTAATTTTAACAGGTCAGACGATTTCAAACACTTTAGAAAGGAAAAAAGAAACATTGATTTGGGCTCATACATACATACATACATACATACATACATACAGTACACCAATGGTTACAAAACAAAAAGTCCAGGTTTCTTGGTACGCTTGCAAACTTATCAAGAACTTCTCCGTCACTAACTATAACGTGTCTGTGGATAGAGAATAAAGCAAGCCCGTTAAGGCTACTGTGCTGTTCCTTAAGTAAGTCTTCAGTCTTAGGCTAGAGAACGTTCTTTCTACGGTTGCGATAGAAAGAGGAAGAACTGCGAGTATTTTGAGAAGGGTATAAATGTTGGGGGAAAAAGTCATGTCACATTTTTCTAGAGAACTTACAACCGCTTTTGGAAGATTTGAAGGATTTCCTTGACTCCAATTTTCTTTCCACAACATAAACTCACTTTGTACAATCTCTTTATGTGACAGATCATCTTCGTAGAAACTAAAAGCAGCCTCCAGTGAACCGAAATCTTTTATGATACACAATGGTGGAAGGATGTTTTGTAAGAATGCAACTGTTTCCTTGTGAGATTCAAAGCGTTCTTTTAGTGAGTTACAAAAATCGCCCAGATATGGCACCATAAACAGTTACTCGATAGTATTCTTCTTCTGTGGTGTAAGGGACGTTGCTACGTGCTGTTTGAAGGCGGTTAAATCTTGGAATCTCTTCTTCAATGTCAAGTTTGGCAGCGAATGACTTTACTTGATTATACAAGGCTTTAAATGAGTCATCAGCATTTGTCCTCTCCTTCGACAGAAGGTGTAAGACACTCGTGACGTTAGTCAAGGCCTGTTTTGAAACTGCTCAAATAAGTTATGCGTGGTTGATAGCATCCGGCTCAAACAAAACGATTAACAAGAAATGCAAATTGACTAATAACACTACTTACAGTGTGAGCCTTAGATGCTGAATCACTTAATTTCTCTTCTATTTTGCAAAGGGAAAGAAAGAAAAATAGGCTCCAAAATTACTGAGTCGTGCTTTTCTACCCATCGGGTTTCGCACAGTGAAATAAGTTTCTTTTTCTTTTGTTCTGGACAACATTCAGAAATCACTGATTTCAATTGTTCGGTTCATTTGGCTGACACGTGAAAAAATTCACAGACTTCTTTAAGGCATTCAAACCGTTTCTTATAGAAAGTATATGAGCCATTTTTGATCCTCGTGTCAGTTCGGTTTCGTCCCGAGCTGGGTGTATTTGCCGAAATGGCTCGTTACTGCTTCATGTGGGACGAGCCAGCGGCAGTCTGTGTTTTCTGTCATGGATGGTCTAACTTTCCACCAGAATGTCTTCTTCTTATCTCTTTGACTCGAGAAAGATGTGTCGGTTTCTAATGAGATATAAGATGAACTCCATGCGTCCAGGTGCAGCATTTTTAATGTACCGAAACGTTTTTAAACGTTTCAAATGGATTTTCTACTGCCATTTTCCTCCTTTCATTGCACGTTGATATTACTTCAGGTAACGACATCGGTTAACGCCTTATTCTTTATGTTACAATGGTTGTTGATATCCCTTGTTTACCCCGCAGTATGAATGCAACGTGATTCTCTGTGCTTGGTGTGGATACGTTGATTCTCAATATTGTGGTCCTGAAATTACTACGTGCGTGTATTCTTTTTGCGTCCACCTCCCATCTACACTGTATGGCTATTCGTATCAGCGCGCGGCTTCACTCGCTCTGAAAGAATTGCAATCTTGATGGTTTTTGATGAGAATACGGTACTTTCTTTTCTGATCCCATTCGCAAATTTATGATTATGTATACACATGACCCAAATAATTGGTAATCCCTTTCTACCGACCTCGGTGTCGTGTTATTGAAGGATCTGAATCCTTGATGGACGCTCATGACCGCTTTTGGGGTGATGGATTGTTATAAAAGAGGATATAAAAAAGAAGAGAGGTGTGATATGCGGGAGTGGAGATAAGAGGAGTTGGTGAAATTAACAGCTGTTGGAAAGTTAGATCACCTCTTAATGAACTGTGTGGATTGCGTCATGTTTGTGGTGGGGATAATCCGATTGCAATCGCACGATGTCAAGTGGTTCAACTGAATGTAATATAATGCGTTTCTAAAGCTCTGTAAAAGGGCGATTACGTATGTATATTTTAATATTGATTATCTTTCCCTGCTTTTTTAAATCGATTTCCTTTCTCCTAATTTTCTTTTAATTAATTCAATAAATGTTTCCTTGTTATTTGTTGAATTTCATTGTATTTTGGTTTTAAAGTTAGTCTCTTGGTATTATTCTGCCGAGAGGCTCATCTCCAGCTCAAGGCTTGTAGCTTGTAGCCTTTCTCAGTCGCGATCCGGGTCTCAATATTTAGCTTAGGATGATATATTGTGTACGGTGAGTAGGTCTCTGTGTGTGCGGGGTGTGGCTCATATTTTGCTCCCATCTGACAAACATAAATTTAGAATGTGTGAGGAACAATGTGTATACAGGGCCAACGGTACCTATTCTCTGATGGAAGATTGTACCACTCTGCACTGCCCGCTAATCGTGGCAGCACCATCGTACCCTTGACCTCTCATTTTGTTTAGGTCAAGCCCTAATGTTGAAGGGGTCTCCAATATCGTGTTGACCAAACCTGCTCCAGTGACGTCATAAACGGGAACGAATGTCAGAAAATCTTCTCTGATTTTGAAAGTTTGGTCCTCTACGTAACGTACACACAGAGAGAAAAACTGTTCGATTTGGCTGATGTCAGTGGTTTCATCTGCTAAAACGGAATAAAAAACGGACTTTGACATTTTCTACAATTTTTGATTGCATTAAGTGACGAATGTGTTAATACGTTCGTTCTGAATGAAGGAACTTGTGTACATCGTCATCCCAGCACTGGTCGTTAATTGGTCTTTAAGAATATTATCTCAACTGTTGGCTCGGTATCTCAACAACGATCGAAAATTCCCTTTGGTCCGGTTCTTCAAGGCTTATTCGTCCAGAGTTACGATGAAACCTTAGAGCTATTTGCTGCCTCCTGCAAAGTCATATTGTTTGAATTGTAGGGATCAGCCGTTTTCTATTATTCTCAATATAAGGTCTTCTTTGGGCATTTACTTGATTGATAACACTTTCAGCCTTTTTCTTAACTACCGTATTACATTTTGTATTTTCAGCGAAAATAACATATTTCTTATGATAGGATAAGTTTTCATGTTTGCTAAATATTTCCCTGGTTTTTTTTTAAGATTGGGAAAAGCCTGAGAGACCAACGCCCCTGCTACTTGGTGATCTCCTTTCCCTACATTTTCGGTATGGAAAATAACATGCAGTACTTGCAAAAAAGATCCAGATTTTTCCTCTGAATAAGCTAACCACGTAAATTCTTCTAGCCACTTCATTTGAAAAGATCTAGTATGATTTCAACAAGTAATGGAGGGAAATTTGTATCCAGGCTGAGGTTTCCAAACATTTTCTAGCATTTTCTTTTTCGTTTGTGAAAGACTGAACGGAATTGTTTTGACAATAGTTTACAATATCATAGATATGTTTCCTTACTTGGTTAGGCCTACTATCCTCCATAACCGGAACTACATTAACTGAGTTCGAAATAGCGACATCAGAAGTAGCACTTCAGCCAACTTCAGCATTGTCACCGTCACGCCCGTTTGCAATTTGTCCATTCGTAACACCAACGACTTCAGGACTATCGCCAACAGGCTTATTGACACTTGTTTTGTGGCGAAAAAGTTTCGAATGGAAGCTTGCCTCTTCATTACGATTGTGGTTCACTTACGGCCAACTTCAGTATACTGATAAAGTACGTAAATTTTAACACTTAAAACAGGACCATACTTCAGTACAGCAGATGTCGAACAAACGTAAGCAACAACCAATTATCATCATTATTAATGCGCTCCCACATTTTTTTTTGCTATTGGCTTTACGTCGCACCGACACAGATATCTTATGGCGACGTTGGGACAGGAAAGGGCTAGGAGTGGGAAGGAAGCGGCCGTGGCCTTAATTAAGGTACAGCCCCAGCATTTGCCTGGTGTGAAAATGGGAAACCACGGAAAACCATCTACAGGGCTGCCGACAGTGGGATTCGAACCTACTATCTCCCGAATACTGGATACTGGCCGCACTTAAGCGACTGCAGCTATCGAGCTCGGTACTCCCACATTTAACGCTATCCCGTTCAGTACGCTCCCTTTATACGACCCGTGGACATTTCATATGTAATTCCGCATAATATCACCCTCCTTTATTTTCCAAATCCCGCGTACTGCGCCCTTTTTCGGATCGGATAAGAAAACAGCTCGTCGCGACAAACAACAATCGAACACATCGTATTTACTCTCCCACTGTACTATTTATTATTATTATTATTATTATTATTATTATTATTATTATTATTATTATTATTACTTACGAAGTGGTGTTAAAATTACTTTCCCTGTCTCATGAAACATTCCGTCTACAGCGCTGTCCCTTTTCTACGTGATTGGCCCAGAGTCCACTGCGGAGCGCATTTAAGTAGTTTCGTTGTAGTTATTTACGTCACAGGGGTCGAAAGCAAGGTTGCACGCAACAGTAGAAATGTTTCTGAACGAATAAGTTCGTTCTTGTACGATATTTCATTTCATACTATGTTTAATTCTTGTATTTGTATTTAAATAATACTGATTTTTTAATGTTGGTAGAAGTTCAGTGTGGTCAAGTTCCACTTTCCACATTATCTTGAAGAACGTAAAAAAGGACATGAAATAGGTATGTTTATTTATTCAGGATCAGCAACAGCATAACGCCGAATTACAACGATCTCATTCCAAAATGGAGGCAACACTTTCTAGTTCCGTTGTAGTAGGATGTCAATTACCACATCCTATTTGCTATTCCAAAAAGTAAAAAATAACGTTCATTTTATCCTTTCTTTCCTTGCCCGAATGCCAGCTCACCACCATGAACAAAGCCGTGCTCATTACTGATCTGCGAATTTATCAACGCCAATGAACACGGTTTCATAATCCTGAGATTAACTCACCTAAGAAGGTATTACTCTGTTCTACTCTTAACACTATCTGCCCAGACCTTATTCGGCACAAGGTCTTCTTAGGGCTCTCTAAAGACTAGGTATGCTCGCCCGCCATTATGGTTCATTCCTGCACTACGTTAGTAAGGCAATTGGCCGCCCAGTCTTATATATCCTTCTTTCTTACTGTTCTCGACGCTAGAAAATAATGCTAAACTAACATACTGTAAAAATACTCATTCTCAGTATTACTCAAACGATTACTCAACATAAATATTAGTATATTTCGTACCTTATTGAGTAACTTTACTCGAGACCGTGATTGTAAAAGCCACGCCGTTGGTAATTTTCCTTTTAATAAACAAACAAACTAGGGATGTACTCTCACCGGAGAAATATTATAAAAAGTAGCTTAACAATAAATCGTTTTTTTATTATTATATTATTCATAAGTATATAGGTTGTTCGAAAGCTATGCGCCACGGTAACGTCTAATCAAATGAGGGACATCTTAAATCGTGCAATTTGATGTGGTAATCGGTCAGTGTTGAAGATATATAAATTGTGATAGAAGATTTGGTACCACATGATCACAGTCCGTTTTTCATACTTGCGTAAAATTGATTCAGCGCTATTTTCAATGTTGTCGAAATAATAAGAAAAATATTCTTCGAACAAAAATAACGCAGAAATATGATGTATGAAGACGAACACACCCAAGTACCTGGGATTCTTTAAGTTTATTTATTTCTTCTAAAATTCAGTCCCTTTTCTTATTTACCAGTATTTAAAAACATTCTGTGCAAAATAAATTTAATTTTTGGTGTTTTTTTTTTTTACAAGTTGCTTTACGTCGCACCGACACAGATAGGTCTTATGGCGACGATGGGACAGGAAAGGACTAGGAGTAGGAAAGTGGGAAAGAAGCAGCCGTGGCCTTAATTAAAGTACAGCCCCAGTATTTGCCTGGTGTGAAAATGGGAAACCACGGAAGAATATATTCAGGGCTGCCGATAGTGGGGTTCGAACTCACTATCTCCCGAATATAGGATACTGGCCGCACTTAAGCCACTGCAACTATCGAGCTCGGTTTTGGTGAGTGTTATTAATCTCATCAGCTTGTGCAGTTGTGATGAACAGAGGATTTTTGTTTGTTTAACCGAACATTCATGAAACAAATAATTACATTCGGGAAGAAAATAGAAATAGATAACTACTTCTATAGCTGAATCTTCTCCCCCAACCTGAAGTATTGCACTGATAATCAGTTACCAGTGACTTGTAAGGGAAGTGACCTACGAGCTGTGGAGAATATTGAAAATTTTTGACTTTGGCAAAGTTAACAGTACTTTTTTTTTTCTTTTTCTTCAGAGATCCCTCTGCTTTGAGGAATAGTAGTATGATTTCTCAACACGACTCACTTTATTAAATTCCAAAGGGTTGCAACAGTCCGCCTTTGTAGTGCAGTGATTAGTGTGATTTGCTGCCACCCCCGGAGGCCCGGCTTAGATTTCCGGCTCTGCCATGAAATTTGAAAAGTGGTACGAGGGCTGGAACGGGGTCCACTCAGCCTCGGTAGAGGTGGGTTAAATTCCTACCTCAGCCATCCCGGAAGTGGTCTTTCGTGGTTTCCCACTTCTCCTCCAGGCAAATGCCGGGATGGTACCTAACATAAGGGCACGGCCACTTCCTTCCCTCTTCCTTGTCTATCCCTTCCAATCTTCTCATCCCCCACCCACGCCCCTGTTCAGCACAGCAGGTGAGGCCGCCTTGCGAGGTACTGGTCATCCTCCCCAGTAGTATCCCCCGACCTAATGTCTCACGCTCCAGGACACTGCCCTTGAGACGGTAGAGGTGTGATCCCTCCCTGAGTCCGAGGGAAAAACCAACCCTGGAGGGTAAGCAAATTAAAAAAGAAAGAAAGAAAGAAAGAAAGAAAGAAAGAAAGAAAAAAAAAAAGGGTTGCAACATTGGTTAACTTGCTCAGGCAGCACACAGAAAAAAGATATTTAAGTAATATTTTACAAATTTACTGTCTTCTTTTTATTACAGTATTTACAAAACAATAACACTCCGTTCCTTGCTTACATTTTTCTCTTCTTTTCCGAAGCAGTTCCATACATTTAACCTCGTTTCCATTTTTTTAAGTCCACAACAATATAGGACAGAATTTTGAAGAAGTGTCTAACATTTTTCTTTAAAATTACAGCATGTTGGAGAATATGTACTGCTACATTCATCATTCAAATTTTTCTCCGTTACAAGATTTCCACCATTTTGCATTATATAATGCTTATAGTCCCTATAGTAGACCTCACAGTTACAAATTAATTTTATAACTTCACAATTTGGTTTCTTGAGACCACCCCAATGTTAATAAATACGAATATTTCAGAGCTTGAGTCAGGGCTGTCTGCATATAGGCCTACCACAGATCTTGGTTTACAAAAATCCGTTTATGGTATTACCATCAACGTTAAACAATGAAGTTAGTTTTGACAAATATTGTAACTGTGGTGTTTGGATGTTGAACTCCTGATGCCGGACTTTGGGGCAGAACCGAATATTGAATGATCAATGTGTCTGAATTAAGGGATGTAGTAACGTCAGCGGGAGCTGGAAGCAGGATTAAGTCAGTAGTTGAAGTAGAAGGTGTAGAAGAGGCAGTAGAGGCATAATGCAGACCAGAATAGAATCTAAACAACCTGTATACCGCAGTAGAGACATAACTACAAATAGCTGCAGAACAACTCACCATTATGTAGTAAACATCCACACAAATATAGCACTATTCTGTCCATGCACGCGGTGATTAAAGCAATACGTTCAACGTGACGAAGCGAGCGCTCGTAGGAGAAACTAGGGTTTGATCACATGGCCAATTGCGCATGTATGAACCAAAATGGCGGCTAAGCATACCCATCTTTATAGAGCCTTAGGTCTTCTTACCGCGTCACATGTAGAAAATACAACCTACCTAATTTTATGTCAATAATGCCTCCACACAATGATATAATCTGCCGTCTGTAACAGTGTTCTTTTTTTCCTAACGTATGGACTCAATCTATTTCGCTTACAAGCAGATATACAGTGGATCTTTTTAAAGATTAGATTACTGGTCTTATGCCCTTCTTAACTACATTTACAGTTTTCGGAGAAGCCGAGGTGCCGGAATTTTGTTCTGCAGAGTTATTTAACGTGCCAGTAGAACTGCCGACACATGGTTGACGTAGTTATGAACCTTGGCCGATCCCACCAAAATAGGGTCAGAGCCCGACGGAGTAGATCTCCCAAGTAACCATTAACGTTCACGGGCTAACACAGGTACGCTTTTGACTCTTTCCCGTGTAGTAGACTTCCCTATTGTAGCTTGTTCATCCTGCGTTGTAATGCACACACACCCGTAGGTCCACAGGATCGTAAGTGCTTTCAAGGACGTTTTTGTAGTAACTGGATGTACCTTGTCCTTATGGGAGAAAGCTGTAGTAATAATAACCTCAGTCGGATACTTGCCCACAAACGTATTCAATGCGATCAATATTATCCTTTTTCACCACTCTTCAAGACTGTCTTGTTTTAAAGTGCAACACCTGAATTTGCTCCCATTTAACACTTCGGAACTCCGATCACCCGACAATCAGAAACGAGGCACAGCATGCCGTCGTAGAGCAGGACACGTAATGCTACATGCGTACCTCACGAGATAAGTACTTCATACGAGCTCTCTACCAATATATTACAATCTATATATATAAAATAAGAGTTTTGTCTGTACATTGCTCAGAATTTGACAAGAATGATATTTCTGCATCGGTCATGTCCACAGTAACAAGAAAATGCATTTTTTACTTTTCCGTAATTTCTGTCTGTCTGTCTGTATGTATGTATGTATGTATGTATGTATGTATGTATGTATGTATGTATGTATGTACACGCATCACGAGAAATTTTTTTTTTTTTTTTGCTAGGGGCTTTACGTCGCACCGACACAGATAGGTCTTATGGCGACGATGGGAGAGGAAAGGCCTAGGAGTTGGAAGGAAGCGGCCGTGGCCTTAATTAAGGTACAGCCCCAGCATTTGCCTGGTGCGAAAATGGGAAACCACGGAAAACCATCTTCAGGGCTGCCGATAGTGGGATTCGAACCTACTATCTCCCGGATGCAAGCTCACAGCCGCGCGCCTCTACGAGCACGGCCAACTCGCCCGGTCATCACGAGAAAACGGCTGAAGAGAATTTAATGAAAATCGGAATGTAAAGTCGGGTGATGAACCGCTACAATCTAGGCTATAAATTATTTTAATCACGCTGAGTGAAATGGTAGTTTAGGGGAAGGCCTGAAATTTAATTCTCAAATATTTATGTTATTAGTGGTCGTGTCTTAATGAACATCGCTAGACAAAAATGGGAAATAATTCGCTACAATATAGGCTATACACGCTGAGAGAAATGGTAGTTTAGGGGAAGGCCTACAATTTAATTGTCAAATATTTATTTTATTAGTGGTCGTATCTTCACGAAAATTGGTATGCGAAGTCGGGGAATAGGTCGCTATAGTCTAGGCTATCAATAATGTTATTCGCACTGAGCTAAATGGTAGTTTAGGGGAAGGCCTGAAATGTAATTCTCAAATACGTTATTTATGTTATTAGTGGTCGTATCGATAAATACTACATAACTAACATAACTTTATTTAAGTCGTAAGTTAGTAGTAGTTATGTAAGAAGTTATTAAATTTCCGATCACTTATGTCTTATACATTGTTACCGTACCGCATATAATCAGAGATATTCATGAATTTGGATTTTTGTTACTAAGTCCATATCAGCGCCGAGTCACGAGAAAATGGGTAAAAAGAATTTAGTGAAAATCGGTATGTAAAGTCTGAGAATAAGGAACTACAGTCTACGATATAAATAATTTTGTAGGACACCCTAATATCACAGAGTCGAAAGAAAACTAATGTGAAGGCCTGCAATATAGAAAGCTCACAAACTTTATCAACAATAACATTACATTGACCATTGTTTGTTGTGATGTACCGAGGTTTTTTTTTATTTGCTTGACGTCGCATCGACACAGGTAGGTCTTATGGCGACGATGGGATAGGAAATGAATAGTGGTATGAAGGAAGCGGCCTTGGCTTTAAGGTACAGCCTGGTGTGACTGGTGTGAAAATGGGAAACCACGGAATACCATCTTCAGGGTTGCCGGCAGTGGGGCTCGAATCCACTATCACCCGGATGCAAGCTCACAGCTGCGCGCCCCTACCCACACGGGCAACTCGCCTGGTCGTACCGACTGTAACAGCCTGCCTGTATATTGGCGAGAAGTAGCTGGGGAGTAAGATAACTTTCTTCTTTAGCATGCCATTCCTCTGGTTCATACATTTTTCTGATATCTGGTTCATCATAACACTTGAGCTATTCAATCCCTACTCTGAGGCACTGATTGGAATTAGTAGTGTGCATATTTAACGGAATAATGACAGAGGAGTGTTCACGGCAGTCTGCGACCTGGTTATTCCAGCTCTGGAACTTTGGACTCTTAGATCGGCACCGTAGTACTGTTCGTTGAAAGTGAAAAAGTGTGCGGTTTTTCATTTGATCGAGTATTTTATATGATAACATTGCTTTCAATCGCTACATTCCTACTGACGTTTTTGTAATGACCTATGTTGAATTCAGTTAGGAAAACCACCAAGTCAGTCTTTCTGACTATCCCGTAGCGAAGCACGGGTACATCAGCTAGTCAATTATGAAGGTTTCGCAATGTACACGGTAAGAAGGATTGAAAACAAATGTCTTCCCAGACAGTCGCCTCTGACCACTCATAACCATACCAATCTCCTACGAAAGTACACTGTGAAAATAGGACTCTATGATCGTAAGGCAGTAATGTAATATGAATAATGTAACTACGAGTGGAGAGACTAAAAGCACGGCGCTTAATGCAAAGTCAGCTAGTCTGAACTAACTTTTAGTTCATGACTGTTACGAGAAGTTCTTACTCATGTATAATTTCTTTCTTTCCAAGTTGGCGTTATTTCAAACGCGAGTGGCGGCGTTATTGATGTCTTGGTAAAAGTTGCACACGCAGAAAGATGCTCTTGTCTGCAGCCCAGAACACGGCTTATGTACTTTTGTTACATTTTTTCCACTGTATGTTATCTTCTTTCCAAGCGACCTATTTCCTTGCCGTACTCTGCCGAAATGAAGACTTGTCACAGCACATTTTACACTGAGAACAATTCAGACAACATATACACAGAAAAAAGAATGAAAACAGGTTTTAAAACATTATCTCTTCAATGCTAAAACTTTTAACATGTCTGACCTTAAGAAGTAAGTATAAATAACCACCTAATCGATACTTTATTAATGCCTCAGGCAAAATTGAATAAAATTAAAACTTACAGGACATGTTTCGACCACTTAGTGGTCCTCTTCAGCTGTATAAATAAAGAACTGAAAAGAAAAACATTGACAATAAGCACAAATAAAAGTTCTTTGGAGACTCCTTTGATAAAAATGGAGGTCGTCAGAATAGGTCATCTTGCCTTTCGTTCTTGTTTGGAAAAGATGTTTATTCTGTGCTGTCTAGAGGGTCTGTCTTTGAGCGCGACCTGGTGAAGTAACGATGTGATACAGTTTGACAGTTCATGGAAAGCTCTGGAGAGAAGGGACGTAGAGTTTCATCGTCACACGTTTTAATTTTATTCAATTTTGCCTGAGGCATTAATAAAGTATCGATTAGGTGGTTATTTATACTTACTTCTTGATTAAACATCGATACGGTCATGAAATGGACAACTTGTAATGTCTGACCTTCACAAACTAATGCCTCCTAATGCTTGTGTTTGGAGGGGCCTACCATCTAGGTCATCTGTCCTAATGCCTCCTTCAATTAAGGAAACTTGCACTGTCCTCACACAAGAAATTTCAAAAAATAATGTGCAAGAAACTACCTGCATCAGAATAATGAAAATGAGCTTTTTAAAATGTTTCAAAATCCAAAACAAACAGTTCACTTTAGAGCTCTGAAACCCAACGAAACTGGAACGAGTACACAACCCTGTCAAACGGACAGCTTTCAGGAAACTATCAACGACGGCTGAAGACAAACTTCATCAGAACCTTGAAGCTGTAAGAATATAAAGATGTGGTCGCCGGACATGCTAAAACATTTACAACCGTAATAGCAAAAGAAGAAACTGGAAATACATTGTTTCATATTCAGAAAATTAGCAATTAAGGAAGTTCCACTTAACAGTGTTGTATGCAATTAAAATCCTCAAATAGCTTGAGATGGGCGACAAAGTGGGGTGGGGGGAGGACATGGCCTAAGATTTTTACTTCTATGGCAAGATGTACAATTAACTAAACACGATGTAAATGACGTCCGAACACTTTCGCCCCATAAATAACAGCAAATGATTACTGGCACACTTCAACTAACATTTCTAGCAAAAAACACGTTTATCAGTTCTGTGAAAAACGTGTTTTCTGCAGGGCGAATTCATTGAAAAAGGACCAAGAATACTATCATATACTGTTTTCCCTTTTTAAACAATAATATACATTGCGATACATACGCAATGCCTCTAAAGCAGTGCAATGATATATACTGTGCATCGATGTGACCGGATTAGAGATAAGAAAAATAAAAGTGCAGATGCGACTGTAATGCAAACTGTGTGTTTTACAGAAAAAGCTTACCGTACAAATCACAAAAATACGGAGCTACAAAGAATTTCAATAGACTGACACTTAATAATCATTTCAGGGCCAGAAACGCTTTACATCGCTTTCGAGTCTTGCATCCTATATGAATTATGAATCGCCAACATGTGTATCTTATTCAATGATCCGACAGTGTCCTCTTAGTATCAACCTAAAATTATTATACATCTATAAAACTCCTTGCAAACATAGGTACCAGGTACAATGGTAGTACTGGAAAGAACACTATCTAATAACTATGTTCAAGTTTTGTTGACATAAGCAGCGTAGCTGATTTGTTAGTTCTCATAGTTTTTCATTCTTGTGACAATTACACCTACGCTGATGAAACTCAATCTCATTATAAATAAAAAATTACACAGCCTAAATTAACCCCAGCTGCATGAAGCTCAAGCCATGAATGAAAAGCGAAGAATGAAGAAACTACGATTTAAACGTCTGCTAGACAGGAAAGAGAGAAGAGGAGAAACAAGAAACTGCATTGACGTTTCCATTTGCTCCACCACTGGCTCTCCGCCAGAAACTGTTTTCTTTCATAAAAGATGCAGGAATTTAAAGCCGATCGGCAAGTACAGGGAACCTCCACCTGAAAAATCACAAAACCATTCTAAAATGTCTGATGAAGGAGGATAAGACCGACTATAAATTAAACTACTACAGTAGTTTTTCATTTTAAAATTTCGCAAGATATTAACCACGTAAGGAATACAGAAAATATATTTCGTTCGCATATACCGCTCGCGCAATATCCTCGTTAACCAAGATAGTTTGCTCGTTAACGAGTCGCACAACAAACGATCCCGGTCTACGTCACCTACGGAGTTCCGAAGAATGAATTGTTGCCCCTCTTCCATATAAGGTCGTGTAATCAAGCGCCTGTAAATAAGAAGTCTAGGGCCGCTTCACTCTAAGCGACTGGAATCGGTGACAAGCCGCCCCTTCACACGGGACTCCTCAGCAGCCGAGGTACAGAAAGAAACCCGGCGGCCGACCATGCAGTAGCTCGCTCCCGCTACCGGTCGCCGAGGCAGATTCCGCAACCCCGGCTGGAGACAGCTAGTGAACCACTGTTTTGTGTTGGAGTCTTCACACTAGGCGACTGTGTAGCCCACCTAATCGTCCCTTTGCGATCCATTCAAAACACCCTTCAGTGTCATTGTGCATTTGAAGTTCCTTCCCGTTACATATTCCGTTTCAGAATATTATTAACTGTACTAAATAAATATATTACATTCAGTAAGTATACAACTGAGCAGCGTCCGTATGGAACTTAAACTGTAACGAGTAGGCTGTAGTAATGACGCTGAGAAGAGAAATGCATACTATGAAGTAGTCAGCGACATTAAAGAAAGAACGTTCCAGGAAAGAAACTAGCTTTATAATTAAAGTATTACAAATATAAGCGACATCGCTTTTTATTAAATGTTCAATATAATTGAGATTTTGCTGTCCGACTCGTTTAGCTGTATGCTCAGCACAGCGTCCTTCGGTCCAGAGGTTCTTGGGTTCTATTCCCGAACGAGTTTTTTTTAAAATTTGGTTTAGGTAGCACCGACACATATATGTCTTATGGCGACGAGTGTGTAGAAAAGGGATAATAAGAGTGGGAAGGAAGCGACCTTGTCCTTAATTAAATTACAGCCCCAGCATTTGCCTGGTGTAAAATGGAAAATTACGGAAAACCATCTTCAGGACTGCCGACAGTGGAGTTCGAACCCACTATCTCCCGAACACAAGATGATAGCTACGTGGGCCAAACCGCGCGGCCGTTTGCTCGGTCGGGGATTTTAATCTCGTATGGTTAATGCCACTGCCTCGGGGACTGGGAACTTTTGTTCGTTTATACACACAACACACCACACTACCAACCATAACAAATACACGCAATAGTGAATAATGTACAGTACATCGCTCAATAAAATGGGGTCAGATCCACATAAGGTGTCGATCTTAATAGACAGGGAAAAGGCCCGGCAGAATAAGAAGATAATTGAGATTTTGCTAACACAAGGACAGGCAGGCAATTTTTTATTATTAAATTGTGGAGATAACAATATTTAAGGTTGTTGCGAGCGTTCTTGATTTACTTTAAAAATGGGGGTTGAAAGGAATCTACCAATAATTTTCAAAATGCGGTTGTGTGTACGAACAAATCTACAGCACCGTCTTCTCAGTAGTCTACAGAGAAAAGTGAAGTACCGGCAACTAAAAAACTTGGTACCATCATCATATAAATCCTTTTTTAACCAAACGATATTTCAGCATAGGATATGAATGACATCTACGAAGCTCTCCTATCTTGCCGACAATAATAAGAGCAACAAGAAACATTCCTCTGCATGAGAACCCATTATGAAAACGCACTAGGCCGGGGAAGTCGGCTAAGTAGCGCGGCGGCTACCGCCGGCGACACGGAATTCACCTCGGCTACTCTGTAGCCGATTCTGGTCGCCGATCCTTTGTCGCGTAGTGTGAAGCGGCCCTTAAATAGACGCGACGGACTACAAGCAGCAGTTGTAAACACCGCTAAAAGCTCTTCAATGACCATGACACATTGCAACGCTCACTCCACGTAAAACAGAAATGTAAACGTCAGTGTTCTGCTATTGGGGATTGAGGCAAATGAACGCAGTTTACTGATGCGGGGAGGAGAAACAGGTTTCGCTACTCTAACAGCTGTAATCAAAGGCCTGGCGGTCATTAACCAGCATTGTATGCCTATATTACTCCCTATGTAGCACTGTGGCGACGACTTTGCTGTGTATATGGTAATATATCCTTGATCCGTAGGCAAGTCATAAATGCAAAGAAACAATAAGATCGTGTTAACGCACAGTCCTGCATGGTTAAATAACTTCATGACAACCGAACAGCTCCCTGATGCTTGAATTACAACCACTAGAGTAGAGTTTGAAGAAGGTCTGTGACTTCGGACGGAACGGCGACAGCCTACAGTGCCATAGGAAGTTCTATGAGAAATGATTCAGTATTTTGCTATGTTCCGGCAATCCTACTCTTTTCACAATTACTTTATTACCTTTTGTTACAAAAAATAATCCTAGGTGGTCAGTCTTTTCAAAAAGATATGTGAGAGACAAATAACATGAAGGCATCATTACAGCTAACATAACTTATTGTTATATGGTAGTCGCCAAAATAATTCCGCTCGTTATTGAGACCAAAACACACGTGCAAGCAGGGCAAATTTTAGTGGAAAAGATAGTTGACTATGAGCGTTGCACAAAAAATAATTATACCCTCGTCCTTCCGTACACGCGATAAGCAGATACACACGGGATAATTACATTACACTTTCGTATTTTTGTAGTATCTTGCCCTCAGCACAAAAGTACAATTTAAAACACTAAGACAGATTGGTGGCGTAGCGTTTGAGCTCACGGCGCATAACTGGCTGAAAGACTAAGTGCTTTAAAAGTTGAATGCTGTGTATAGGAAATTTCACTTAAACTTGTGTACCGAATCAATTACATTAGCAAATACTGAATATGTTTCAATGTTTTTATATTATCTCTAATGTGTTGCGCCAAAATTGAGCGACAGTCCAGAAACCTTCTTCGTCGTCCTGCATTAAAATGAAGTCTAATCCCACTGTAACGTAAGCAACTTGCAAATGACAATCTCATTTAATTTTCAAGAAATGCCAAGGACGGAATCACCCGGTGTATCTAAGTATCGTACAGCGTGCACATTACCTATTGCCAGCCATAGCATTGCTCTTCTGCATTCAACCATAGTTTTTTTTTTTTTTTTTCTGCAGCAAAAGAATATTTCAGTGCAATCACTGCAGTACATATTCTTACGTGCCAGCCCTGTGGCACCCCATTTTGGTACCTACCGGAAGAGACTACTTATAGTTGGGCTCAAAAGAGTTGGAGCCTTCTGACATGTGGGCGGCGAAAGCAGAAAGTACGAAGTACGCTGTGTTGACATTGTTACCTCCATCTGCGGCATATTACCCTTTAACAAAGGCCTAATACAATTCAATGAACTTTGGCCCGTTCCGAAGCTCGAGCTAATAATTCCATCATTTAAGACAGAACACGTCGTTGCCCATAAATACGAGATTTCATAAACACTAACAAAATCATGTTTCTGACAATAACTTCAACAATTGCACAAGTTAAATAAGGAAAAGAACTGTACAACTATACACTGATTAACTTACAAAAAAAAAAAAAACTAATGACGAAATAATAATCAGAAAACAAACACGAAAGTACATAAAGCAGCAACAACTAACACAGCTAACACAGTACCACTACAAATATCACAAAAGCGACTGAGAGCAAGCTAACCCACGTGGCGAGAGTTTCTTTAATATGGCATCGCTGTTATCGTTACCATAGCAACAGACCATTTTCGAGCATCGTTAGTCAACTTTTTCTTCGCTGGTGGTGTTAAAAGTCAGACTCCAAATCTCGTGGCCTTAGTAGGCTATTATCAAACGACAGGGGATCTCCTAGCCGGCCTTTCCGTGTTTTCTTCTCGTCGGTTGGTTTACCTGTGAGTTTCTGGGAGATGCAACGAGAATGTTCCGTCTCTAGCCACGTCGCGAATACTCTGGAACACATGACCAGAGCTATAAAAAGGGAGGCTAGCCGCGCACGGTCGGTCATTGTTGAACTCCGTGGTCGAGTGGCTACTAGAGTCACTGTGGGAGTCACTGATGGAGTCAATGTGACACTCAGTGTGTTGAGATTCGGTAGCTGGGCTGAGAGCGACAGCGGTGTTGGCTGTCGCTAGTGTCCCACCGAGTTCTAAACGAGGAGTTGTGGTGGTTGGAGTATCGAGTGAGTAGCTGGACTGAAGACGGCGTACGGGACAGCAGACTGTGTGCACTGCCTTAGAGTACTGTGTGTACTTCTGTGAACTGAGCATCGTCGTAAGGCAGTGATTAGAGCAGCTGTCGTGAGTGTAATTAGAACAGTGTTAATGGTCGTTTTGTGACGAGTACTGTCCTGCTGTTTAGTTGTTCATTGTTTTTAACCGTGTGAATTGCTGGACTGTCTCTGGAGTCGAACCTAGGAAAAGTCATCGTGTGGAGCATGGCAAGTAGCCCTGTGTTCAAACTCATCTGTACGCAAATGCTGTGTGGGGTAACTGAACTGGTGAACGCAAGTGGAAGGCTCGTCAATCAGGCTTATATCATCCTTCGGTAAAGACTGTCCAGCTGGAGCCCTGCTGTGAGAGACAGCAAATAGTAAGCGCGGCCATTCATGGCTGAACAGAATGTTGTGTGTGTGTGTGTGTGTGTGTGCGTGCGTATGTGTATTTTGTCATCCTGAAGTAAATTAGAGTAATAAAACAGACACCGTTTTATTTGTAACAATCACCTGGTGTAGCAATGTATCGTACAGCGTGCTCGAGCAAAATGAAAAAAATGGTCTTCAGGCACATTTCCTATTGTCAGCCATGCAGTACTCTTCTGCTTTCAAGCACTTCTTTTTCCTGCAGCAACAGAATATTTCAGTGCAATAACCGCAGTACATATTAAAGCAGTAACATGGTGTGACGAAAACAGACTGCACAGTTCAATGCAAGTTTCTTTCACACCCACGCCACCCCACCCGTTAAGTTGAAGAGTTCTCGCAAATCACGAACAACGTTAGAACGTACTAGCATGCACATCCTTCTGGACTTGGGGATTCAAATCAATGCATCCATACTGTTAAACAACGCAAAGAATCGACCTAGGAAAGGCAAACAGAAAGAAAGTATGGAGAACCAGTAGTTCGAAATGTCAAAACAATATATTGGTGAATACATTTTCCTACGACCGCATGGTCGTTAAGGCACTGAAGTCTAAACTGTCTGACACCAAGGTTAGCCGGTTCGAGTCCCGTTGGTCGAAAAAAAATATTTCACCATCAGAATGTTGGCCGACAGGGTAGGGGAGGTGGCGGTATACAATTTCTAATCACTAGATTGCGTGCCAAAAGCCTGGATTAAATTCCAAACCTCTCCGCAGTGCTCATATGGAGTGAGGGCATATGACGCTGTTGATGGTGATTCGTCCGTCAAATGGGGACGTTACGCCTTGAGCAGACCCCTTGGTGCTATTCGACAGGAATAGGCTATGTGCCGACACCGGGTTTCACCCTCTCCCTACTATCATATCACGTAATTCATTTCATTTCATTAACTCCTCTGATGAGGTTGACGTCAGGAAGGGCATCCGGTCATAAAAACCCGCCACGACAGATTCATCTCACCTCATACCCGACCCCGTAGAGAAACGGGACAAGGGCTGGACGAACAACAAACATTTTCCTACCTGCTGCTTTGAGAAGTTCAAATCAATAATTTAGGATGTGGAAGACAAGGTAATTAAAAGCATTAACATGAGAAAATTTCGTTTGTAACTTCCATCAATCTTTCGAATCATGTATTGTTACACCGCATGATTTAATACAAAATCGCATACACTGCATCAGACTAGTATGGCGTCGCGCGAAAAGTCTTACGGAGCTACATTGCCGAAGCAGTAGGGTGAAGTAAGGTTATTTGGTGATACAAGTAATTTGGTGATAGTTTTAAACGAATGCCACCACAAAACCTGTTCTGTTTGTGTGCTCGTCTGTTGGGTGTCCAGGGTTTTTCCTTTGTCCCGCACTCAGGTATAACCTTGGATTCTTTCACTTACTGAGGTATGAGTTTTTGTAACACTCAGCTGTAGTCATTTGGCAAATGCAGACTTATTAAATGCAGTGTGCTATTCAAGTGAAATTGGCAATATACCGTTTGTTTTAGTATTGGTGTCAAACTGTTCCTAAGAAAGTGAGTTAATTTTTGCACTGAGAGAAAAGTTTAATGCCATAACAATTTTCGGCACAAACCTTAATACCGAAATATTTAAGCAGTTTCTACTCAGCTGATGGTAACCTACAATAATGTTATTTTCTATTTCCAGCTTAGTTCATTAAATGTCTGAAGGAATGAGAATGTTATATATAATTCAGCTGTAGGCAGTCTAAATTAACAAATTTCATCATCATTTTGAGAAAAATGACTGTCACCCAATTAGCTTACGGTAAAATTCAAAAAAACATGAAACGAAAGCCTCGACAAGATGATAATCCTTACGTGTACAAGCAGTACAAGAGTGCAGACTTAGTGGAGGCGACTAGATTAGTGACTGACGGTAAAATGACAGTGCGCCGAGCCTCAAAATTCAAAGGTTTTCCGTGGTCGTCTCTCAAACGATGGCTCCAAAACAGTGAAGAAAGAGGTATTGCAGAAGGTATCTTACCCAAACTTGGATTATATGCGAAATCATACCAACGATAAACCAAACCAGTTCAATTTCCGTTCATTGTTCAATCCTACATTTATTTCAAGTTTCTACCATGCCAACATAACAGGTGGATTTAGAAAGGCTGGAATAGTGCCTTTTAACCAAAATGTGACCTCTTCTGTAGCTATTGCCTCATATCTCATAACTGAGAGATCTCTCTCAGAAATAAGTGAATCTGCAGACTCAAATTCCAATGTTGAGCACTTCCTTCAGCTTTCCAGAGAACCAAGACGTGAAAGACTCGCACAAAAAATGAAGAAGAAGAGAAGAGACTCTTCCGCGAAGTGCCACACCCCTCTCGAGGATAGCAGCGTTCATGTTGACATAGTGATTCCTGGACCTTCAGGTGTAAAGTTAGATGATTGAATATGTGTCATATGCAAACAATCGTACTCTAATGATTCAAAACGCAAAACTGGGGAAAAGTAGATTCAGTGCAGCTTTTGTGCACGTACTCTGCATTAAGATTGCCAATCACAAGATACTGATGACAATCGTGTGAATGTGTCACGTGGATTGTGAAGACTCATCATAAGATGAAAACTCCTGTCATATGTACTTATAAAACTCCTGAAAGTAAAAGGCGTTCTAAAATAACTATCACCACATTACCTTGCTATCACCAAATTACCTATATGTATCACCAAATAATCTCACTCAATTGAGTTGCACAGAATCATAGAGTTCAAGATGAAGTAATTGCAAGAAGACATTCATGAGCAAAACATTTAGCTAATGTTCTGTTCTATATGATACATGGAATTTAAAGGAAATAAATCATGTATTTTCCCTCTTTATGTTGCTATAATCTAAAATTATCCCCAAATTACCATACTTTACCCTATCTAGCTGAAGCTATACACAATCTCCTTTAAAAGCGTCTTGTTAATGGATTATTTTAGGAGATTTATGTATTCATTCATTTATTTGAATAAAAAACGTCACAATACGAGGTAAACTTCCCTTAGGGCTCATTAATCAATTTAATTTCTGCGTGTTTCTGAAAGATAGGATGCCAGGGAAGGGTTCGTAGTGGTATAATAATAATAATAATAATAATAATAATAATAATAATAATAATAATAATAAAGCAACAGCCGTTTATGTTTGGTACGGCGTTTATAGTAGACCGAAGCTTCTTGAGTAGTATCATTGACTGGAGGGGTGTGAATGAGAGACTGTCATACTTGATGATGAAAATTGGCAATAAAACTTACACGCTTGTCAATGCACATGCCCCCACAAATTATAAGAACAAAACTGACAAGGTAGGGAGAGAACTTCTGCAACACACTGGATAAGGCAAACAAGAGAGGTGTCACGACCTTGATGGGGGATTTCAATGCACAGCTAAGTACTGAAAGGAGATTCAAAGGCCATGTAGGGGATTACCCTGCGCACGAGAACAAATAAGAATAGAGAAAGGCTTGCGAATTTTGCAAAAGACACAAGATGAGAATCATGATCACACACTATAAAGCCAAGGCGAGTAAAAAGACAACTTGGGTAAGTCCGGCAATAGAATTGGTGAAAGGCAGAAAGACCACGTAGCGATCCGAGACAAAAACCATGCTGAGATCATGAACACCAAAGTCAAGAAAAACAGCAGAATGGTGTCTGACCACTATCTCACTGAAATCAAATGTAGATGGATATCAAACAGAACTAGGAGAAACACGAACACAAACTCACACCAGATCGACAGAGAACTGCTGAACAAAAACCGAGATCAGTACATGAAGAACCTGACAGTGGAGAGTAAATGGGAAAACTTAACGGACAAGGTTAGAGACGAATCCAAACGATTGGACACTAATAACAAGAGAAGGAAGCATGAGTGGTGGAAAGAAGGATGCTGTCAACATTCGAGACAGCGAGAAAGACGGCTGCCAAGACGATCAGGAATGCCAGAAGGAAAAGGTGGAATGAGAGGCTGGAAGAAGCTGATCATGCGTTTAAGGAAAACAAATCACGATCCTCCTTTAAGGAGATGAAGAGCAGGATAAAGGGTTGTGAGGCGAGAGAACCTTTTGTGAAAGGACAAGAGGGCGAGTTGAAAATAGGTGAAAAAGACGTATGCGAGGAAATGGCAAGATATTTCAAAGATCTACTGAACACAGAAGCACCCACAGGGAGTATGACTCTACAGTACAGCAGAGACATCAACCAAGGACGAGCACCCACCAGAACAGAAGTTGTGAAGGCAATCAAGGATCTCAAGAACAACAAAGCGGCAGGTAATGATGGTATATGCGCCGAGGATATCAAATGGGGTGGTCCTGCAATGGAAGAAAGCATGTACAGAATAATAATGGACATCTGGATAAATAAGAAGATACCTAGCGACTGGAAAGAAGCCATAACTATACCAGTACATAAGAAAGGAGACAAAAGAATACTGGATAACTACAGAGGTATCTCATTGCTAAACATTGGGTACAAGATACTCTCGATATTATTGCTGAACAGAGTGGAAGCACAGCTTGAATCACCGATAGGAGAATACCAGGGTGGTTTTCGGAAAGGGAGAAAATGCGTAGAACAGATCTTTGGACTCAAGAGAATCACAGAACACAGAAACAGGAAAGGAAAGGACACAATAGTTACATTTGTAGACTTCGCAAAAGCCTACGACTCGATAGACAGAAACACACTACTGAACATCCTACGCGACAGAGGATTGGATTCTACGACACATGCATTGGCGGGGGAAACAATGAAGGCTACAACCGCTAGAGTAAAATACCGGAGTATGTTGTCAGGCAGCTTTGAAATTAAGACAGGAGTCCGACAAGGGGATGGTCTGTCGCCAATATTATTTAACCAAGTTTTAGATGAAGTTGTGAAGCAGTGGAGACAGCTGAATAGAACCATGGGAATTGAAGGTGTACAGATTGGATATAAGATCAAAAACAATGTCATAGTGGATTACCTTGGCTTCGCAGATGACATGGTGTTTTTACATGAGAAGGAACAAGACGCGAAGTAGGCACTAGCAAATCTAGCTGAGACTGCAGCAAAGGTTGGTCTAAAAATATCCAACAAGACTAAGGTATTGAATACGAAGACCGATTGGAATGTAAAAGGCCAAGTGGTAGAGAGTCGACAGCTTCCGGTACCTAGGTGAGAATATCACGGGTAAAGTACAAAGCAACAAAAGTACCACAGACCGAGCTCAACTGCTGCTGAAACTACGATATGCAGCCATGACTACAGATGGAAAGACGAACCTCTCGAGGAACGCCATAAAGCGACACTACATGATAACCATCAGGAATGCTGCATTATATGCAACTGAAACGCTGACATTGGGCAAGAAAGCATGCATACGATTGGAGAACGAGGAAGGAAGAATCTTGAGACATATATGGGGCACGAAAAAGCAAGGTGAAATCTGGGTACACAGATCAAGGCAGGAACTATATGCAAGTATAGAACCAATCTCAAGTGTGATAAGAAAGAGAAGGTTAGGATTTGTTGGACATCTCATGAGGATGGATGACAGTAGGCTGACGAAGAAAATGTGGAATGCAACCTGCTTAACTGGAAATAAGTGGATGAAGAAAGTCAGAGAAGATTGGGAGACTATTGGCATAAAGGAAAAATATCCACTGATGACAGTACAGGATAGGTCCAAATACAAAAAGCTCGTGGAATGTCACAGGTGGACAGACACCAGGATCCAGATTCAGATCACGGAAGCCGAAAGAAAGAGGAGGAATGGGAGAATGAAGAGATATTGGGAAGAAAGAAGACGTACCGAACAAGTCACTCGTGATCCTCAGGGATTGTAACGAACCTAATAATAATAATAATAATAATAATAATGATAATAATAATAATAATAATAATAATAATAATAGAAGAAGAAGAAGAAAATGGAATGTGGATTAAGAGAACAGCGAACCTCTACTCATTAACTGACAGGTTCACTGATGCCGTACGCAAAAGACAACTGAAATTCTACGGCCATATCTATAGAATGGACAGCGACAGACTCTCCAAACGATTAAAGTAATCAACTCAAAGAAGATCAAAATAAACTGGCTAGAAGAAACGAAGGTGGAAATGAAGAAATGAATATTACGGACCACACCATAGAAGATCGTGGAACCTTTTAATATCCAAGCACAAATTCATGGATAAACCTAAAAAGAAAACTGGTAGGAAATGGTCCACAGAACGCAACATGCAACACAGTACATTCATGAAGAGATTTTGGGAGGATAACAAGGGCGAAAACCATAGGCCAACGTAACAAGTTCAAACGTGCTCTTTGAAAGGGCATAACGAAGAAACAAAGAAAGAAAGAAAGAAAGAAAGAAAGAAAGCAAAAAAAAAAAAGAAAGAAGAAGAATATACTCAGAAATTCGAACATGTATGGACTGCCTGTTTTACAGCACTCTGTATTCGTTTTTAGTATTTACTGAACCAAACAGGCCTTCGCCCAGTACAACGTTCAATTCCTTAATAAGCATGAACAAAATGAATAAACTCTCCCCTTTAAGAACGATAACGGAATAACCATATAGTAATTAGAAACAAATGACCTACGGTCGACTCACTAACGTGGAGCCGTTGGCCTTAGAAGTAAATCAATTCTACCTTTATAAATACAAAACCAGGTATGCTAAGTGTATTATACATAGTGTCCGACTCGCTGGCTGAACGGTCAGCGTACTGGCCTTCGGTTCAGAGGGTCCCGGGTTCGATTCCCGGCCGGGTCGGGGATTTTAACCTTAATTGGTTAATTCCAATGCCACGGGGGCTGGGTGTATGTGTTGTCTTCATCATAATTTCATCCTCATCACGACGCGCAGGTCGCCTACGGGAGTCAACTAGAAAGACCTGCACCTGGCGAGCCGAACCCGTTCTGGGATATCCCGGCACTAAAAGCCATACGACATTTCATTTCATTATACATAGTGAACCCTTCACGCCGTGACCACTGCACTGCGTAACCTATAGAATGGCGATGCTACTCACCTAAATGATAACGATTAGTAGGTCCACCATGCAATGGTCATCGCGTAATCTGGTGCTTACCAGATGTATGGTGATGTCAGCTTCGTGAGGCTTCTCACGATACTATTATCTAACAGAAATAATAATAATAAAAGCACCAGTTGTGCTAACCGTTGAGTGGCGTCTACAGAGCTCTGTACTTCACATATTCACCCAGATTATCAAATGAAAATGCAGATAGTTCAGCAAGTTGGAGACCAATGTCAAGTAGATGAAGTAACCATCGTATCGGTTGTGGCGGAATCTCAAAGAAGCTTCAGGTGCCCATCTGTCTGATAAGAAAACATCCAGGAATTTGTAGTTCTTAACATTGCAGAATGAAGTGAAAGTTCCTTAATGAAAGTTCAGCGACGAATTACAATTACAGTTAGATATATAACCATGCATCTAAAAATGTACGGGAGGCAGGTAAAATAATAATAATAATATTAATAATAATAAATTTCGTCGTGTATACGGGCGTAACTGAAGGTGTTAGGACGACGACGTATAACTTTAACTTTCAAGAAAGAATACTATGCAATACGTCATAAGAAAAATACATTTTTGTATAATTATACACATAGAAATAAGGCTGAATAATGCCTTAAGGAGAAGATCTTTGACAACTTCTAACAATAATTTCAACTAAAGTAATTTTATGCCGTAATTATTCCACGTTCGTACGACCCAAATAAAACGTGCATAGGTATTGTACTAGGAAGGCATAGGCCCTGGCACGTACGAGTTATAAAATTTATTCATGTGCGTACAGTTAAGTTCGATGCATGAACAGCTGTGTGAGAGAATGTTCTCGTTCTCACTGCGCTGCGTGAGGGAGACAGCAAGTCGAACAAGGTCAAGTGACGTCACCACTGTCAGTAGCTTCCCTCCCTTCAGACTTCTCTCGAAATTATTTTATGAACTTTTTAACGCCTGGATCAATCAACGTGAAAACAACGCTAAATTGTAGCCAATATTCTGGAAGTGAAACCCTGCAAATTTGAGATCAATCCGTCCAGTGGTTTCCAAAATATAACAAGTTAAAGTTTGGAAAGTATTATCATCCCTTCATCACCTGATTCCGAGCGCTGCTCGTAGACAGGTATAAATAGGCCAGTGAGCCAAGCTTATAGCCAGTGTGCAGTAAGTGTGTTCTGCAATTATGATAGAAGGACAGTATGCTCCGTCGCGATCCGCGAGGACGCAGTAGTCACATTCGAACACTTTGAAATTGTGCGAAGACGTCGCAAGTAAAGTTTCTGCCGCGTCGCGAAGGGAATATTCTAAAAGTTTCTCCGACTAAATTGTCGGTATCTAATACTCAGAAGTGTGTTAAACGAGTGAAGCTATAATAGAAATTGTGAATTGAAGTGTCAAGTATTTCATTTATCAGTAAACGACATTGTGGATTTCGCCATTTTCACGTAGTTCCGAACCGTATCGTTGACTGTGACAATATTCCAAGTCATTGCGTGTGGTGAACCAAACCTTCCAATCTGAGACCATTTTTATGATTCTGAGACGTATTTCTCCTACAATAGTACAATTGTGAACTGTGCGACACATTATTACACTAGACATTCATCCAATAACAATTGACTATTTTTTTGTGCATTTTTGCCGATCTTTCGATCGACACTACGAGAAACTAATTGAACATTAAGAACTTTTTATGACAATATGAAGTAGTACAGACTCGTGTGTTGTAAATCCAGCCATAAAATCGTCTTAATCTATGAACAGTATTATTTCTAGAGACTGTTGTAGAGACTGTTGTTAATGACATTTTTTTCAAGTGCTTATAGACTGATTATTCTACGGTCGACCTCAGACATAATTAATGTCTATTATGAAGTGTGACAGTGTTAAATCTTAATTCCACTGAGCTCGATAGCTGCAGTCGCTTAAGTGCGCCTAGCATCCAGTATTCGGGAGATAGTAGGTTCGAACCCCACTATCGGCAGCCCTGAAGATGGTTTTCCGTGGTTTCCCATTTTCACAGCAGGCAAATGCTGGGGCTGTACCTTAATTACGGCCACGGCCGCTTCCTTCCCACTCCTAGCTCTTTCCTGTCCCATCGTCGCCATAAGACCTATCTGTGTCGGTGCGACGTAAAGCAACTAGCAAAAAAAAAATCTTAATTCCATAAACTGTGTGTGTAAAACTGTGTTTTCCGTAGTGAAAACGATTGTAAGTCCTTACTCCATTAACCTGACTTACGAATCATACGGTAGCATGGACTGTGATATCGTAAGTCACACATTCAACACCGTAAACTAACATGCATTGAAACTTGTGTCGGTGTATAATATTAATCCTAGTGATAATTGTAAGCTCTATAGTGCCAATTGTACTTTCCGTGTTCCGGCAGTACCTCAAAGAACAACGGAAATCTTGGTAAAGTTTTGTGAGATTCCGCTGCATCGAACGTCCTTTCCAACGTGGGATTAACGCGGTTTCTTCAACTATGGTACCCATCGAGCGACGTCAACGAGTGATATTAACGTGGCATCTTCACTGAACGAACTTGTCACGTCGCCGGTAATGAGTTCGAGCCTTGGCTGCACGCTGCGGAATGTTCCAGGCACCAAGCCGCCGTACAGCACAACCCCAACACTTTTAAGCAGATCCCAGGTGATCTCATATTCTGAGTGAGTAATCCTACTGACTGACTTTTAAAAAAGCACTCAGTTAATTATAGTGCTCCAACAAGTGCTTCGTGTGAATTTCAGCTTGCAATTTATAATCATTCAAGAAAGGTTCATATCATGCTTTCGAACTGTAAATTCCCTTTTAAAATCATTCATAACTTGAATTAATTTCACACAGATGAACTTCAGGATTTGCAGGTGTACTATTTTATTTTATTTTTCAATGTAAATGAACTGTAGAAACATACAGAAAGTGATCAAATATTATTATTTAAACTATCAACTTATTCATGGAAGTGTGTGTTAATTTTATGTTGAAAAATATTAGAAAGACTGTAGGTCTACACCATAAGTAATGAACTTAATGAAATTCAAGGTGCAAAGTGATATTTTTGTATTTAAATCCATATTAGATGAACTGTAGGGTGCATATGGTCTCTAAAAGAGTGATGTTTATGTTTGACATTTTTGAGCAAATAGACGTCTCAGAAGACAACAGCATCGATTTCTATTTTGCATTTTTTTTTTATTTTTAATATTGGCTGGAAATTCGAGTTTGAAATTTCAACTGCCGGGTGATTTTTATGAATATTTTTAATAAATACTATCAAAAAGATTTTACCATCTATTATTCGCCCTGCGATACTATCCGTCTCTGTACCTGCTCCAATAAGAAACCGAACACTACCTGAGATCCTTCCCATTCTCTGGACCCTTAATAATTTCCCGGAACAGTATGTATACATGACCGGTGCAAGAATGACCGCTGAATTTTTTGAAAGTGTGTGTCATAATATTTGCGAAATAATATTTACAAAGAAAAAACCTAAACTGCAGAAACTGTAATATTTTGCCCCTCGATTGCATATTCAACCTGCAGCATGAGTAGTAGTATTACCTATAATCAAAGAAATACCAACTGTTCAGATATTCTACACATTTTTTTCACCTGGTGGATAAATGTAGCACTAAAACCCAGAAGTTTTCGAGGATGCAATGATGGGATAGGGCTAGGATTGGGAAGGTAGCGGCCACGTCCTTACGGAAGGTCAAGACCCAGCATTTGCCTGGTGTGTAAACTGTCTTCCGGACTGCCGATAGCGGAATTCAAACCAACAATACCCCGAAAGCAAGTTCACATCTACACAACCTGAACCGCGAGCCATCTCATTCTGTTTCTAAACAATCAATCAATTTAATGGTGAGAAGTGTGCGGCAACAATAATTAGCTAAGTTTCTTCTCGGATATATACAGACTGCATGTTTCTGAAAAAAAAAAAACATACAGATTTTCACCTGCTGTCTTGTATGATTGTTTATCCAATCTACCCTGAAATTTTCTATTTTCTACAAGTGGGTGACACTTCCCACACCTCTCTCACCGACTCTTCTGGAGCAGATGGTCTATAAGTTTCGGCCACTAACAAGTAAGACTTAAATATGAACACTGTAATTCACTCGATCCAATTTCTCGTAGATGTGTCATGATTCCAGGCCAGATTGTGAACGTCTAGCAGACAGATTTAATGAAATATATACTAACAGCAGAATAAAAAGCTGATAGTCAATACAGTATGCCCATGTTACCCGTTATATCTGAAACCATACTCAATGAAAGCATTCATAATCTTATGCAACACTTATGTCCAGGAACAGTCTGTAGCAATAGCTTCGTCCATTCAAAGAACATGTTCAAGACAAATTGCAAAAACAGTGTTAGAAGTGAAGCCATGTGAATGACCAGGAGAATACTGTGCATTGTATCTGGAGACATCTACCAAAAATAAGAGACAAAAAACAAGGAAATGCCCGCAAATGTCGACCAAATTACCAAATGGTAACAGGAAGTGGATAATTTCGTACTTTGTGCGCATTTCCGGAACACTAGAAATAAAGTTTAAAATACTGAGAGAGGAGGAGCCACGAATATTTTCAAAACAAAACAAAGAAACAAGTACCCACCTAAGTAAATACAATTTCATTACGTTCAAGTGTGAACAGTAATGGTTGTGGTGAATGTCTTGAGGGTACGGCAAAACAAAGGTATGGGTGTAAAAGTGAAAGACTTCCTAAAATTCGAGAACTAACACTGTTGGGGTCGGAAGAGTGCACTACTTCTAACCAGAGAATGCTGGACAAGAAAAATTAAAACTAGGAATCTGGCACACGTGGAAGCAATGTCAGACTCGACAAGGAGGTATGTAGTCACCCCGTTACAACAGCCTATGGTCTCTCTCTCTCTCTCTCTCTCTCTCTCTCTCTCTCTCTCTCTCTCTCTCTCTCTCTCTCTCTCATCTTACTTGATCTTATTTCGTTGAATAGATCGGAATGTCAAGTCACATTCTACAACACAAGATTCCCTTCTGTTCCTTCCGCCTATGTGTTTCATAATATAGTGTGGGTCGTATTGGCGAAATGTGTCACATGTGTCGATCTGGCCTTGTTTTACGGCCGAATACCGCTCCTGACGCTGAATGTATTCACTCTAGTCGTGGTTAACAGTGTTGATGGTTCGACTGTGTATTGAGAAAAACATAAATACGCAATACCCGAGTCAAAGAGAATAATCAAACGTGGATAAAATCCCCGAACACGGGACAACTGAACTGAAAGCCATGACGCTGGCCAATTCAGCCAAGAACTCAGACATTCAACACAACACAGTGACACATATGATATTAACTTCTGCTTTTAATGGAAAAAATTACTTACTATTAGACAAATGAATCCCAACGCCATAAAATAAATTCTGAAGAGCATCTCTTACCTGAAAATAAAGAAAGAACACCATGTAACACCAATTCAAAGACGAATGTCCCAGTTTTATATATTACCTTTTACCATACCAGCTGACAATCAGAATTTATATGCTGCATATAGGAACAATATTAAGAAATACAGTCATTCAAAGGGACTCAACAGGGGAAGAAAAGACAGCATTCAGAAGTTTTTAAAAAAAGTAAGAGTACAACGGAATATTTGGAGTATCGAAGGAACTTTCGTTGTAGCGCGTTATACGTCAACTTAGCAGTGCATATCTGGTAATAATGGAAAAGCTGCTCGTTAGAATATAAATCAGATCAACTTTAGTCAGTAACTCATCGTTTCCGAACGACGGGCAAGTACCCGACTCGTGAATTTGGGGATGGATCGGCGTATTAATTGGTGTTTTCGTTAGGAAATTCTGCCAATACAGACTTCTAGCATTTAATGCCGTAAAATGCGAAGCAACTCTCGAGTTCGATATAATGGCGGTTCGGTGCTTCCATGCGCGCAAATAAGAAGTGTCTATTAATTGTGTTAAAGGGGAAAAACAAATTTCACACATGAATCAGAAACCATCTCACACGTACGTCACACGGAACCCCTCCAGGTGTTTAGATTAGTAACCCAATTTTGTTATTTTCTTTTTTACCTAAAAAATTTATCAGCACCCTGTGTACGACAGTCTTGAAAATTATGATGCAAAGGGAAGAATACATTTCAAGCGATCCCGTTATGGAATTTAGTACTAAAAGGAAATATTAGTCATTGAGAGGATCACATCTTCCTTGATTAGAAGCGAAAAGAGCAGGAAACCCCTGCTATTCCTACTTACGAGGGAACACATACATATGTTACACTCGGATTCGGTTGAAATTCGGTAGGAATATTCGTGGGAGGTAGTAGAATGCTAAGGTGAAAACTGTATGTGTCCAGCGCAAGTTTAAACGCCAAAATTGAACAAATAAATAGTCGTAAAATTAAAAGTGCCGCGGGAGTATCGGGGTGTGACGGAGAGGTAGGGAGGAGCGAAGCAGCGTATAGTTAGCGCGTTCCCCGTGACTTCCCGATCGGATGTGCAAAACATAAATATGAAAACAGCACATGAAACAAGTATACAAAGGACGATGTTTGAACAACGATGCCAATAAGGTTTGAAAAATTACGAGTAACAAGAACTCGGGCGTGAATTTTTCAAACCTTACTGGCGTCGTTGTTCAAACATCGTCCTTTATACACTTGTTTCATGTGCTGTTTTCATATTTACGTTTTGCACATCTGATCGGGAAGTTACGGGGAACCCGCTAACTACACGCTGCCTGGCTGCTGGCGCAGCTCGACGCAGCCCGGTTGGTTCACGTCCGCTGCTTCGCTCCTCCCTACCTCTCCGCCACACCTCGATACTCCCGCGGCACTTCTAATTTTACGACTATTTATTTGTTCAATTTTGGCGTTTAAACTTGCGCTGGGCACATGCAGTTTTCACCTTAGCATTCTACTGCCTCCCACGAATATTCTTACCAAATTTCAACCAAATCCGAGAGTAACACACGTATGTGTTCCCTCGTTAGTAACATCCAGCCATCCCAAAAAGGAAGTTACCAAATATTTAATAAATATGAGAAGTCTATAGGCCAAGGACGGATGTGCTGCAGAATTCGGCTCGTGTATTGATCCTAATCTACTGTATAACTTATCAGCTCGCCAACAAACCAAGGTGATACTTCAAAAACAGATTCTCAAGGAGTCCAAGGAGCGCCAGGTTGAGTATCTCAGACAGTAGGGCATTGGCCTCCTGAGCCCAACTTAGCAGAATCGATCCTGGCTCAGTCCGGTGGTCGTCAGCCTCGTGACGGAAGACTTACTGGCATGTAAAAGAACTCAGCCGCTCAGCCCGGCAGAAGTTCTATTACTCCTAGATGTTTGAAGATTATATTTTTCGTTGAAATACCCAATTGTTGGCACGTATATGTTATTCTTTACAACATTTACTTATTCTGGCTAATTTCTTCCCGTTTCAGATTTTGGGTCTTGAATCCCATTTCTGGTGAGCTTTGAATATGACAAGATGTCTATTCGTCTAGTGAAGCCGTTGGCTGCAATACAGGATAGTCTTTCAATACTGATGCTATTAGTTTTCTTACATGATGGTGTCGAGCGTTTCGGAGTAATAAACCACGGTCATACTGCCCTTGAACGTGAGAAGGGTTTCTTCTCCGGCCAGCCATATCTGCACTGGGAACCATCCAATGACCGACAGGGAACTACTCTTACTGCCGCAACATTGCCAATCCTATTCTTGAAATGGATCATGTGGGGCCAAGAAGCCGCGGACTCGTCTGAAGTGCCGCGGCGCTTGGATCACTCATTACCTGTTTTAATTTGAAATAAGTACATGCTTCGGCCTTTACCAAGTTAAATCACTTCTCTCACTAAATACCTCAAAATTAAACCCCTGAAGAGGGCAGTTTGTTAAGAAGGCTTCTCTTAGTAAAGCATAGCTCCACGACTCGCAAATTGAATTCTTCTCCCCAAGCGAAGAGGGGGTTTCATCTCTGACGGGAGGCAAATGCCACCTCTCAGCCAGATCCCCCCCGCTGGTGTAGCAAAACAGAGACTTTTCGACTCATCGGCATTCTCCGAAACAGATGAGTAGAGGGGCATAGTTTTCGCCACGGGACTCTCGTGGACTTGCGCTTTTAAAAAAAAACATGAGGTAGATAGTCCTGACCTGTTTGCGATCCAATTATCGGCTTCGGTGACCTCACTGTATAATTTGCGTTTTTCCTTTTGCAGACAATTATTTCCAAATGGCATGTTCCCTGTAAAAAAAAAAAGTTTTCTCTAGGGTTTCTAGCAGCTGATTTACGATAATCCGTTGGTTAGGGTAGATCAACATGATAACATGATCCTTTCAGTTCTTCTAGTGGTCTTCAAGTATTCACATGGTTATTACTACTAACACTAATTACTACAGTTCAGAAGGTAAGCCTCCCAAGACGCTCGTACCAGACCCAAACCTCTAAACTTCTTACAGGTATGCAATACATTAAGTGCATCTGATGGTAAAAGCAGCGAACTGAGTGATTTTAAAAACAGATGCCCCACAAACGGTACATCTGAACTAAATGTATTTATGAAATAATATAGAAGACATCGAACTTCTTTCCTCTCAAGGTTGCCGAGAACGAGGTATGAGACTATTATCCACACTAGGCGCTAACACTTCCACAGACCTCACGGGTTTATCGCTTTCCTGGTTACACTGAACGTCGCATTGTTGTTCGTACAACTGTAGAGCTCGCAATTATTTGCTTAAAATCATCATTCCTTGTTTATTACAAAGCTTACATCAGATTTAAATTCAAGTATTCTGAAAATTCAGTTCATCTTAATTTTAATCTCCCGACACCCTAGACAAATGAGCCCTGATCCGCCCAGGCCGCACGATTGTAGATCATACAACTTAACCAGCAGATCTGACTGCATTGTACTGAAATAATCGAAAACGGCTCGAATTAACTAAAGGGTTGTTTTACCTCAGGGTTATGAATTACTGCACCATACTTGATGCCATCGGGGTCATTTGAGTAAGCTATGTCAGAGTATGTTTTCAAATTATCATGTAGCACAACGTTAAGTAAGTAGCTGAATCTCGACCCTCTCGAACCCGTCAATTACGGGCGTATGTAGTAAATAAATACCCACTGTCGGCAGCCCTGAAAATGGTTTTCCGTGGTTTCCCATTTTCACACCAGGCAAATGCTGGGGCTGTCCCCACGGCCGCTTCCTTCCCATTCCTAGCCCTTCCCTCTCCTATCGTCGCCATAAGACCTATCTGTGTCGGTGCGACGTAAAACAACTTTTAAAAAAATAGGAAATAAATAAATACAGCGTCATGTAGCAGTACAGAGCTGGAGCTTGAAGGCAGTAGTGTTAGTTGTCTGTGCCCTGCTGGAGTCAGAATATCGTCGCGTACGGAACGGGATACTGTGAGTACTGTGTGTGTGTACCCCCATGGACCGTCGTAGTCAGCGTGTGGAACAGCTGCTGTGAGTGTAATTGGAGCAGTGTTATGGTCACTGTTGTGAGGATTATTCTCCTGCTGTTCAGCACTGTTGAGCTGTTGCTATTCAGTAGTCAGTGTTAAGAAGATCACTGTGTTTGACTATGTGAGTTATTGGACATTTTCTGGAGTCCGGCCTAGAACAGTCATCGTGTGTTGTGCAGATTAGCAGCCCTGTGTTCAAACCTACCCGCCTGTACGCAGTTGTTGTATGGGGTGACGGTACTTGTGAGCGGAAGTTAAAGTAAAGCGAGTCTGTCAAAAAGGATCATAGCCGTTGAAAGTTACTGGGGGTTGAAAGTTACTCACGTCCGTAGGTATTACCTCAAATTACCCTACACGTGACCCCCGGGTGGTGCTAAACGAGTAACAGCGTTAAAGGTGATATACAATATGCCCAGAAACATAACAAGTAACGGTTCTTTTCAGAACCATCAAACTACAGGTGAGAAACACCCAGTCCGCATTATGCAACTTAATATTGAAGGCATAAGTTCTGCCAAATGCGAGTATCTGCAAAAACGACTGCATGACCGTAACATTGATGTTCTCAACATTCAAGAAACCCATACCAAAGATGAACAGGATCTCCAGCGTAGAGGACGAATATCCGGTTTTACACTGGTCGAAGCTACCCACAATATGGAATAGCCACTTATGTGGAGTCAAGTTTAGATGATGATGATGCTTGTAGTTTAAAGGGGCCTAACATCGAGGTCATTGGCCCCTAATGATACGAAATGAAATAACAAAAAGTTCAAAATCATCCACTGACCAAAATTTAAAAAATGTCGAAGAATGAATGGATGGACATGAACAAAAAAAAATACAAGCAAACAAAAAAATCAGTGCATTCGACTCAAAATATCATAATAGTATGACTGACCAAGGGACCACTTATAAAGCACAATCCTGAATCGAGGATGCTTGATGTCTAAAGGGGTAAAAAAATCCAGGTTAAAGCCCCTCAGAATGGTACATGTCGCGAGTAAAGTAGAACCATGGTATTTGTCATGTTGGGGCAAGAATCAAAAGTAGCGAAGACTCACGGTGTTCCACGCAAGATGGTACTACTCACAAGTATTGTACTTCATACAGGCAACACAGACCCACGGTGTCGCTCATATAGTGGTACAACTCACAGGAGACGCCCAGACCCGCGATGTTGCTCACATGGGTACGACGCGCGGGTACTGGAAACCCACAGACCAGCTTCTTTACCGCTACTAATCACAAACCTATTCCGTACCTAATATAGTGGTACTACTCGCAAGTACAGGCAACCCATGGTGTTCCCCGCGTGATGGTACGAAACAAAAGTAGTTTCATGGTTCTAATTCAATCATCCCTTGGTCGCCCCTTATAGTCGCCTCTCACGACAGGCAGGGGATGCCGTGGGTGTATTATTCGTCCGCGTCCCCACCCACAGGGAGTAAAGAGAGAGAGAGAGAAAAGAAGAAGAAAGAAGGGATCCGTCACTTCGAAAGATGAAGTAACGGACAAAGTAAGGCAAGGGCCACGAAGGGCGTGAAAATGAGACTCCCTAGGCCTCGAATGCTCTACTACCGTCTGGGTCGGAAAAGAACAAGAGTTGACCAAGGGAGGTCGGACAGGATAGACGAAAGTGAGGAGCCTGGCACAAATAAGTGGAAGCAATGCAAAGACTCAGCCAAGGGCCCCGTGGTCGCCAATCCACACTCCCAAGTTGAGAGCCCCTTGGGCTACTGTTAGTCGCCTCTTACGACAGGCAGGGGATACCGCGGGTGTATTCTACATGTGCGTCCCCCACCCGCAGGGGGTAAGGCAAGTTTAAATGGAGTGCAAGTAATTGGTTGTACTGAAGATGGCTACATTTATACTATAGCAATTCAGATAAATGACTTAAAAATGATCACTCTATACAAGCCTCCGTGTATGAACTGGGCTCCTACAGTACTGCCGGCTTTTGAATCACCCTTGTATATACACAGGAGACTTCAACAGCCATCACACAAACTGGCGGTATGACACCGTGGATGCGAATGGGGAGTCTCTACTTCTATTGGCAGAAACTACAAATATGCATTTGGTTTTTGATGTAAAAGACAAGGGAACCTTCCACTCCGTACGCTGGAACAAGGATTAAAACCCAGACTTGACATTCGTGCCTAAAGATCGACTAGACCAACCACTCAACACCACTCGCACTGTTCTGTCAAAGATCGACTAGACCAACCACTCAACACCACTCGCACTGTTCTGTCTAACTTCCCAAACAGTCAACACCGACCTGTTATGGTGGAAATCGGTTTGAAAATTCCCCTTGTAAACTCAATGCCTTTCCCCAGATGGAACTTTCAACGAGCCAACTGGGATGGATTCACACAAGACCTTGAGTCAAGCTGCGGAGAATCTTCGGCAGACAGCAAATAACTACGACGAATTTGTTAAACTAGTTAGCAAAGCTGCTAAGTCCAACATTCCTAGGGGTTACAGAAAGGAATATGTACCTGGATGGAATGAAGATAGTGAGGCTTTATAACAAGAATACCAGAGTTCTGGATATCAAACAATGGGCTCACAGCTACTCCACTCTTTAATAAGAACAGACGAGAGAAATAGGAAGGTTACACTCAAAGAAATGAACTTCGCAAGTCAAGCAGGAAAGCTCGGAGAATTTTCAATGGGCTAACTGGCAAGCAACATAACACCCCAAAAATCCGCATCCTAAACTGAGTCCTGACATTACTGCCAACAGGATCGTAGACATCACAAGGACAAAGAGGGACAAGAATCATATCAGATTAGTAAAATGTACCTTTCTAAACTCAAGCGCAGTGCCCCGAGAAACGAGCCGCTTTCCAGACCCTTTTCCACAGTGGAAGTAGAAAATGCAATTAAACAACTGAAAATCAGCAAGGCAGCAGGTGCCGACAATATCTATAATGAATTTATTAAGAACATGGGCCCGCATTGTATATACTGGCTCACTTCTCTATTCACTTACATACTCCAAGAGAACAGATTACCCAGACAATTCAAACCGTCAAAAGTTATAGCCATTCTCAAACCTGGCAAACCTGAGGACAGCCCCGGAAGTTATCGACCAATAGCACTGCTTAGTTGCATATTCAAGCTTCTTGAACGAATCCTCTTAACCAGAATAGCTCCGTCCATTGAAGCTGTTACTCCTCCTGAACAAGCTGGATTCAGACATGGACGCAGCTGCACCGATCAAATTCTTGCCCTAACTACACATATCGAAGCTGGTTTTCAAGGACAACTAAAATCAACAGCTGTTTTCATCGACTTGACAGGTGCATAAGACACTGTTTGGCGACAGGGACTGATCTACGAACTACTGCAAGTTGTAGCAAGTGGAGAAATCGTGAATCTAATATCTAGCATGCTTAGTGAAAGACAATTCGAAGTATTTCTAGGCAACACTAAAAGCCACAAACGAAAACTAAATAACGGTCTACCACAGGGATCTGTTTTAGCACCATTGCCATTCAATTTCTACATTCATGATTTACCAACCACAACATCAACTAAGTTCGTATATGCTGATGACATCGCACTGGTAGCACAGAGCAATAACTTTGAAGACGGTGAAGATCTGGAGATTGATCCCCAGCACAACAAAAACTGAAGTCTCTGGTTTCCATTCAGTCAATTGTGCTGCAAACTACAAACCTGGAGTTCTGCTCAACAGACGAAAGCTGAGGTACAATCCTTTGCCGAAATATCTTGGGAGTCACTTTAGATAGAACCCTGAACTTCAAACAGCACATCACTAAGCTTTCTCATAAAGTCGCCGCAAGAAAAAACATACTGCATAAGCTCTGTGGTACCTCCTAGGGAGCGTCTGCTGATTGTCGCCGCTTAACTGGCATCAGCCTTATCTACTCGGCTGCTGAGTACTGCGTGGTTGGAAAGTGTACATGTGAAGAAGGTAGACACAAAATTGAACGATACAATGCGTTGCATTACTGGTACCATCAAATCAACTCCATGTCACTGATTACCTGTGCTGAGTCGCATCCATCCACCTCACTTAATGCGGAAGCAAGCTCTACTAAGGGAAGCCAAGAAAATCTTTGCATCACCCTCCTTGCCACTGCACCAAGAATTCTGTCATCCGTCACTGCAGCGATTGCAATCAAGAAGACCAGCAAGTGTCACTGCAGGGCAACTCATTGCAGATGGATTTGAGCTAAATGAAAGCTGGAAGCATGAGTGGTCAACAAAAACATTGGGAACAAGTGCCCACCATCTTGATCCCACAAAGAAGCCAAGCGGTTTTATCAACCGAGGAATCTCTGGTGCCGTATCAACGGGTTAAGGACTGGACATGGTTGTTGCAATTACTTCAGGTACAAGTGGGGTTGGATCAGTTCACCAATGTGTAATTGTAACCTGGAAGAACGGACGATTGAGCATCTGGTCCAACGCTGTCCTCTTCATTCGTACCCTGGCACTCCTGACGATTTGTTCGCTCTCACACCCGATTTAACTGAATGGCTGAGAAGGATGGACTTTAAAGTTTGATTTTGCCTTGTATCAAATTGCATTGTATAAAATCATAATACTATTAAATAAAATAATAATAATAGCCGTCTCGTGTAATACCAACAAGCCGGACTACCTACTGTGTGAAGAACACAGAGGCTTGTAAATAGAGTGGCGAAACTACGTGGAGTCATTTGAGGCAAGGGTAGGAAATAAGGCTAAATATAAATATCCTAACAAATTTATCCGCTGTTGCTAGTGTGTTAAATCAACAATAATGTATATTTGACATGTGCTGCGTGATGACAGCAGATGATGTGCTTCGCTGATCGCCCCGCTATATGGCGACAGCAGACTACTTGTTCTAACAGGGGGGCAGTCTGTTAACTGTCTCACCCAGGACCACCCCCCCCCACCCCCCCCCCCCCCCCGAGTTTTTGGACTGGAGCGGGTTGGTGGAGGAAAGATAGGTTACCGCCAGCGCTCCACTCTCCACAAGGTCTAGACCACCCGAGAGGCAAGCCTCTTCTGCTTTTAGGTGTGTAGAAAATCCCCGTGAAGCCTTCGTGGTTCAGGCAGCCTCTCACAGCTGGGTTCCGTGGTTCAAATATTGATCACTCCATGTGAAAATTTGTGCTGGACAACGCGGAGGCGGAACAGGTTTTTCTCCGAGTACTCCGGTTTTCCGTATGTTCTTACATTCCAGCAACACTCTCCAATATAATTTCATTTCATCTGTTAGTCATTAACTATTGCCCCAGAGGAGTGCTTCTGCTGCCAGCACAGTTCCTATCCTCGCCGCTAGGCGGGGCTTCATTCATTCCATTCCTGACCAGGCCAAACGACTGGAAACAGGGCTGTGGATTTTCATTTCATTGTCAGAAACGCCCAGTGCCCCCGCGCGAAGGTGACAATGAAGTACCGTATTTTTCATTGTGTGCTGTTCTTTTGAATTAGTAGGCAATCAGTGCATTATTGGCTTTATTTGTGGCAATTCAGACATTGACATTTAGCTGTGTAAAACAAGACTGAAGTCATCCGGTTGAAACTCGCGAAACCGTAAACCGTTCTCATCTTGGACTACAGTACGAAGAGAAATGTGAAGCCAAAAACAAAAGGTGTTTGCCTAATTTGTATATGAAGTATTTTGACAGTAAAGCACCTGTAGCGAGAAAGTTTCAATTTTCTTGGTATACATGATATTCGTGGTTAACATCCTGTTCTGAAAGCAAGAGGCTTTTTTGTTATACGTGTGTTTTGTTTGGTGGTGAAGAGGAATGGACTTTAAATGGGGTAATTGTCACAAAACAATTCTTAGAAAAGCAGAAAAGCATCAAAATTCAAATGAACATATTCAGAATGAAGAGAGATTCCGTTTACTGGGGCGCGGGAGGATAGAACATTCTTTATCTGAAGGTGCAATAATTCAAGCCGTTAAGGGGCCCATAGACGTGCAATATTATTGCGCAATATGGGGGTTTGTGCAATGTAATTGATAGTGTGTATTTAATATTGAAGGGTTGTGCAATATATTGTACGAAATCAAAAAAGTTTGAAATATATTGCGCAAATCACAAAATACTGTGTCGTGTGTTGGCAATATTGTGCAATATTCCGTCCTCCCGCCAGCTGGTATCAACAACTGGGGGAGAACGGATCGTGATGGAAGAAACAGGGGGAGAAAAAGTTCATTTTGGAGTTATCGAAGTGTAGCATGGCCTTCCGGCTCTATGGGACGTTAAGAGCAATGATTACAGTAATCGCGTTAAAAACAAGGCGAACAGAACGAGGTGCTTATTGAGAAATATTGAGAAATATCGCGAAAAAACCCGAACGCCGACAAGCAAGAAGTTACTTTTTAAAAATCAGCTATCTGCGTACAAACTTCCGGAAGGAAGTCAAGCGGTTTCGTGATGCACAAATGAGTGTTCACCAAACAGAATACCGGCATGGACTGACTATATATTCCCACGCATATTGTACGTCTATGACCGCTTTGCACAATATATTGCCCAACCATCAATATTATCTCCACATAATTCTATTTATTGCACAAACCATTTTGAGGAATAATACTGCACGTCTATGGGCCCCTTTAAACTGAAGTCGTGAAACAAAATCGGCTTGTTGCTGACATTTTGTGTTTTCTTGGGAAACAGGAGCTTGGATTTCGAGGTCATTTTGAAGGGGAAGACTATCAACAGGGGCAATTACCTAGAGTTGTTAGATCATCTTTCAAAACAGGAACAGTGCATTCGAGATCATCTCCAGTTCACATCGGGCTTTAAAGGCACATCAAGCGAAATACAGAATGAATCTGGTCTGTAATTTCCATAATTCAGGAGACAAAGCAGAGTTACTGTAAATTCTTGTGATTTCATTGGTATTCAGGCAGATGAGACCTTAGATGTATCAAACAGACCTCAAGTTATTGTAATATTCCGTTCTGCTCAAAACAGGGTCCCACAGAATGGTTCATAGGCTTTTATGATGTTTAGATTCATAAGACTGTATCAGGCTTATCAGAATTAACTGTCGATATTCTGCGAAAGTGGAGAGTGATTGATAAAGTCGTATGTCAAACATATTATGACTGGTGCTTCACAATGGCAAGAAAGCATGGGGGTGTTCATCACGTTAAAGAAGTTTGTCCAAGGGCAATATTTCTACACTGTTATGCGCACAAGTTAAACCTCGTTCTTCTCCATTGTTCCAAAACAGTAAAATCAATCAGGCTCTTCATTTATAATCTGACAGCGTTTCATTCATTCTACAAACGCTCAAAATCGTAACATATGAAGTTCTTATGACTGTTGCTATTTCCTGCTTCCTGTCCGACTTGCATCATGATAAATCATGTGCTCCAAACGTTAGTTTTACTTGTATTTCCTTATTGGATTAAAGTTTTTTTTTTTTTTTTTTTTTTTACCAGTAGGAGTGATGGTTGAATAGCTATACTGTATTATCAACAGATAATTCAATTAATATAAGCGTGTACAGATTGTGCAACATGAGTGTTAACTGAGGTTCACATTGGACAGTTATGTATATATGGTGTTAGGTAGTTCGTTTCATGTACTAACCAATGCAGAATATACTTGTATTTATCCAGATATATCATGCCCGTGAAAGTTTAAACTTATACTCCAAGTTATGTATTGGCTTTGCATAGAGCTAAATTTGTATTCCGTATTTTCAGCCACTGATGCAGCAAAAATAGAGCACCTCTTAGGAATTGATTGGAATGATCAGACATAGAAGAAGGGGAAGATGCCCTTCAAACGAACTTGGACTATCTGGCGATGTTCTGTCTTTAAAATATATTTCGACAATTGATTTGCTTCAGTTGGACTTGTCAGATACATGGAAGGCAAGGGGATATGGTACCGTATATTGGAACAATACGATCTAACAGAATGAGTAACTGTCTACCGCTCTCTCAGGGAGAGCACAAATAGGAAGCCCAAGGTTTTTATGACTGGCGGGTTGAAACAAACGTCGATATCAACATTGTTCGATAGCTGGACAGTAACACACAACTGATCTCGTCATACTGCGGTGTGAACACATGCAAGCGGTATAGCCACAAGGATTAAGTCCACATTGAAGTGATAAGACCTCATATAGTACAAGAGTACAATCTGTTTATGGGTGGCGTATATCTGGCCAATATGCTCGCAAAATTGTACCGGATTGATCTTCGCTCAAAGAATTGGTACACCAGAATAGTATTTTGGTGCCTAATTGCTGCTGTGGGTCACTGCTTGGATGTTGTACAGACGTCATGAGAAACGTCAGGAATAATCTAAGAATATTTTCACACAAGCTCAAGGACTGTCGGCAGCCCTGAATATGGTTTTCCGTGGTTTCCCATTTTCACACCAGGCAAATGCCGGGGCTGTACCTTAATTAAGGCCACGGCCGCTTCCTTCCAATTCCTAGGGCCTTCCCTACCCCATCGTCGCCATAAGATATATCTGTGTCGGTGCGACGTAAAGCAAATAGCAGAAAATTACTTTAGTCACAAACTGCAAGTGGTTTGACCTTTTGGGAAGGCTCCTGAAAGGAAAAGAAATCGACCTTGTCAGGAAGGCTGTGAGAAGACAGGGAGTCCAAATGAAATGCAGCCTAATGTCGATGTCCAGTACGATGAAGTGGGACATATGCAGAATCAAAGAAGAGATGTAAATTATGCATCAAATGAGTTACAACAGGAATCTGCAAGAAGTGAAAGATTCGCCTGTGTTTTGTTCCAACACGAAACTGTTTCCATCATTACAACACATGGACGGGTATTCTTGTGACCCATTTATATAAACATTCTGAGGCTGATGATCATGATGTCATGTTCTATTTGTTGATTACCGGTTTGTTTGTTTGTTTGTTTGTTTGTTTGTTTCAGTTTTGTATGATTCGCTTACAAGTCAGACAGTTTGCTATTCCGAACCTTCGTTCAAACGTGAGGTGAAACTGATGACCATGATACATTTGATTTGTTTAATAAATTCTATTTTGCTTTTATTTTGCTATTTTGGATGGTAATTTTAGAATAAACTGTTGAGGTTGTTAAACTACTGTAACAGCAATTCAATAAAGATACTTTTGGAGCCAGACAAATCACATGTATAATTCTTACCTGAACTGTCCGATGTAAACTCCAGTTTACATGTCATCTATTTCTCGGCTTTTCAACGAAATGTTGTCAAGAATAACGTAACTACTAATAGGACTCTAATTTAGAGTAAACAGTGGTAATATATTTCTGTGCAACGTAAATTCATAATTCAGGTATGAAAGGGTTAAATCGCTGATCAGAATTAAGGAACCGAGACAAACGATTGCTTTTGACTTCCATGGACTTCAAGAAAGCGTATGATTCAGTGCATCGCGAGACACTTCTAAACATTCTCAGGGAATTTGTAGTCGACGATAAGTTGCTAGCACTAATAAAGCAGACTCTCACTGATACATTCCTAAGTCAAGTACCTTGACGAGCTGTCGGAACCGTTTGAGATAAGAAAAGGCCTGAGGCAGGAGGATTGTATTTCCCCACTCCAGTTCAATTGTGTTCTGGAGAAGGTAGGTAATCAGAGTGTGGAGAAAATGTTGACCGAAAGTAATCTTCGAAACGGAGTGAGAGTGGGATGCAATTACAAAGGCATCACTTTCGACTGCTGGCTTACGCGGATGATGTGTGCTCCTAGCAAACAATCTTCAAACAACAGTGAAACAGGGGGAAATTCAAGAAATAGCTGCTAAAACAGACTTACACGCAGTTCCCACACACTGCGGATACCGCTCACCCTTTGCATGAGGCTAGGAATAACCAAACGAAATTATTATTATTCCTGCATATATAGAACGTAACACTAGGGAGTTCGAGCGATGCCTTTCTCTTTTCTCTACACCTTCGAAGTACATAAAGAGCTTAAATTTTTTCTCTGTCGCAGGTTTCTTCTAACGAGAGAATAGCTATTTGAAACACCCGATATAGGCCTATAGAGTTTCAATTTTAATTTATCTCATTTTCCACTGTCTCTCCTCTTTGGTCTCTTAAGTGCAATGTGATTGTATAGCGCAGTGGGTGAACCGCGGTGATTACAGGGAAGTATCCGGTCTAGAACCACCGATTTCAAAAAATGAGTCACTGTATCCAGTCACCCGATACTTAACCTGACTGTCTAATGAAGAAACCTGCATCTTTGTTACCATTTTCTTTCTTCTTCTGTACGATCATGTCATGAAATATATACCTGAATTAACAACAACGGATGTACACATTAAGTGGAAAATGTAATGAGATTTGCCCAAGTTAACGTTGGTGTGGTTTCAGAAACACGCGATGCAAGCTTTTATAAAATGGGCTGTGATTATCCTTGTTGCGTTTACCTGAAACTAATACTAAATAATGGTATTTGCTTTACGTCCCACTAACTACTCTTTTACGGTTTTCGGAGACGCCGAAGTACCGGAATTTTGTCCCGCAGGAGTTCTTTTACGTGCCAGTAAATCTACCGACACGAGGCTGACGTATTTGAGCACCTTCAAATACCACCGGACTGAGCCAGGATCGAACCTGCCAAGTTGGGATCAGAAGACCAGCACCTCAACCGTCTGAGCCACTCAGCCCGATTTTACCTGAAACTAGAAACCAGTTGCTCTTTAGGTTATATGGTACTAGTAAACTGTGACAGAGACTTACGAGTAAAAGCTTATCACATCTACACCGTATGCCTCCTGAAAAGAACTATAAGAAGTGCATTTTAGAGTGAACGAGTCCGTGGCCTTGGTGATAATGACACACGCGGAAAGATTACGTGAGAAAAGCGAACTGGTAAGAACCACAAATGTGTATCCCGACTTTTGAAGACCACGTTCACTTTTTTGGCAAAAGTGCTATGACGCAGAACAAAACCAAAACAAACTAGAATAGAACTTGCTATTACAACTAGCTTTCTTTTACTATGAATTTGTAGAATTTGTTTACTCGTATCAGGAGTCTACCACTGCAATGTACAAAAAATACATGTAAAAATTTGTGGAATGAATACGTAAATACAGATTCTGCAGATGGATAAAATAATATAACTAGCCACGATTGCCGAGGCGGATGTGCATGGGTCCGTGCTTCTTGTAAGGAACCATTTATATACCAATATACAAAAATCGTACAATGACAAACCCGTTGAGGGTCAGGTTAAACTCACGTTCAGCACTTTTTCATCGACGACGGTTTCTAAAATATTGCTTTGTTCATAATAAACACAATTTCTCTGAGGAACCCTCTTCGGGCCCTTCACTTTTGTCGATACCGTCATTCTTCGTCGAAGGTTCAGATCTCTTCCATTTCTTCCTCTGATTAATGTTGAGAGGAAGGTTGCCCAGATGTACTTCGTAAAACAGTAATCACCACCACCACCACCACTGACAACATAAACAGCACTCGCATACACGAGGCGGCAAAACTAATGCCAATACGAAATCGTGTGTGGAGTAACCTAGAAAGTCTGTGTAACAACCTACCTAGTAGGTATTCTAGCTGGTGACCCCGTTCATCAAATGCTCCAATCAGTTGTGCGCCTGAAACTTTGTTCTCAATTTCGAGGTAATTCAAGCGTGAACTGTCTGTTGACGTCTGGTCTAATTAAGTGAGTGAGTTAGGTGAAAATGCGTGCCAACAGAGCCGTAGAGTTGCTCGGACCACGGTCATGGCCGCTTTATTTATCGAGCAAACCGTCACGCTATCAGCCACACGCACGCCACATGACTCACGACAAAACAATCGGTTTTCAAGGAATGGAACTTCGAGAAATCACCCAATTGCTAGCAAAACAAAACCCCTGCAAAATTACATACATTTCGGGCCATTTAGAAGGCAAGAGGAGTGCCGAAGTGAAAAATGCATGTTCATCTCTTAGCCCACATTCCCTTTGCCTCGTGATTCTTGTACACTTTCTTCCAATTCGGCTTCCTAAAACGATGTAGCTGCTGATTCATTTAAGATGCATTAACTAACTAGATATCAAAGTGCACCTTCCGTCAGAACTACTGATTCAACCGTAATAATAATTAAAGAAGGAAGTCATATTTTTCAATGTAGACTCAGTTAATACAGCTGTCAACAGTGACCAATTTTAAGGTAAGTGTAGGAAACAATGATACAGTAATTTGTTAATAGGTATTATATTTAGAGTCCGACAGACTAAGCAGCTTGAAGGTTGTGGTGATAATTTATGCACATGGATAACCGAGCTCATTTTACAAGATACAATGGCTAAAATTATTAAAGAAAATACCTCACTGTCGCCAAAATTATAAATGAAGAGTTTTTAAGCCAAATTTTTAACAATTAAAGCAGGAGATTTCAGATTAGGCACATGAAGAGAAGACTGCACATACTTCATCCCACGAAAAAAGAGTTTCAAATTTCTTTTCAAAAAATTTATGATCAAGAAAAATATATTTTAGGTTTTTATCAAGTTATATAAAGTATTATTTTTCATCAGACTAAGACACAAAAACCTGTTAATATAATGCAATAACGCCAAGTTAAATGATGCAGTAGTGTTTTAAGATAAGGTACCTTAATCTTGTGAAAAATAAAAAAAATGTGGGAAATGACAACCGGTAGGAAAAATCTGGAATACGTACACAGCAATCGGTGCGTTCCAGGAAAATTATCTTAAAAAAATAGGATCAGTCTATATGAATCTCTGACATGCAGTGCAGAGATGCCAGCCTTCAAAGTGGTTGTCCCGTAGTGCAGGGGTGCAGACGCGTTTTGTCTGAACTGAGGAGCCAGCCCAAACGTTCAGGAGCCAGCAAGGATCCCACCAACCTGACACGTATAAATAACCGAGTTGCGCTACTTAGCGTTGACTTAGGTATTATTTTAACTAATCTTAAAATTTATTCCGTACAGAAATATTAAAAGAGCTATAGTAGGACTCTTAGCTGTAAATGCTTGTCAGCTTTGTTTAACGAAAGTTCAGAAGATACCGAACATATAACTTACAATCTTACAGAATAATGATCTAATTCTTGCATTGTCGTTTGTAACCATTAATATGCCTTGTGGCCTTGCTACTAAAAGCCACGGGTCTGCAGTTCTTCCAAGATCAAATTCATTTACTGCAGGTAAATTCATGTTACACATCATCAAGTCACATAAAATATTTGTTTCTAATGACGATATGAATCTGTCTTGTATAAGGTACATTTAAATAAATCCTCGCTCACACGATGCTGTAGAGAATGGAAGAACCACACAATAGACAGTAACAGACTCAGAAAAGGAAATATGTCACTGCTTGTCCACTCCAACAGTTCGAAACCTGAACTCATACCACTAATTTTGTATGCATTCTATGTTTTCACCTTTTGCAAGTTGCTCCCTGAAATGTTCTGCCAACATTGATATGTTATAAACACCATCAATTCCAGTTAGCCATGTAAATGTATCAAATAAGGTTGTGAACTTCTCGACAGTTCCATGTTATGCACATACATTATCCACTATCGTTAGTGCCAAGTTTCTCTGCTCGTTCAACCATATACATACATTGTCCTGTGCTGAAAAAATAACCTGTCTCTTTGGTCTCGAGTTATTTACTTTCGAGAAGATTTTTTTTTTTTTCGGGGTAGAAAAACTCAGTTGACGCGGCAACCTGGCGCCCAAGATTTCTGCACTCCTGCCGTAGTCGCAGTGTCTGTTGCAGATAGGTGAAAGGTTATGTTCAACCAAGACTGAAAAATCGCATCGTGTTTCACAGAACACATGCCTCGGTAAAATTTCAATGACCTTAGGCATGAAATCCTTTCCGTGTACTACTTTCGGGAATACTCATGCGTTGCAGATCGTTTTTGTCCACAGTCACTCAGCTCTTCCTTATTTTTACTTTTGCTCTTCACTTCACTGAATTAAATGCACAATACGACAGAAATTTGCAACAAAAGCAGGCAACGGAAGTGTTAATCAGTGCAGGAAACTCATTACTAAATCAGAGGTAACACAACAGAAACTAAGAACACATACTGGGAATCTGCGCCCCGAAGAATGTCGCTGAATGTTATGCTCTGTGAAGTTTTTAGACATGCCGCTATCTAGTCATGTTTTCATCAACTGTTTTCTAACGAGTCTCCTGATTACGAAACGTTTGTTTTATGTTCGCTGCCGAAATGACGAATGTATAATAAGAGCACTTCTATTTCGTGAAATCCGTAATAATCAGCAACCCTTCCGTATTGTCGTAGTATATGTGAGAAAATCGTAGAAACTACGGAAAATCTGTAGTACTTGGCATCTCTAAAGGCAAGTCAGCTCCGCTGCAGTCGCTTCGGCAAATAAAAATGGACCACACCCTTGCACTTCTGAAACAGAGCAAAACACATTCACCTGAGAACATGAACATGCTCAACATAGCAAAGGGGATTTTCCGTCTCCCATACGCGAACATTGTGTTGATTGACTTCTCCACTTCTATGAAAGGTCGATTCATCAGTAAATACTGGTTTATCACAAAAATATGATTTTATGGTGCTGTGCAGTGTGGTTCTGCAGTGTGGTGCAAAACGCCTCCCATCTGTGCTTTTTATGAGCTGTTAAGGCTTGCTGCAAGTCCAACGCTGTAACTGTGGTTTGTGACATGCCCAGATCCTGTTGCCTCTAGAAATCTTACTTCCTAGGGCACGCACGCCAAGGTCACGAGCTGACGGTTTTGACTGCATGAAAAATAACTTACGAGTAATAGCGCACGACGTTATCACAATCAGGGGTGTACATTACACGGTCATAAATACAGTACACCGTACAAGTAAAATTTATCTCATATAAGGACATAAATAAATTAAATATGCTCAACACAGCGTTAACATAAAATGCGCGAAACAGCATGTTCTGTAATCGCCCTGCACCATGAAAATAAATAATTACTATATAGATTGCCATAAGCAATGAGGTTCAAAATAAAAGGCTCAACTCTCCTATGAACAATGATGAAGCAGAATAATGTGAAATACAATATCGCTACTACGGTATATCGCTGCTGTAACAAAACGTCGTGTTTTTATGAACTATTCTATTGATATTGCGCCCTGGTGGGGGTGTGATAAGCGTCATGCAATTGTAATTATGATAAATTATTGAGGAATATATATTTCATTTTCAGAATAAATAGTATCTTACTGTACATAGAGTAAGAACAGGCCAGGCCGAGATGGCAGGTTTCACCATACCACAGACTATTGTCTCCATTGAGATTAACAAACACAATGAGTGACAGAATTAGATTTCTCAGAAATTGTGACAACGAGGAAAGAGAGAGGATAACTTGTTGCCAAAGTTTTCATAGCCCCGGGCAGTCTTGGTAGTAGCAACAGCGCAGAGAGCCGAGTGCAAATTTCTGAGAAATGACGTAGGGGTATCTCCATGTAACTAGCGGGAGTTGAACGCGGGGTTGGCACTGGAAGAAAAAAATATGAGCCTTCCCGGTCACGTGGTTTAGGTGGACCAATGGAAAAATTCACTTGACCAAAGCAAGGCGACAACTTCGTATTGTAAGAAGCACTAGCGAGGCTAACTCCGTGGATTAAACTGATAGAAGGAAGTGAAGTATCGATTCAGAATAAAGTGGAATTTAGGAGCCTTACTATACCATAAAACTTATAAAATGTTAATAATTGCGGGAGATTGCATGGTGTAATTCTGAGAATTCATGGACGCTATTCGTTGATTGGCTGAAGGCAAAGGAAGCCACAAAAGAGCACGAAACCCCGAGCCGGGATACGGCAGCTAAATTCGCGAATATATCCATTACCAGCGAACGATCATAGTTGAGAATTGGTATAGAGCATTTGAGAACATAATTACATCATTGGATCATATATTAAAGCCACAGGCCAAACCGCAAAGTGTCGTATGAAGATATCGGGACTGCGCGTGCGAAGATGAACTCCGTTGAACTCGGAAGAGAGGGGATACAAGTATAAATATGAAGTCGTGGACAAGGACTGACAACTACTTTTGACAATGTGTTCGGGCGGTCACCACGCCAGTGGTGCGTAACTACTTTTGACAGTGTGTTCGAGCTGATACCACGCCAGGGGTGCGTGACAACTTCTGATATTTTGTTCGAGCCGTGATTACGCCAGAGGTGCGAGTGTGTACTTACTCGTGGAGTAGGGTTCGAAGTATTATATTGTTACATAGTACAGTGATTCATGACGTGATGTAGCTCATATTACAGTTTTGAGCAGTATACTAGTATGAAGTGTTTCAAATAGACAGGACTCAGTAAAGCATAACTTACGGAGTGTGAGATTCTACCAACAGATTAGGAAGTGCGTTACATGAGAACGGTCACGAGTGTTTATGTCACCTAGTAAACAGTCGATTCTAAACTGATACCTGGTCAGCTACACGAACGTGAGACGGGAAATTGAAGTGCGCGCACGGGCCGTTGTAAAGGGAAACCCGAGATATCCCATGTTCCTAGTGTCCGGGAAAGGAATGAAGAATGTATATCTACATTAAGTGGGCTAGATACAAGGCCGAGAGTGTAAAATTTGTGAATAGAATTTAGGGTGGAAATTATTCCAACGTGCAACAGTTAATTTATTTGTTTTTATTCAAAATGTGTAAAGTTGAAAAGGGTCAAGGATTAATTCTTCAAGCTGGCATGAATACCAGTGGAATGCATTGCTAAAAACCGGAGGGGCTATGGCTTCTCGTCCGGTTTTAGCAGACTACAATGGCAGAGTTGAGTAACCTTTTAACATATTTGTAGATTGCTATCGTTAGGGGGAGGAAATCATATTAATTTATCATGGTAACTTGATTGTGAAACGAGCCGTTTACGGCTCGTATAAATTCAAAGATAGATAGACAAAGGGACAAATTAATATGTAGATTAGATCGAGCACTCATCATAATTTTGATTATTAAATAGAGTATAGTAGAGTTGAGGTTCATTCAAGTGCTTGAGTTGTTTGATATGATATGGAGCACGTTTCACGTAAAGATAATGTTAATATTCATTTAGAAGTGCTTCCAAAGTGTTTTTCCGTTATCGGAACTTTTATAGATATTAAGGCATGTTGTTAAGATAATCCAGAGGTAGGATTGCCAAGTGATTTAAATTGTTGTGGGACGGAATGAAGTCCATTGATTTGTGTGTAAATATCGCGAAGTTCGCCAGTGGACAAAATAATAATAATCTGTACAAGTGTCGAAGTAGTACATTAAAATTTGGTAATGTGTAAAGGCGTGTTTAATAATAATCTTTGAGAATAAAGGCACGGGCCTAGTTGGATAGAATGATTGCAAATCAAAGTAATTTAAATGTGGAAATCACATGTGCCGTGAATAATTATAATTTGTGCAGTGAATCCGGTTTTAACACAAATTTTTGATTTTACGTTTTTGGACTCCATAATAATCATAAATAAATTTGGTAGAAACGAGATAGGCACTTTTATAATATGGTCACGCTATGTTTGAGATCCAGAGGGATTTGAGCCAAAGGTGGAGATTTGGAGTTTTGTGGGACAGAAATCCGGCCCGAAATGAAAGTGAATTGTACTGATGTTGATGAAGAAATAGATGGATCTTAAGGCCTGCATAGAGGTTGTATTTATATACCGGTGTCTTGAGTGGCAGAATAGAGTCCATACACCGAGGGTTAATTAGTGAAAATGTTTTGAAGAGTTCCAATGGATAAATGGACTTCAAAACGGAAAAGGAAGGAATAATTTAACTCTTGCAGAGATTGGAGGTATTTGCCCAACTGCGAGGTGTTATGGGATTTGAGAATTGTCTTAGGAGCATATGGTCTCCATGAATTAACGACAGTACGAAAATAAGGTTGCGGGTTCGAACACTATTATGTCCCGACCGATGTGAATTCGGATCTTGGTGATTTCTGTTTGGGAGAGAACGTATGTGACTAAATTATAAAGATGGGGAGTAAAAATAAAGATTCTCGAAAGAATAATAATACTATTAATAATAATAATATTCCAAGTAAATCATATCTGGATTGATTAGTGCCAAAATAAATCGGAATTGTAAAAGGGGTTATGCGTTAAACATATTAAGAGTGGACTACCGTGTAACAGGCGAAATTAATTTTTTTAAATTAATAATAATAATTAAAAACTACTTTTTTTGAAGAAGAAGATTTTTTTTAATAATTTGGACATAATAATGATGTTGGGAGTTGAAATGAAAAATTTGAGATTTTTAACTAATAATAATAATAATAATAATAATAATAATAATAATAATAATAATAATAATAATAATAATGAGAATATTTGAAGAAGGAGAAGAAGAATAATCTAAGAAGCTACTTTTATTTATTTCAGATGAAAAATAAAATCGCGAAAAGTTGAAATATTATTCCGAGGATGATTACGGGTTACGATAATCATGATCTCCACAGATAACAATAATAATAATAATAATAATAATAATAATAATAATAATAATATTTAATAAAATATTTTATTTTATTTTATTTATTTTTCTTATTTCGGATGATGATGATGGATGATACTAGGGAAGTCAGCTGGCGAATTAACGTAATAATGTCAATTGGTTGTAAATAATAAGTTAAGTTAATATGTGTAAATGAAGGCAAATCCCTACATCTGGACCATTAGGTTAGAGTCCCTTTGTCGTATTCCTTCAACTAACGATTAGCATATCTTGGTTAGGAACCCGGGGAGAGTTTGTAGTTTCCCGGGTTGGTCTCATCTCAATCAAAGTGGAGGCGATAACATGGTCCATGTGATCGCGCCTACTTAGCCAACAGGTAATTGGTCTATGATCAAATATGGTCATGGTGTTAACGAAGGTAAATCTGATACCTTCAGATATCAACGGTTCTACCACCCAAAAGGAAGGGTGGTCAAAAGTGACAAATATTATGTAATCATTTTTCAGGAATAATTTGCCAAATTACCGGCAAATCAAGGGTCAACAGATTTTGATTGTGTGTAAAATTTCATTTGTTTACGTAAATAAAATGCTCCTTTAGCATTTGCAAGGAAACAGTTCTAGGTTCTTGTTCTTGTAGAATAGTAAACCCTTGGTGACCGTTTAAATATCCGTCCCCATTCCTAGGACGGAGCCTTCATAATTTCCCTTTGATCTGAATATATATAATTTGTGTGTTTTATGATGAGCCTTAAAGTTAAAGATTAGAGTGTCCCGTTCAACCCTGTAGTACTGATTGGATGGCGCTCTTACATTTAGTTTGAGATCTAATATCTCAAAATATTTTTTTATTGTTTATGAGTTGCGATAGATTCGGACCGTAACACTCCCTGAGATAAATGCCGATTGGGACTCAGGCTTTGAGCGGGTACAATATATTCACAGACTGAAAACCATTTGATAATTCGGCTATCAAGGTTCTCCTGTGATGATACATTTCATAGCATCTCCAGACATAAAACTTTGGTGCTTTTCCGTAATTATTACGGCTTAAGAGAATTTTCTGTCCCCATATGCGAACATTGTGTTTATTGACTTCTCCACTTTTGTCAGAGGTATTTCTTGTTGCATTTTGATGTCTTCCGTTTACCATCTATGCTTCCATTGGATGTTTCAATCATGCATTGCACTGTAAACCAAAACAGGTCATCGGAGCCTGTCATCGGCAGACGTCTATAGTCCCTACACGGGGAAGAACAAGTGGACTGAGGGGAAGACACGTGCGTGCACATGTATTTCTAGCACGGGCACTGCCCTTACGGCGGGCAAGGTTTGACACCGTGTCCTTTCCTGACATGGCCCACTTCTGCTTCCGCCACAAAGGACACCCACTGCTTTTTCCTTTACGTTAATCGCGTATCTACAAACTGCGCATACCTTCTGCGAACTAAATTGTCCGAGAGGGACCTCTCCCAAACTTTTGTGCGGAAGTGGCGCCAAATCAATGGTCACGGAAAGAAGTTGATCATATAGGAGAGTACAAAATGCCTTCTCCTTACTGTGAATCGCCAACTGGGAGCGCTGACAAAGTGCTGACTTCCGGCGGCAATAATAAATTACTGAATGACGCTAGCACTTTGACAAAACTCTGAGTTTCTCTAACCATTCCCGAAACAATAACAGTCGCATGCTTAGTGCATCACCCATACAAAAGTTACAAAAACCCGGCAGTCGTTTTGAAGGTCCCCGTACGCACTTGCCCACAACGGAGTGCTTAATACTTCTTCTACCGGTTTTCCCACATTTGTGGAGTCGCACAAGTGAATTAGGCTTTGTTGAGGGATGTATTCATTATTGCGTCTTTCTGTGGTGGTTTGTAGTGTGATGTACTGTTTGAATATTAAGAAAGTTTTGGGACATACAAAAACACCCAGTTCCCTGGCCAGAAGAATTAATCATATGCGATTAAATTTCCCGGGAATCTGAGGCCTCAACGCTGACCATTCAGCCAAGGGGTCGGACGGAGTGCTTTAAGACTGTCAGAAAAATAGTACTCACAGGACCATATTATTATTATTATTATTATTATTATTATTATTATTATTATTATTATTCCAGTTCCTTGGGTATATATGTATGTACGTGGTTTAAGCCCAGTTAATTCATTTCTGGTCCGCGAAGACCATAGGTCATCAATTTTCCCATTACATTTAGCACACTCATTTCGAATGTCTAACATAGATTTGAATGTTAGTTCCGTTTACAAGACCCCAACAACGGCACGGTAATATAAATCATTTGGGACTGGTTTTTGCGAAAGAAGTAGACGGATAAGAATTTGGAATATCCCTCTCTGCATTGCATGTTATGCCCTTGAGAAATTCAAAGATCTAGCAGACATTGATCAGGACACACGAAAGTTTTTGCATGAATAAAATTATTGGAAGTAATACTTCACGTTTAACAAATGAGAGAGAGAATTTTAGGAGTGAAATCAGTAAGACTCTACCATAACATGGACACTAAACGTTACGAACTGGTAACAAAAAATATTCCCTGCTGGTGCAGATTCACCAGCCAACTTGCAATGTGACCATAACATTTCCAAGGCGTGTCGGCTGAGATGCGCTGTGGTGTCTTCACACAGACAGAAATACAGGCGGCTGCTTGTATGATTGATTAGTGTTTAGAAGAGCGGTCAGCCGTGTCTGGCGCTATAAGCTAGCGATTTGTAACAAAACCGAGACTGCCAACCTTCTGTTGCATGATTAATGCAAACACAACCAACCCTTCAGCTCTAATCAACAGCCCATTTCATTCATCATTCAAGCGCACCCGAGTAGCTTGTGCTGTCTGGTAAATGTTGACGTTTGCAATAAGTCATGGTCCACCAATTACATCTTACCGAAATCATAAGATAACCAGCGACAAAAGCTTACTGTCAAACGAACAACCTACATCCTTGTGTCACTAGTATGGCCTGGCAGTCTGATAGCAAGTTTAAGCAGCCATCGAATGATACGATGAAACGAAATAATTTACACTGAACATAATTTCTCGCAGAAATGTCATCTACCAGAGCGGATCAAATATAAACGAAAATTATAAATTTATTGCATCAACCAAAAAAAATACGAACTCTTCTACACTTGATCAACATCACTGCCCTCCTAGGTGTTGCCTGAGTGGTCCAAACAAATGGTAGTCACAGGGCGATAAATTTGGACTGTACGGAGGGTATTCCAGAGGTGTCCAGTGAATTTCCTCCCGTTTTTCCCGCGTTAAAGCGGCAGTATGCGGCCTTGCATTGTCATAGAGAAGAATGACGTTTCAGATCGGTCGCCGGAGTCGCTTGTTGCGACACGCAGCTTTTGCTTCATCCGAAAGGCAGCAGTAATATGCTGCATTAATTGTCCTTTGTTCGTGAAGAAAATCCACCTGCTAAACGCCCGCGGAGTCCCAGGAAACGGTTGCAAGTAGAGATGAGGTTAACCGATATTTCATAACATCGGTGACAGGCGTATCTGTGACACAAAAATATCTGACTATCCGTTATTCAGTCACAGGAAGCATGAGCATATGACTATCGTCACAGTCACCCTTTGGTCGCGGGCGGCCAGTATGGAAATACTTCTATAAGAGCATCCAGGTTAAGAAGAGACTACAGGTCTTATGGACTTTTACTTCTATTGGTGTTACCCACTTTAGTTCTACATGTATATAAGAATTATAAGAATTCCTGGCAAAATGTATAATTTTTCTTATGAAACAAGCATTAGTTGTGACATACAATACTGAAGAAGACGTAAAATCATGTTGATATCTTTGAGTTTATCCTTTTAAATATTGTATATGCGGTTCATTACACGGAACAGCCGGTCATGCTTGTCTCATCGCGCGCCACATTTCAGTGTGCAGGGCGGAAGTGTGTACACTAGTCAACACGTGAAATACTCGGCTAACTGCTGGGAATCATCATTGCTGAGGTCAGCGCGGCATGTTTCCCGTTTTGCGTGTGTCACTCATTACAGTGATTGCTTACGTAAGGAAGATATTCGGCAGATTGAAGTGATCATCTTTCTGGGGCGCATAGTGTACTGTTATAAAGATATTGTCTTTCGTTTTTCGTGTATTGCATTGCTTTTGGTTGTGTGTATCGTGTTTTGTTCTTCTCTGTTTAGTATTTGATATAATTAATCAGCGAGTAATACATTTAACTTATGGCTGAATATGAGAAAAGGAAAAGTGGTGAAGTTATCAGGAGAAAGGAACGGCAAATGGTGCTTAATTCAATTTCATACTTGAAAACAAAGCATCCAGGACCAAGTGTAAGCTGGGTTGTAGATGAAGCCGCAAAGTTTTTAGGAATTTTGAGTTCTTTCGTCTTCAAAATACGGAAGGAAGCCAGCGAAGGGCCACTCCAGAGTACCAGCAAGAAGCGGGAAAGGAAAAAGTTAATTCGCAGTAATTCCATACTCATTAAATACGATGATTTTGTCAGAAGTGGAATACAGCGTATTGTTCGTGAATTCTATTTTAGAGATGAACCGCTAACTCTGAACACAATCCTCATTACCGTAAACAGCTACCCAGAACTACCTCATTGTAAGAATCATACGAATAGGTCATTCAGCATTCTGTATTTTATGTTGCGGAATATTTAAGTTATCGTATTTTGTGATAAACATGAAGCCCTTGCATCTGTTGTCACTTACGAGTAAATTTATCTGAAGTGAGCTGAAGGATACATCACAGAGATAGAGATATCTCGCCGTCAGCTTCCTGTGTTGTAACCACACCGTATTCTATTTGCCTTAATGGTGGCGTGCCAGAGGCGACCGTGTCGCATGCGACCCGTGCCACTAGCGACCGCATAATCCGTAACCGTGCCGGATGCGACCGGCGTTGACAAGCGAATTGTCATTTGATAAGTTGTGTCATTACCCAAGATAAGGTAAGCTAAATGGAGTGCAATGCCATTTCAATAAGTCCTATAAGCAGCTACTGCCCCTACCTTACATAACACTTCTGGGGGAAACTCGTTTTACAACACGAAACATGGTGATGCGTTTACGTCTTTTCCCACCGGGCGAGTTGGCCATGCGGTTAGAGGTGCGCGGCCCTGAGCTTGCATCCGGGAGATAGTGAGTTCAAATCCCATTGTCGGCAGCCCTGAAGATGGTTTTCCGTGGTTTCTCATTTTCACACCAGGCAAATGCTGGGGCTGTTCTTTAATTAAGATCAGGGCCGCTTCCTTCCCATTCCTAGCCCTTTCCTATCCCATCGTCGCCTGAAGACCAGTCTGTGTCGGCGCGACGTAATGCCACTAGCAAAAAAAAAAAAAGAAAAGAAAAGGATCCTAATTCTCTGAAATTATTTACGACTTAGGCCTACTTACTTATCGTGTCCTATTAGTACCAGAAGTGTCCGAGGACGTGTTCGGCTTGCCTGGTGCAGGTCTTTCCACCTGACACCCGTAGGCGGCCTGCGCGTCTGGATGTGGGATTATGATAATGTAGTAGGGAGAGATGAAACCTGGTTTCGGCACGTAGCCTACTCCTCTAGAATAATACCAAGGGGTCTGCTCAATGCTTTACGTCGCCATCCGACGGCCGAATCACCATTAAGAGCATCATATCCCCTCACTCCATTTGAACACTGCGAAAAGGTTTGGATTTGAATCCAGACGTTTGAGTTTTGGCATGCAATCTAGTGATTAGAAACTGTCTACCACCAACTTTCCTAACCTGCCGGCCAACATTCTGATGGTGATTTTTTTTCATCCAGGCTAAGTGGCTCAGACGGCTGAGATGCTGGTCTTCCGACTCCAACTTGGCAGGTTCGATCCTGGCTCAGTCCGGTGGTATTTGAACGTGCTCAAATAAGTCAGCTTTGTGTCGGTGGATTTACTGGCACGTAAAATAAGTCCTGCGGGACTAAATTCCGGCACCGCGGCGTCTCCTTAAACCATAAAAGTAGTTGCTGGGACGTAAAGCCAGCAACATTATTATATTTTTCTTTCGACCAACTGCACTCGAACCTGCAACCACGGTGTCAGACCTTCATTTTAGAAAAGACCAAGTTAGCTACTTAAGGCCGCTACACACGACCCAATCTACTGGGTGGTGTGTAGGTTTGTTGGGACCAGATTGGCTGACAAAACTCATGTCGGGTGGTTGGTCGGGTCGACCACACAATCTCCCAACTTACACTCCGGAAGTCGGCCGATAACCCCTCGTCGCCACCTAGCATGTGTGACGAGTGTCAGAGGGCAGGGAGCAGATTCAGTTAGATTAGTAGTTCACTATATACAATAATACAGTTTAGATTAATTTAGTTTATAATTTTAGGTTAGTTTCTTCTCGTATTTTCTACTCATACGTAATTTCAGAAATAAATACTCTTACATTAAAGAAATAGGCTATATATTTTAATCACTTTTATGTATCCCTTCTGACTATTGAAAATAGCGCAAAATGTTTATGGAATGATTTTAGACAAAAGCTGTGGTAAAATCAAATGAAATGGCATTTGGCTTTTAGTGCCGGGAGATCCCAGGAAGGGTTCGGCTCGCCAGGTGGAGGTCTTTTGATTTGACTCCCGTGGGCGACCTGCGCGTCGTGAAGAGGATGAAATGATGAACACAACACATACACCCAGCCCCCGTGCCAGGGAAATTAACCAATGATGGTTAAAATTCCAGTCCCTGCCGCGAATCGAACCACCCTGTGACGAAAGGCCAGCACGCTAACCATTTAGCCATGGAGCCGGGCAAACGCTGTGGTGACACGGCTGCACTAAATTGCTAATCTCTGTAACTCGCTCAAGGAGCTAAAAATCTTTAGAGTCACGATTAATCGCTCTTGAACACTCACACTTTCCCCCATTATAGTGTCTTGTTTCTTTATTAAAGGCGCCACCAGGTAGAGCGGATCATTGAAAGTGTCTATATTCATTCGCAGAAAATTTCTAAAATCGAATGATTCTAGTTCTTTCATAATATTTGTATGACAATTTCTTTCTCTGTAATAACCACCTTACAGCCCAATATTTTCTCTTTCGTATCGACTTCAATGACAACAACGTCAATGCAATTCCTACTTTTTGAAATTTAGAAAATGAAGGAGCCACGATCACGCGTTTCCAGGCCAGAGCGAGCCAGCCTACTGCAGATCGGGCCCAGCAGATTCGGCCGTGTGTAGAGCCCTAAGCAATCTGCCACTTGGTGACAGCCCTTAATGCAGATCAATTGTGATTGATGGGTCGCATGCGGCACGATGCTTATCAACTCGGTCCCTATTGGCACGATAATGGCCTGGTCGCATCCGGCACGGTCGCATCTGGCACGTAACCGCCTTAATGTTTCTGGGGGCTAATAGACTCAACACTGCGCTCCCTTAAAGTAACAACGATCATGAAACTTTCTCAGATATAAGAAACAAGACATTATCATTTCGGTTTCTGTACACGCATGTTATTTTTATTTTATTTTTTTGCTAGTTGCTTTACGTCGCACCGACACAGATAGGTCTTATGGCGACGATGGGATAGGAAAGGCCTAGGAGTTGGAAGGAAGCGGCCGTGGCCTTAATTAAGGTACAGCCTGGTGTGAAAATGGGAAACCACGGAAAACCATCTTCAGGGCTGCCGTCAGTGGGGCTCGAACCCACGATCTCCCGAATGCAAGCTCACAGCCGCACGCCTCTACGCGCACGGCCAACTCGCCCGGTACGCATATTATTATTATTATTATTATTATTATTATTATTATTATTATTATTATTATTTAGTTCGCATCCCTACATGTTCAAACACTTGCTCTTCGAATGATACAGTCAGTGGGCTGTTTTCCTTAGAAATGTTACGGCAAAACAAAATTTCATGACTGTAAATTCATTAATAACTGGAGATAATCCGGCATTTATATTATTATTATTATTATTATTATCATCATCATTATTATTTTACTATTATTAGCCTTGCAACAGCTGTGCCAAGCGATGTATAATTTTATGTCATCACTGTATTTCACAAGCAGTGTCCGAGCCGCGGAGAGTGAGCGAGTATGGCAACAGTGGAAGACAGCAGGCCCATAAGGCCCGTAGTTTTTTCTTAAATCAGGATGGGATTTATAAGCAGAGTACTTTAATCGAAACTGGTGTAATATCTATGGGATCTTCCTTTTTTTTTTTTTTCATTGTAATTTTTATCTCACACCTTCTTTTGAAGGATTATAATCAGTTACTACAAAAGGAACATTCTTTTCTGTAGCAATGCCGTTTTTATTCGTAAAACAGAAGGTTTACCCGATATTTACGTACAGTCACAAAAAAAAAAAGAAAAAAGAACGAGCACATGGTACAAATTCCTAACAGATACACTTTTAATAGAAATAACTGAACCTGTATGTTTGTTGTGGGTATCCACAGGGTTCGTATATATACATCGGAAACTACATATTGTGATGATGATAATAATACCGGTAATAATAATAATAATAATAATAATAATCATCATCATCATAATAATAAACTGAAAATATTAAATGCGAGGAACATACAAAACCGTACGCTCATTTCCTTTTGAGCGACTATACAGCATACGGCTTAGATCACACTCGCGCTTGAATACTGAAGACAAGTCAGTCCGTAGCAGATTCGACCTTGGCTTAGTCGGTTGGAATGTCACGTCAAGGACCACGTGTTCGTACAGACGCAAGCAGACAGCGGCCAATTAGAAAATAGCTCGATCAATGTGAGTGTAAACGAACCTTCTGAAAAGCTCCTCCATTCCTTGTGAGAAAGTTTGAAAACGTGAACAGTCTGTTTTATCAGTCACAACTTACTGTTTACTGCAGATCATTCATAAGCGTACATACTGGATATTTATTACCTCTGAAATTCTGTGAGAATCGTTTCAGCCTGTTGATCCGAAAAACTATATCAAACCGAGCGAGTTGGCCGCGCAGTTAGAATCGTGCAGCTGTGAGCTTGCATTCGGGGAATATAAGTTGGAATTCTACCGTCCGCAGTCCTAGAGATGGTTGCCCGTGTTTCCCCATTTCAAACCACGCAAATGCTGGGACTGTACCTTAACTAAGGCCACGGCCGTTACCTTCCCAATCAAGCCCTTTCCCATCCCCCCGTCGCTAACACCTTCCCTCTGTTAGTGCGACGTTAAACAAGTAGCAAAGAAACAACGATCAAAATATGTGGAGTGCATCCAAAATTTATTTTAAAGCATATTCAAAGAAATTATAATCCTGAGGGTTTGTACTAATATGCAACTCAAACGACTGAACCCCCAAAACGAACAGAGGAACATGTCTACGTATCTCAAAAATCATCACCGAAAAATGGATTGGTGACACTGCGGTAAGCAACAATGTCAATCGTACCACCCTATTTTGGCAATGCATATAGTTCAGTCGTAACAACTGAAAAATGTTTTCACCCATATTATTATTATTATTATTATTATTATTATTATTGCATGGCCCATATTACATTTGAGTGTTCTTTAGGTGCTTAGAGGCTCTACAGAGGACTTAACACTTTGCTTCAAGCGAAGCTCTTCTGTGGCTCTCAAAATTCGATATGGAACTTTAGTTGTGAACTTGAGATGGTTGCTGTACGTACTGGATGGTCGGAAACATCGTGGATCGGATTATTCATACTGATAAATAATTCGAAAAAAAAAGTCTATATTTGGCATCGTTGTTGTTTTATCAGCCGCTGAAGTTAGCCAATCAGATCACTTTGCGGGCAAATTTAAATCGGTTTTCCAGGCGGTTTTGTTAAATCTGTACGTGACTTAAGACCGGCATAAGAGCACCAGTCGAAGAATAAAACTTCGCCAGGGGAGGATTTTGAATAGAGACCACCGAGCTGACAGGATCACGGCATAGCAAGTACACTGCGGTGACAGCGGCTGAGAAAAACTGTGTTTGATGCTGATTTATTTCTAGGCATGGCTCTCATCAAGCCGGTCTTAAATCACATGCAGATTTAGCAACACTGCCGCGCAAAGCCCATTTGAATTAGCCCGCGAAGCGATCTGACTGGCTAACTTCAGAAGCTGATAAAATAACGGCGCGAGATACTGAATTACTTTTCTCAAATCATTTATCAACATGACCAACCTTCAAACTCAAATACCCGGTTCACGCTGTTTCCGACCACCTTTTAAAAACTGTATTCATCAGACGCTAAATATATGAACTTTTCTGTTTATTGTATTAAGACGAACAAAAAGACCCCTAAACCCCGAATAAAATAATTACCTAGACGCGGCTACAATATCCGATCCGGCCGGGAATTGTACCCGGACCTGTATGGGGCACAGGACAATGCTCTTAAAAATGAGACGTCTGACAATCTTACTATATATTGCTATGTTACCATACGAATGTCAGCCGTTGTAGCTCCCTTCAGTCTTCGCCTGGAACGGCGCTCCTTCTATTATCTTGAATGACAGATCTCACCTTTCACATCGCCACGCATGCTACAAATATGTTAAATATCACGCAGCACGAGCACAGTACGTGTACACTTGGCTCGACTCCAGACAAGGCCGGTAACTCGCACATCTCAACACAATTAACTCACAATCAACGTGACTATTCCACACACTGGGCTACTCAACACTTACAACTTGACAATAACTAACACCACCACTTCTCCAATACACTCTCGGTCAACAATGACTCCAGACACTCAACAACAACTTTCTAACATTACTCCAACAGTCCACCACAACGACATTCCCTCAACACACCGACGCACAACAGCAATAACAACAATCGTTCGCGACAGGCCTTCTTTTATATCCCTGGTGATGGAGTACTACAATTTTCGACGTTCGGCCAGAATTAATTGGAACATTCGAGTTTTACCTTCCATGAAGTTCGCGCAGGCACCAGATGAAAGCACAATACAAGGAGAGGTCGGTACATGCTTTTCGGGCTGCCTGGCAGAGGCCTGACTCACTCATCCCGTCCAGTAAATACCGAAGGGGGCTAAAACAGGGCTAACAATTGGATACGTAACAATATAATTCAGCAATATCACCAGATAATCCGCAGGTTCAGGTAAAACGGCAATATGATCGATGCGTTTCTCTCTCCTTGAACAGAGATTCCTTTTCCAAATGTTTTAGTTTCCTACTACACTATCTGTTTTATATCATCCTCAGGCTCAAATGTCAGTTCTAGGTTCACATTTTCGACCCTATTTGTGGGGGTACAATGTCTTTTCTACTAACACTACTAAACACTACTAAAATGGATGAAAGTCAAATGTATTTCCAACTCTGTTCACATGCTTTTTGCTTATTATCTGTTTTAACGTAAATACATTAGCCTCACTTTTTTAAACCATTCTGTTCTAATAATAATAATAAAACGGAGTCTATTCTACAGAAAGAAGATAAAAGGAAGTACGGCGTCATCTCTACAAAGTCTACCAAACGTTCGGGCCAAGCGTAGTAATTTACGCAGTTCGATGAGCTGTCAACTTAAAAAATGCGACGAAAAACAAAGCAATCACAAATACAGGAACTGATGTTGCCAAGAATTTGCGTAATACCTGCACCATCTGGTACTGTTATTTCTCTCCTAAGATAAGCAGTAGCAATCCCCCGAAATGGTGGCGCTCTCCGCTGTACAGTCACACGCCATAAACCGAGATGATAGTGAGAAGGACTTCAGTCCGTTCGCTCGTTCACACTTGAAGAGCATCAATTAGAGCGCGCGGCAAAGCACGACCGGTCTTTAGAACAGGACGAGCTATTCACAGCTCAAGCTGATGTCGCACAACAGCAGGCAGACGAGACAATTGCTACCATTTATATTGTACGCGGTAGTCGGTTCATTACAGGACATTCTGACCCACTGAGCTGGACCAGGCACGTGATTAAGTCGACCGTAAACTTCACAAGTTGCGAAAGCTACCATCAAACTGCTAAATAGTAATTACAACAATCACTCCTACTTGCGACAATTCTGAAGAAAATAATAAATCACGAATAGTGTGTGCTTTACAGCAAAATATTTACGGCGTCCTTGAAGGAAATACTAACCAAACTGTCAGCTTTTTATGCCACTAAACTAAGTAGCGTTTAGATTATTAGGATTTTCGCCAGGCTGAGGAGCGCTGGTCTTATGGTCTGTTCGATCCCGGCTCAGTTCGGTGGTACTTGGAGGTGCCCCATTTACTGGCACGTAAGAGAACCCCTGAGGGACGAACTGTCAGCACTTCACGTCTCCGAAAACCGTAAAAGTAGGTGTGGACGTATAATCAACAGCATTATTATTATTATTATTATTATTATTATTATTATTTCGTATAGGCCAGCTAAGGGCCACGACATTACATTACATTTTGGAATGGGCTTTGATGTTTGCCCAGTAGTTGCGCACAGGGGTCCCGGGTTCGATTCCCGGCAGGTTCGGGAATTTTAACCTTAATTGGTTAATTTCGCTGGCACGGGGGCTGGGTGTATGTGTCGTCTTCATCATCATTATTTCATCCTCATCACGACGCGCAGGTCACCTACGGGTGTCAAATCAAAAGACCTGCATCTCGCGAGCCGAACATGTCCTCGGACACTCCCGGCACTAAAAGCCATACGCCATTTTATTTCATTTTTGCGCATCCTCAGGCTGTGTTGCTCCTTTGTCCAAAGGGCGCCAGTCTTCTTCGTTGGTAGTCTGTCCTGGAACTCTCTATGTTTAAGTATCTTCCTGAGTGTTGTTCGATCCTTTAAGTTTCCTTCTGTTATTCCCAGTTCCTGTAGATCTTTATCCATTTCCATCAACCATGGTGACTTGGTCTTCCTATTTTGCCAGTAACTGAGAATACGGTTGGTCAACCTCGTCGGATGCATCCTATAGATGTGCCCATAGAATGCTGAGCGTCCCTTCCTTGCTACATTCGTTATTCTTTCACAGTACTTGTAGAGCTCTTGATTAGGCCGTCTTCTATAACGGTCACCTTCCTTGACTGGCCCCAGAATCTTCCTCATTATCTTTCTTTCCCGGATTTCAAGTTTTTCCATAAGTCCCTTCCTATTGAGTGTTAAACATTCTGAAGCATATAAGGCTTCAGGGCGGATGACTGTCCGGTAGTGCTTCATCTTAGTATTACGAGAGAGACACTTTTTATCATAAGTATTCTTCGTCAGTTGGTAGGCCATTCCAAGCCTGTTAACTCGAGTTGACAAAGCTGTTCCTTCAGTGAGATTAGATTCCAACCATTCTCCCAAGTAGACCTACTTAAACCTGTTGGTTTTCCTGATCTCTCCCTGTTCCAGATGCAACGTACAAGAAGATTCACCGATGTTCGTGATGAATTGTGTTTTTTCAAGAGACACATGTAGCCCAACTTTTGCTGCTTATTGTTTGAGAACATTTACTTGTTTCACTGAAGTTTCTATTGAATTAGATATAATGGCCAGGTCATCGGCAAACGCCAGACAGTCAAGATTGAGCTCATTGAGCTTATGCCCCAGATAAATGCCACTTGGAATCTCCTTTCTAGCTAATTCCTTTCGCCACTCTCGTTACCTTTTCCAGGGCACAGTTAAAGAGGAGAGAGGGACAAACCATCTCCCTGTCTCACTCCTGATTTAATTTCAAAACTTTCTGATATGGTTCCTCTGAACTTTACTCGTGACCTGGTGTTGCTTAAAGTCTGTCTGATTAGGTTGTGGGTCTTCTCATCTAGTCCTAGTTCCTGCAAAATCTTCATAAGAGTAGGTCTGTCTACTGAGTCGTACGCCTTTGTAAAGTCGACGAAAATGACAACGTATTTCTTACCGGCCATTTTTCTTGATGTAATACTGATTGAAGATTGAGTATCTGTCCTGCCTGGTACTCTGCTAATTGTGGGTCTAGTTGAGGTTCGGCTCTATTTAATAAGGCTTTAGAGAAAATTTTGTATGTGACAGGTACCAATGAGATTCCTCGATAATTATTGATGTCAGTCAAATCTCCTTTCTTGTGTAAGGGATGAATCAATGCAGTGGTCCAGTCACTAGGTAATGTTTCGGTCCCAGATGTTTTGTAGAATTTCTGTCAACTTGCTTACAGTCTTGTCTCCAGCCTGCTTCCAAAGTTCGGCTACTATTGAATCTTCTCCGGATGCTTTGTTGTTTTTCAGAGACTGGATGATTTGTACTACTTCTTCTTTCGACTGTGGTTGCGAGTTTGGTTGCTTGATGTCGTCTTGGTAAGTGAAAAAGGTATCAGGTGATTCACAATTAAGGAGATCCTCGAAGTACTTGGCGAGAAGGTGGCAACTGTCGGGATCATTATAGGCTATCTTCTCATCTGGTCCACGGAAATGGGGACTGGGTGGACTATAGTGACTAAGGTTCCGTTTAAAGCCTCTACAAAAGTTTCTGGTGTTGTTCCTCTTGAAGTCATCATCCAACTGTGTCAATTGGTCTTTTGTGAATTGCCGTTTCACTTGTCTGATGATATTGGCAGTTATCTTCCGTTGCTCTAAGAACTTCACTCTGTTGTCTTGTGTCTTCTGTGAGTTCCACTTTAACCAGGCCATCTGCCTCTGCATTACCGCTTCTTCACATCTAGCTGTCCACCAGGCATGTTTCTTCTGTTTTAGTAATGGCGCAGTCTCTGTTGCTACTTTAACTAGATTTTCCCTCAATTCATCCCAGTCTCTGCATTCCATTCTTTCCATTTTCTCTGTAAACTGTTTGCAAGCTGCAAGTTTTTCTAAATCAAACTTAGTAAGTTTAACTGACTTGGTTCTTTTAGTGTTCCTAGGTAGAAATTTCAGCTTTATTTTGGAGAGATAGTGGTGGTGGTGATTATTGTTTTAAGAGGAAGTACAACTAGGCAACCATCCTCTATATAACACTAATCAGAGGGAAAAATGGAAGGGATCCGACACTTCGAAAAATGAAGATATCGGTCAAAGAAAGACAAGGGCCACGAAGGGCGTGAAAATGAAAGACTCCCTAGCCCTCGCAAACCTAATAGCGTCGGGGTCGGAAAAGAACAAGAGTTGACCAAGGTAGGTCGGATAGGATAGATGAAAGTGAGGAGACTGGCACAAGTAAGTGGAAGCAATGCCAGCACTCAGCTGAGGGCCCCGTGGTCGCCAACCCACGCTCCAAAGTTCAGAGCCCCTGGGGCCCCTTTTAGTCGCCTCTTACGACAGGCAGGGGATACCGTGGGTGTTATTCTACCGCCCCCACCCACAGGGGGAATGGAGAGGTAGTGGTCGGAGTCCAAATTTGCTCTTCTTAACACTCTTACATTCTGGATCTCTCTATGAGCTATCCTTGCAATGGCAACATGATCTATCTGAAATTCTCCTAAGAGGTTGTTAGGTGACGTCCAGGTCTTCTGTTTCTTTGTTAGTCTCTTAAAGGCCGTTGACTTCCTTACCAGGTTGAAGGCTTTGCGGAGTCCCACTAGACGCTCCCCGTTTCTATTTGTTCGTAAGTGAGCTGGGTATTCTCCCACAATGTCACTAAATTTGCGCTCTTTCCCTAACTGTGCGTTGAAGTCTCCGAGTAAAATGATTGTATGACGCTCGGGGACTTTGCTGATGATGACCTCTAGTTCTTCCCAAAACTTGTCGATACTTTCAGGGTTACGTTTATTGTCTTCACTGATAGGTGCGTGAACATTTACTGCAGAGGATATATTGTTTGTGCACCGGAAGGTTAGAAGGGATACTCGACTATTGGGCGAGTTGAAGTCAATTACCGAGTCCAGTATCTTATGGCTTACGATGAACCCAGTCCCCAGGTGTGGCACATTCTTCATTCTCCTGCGCCCTACTTTTCCCTTAAAAATACGGTACCCCTGCGAATCAAAGACATGCTCATCTGTATGTCTGGTTTCCTGTATTGCTGTGAGTAATATCTTGTGGCGAGTCAAAGTGTCAGTTAAATGCTTCAGTTTGCCTAGCTTAAGTAGTGAGTTGATGTTCAATGAGGCGAAATAGTTCTGTTCCTTATATCGGATCTTATTGCTAGTAGTTCCAGGACGCTCCGACTCGTCCTCAAAGCATGTTGGTGTGAGCTCCCCAGAATCCGAAGGCCTACTAACACCGCCTAAGGCGGAGGTGGATTTGATATCACCTGGGGTAGTTACTTCAGTGAGTTTGTCCTCCATGCTTTAGTTGAAAACTGTCTTAGTAGACCAGAGGTTAAACCCCTTGATCGAGTTACTACCGAGGTTGTGAGCTCCGGTAGGTTTATTTAGGGTTTTCTCCCTTAGACTGGTTGCCTTCCCAGGCTTACAATGAATACCAATCTTTCCCACAGTGGTTCTTCCGCCTTCCTTGCCGTTGGATGATGTAAACCATCTTCATCCGCCTCAGAAGCCGTTGACCGTTTTTCTCTTAAGTTTATTATTGTATTATCGCAGACTACCAAGATGGCTCCCAGCAGTAGGCAAAGATCTGTTGCCTTAGAAACGCCTCAATGGAAGAGTGGAGTTATATATCTAGTTGGTAGTATCTAATGGAGACCAAGAAAATTTAGCGAGTGGGTGGTTGTTAGGGTAAAGTTAGCAACCAAAATACACTCTTAGTAATTTATCTATGGAGCAATTGTAGCAAAATCCAGCATGGAGGCACTTAGAGCAATAAAATGAAACAAAATTATGCCCTCAAATCAATTAAAACAAGCTCTAGACTCTTAAGATAACACGTTCACACAAACACCACACCAATTAAATGCTCAAATACTCCCTGATACCCACTAACACTACACAGAACGCGAGAAGAGATGTTAAGATCGCGGAGCTCCACTACACATGATCTTTTCGATTTATTATATCCTTTCATACTCAGGCTTTAGTCGTAACATGTAGAATTACATAGATTTCCCCAAGAAGATATTCAATATTTCCATGGCGTACAATTGAAAGAGACGTAGTAATGGCGACTCAATTAGGAGCCGCAAAAGATAAATGTGAATGTTCTAATTTTAAATTCTAATACTCCAATTAGCTATTCACAAACAAAAATTGTAACAAGAACAATTGCTCCCCCGAGAAACTATACATCAGAGATTTATAGATATATCCAGAAATGCACAATGTTACGGATTCGTGATTAGGTATTAAAACATCTGCTTTATCTTTAGCAGAACAGCGTTGAATAACGAGACAGGATATTGAGGATCACTAATAAACGTATGTATGCCATCTTGATTATTTTTGTCATAATGCTGGATTGAGAGCAGGGAATACCTCATTTTCATATTCGGGAATACTATTGTGAAAGGTCACATTTCTCGACCTCCTCCTGAACAGTTAGTTACCCATCAAATGACTTTATAAAATAATATGCAATGGTTTCTTTTTTTTTAAGCAATTACATTCATTATAATAGGAACTGAACAAATTTAGTAATGGTTTGTTAAAGCTTGCCCAACGATGTGATATTCCCATTCGCCCATTTCTGAAACATCCAACGCGTCAATGGAAGTTTTATATCTCATTACTAGGGGTGGTAATTTTTCGGAATGGAGACATTATGAGAAATGTTTATAAAGCACTGAATTTTTATAATTTCATATTTTACCACCTGTAAACCACTTTTTATTGAATTTTTAAAACTCTATTAAATGCGAAATATGTACAAATACAAATGCGAAATAGACTATTTTTCAATATAAAATGTTTTTTTTTCTATTTTTCTTATGGTAATTGAAACCGATGAGTTTGTGCACCCTTGGACTATCAGCTAATGGTCTGCTCTGCGATGTATCGGAAGTCGTACTGCAATGAAGATACTAAAATACATTTCCGGCAAAATTTATTTTTAAATGATAGCCAGAACGCGAATGACGGAACAAAGTGTTCCGGTATGTTCTATCATTTCCTTCAACAGTGTCAAGAGAATGACGAGTTAATTTTGTGTAATTTGTGTTTATTATTCTGATTTTGCATAAATACAAAATTGTTCTATGGTTGGTTGGCCTATATTAATTTAAAATAAATGTCCAATTTCATTGCAGTTTGTTATTATTAACAGATGCATCACAATTGGTAAATATCCCGGTGGCAATGGTCACTTACAGCAGTATGACTTACAATTAACTTCAAATTAGCTTAACATTACAATTCCGTCATATACAAATTCACAAGTACCCTAAATAACTCAGATGCCTTATACTACGATTTACCGTGGATTGAGCGTTACATTAAAATAAGACACCATCACATAGAAGTTTACAGACAATTTACAGAATGTTGGAGTATATTCTTGAAGCATCTTCCATTTTTGGGAAAAGGCTCTAATCATCAATTTCCCGATTTACGATCGAATATTAACCATAGTTTTCTGCCATCTACCTTTTACTTTATACGGATGACTGTTCATCTCTCCCCAAGCTGGCTTATTTGTGAAGGCATTACACATGGCACACAACCGTGTTCGTTTCCTTCTAGCCCCAGCGTCTCCCACCCAGTTTTTTTTTTTTTTTATAATTTAAATCATAGTTGTCACACTACTTCTACGATTGAAATTAGCACGAATTTTGCAGCCTTTCGCTGTATCATCTGGAGTCTATTAATAAGTCCTGTTTGGTATGGATCCCATACGGCTGATCCATATTCCAGGACTGGCCTAGTGAGTGATACATACAGTCCTGCGTCTTCGCCTGGAAACTGCTGCTCTTTAGCACCCTCATCACGAAGTGTAAGGACTTACACGCTTTAGAAACTACACTTCCTACGTGGCTGTCCCACTTCGTGCATTTTACTATTTGCTCCTATGCACATGCGATTTCCATTTCGCATATATATATAATCAAAAGAGGTACATCTGAATTAATTCATTCGATGATTTTCTTCAAATTGTTAAATTCCTGATCTCAAAATGTTAAAATACACCACCCCTATTCATGACCTACACGCTACAGAATAAAATAATCGGTATTAAGACTATAATTACACTTTACGGATAAGCTTATGAAAGAAGTGTCTCTTGGAAGTCCACCTTTTCAATACATTATTTTTAGATTTATTAGAAATCAAAAACTAAATTACATGTTAAAATTGGGACATGTTTCGCCTATAATGTAGGCATCATCAGCCAAGCTATCCTTAACATTAAGGTTAAAATTGAGGAAGTAGAAATGTCTTAAGGCAAAGCTTAAAAAATTACATAGTCACACTTATAAAGATAAAATGAACACTTGGGTGAAAATAACATATCTTGAGTCATAAAATATCGTAGTGAATAAAATAAAGATCATATTTGGTAGTTAATATTTGTGAACATTAAGGTTCACTTGTATTTATGTTCTTAAAACTTGTTTCTTCTTGGAATGAAATTGCTATCACATGAGGTCGTAATTGTGGCTGTTTAAAATCAAAATAAGTGGGCTTGACTTGTATGCTTCTTGTGAACAAAGTGGAAGAGGGGACTTCTATTTATTTATTTATTTATTGTCTTGTTTTATATGGCGGGACTCAGGCTATGAAGCCTGCTATTCTGTCCGACCATACATACACCTACATGAAGAGTTAAATATACACTAAATTATCTACAGTTTAATATCTTAAGGTAGCAATTAAATGTTTTAATTAATCTAAAACTTAACTATGATCTAATCCTACTATGTTATAAGAAATCATTATTATTTATTAACCAGGTTTGACAGAGTTTCTTAAAGCGGAGGTGGTTTGACACGCTCCTAATTTCAGCAGGTAGGGAATTCCAAATTCGGCTGGCGGCGACTATAAATGATCTACTGTAGCCAGTTGAGCGGTGAATGGGAATGCTTAGTACTGCGGTGGATGATGATCTGGTAGGAATACTAGAAGGTGATGCTAGGTAATGGAATTGTGTGGCAAGGTATTCAGGTGTGTTAAGGTTCAGTATACGATGTAACAGGGAAAGAGTGTGTAAATTTCGTCGCTCTCTTAAGCGTAGCCATGAAAGCCTAGCAAATGCGGGAGAAATATGGCTAAACCTTGGTATATCTGAAATAAATCGAACGCATGCGTTATGTGCCTTTTGGAGCTTGATGGAAAGTGAGGCATTCAGGTTACTGTATACTACGTCACAGTAGTCGAATATTGGCATTACCATACTTTGGATAAGCAGTTTTCTTACATTTTGGAGGAGTAAATCTCTGAGTTTTTTAAGGGAATGTAAGGAATAAAACACTCGCTGACATATACCTGTTACATGATCGTTCCAACTAAGGTTTTTATCCATTATCATCCCTAAGTTTTTAACTGTGTCTTTGAATTGTAACTGAGTGCCTCTTAATGTTACTGAGTGGGTATGGATGTCTGTAAGTCGTGCGTGGGTTTTTTGGGTAGCTAAAAGAATACACTGTGATTTTTGGGCATTGATCTTTAGTGCATGGTCATCGGTCCACCTACATATTCTTCCTAGGTCGTCGTTCATATTATTTATTGCAGTCGGTAAGTCACGAGGGTGTGCATGTGTATATATCTGTATGTCGTCTGCGTACACATGATATTGACAATGTTTAATTACTTGTGTTAGTCCTGAAATGAAGATCGAAAATAGGAGTGGTGCTAGCACTGACCCCTGTTGTATTCCAGTCTCTACAGATTGCCATGAAGAGAAATGTTCACCTGTAGATACACACTGCCGGCGATCAGAGAGATAGGAATACATCCAGGATAGTGTGCTTTGTGAGAAATTAAGAGCACGTAATTTTGCTATTAGTATGTCCGTGTCAACGCAGTCAAAGGCCTTACTAAGGTCTAGAAGAGTTAAAACAGTAATTTCTCCCTTATCCATAGCTACTCCTATGTCATTTGTAACTTTAAGCAGTGCAGTAGTTGTGCTATGATTGCTTCTAAAACCAGACTGGTATTTGTCAAGAAGCATATTGTTATTTAAATATGCGGTTATTTGTCTGTGAACTATTTTCTCCAAAATTTTGGACAGAAATGGTAAAATGCAAATGGATCGATAGTCTTTGGGTTCCACGGGATTGTTGGTCTTGGGGAGGGGGCGAACAATTGCATATTTCCAAAGGGAAGGGAATATGCCGGTTATCAGTGAGGTATTTATGATGTGGGTTAGAGTTGGTAGGATTACATCTAGAGTTTTTAACAGTAACTGTGGAACAATCTCGTCACATCCTGTCGCAGTTGTCTTTATTGATCGTGCAATTTGTCTTACTTCTGCAGGAGTTACGAGGGAAAAATATAACTGTTCTCCTCCATTGTTAGTATTGCCATTGTACAGAATTTTGTTAATCGTCTGTTCTTTTGTTGTCTCGTCAATGTTAACGGGTCTTGTAGTAAAGTATTGGTTTAAATCATCCAGTGATATTTTAACGTCAGCAGTATGTATTTTATTTCCGCCTATGCCCATTTTTTTAACGGTTTTCCAGATTGTTGTCGTGTTTCGGGTTAGCAAAATGTTCTGTGAGTGTCTTATTTTAGCATTCCTTACGGCCTGTGTGGTTCTGTTACGAAGGGTCTTGTACAGGTCAAAATCGTTTGGTATTTGGCTAGTTTTAAATTTTCTGAAAGCTTTGTCTCTCTCTGTCATTAAGTCTCGTATTTCCTGCGTCATCCATGGAGCCGCAGGGCGTGTTACACGAGCAGTGCGTTTTGGCGCGTGTTTATTAAGGAGAGCTAGCAGTTGTGTGTTTAAGAACTCCACTTTATCATCTATATTATCTAAAATATGGACATTATGCCAAGGTATGTTTGCAGCATCTTCTAATAGGGCTTCGTTATTTATACGTTTTAGATCTCTGAATGTAATTAATTTAGGTCTGTACTTGGGGCATTTAAGTGAATAAGCTAAATAAATTAAGTCGTGATTGGATAGTCCGCAAGCAGACATTTGCCCGTGGGTCAGTACTCTGTCAGGGTTATTCGTCACAATTAAGTCCAGTAATGTATGTGACGTGGCTGTGTGATGTGTTGGTTTAAGTGGCAAAATCGTCATGTTACAAGATTTAAATATGTTGATTAGTTGTTTAGTCTCAGTCATTTTGTCGTTAAGGATGTCGGTATTGAGGTCTCCTAGTAATAAAACATGCTCATACCTGGGTAGGAGGTCAAGTAAGATGTCTTCAAGGTCGGTGATGTATCCAATCTTTGGTGGGCGATACACAACACTCAGTAAGCACTTTACACCTAAAGCCTCAATTTCAATGAACATGAACTCGGGCCTTGCGCAGTATTCACTAGTTGTTTTGTAAATTATTTTATATTTTAAGTCGTTCCTAATATATACATAGCTACTCCGCCGCCGGCTTTACCTGTGCGATCATTTCGGATCAAGGTATAATTTTCGATGTGGACAAGAGAATCTGACAACCACGGTTTCATCCAGGTTTCTCCGTTCATGACGATGTGAGGGTTGACATTAGCAATAATGTTACGGAGTTCGTGGAAGTGAGGAATTAGACTTTGAACGTTAGCATGCACTACCTGTAAGGAATTTGGAAAGTTGTTAAAAGCATTTGTAAGCGGATTAGTACTAGGGGGCTGTGTAGGTATGGGAGCGGAGATTCCGCTCAGCTGACCACCAGTAACCTTGCCGAAAATAGAAGCATGTTCAGCACTCTCGCTTTGAGTTGCCAACCTGTACGCTATCTTGCCTAGTTATTATATGTAAATCTAATGAAGATATAATCTAAAAGTAATAGTTTGAATAGTAATTATAGTCTAGTAATTAAAAGTCTAGTGTCTAAGTTAGTTAAAACTGTAAAATGTGTAGTGTCATGTTAGTTTCAGTCTGTCGGTTTATTTGATCCTGTCCAGTTCCGCTCGGCTCGACACACAATATTTCACACCATTGTGTTTCACAATAATCGTACCGTCTATTGTCCAACAATTGGACACAGAAAATCTAGTGATCGCTTCTTGCAACAGTTTCATCCTGATTGACGTGAGGTCTTCTCTAATTGTTTTGCCCGTTCCTTTCAGTTTCTTTTTAGATTTGAATAGTTCGTTCCGTTTGCGGTACGACACGAACTTCACTATTATCGGACGCGGCTTATCTGTACTTATCTTGCCTACCCCGTGAGTTCTGTCTATGTCCTCGTGCGTTAAATGTACTCCAATACTGTCAGCTAGCTCAATGACAATTTTGTCCGTGTCCTCACCACTCGATTCCCGCACCCCGAACACACGCAGTGATTGCCGCCGTTGATATTGTTCGAGAGCATCGGTTTTAGTTTCGAGCTGCTCCCTGAGGTCTGATATTGTCTTGTCTCTGGCTTCGAGCGCTTCCCTCATCTCCTCGATTACTTTCGTATTAAAATCTATCGTAGCTTTAAGTTGGTCTATAACGGCCCTGGCTACCTGGTCTTGTATGATGTTTGCTAGCGTGGCGAGTGTTTCCTTGTCTCTCAGAGCTTCTTGTAGGGCGCGCTTCACTGGGCTGTCCGTTGTTACTACCTTTCCTTTCCCTGGCATGGCTGTTTACAAGAAGGATTATGTTCTTAATTACTTGTGATACACTTTGAACTGGCTGTTCGTAGCACGGTAGTTTTACTTATCACTTAGTTGAAAGTTCCACACGTAAATGCCGATCTTACACCTTCAAATCACTGATAAACCTGGAGACTGAAACACACGCTACTAAGCACTGGTCGCCATGATCTATATTCTAGAGAAGGTTCTTCCTATGGCTGAATGTTATGTTTTGTACTAGAAATTTCGGTTGTGGTAATGAATTGTCTGAAACGAAAAAAGAAAAAAAGGGGGGGGAGGGAAATAATTATAAGCTCAGACGAAAATAGCTTACACAATGTTCAATACGGACCCCAGTATGAAGTTTACAACTTGCAACTTTACGGATGTTAAAATGGCATCGATCAATGGCTACTTTTAGATTTATAGTACACATATCACATCCCGCACTGTATTTAATTACAGCGTATTATTACGCATATATTATTATTATTATTATTATATTATTATTATTATTATGTTCATACACAAATCCAGTGAAGGGCATCATATCAATGTGTTATAATTTAGCCAACCAACCCTATCCCAGACATGTTTGATGGGTGACATGTCAAGCGAACGTGCAGACCAGAGAAGCAGTGGTACCCGTCGATCTTCGAAGAAAACTAGCACATTCCTCGCCACATGCGGCCGGGCACTGCCTGCTGAAATATGGTATGTGAAGTTGCCTGAAAGAAGAGAACTACCTCGGACTCTAAAACCTCCCCCATGCACAGGTTGCTGTTCAAACTGCCCTCAATACGTACGGGACGAGTTCGGTCGTTGTACCAAATAAGCACTCCAAATAGTCGCATCTGATGAAGTCTGCTAAGCCCCTCAACAATGCAGGCCGCCAGACTGCGCTCACCACGGCAGTGTCGAACACGTATGTGGCCATCACTGTAAGATAGGTTGAAGCGGGGCTAATCTGAAAACATACATTTTGCAACTAAGAACGGCAGTGTCGGCATTCATGTGCCCACTGCAGTCTGAGGATTTCGTTTCTGGACAATGGAAGCCGACACAACGGTATGTGTGCGACCAGCCCAATCCGCAGCAGACGGCATCGAACCATCGATGCAGACAGGTTCGCACCTGTTGCAGTGTTCCAGCGTCAAGCCGACACTGTGAACGATCCTGTACGGTCCGTTATAGATATGCGGAAAAGAAGACGGTCATCCCGTGCTGTGGGCCAGTACCCGCTCATTATTGCGTACGCCCCTCTTCTATCCACTGCTTCCACACAAGCATCACTGTCGTAGCAGCATGCCCTGTACGAGCAGAAATATCACATTTTGACAACCCGCTACCCGGAGAACGATCATTCTGCCGCGTTCGAACTCAATCACATGCTGATATTGCATCCTTTGACGTCGATGAAGTATACTGACACATTCACGTTTTCACTTTGTCAGCTCTTCATAGATAACACTTGGCGTAACAGTGACCTTGTCGGTCACAGGGTCCTCATAACAGTGTACCTCATATCTCTGCAATCCTAATCACAATGTTCTTCACAAACGTTAGGGTAGTTATTTCCCACCTCTAATCTTTCTCCGAGAGTTTGTTAACGCCCGTGGGGTATGTAACAATACGCAGCCTTCATACACAGGAGAGATGAGACCATTATCATCCTCCATCTAAATTCGAGGGAACCATTTTGGTGAACACCGGCGCCCAAATTACAGACATTTCAACTCAACCATGAGGCAAATAACATTATGGCGACCAACGTGGTTGCAAGGATTACTACACTTCAATCGTGAAGAATCGAAACACTTATCAAAATACTCACCCTAAATTCCAGATGAAGGATTATTTCGGGGTTCTTCGATCAAAAGTGCTGTCCCCCTAATATCCCCAATTAGCCTCAAACTTAATTAATATAGAGTACTTCTGTATTTCACAGTTGCAATTTTGCCTGCACGAACACCAATAAGTTCTTTAGTATCTAATAACGCTGGAACGCCGTGCGTCGGCTTCACGATGAGGCCTAAATAACTGAATTGATTTCCAGTAAATGTCCACAGTATAAATAGTTCTGGGGATCATAATGTAAGCTATATTTTACTGCGGAAATTATTCATGCAGATCAAACACAATACTGTTGTATTTATTATTTTTATTAAATTTATTTATTTATTCATTTATTTATATTTCTCCTGTCGCAGTAAGGCGTGACTTGTTATTCTGAAGACCCGAACGAATCGCACAGAAGTAAAACATACTGCAGTGCTAGGAGCCTATATGTATGTTCATGCTGATGCATGCTCCGAAGGGATGAAAAGCTGGTGGGCCCGCAAGAAGACAAGCAGCTGAGATCTAGCGGCCCTAACGGTGACTAATGAATAATAATAATAATAATAATAATAATAATAATAATAATAATAATAATAATAATACCACTGGCAAAGCTGTTATTTACTGCAGTGTCTTCAGTCCAGGTCTTATAACGCTTCAGAATGTCTTGCAATTAATCAAAAAAAAAAGGCCTGATCGAGAAACTGGAAGCCAAAGAAAGGAAGATTTTGAGAAAGATCTTAGGTCCCATTAAAGACAATGGGGAATACAGAAGACGGCATAACGAACTATACACCCACCGATACTATCCGGAAAATAATTACATTTTATGGACATGGGACACGAATGCACGAAACAAGACTGACCAACCGCATCATTACCTTCTTTCAGCAAAAGAAAACCAAAGGGGTTTGGTTCAATGAGCTGGACAGAGACCTTGAAGAAATGGGAATCACGCGTAATGACATCCAGGAGCGTGTCCCACTTAAGAAGGGTTTCCTAGACAAGCCAAAATTAAAAACTGGAAAGTCATGGACACAGGAGAAGAAGGAACGACACCAAGAACGCTTGCGAAAGTACTGGTACAGACATCAGACAGAGAAGTAGCCAGTTGAAATGACGTGGTCTAAAGTTGGCCGATATGGCATGAATGAATGAATGAAATTAATAAAAGGAATAATACCACTGGTTATTATAACAAAATAACATATTACATCCCTTCTCCCAAAAGACACACCGTTGGCGGAATTTTGCTCCGAAAGGATTTATCTGATTTGCCAGTGGTCTCATGATAAGCGTCTCCCACTTTCAAGAACCCTTCAATAAATGTATTCCGTAACTAACATCCATAAAGAGATATCTGATCCAACCATGTTCCTTTATGTTACAGAAAGGATCAAGTAAAACGCCCTGGTATTCTGTAAGACCGACTCGGCCACGTGCATCGCCTATTTTACACAAATCAATACTGCTTTTCCTGAACAGAAACTCATCTTCGGGCTGCATCTGCGATACGTCGCTCTGCTACAATCAAACTTCTCAAGAAGTTTCACTAAGGAAACACAACTTGTTATCGCTTAGCCGGCAATCAAGTAACACACGCAAGCTAGCACGGTATTGGTTGGATCTTGCTTTCTCTAACAACATTGGTTCGCAAAGGAAACAGCTACACATCTGGGGAAGAGTATTGTGTACCTTCTAAGCACAAAATTAACAAAAACACTCTCGAAATTATCTCATTTGTATTAAAGTAACGCATCTTATTAATTCTGAATGTAGACAAAGAGGATAGAACTTTTGTTATAATAATAATAATAATAATAATAATAATAATAATAATAATAATAATAATAATAATAACATTTATTTATTTATTTATTTATTTATTTATTTATTTATTTATTTATTTATTTATTTATTCACGAAGCACAAGATACAGCTACACTGAGTAAATTTCACTTGCACTGTCAACAGACTATTTAACAAACGTAATTTCATAATAAAATAAATATAACAAAATCAGGTACACAGCCTACTAATAACAACTGTCCAAATCGAAAACCATGAGAATGTCCATGTTCATAGCCAAGTCGTCGTGGGTCAAGATGGCGGTATAATCCCTTCACATTAACTGATCTTTAATAGACTAATTACACCCCTCTCAAATATGCTTTTATTTGATGCTATATCAGCTCTTGTCTCCTATTAATATTGTTAAAGAGTGTTGGGAGGCGGATTAGGAAAGATAGTTTAAGTATTGAGTGCTGAGTGTGGGGAATGTGGAGAAGATCTTTGGTTCTGGTGGAGCGGGAAGGAACACGGAGAGAGAGGAGTGAGACAAGATGTTCCGAGCGGTAATGCCCATTTAAGATCCCGTGGAGGAAACTCAGGTCAGCTACCTGTCGCCTGATGTGCAGCGGTGACATATTAATTGCCATTAATACCTGCTGCGTAGACAGATTTCTGAGCTTGGGATTTCTGTTCCTTACAATTGCAGCAAAGGACACTGCTTTGTCTAACTGCTTAGTATTGGAGGGGGAGGCTGTTATCCAAATTGGAAAGCAGTAGTTTAAGAGAGGTTGAATGATCATGAGGAAGAAGTGACGAAGAGCAATGGGGTCAGAAATTTCTGTGAAGCGATAGAGAATGCCTAGTAATTTCATACCTTGGTTGTATATGTTTCTCTGTGGGTCTTAAATTGTAATTTTGATCGAATATTACACCTAGGTCACGCTGTTGCGTAACTACGGTGATGAGTTTATCGAGTAGGTAAGTTAATATGATGACGGTAGAGGAGATTTATATAGTGTTATGGTCATGTGGCTGCATTTTTGTGAGGACTGTAGCCGATCTCCCTAAATATCTTGCAGTCGTCAGCAAAGAGTAGGGTATTCGCTGTTTCGTTGAGTTCGGACGGCAGATCGTCCATAAACAAAGAAAACAGCAAGGGGACGAGTGTACTGCCTTGTGGGACACCGGAGGTGACTGGTAACCATGAGGATGAAGTGCCTGATATTACCACTCTCTGCCAACGGTTATGTAGGAAGCCAGCAAGAAGAGTAAGAGGACTGCCATGGATATTAAATCGTTCGGAGAGTTTATGGAGCAACCGAGTATGGTCTACAGAATCGAAAGCTTTCGAAATGTCTACGTAGCAGATATCCAGCAGTGATTTAGTGCAATGGCATGCGATGCAAAGCTATGCAGAGTGACCAGGTTTGTTAGACAAGAGCCACCTGGTAGAAAACCATGTTACTTGGTTGAGATATACGGCAAAGTGAATGCAAGGAGACGCTGGTGAATATTTTTTTCAAAGATAAAGGATAGTGTGGGGTGAACAGAAATTTGTCGGTAAGATGAAACATTAAATGTGTTGCCTGATTTGAGAAGTGGAACAATATTTGCTTGTTTCCAGGTAATAGGAAAATAGCCCGCGGCAAAACATCTGTTAAATAATTTAGAGAGAGGGACGCAAAGAGTTTTGGCAGTATTTTTTTTTAGGAAAAGAGGACCTATAGTGTCGACACCGGTAGCTTTGTTGCTACGAAGAGTTTGAAGAAGGTTATGAACTTCGCTTGGTGTGGTAGTTGTGCTTGATAGAGTTCTGCTTGAAGCTGTACCTACGGGAGGGAGCGGTTGGTTTTGTAAGGGAGGGGAGAAGTTGGAGAAGAAATACCTGTTGAACAGATCATTGCGATCGGCGCCGTCTGCTGTTGCATCGTTGTGGTTCATGCTGGCAGGAATCCGCTCAGTCCTTCTCCGTGTGTTGATGAGACTCCAGTAGCGCTGCGGACGTTTTCATTGACAGTGTCTACGTGTGTTTTGTAGTCTCTTTTGACCATAAACCTCGCGTGGCAGCGGATTTTAACGAAGGTATTGTGGGTGTGTGGATTAGGGAAGTCTTTCCACAGGCACCGATAATAATAATAAGAAGAAGAAGAAGAGAAGAAGGACGTGTGGCCTCCGGAGAGGCCTGGTGCAGGTCTTTTGATTTGACGCCCGTAGGTGACGTGCACGTCCTCATGAGGATGAAATGATGAATACGGCACATACACCCAGTCGCCGTGCCAGACAAGTTAACCAATTCAGGTTAAAAATCCCGAGCCTGCCGGGAACTGAACCCGGAACCCCTGTGACCCAAGGCCAGCACGCTAACCATTTAGCCATGGAGCCGGACACCTTTTGTTGTGAATTGTTTACAGTTACAATCATTTTATGATACTATTAGCATTAGCTGCTTGCACGTGCAAAATACATGTGTAGTGGAAATTATTCCTGTGTTAAATGCCACCCGATAACAAAAATCTGGACTCAAAATATCAAATTCGTTCCATCATTACAACTTGGGTTGAACTGATATTTGAAGAGTGTAAATCCACAGTAAATTAAGTTCCACTTTGAAACGTGTTAGGGTAATGATAGCACACTAGCATAGTATATACACGCATAGCGAGTAGAAGGTAGGTGTGTTGCAGAACTGTCCAAGAGAGCAATACAGTATATCGGTACATCAGCGATTCCCAACCTGTGCTCTGCGGACGCCTGGGGATCACTAGGAACGACGAAAGGGGTCCGCGAAGAATAATAATTAATCACATTCTCCATCTCTCAAAAACTGTTCAAAATGTGTTAGTAACCCTAGCGGATCCGAAAAACAGAGCAGGTACGCTCTGAAACCCTTTCCAAAGATAAACATGGTTTCATTTCACGCTCCACCTAAAATAGCAATGAAACAATATCTGGAATTTAATTTTTATGTTCCTTGTGTAATGGTAAATTGTTTTCTCGTGTTCTGCAGTTAAATCTCGTTTCTTTCGGTATTCGTGACTTTCCAAGTTAGTGAAATATGGATCGATGGTTAAAATTGATTCGCTAGACAGAACAGTAAGGAGCTTAGAGATTCAACATGCTGTGAAAAAAGCACGCAACGAACATATCACATGAAAGATAACGAATATACAAGAAATTATTTTCCGGCCTTCTAAACCGGGTCAAATTGGGTTATTGGATCCAAACATTCGACCCGATCCACCGAACGTCATTTTAGCAATAATGTTATTTTAGACAAAATTAAATGGCCAAAATAATGCTAATATTTTATAGAGGTCCATCAAAACAAAACAAATATTCCACGGGGACGGTGGTGCTTAAAACCTTGGGAACAGCAGCCACAGATGCGTGTTTTATTATCACAAAAATATTTAATTTCAGGTAAGCCTGCTCAGACCACAATACTGATCAACAGAGGGACCTAACATAAGGAAGAATGTAGCGGGAAGTAAAATGTCTTCAGGTTGTCTTAATCAAAGCAGCTTTAGATGATAACAGCTCGTCAGCCTTAAACATCTAGAAGTAAGGACGTGCAAACCAATTCATTTGATTTTTACGAGTTCCTGTTGGCGCATGAAAAAAAAAAAAAAGAAAGGAAAGGAATATATTGATAGTGTTGAGTATCTAGATTCTGAAGCTGCTGCATCTGAATGCAGTATTGTTTCTTCATATTGTTTCAATATATAAATATAATATAAATATATAAATATGTAATGATATCCTAAACCGCCGAGGAAGTTGACTTTGGTTCGAGGCGTGTAGTTCCTAGATTGCATTCGGGAGATAGTGAGTCCGAACCCCACTATCGGTAGCCGAAGTTTCCCATTTTCATATCTGACTGCACCTTATTTAAGGTCATGGTCGCTTTCTTTCCAGTCCTAGCCCCGTCCCATTCTATCGTCGCTGTTGAACCTGTCTTACTCGGAGCGACGTACAACTAACAGCAAAAAAGAAAACAATCTTAAAAATTAATGTGAACTGATTTTCCGCTAACTCGACCTTTAGCTGCAAAAATGGATTCTCTAGTGTTTTTCGATCTAAACAGTTGTTCTTTTTAAGTACCAAATACGGTTTCTCATTTGGTATGCTTTTTTTTTAAATCGAAGTTTAAGCTCCTTAATTCGTCTGTTCACAGTCCTACACACTGCAGTAGTAATTCCAGCTGTACAGTGTATTGTAAATTAATAAAATAAATACATATATAAATTAATTAAAATAACAGGCACTGCATACATACACTATAGTTTATCCGAGAAAATGTACCCTCATGGGTTAATGGATTACAAAGTCAGTAGTATGTAAAGTGAGATCCCCATCATTATGTCACCGACCGCTGGTGCTCATGGTCGTTAAGGCGACATGTCTACATTATATGCCACCATGGTTACCCGGGTCGAGTCCCGATGGTGGAAGAAGAAAAATCAGAATGTTGGCCGGCTGGGTATGAGAGATGATGCTATGCAATTTCTATTTACTAGATTGCGAGCTAAAAATCTGGATTCAATTCCTCCCCGCAGTGTTCATATGGAGTAAGGGCATGCGACGCTGTTGATGGTGATTGATCCGTCGGATGGAGACGTTAAGTCTTGAGCAGCCCCCCCTGCTGTTATTCGACAGGAGTAGGCTACGTGCCAACATCCGGTTTCATCCTCTCCTGCCTCGTTATATGATCATCTCACATCCATACACGCAAGTCGCTCACAGACGTCAAATATAAGGCCCGTACCTGGCGAGCCAAACATGTCTTCGGGCACTCTCGGCACCGAAATCCATACGCAATATATATATACTAGCAAGATACCCGTGCTTCGCTACGGTATTATACTGAAATTTATAATTGAATGCTTATTGTTTTAGATATATAATCCGCCGAAATTCGCGGTCTGACTCGTTTTCTGCGAGAACCCACCAAAATTCCCGATCTGACTCGTTTTCTATTAGATTACGGCATGTTTCCTCCCATTTTTCAATCTTCTTTTCCAGCAATCGATTTCGTACTTCCCGGGCTAGGCTCAGGTATTCCTCCCGGTCAGTTGGGTCCGTAAATCTTTGCCATCTTTTCCTATAATCATTTTTAATATGGATAAAATCCTTCAGGAGATCCGGCGTGGTGTCATATTGGGTGCCTAGAAGGCACTGAACCCGCGGCCGGACTGCATTCTTAGTCATTACCCGTCCAGGAGCCGTTTCCAGCGCGGTCCGCACATTTGACGACGGTCCGGAACATTATTATTATTATTATTATTATTATTATTATTATTATTATTATTATTATTATTATTATTATTATGTGTTGCTGGAATGGATGATGACAGGAAAACCGGAGTATCCGGAGAAAAACCTGTCCCGCCTCCGTTTTGTCCAGCACGAATGTGACATGGAGTGAACGGGATTTGAACCACGGAACCCAGCTGTGAGAGGCCGGCGCGCTGCCGAGGATCCTTATAAGTACATTAAGAACAGTAAAATCAATTGGTCTCACCTCCTTCTACACCCCACCGCCGTTAAGTTTATTTACCGGCACACCCCCCCCCCCCCAAAAAAATTAAAAGAAGGCTTGTTTCTTATGTTTAAAGAAGATTTCAAACACCATTGTTCACGTCTATTACCTTCAGTTTTGAGATATAAGTATCCCCATAAAAATAATTTCCTTTTTTCACTTCATTTCACACTACCCCCCCCCCCCGAGTGAATTTTCCCGCAAAAAATACTTGTTTCTTTAATAGTAAAGGATCTTCTAAATACCAATTATCACGACTCTAACTTCTTCAGTTTTTGATTTATGTGTCCTCATGAAAGGAATTCAACTCCTTTACACTCCCGCCCTCCAAGATGGTTTCCCCCCAAAACGCGTTTTTCTTTGTTCTTAAAGGAGATCCAAATACGAATTTTCACGTCTGTTACAACTTTAGTTTTTATTAGATGTATGTATTCTCATTCAATTCATTCAACCCCCCCCCCCCCTCATTGGATTTTCCGAGAATACGTGTTTCTTTATTTTTAAAGCAGATTGCAAATATAAATTTCACGTCTGTAACATCTTCATTTTTGAGATATCAGTAGCCTAATTAAAAGAATTCAACACCATTTTCAGTCACTTTTACCCCCCCCCTCCACCCAAGTGGTATTTCCGAAAGCTAAAAATACACGTTTCTTTATGTTTAATAGAGATAAAAAAATACCATTTTTCACTTCTGAAACATGTTAAGTTTTTTGAGATAAACTGTAAAAATTCTCATTTTAAAATTTCACCCCTTTTGAGTTCCCCTTAAGTGGAGTTTCCAAACACAAATCACCTATGTTTCTTTAGATTTACAGGAAATTACAAACAGCCACTTTTTACGTCTGTAACATTTTAAGTTTCCAAGATATTCTGTAGATATAGTCTTTCAAAAATTCACCCAATTTGTCACTCCTGTTTAACCGCCATTAATTGGATTTTCCAAAACTAAAAAATGCATGTTTCTTTGTTTTTAAAGGAGATCCCATATACAAATTTTCAGTTCTGTAATATCTTTCGTTTCTGAGATATATGTATCCTCATTAAAGGCATTCAACCCATTTTTCACCCTTTTACACCCCTCCTATTGGGATTTACAGGAAACAAAAAATACGTTTTCCTTTATTTTTAGAGGAGATTCTAACTACCAATTTTTACATCTGTAAATTTTAAAGTTTTAAGATGTATACACACTCATTTTTAAAAAATTACCCTCCCCCATTTTTACCCCCCAATATTTGGATTTTCTAAAAACGAAAAAGTACGTGTGTTTATTTATTTTTAAAGGAGATTCTAAATACCAATTTTCACATATATAACCTTTAAAAATTTTGAGATAGATACACTCATTTTAAAATATTACTCCCTTTTCACCCCCTCCTAAATTGGATTTTCCAGAAACAAAAAAATACGTGTTTCTTTATTTTTAACGGAGATCCCAAACACCAATTTTCAGGTCTGTAATATCTTCAGTTTCTGATATATAAGTAGCCTCATTAAAGGCATTCAACCACTTTTTAGCCCCTTTTCACTCCTCCTATTGCGATTTTCCGAAAACAAAAAAATACGTGTTCCTTTATTTTTAATGAAGGTTCTAAATACCAATTTTTACATCTGCAAACTTTAAAAGTTTGGAGATATAGAGTCACTCATTTTAAAAATTCACCCCCTTTTCACCCTCCCATTAATTGGATTTTCCAAAAACAAAAAATTACGTGTTTCTTTATTTTTAAAAGAGATCAAAAGTACCAATTTTAAGGTCTGTAATATCTTCAGTTGCTGAGATATAGGTACCGGTATCCTGATTAAAGGCATTCAACCCATTTTTCCCCATTTTCACCCTTTTCCACCCCTCCTATTGGGATTTTCTGAAAACAAAAAAATACGTGTTTCCTTATTTTTAAAGAAGATTCTAAATACCAATTTTTACATCTGTAAACTTTTAAAGTTTTGAGATATAGAGCAACTCATTTTAAAATTTCACCCCCGTTTTCACCCCCTTAACGAAGGAATATCCAAAAATCCTCTCTTAGCGAGCACCTACGTCTTAATATGAATATATCCCCAAAATTTCATCTCTTTATGTCCAGTAGTTTTGGCTCGGCGATGATGAATCAGTCAGTCAGTCAGTCAGTCAGTCAGTCAGGACAAGTTATTTTATTTATATATATATATATATATATATATATATATATATATGAGTTTTGTCTGTACATTGCTCAGAATTTAAAAATGATGGTATTTCTGTATCAGTCGTGCCCACAGTAACAAGGAAATGCCATTTTTACTTTTCCGTAATTTCTGTCTGTGTCTGTCTGTATATATGTATGTATGTATGTATGTATGTACGTACACGCATCACGAGAAAACGGCTGAAGAGAATTTAATGAAAATCGGTATGCAAAGTCGGGTAATAAGTCGCTACAATCCAGGCTATAAATAATTTTATTCACGCTAACTGAAATGGTAGTTTAGTGGTAAGGCTAAAATTTAATTGTCAAATATTTAAGTTATTAGCGGCCATATCTTAATGAAAATCGGTATGCAAAGTCGGGGAATAAGTCGCTATAATCTAGGCCATAACCAATTTTATTCACGCTGAATGAAATAGTAGTTTAGGGGTAGGCCTAAAATTTAATTCCCAAATAATTATGTTATTAGTGGTCGTATCGATAAATACTACATATCTAAAGTTATGTAGTATTATATTTCCGATCATTTATGTCTTATACATTGTTACCACACCGGCTATGATCAGAGATATTCATGAATTTCGGTTTTTGTTACTAAGTCCTTATCAGAGTCGAGTTACGAGAAAATGGGTATAATTTAATGAAAATCGGTATGTGAAGTCTGAGAATAAGGAACTACACTCTACGCTATAAATAATTTTATAAGACGCCCAAAGATCACAGAGTCGAAAGAAAACTAAATGTGAAGGCCTACAATATAGAAAGCTCGAAAAATTATCAACAATAACATTACACTGGCCATTGTTTGTTGTCATGTGCTTTGTCTTCTGTTGCCACTCATCTCCGATAGACAGCATTACTACTGCGTACCGAGTACTGTTTTAAACTTTGTCTTACGTCGCACTGACACAGTTAAGTCTTATGGCGACGATAGTATAGGAAAGGGCTATGAGCGTGAAGGAAGCGACCTTGGCCTTAAGTATAGCCCCAGCATTTGCGTGGTGTGAAATTGTGAATCCATGGAATAACATCTTCAAGGCTGTCAACAGCGGGATTAGAATCCACTATCTCCCGGAAGTAAACTCACAGCTGCGCGCCCCTAACCACACGGCCAACTTGCCCAGTAGTACGAGTGTAACAGTCTGCCTAAAAATCGGCGGGAAGTAACTGGGGAGTTAGGTAACTTTCTTCTTAAGCATGCCATTCTTCCGTTTCATAAATTTTCCGATACTACTGGTACGTAACACACTGGTTCATTATAGCATTCGAGCTATTCGATCCCTACTCTGAGTCACTGATTGGAATGAGCAGCGTGCATATTTAACGGATTAATGGCAGAGGAGTGTTCACGGCTGTCTGCGACCTGGTCACTCCAGCTCTGGAACTTTGGACTGTTAGATCGACTCCGAAGCACTGTTCATTAAAAGTGAGAAAATGTGCAGGTTTTTATTTGATGGAGTATTTTATGTGATAACATTACTTTTGTTGTATGTTTAGTCCTCACCCTGAAGGCTGGTTGGATCCTCAACAGCTCTTAATCGCTACATTTCTACTGACGTTTTTGTAATGACTTATGTTGACGTCAGTTAGGAAAACCACAATGTCAGTCTTTCTGAGAATCCCGTAGCGAAGCACGGGTACATCAGCTAGTAAACAAATAAAATCATGGCACTACCTTCCTAGCCAATGTTCCTTTTCCCCTCTGAGTACTGTTAAGAAAGGATGGTTGAACAAATTTAATGGAAAAGGTATAACCGACAGACCATTAGTAAACTCTGCCCTATTTAGGTTAGCAATTTCGGTTGGTTCTGGTTTCTGTCATCTTCCTGGCGCTTGTTCACTATATCCGTATACAGTGTTCGTTGAAACGAAGACGATAGTAAGAGGTGAAAGAAAGGGGAAAAGGGACTGATTAACGGAGGTGCCGGTGTCGTCTGACAACTCGTGTTGTTGCCAGGGAAATAAAATTACACCAGCTTGCCTGCCCTCTTTCCTTTTTCCCCTTCTGATTACAGGCTCGGATAGTCACGGTGACAGTTGGAGGGCGGGGGATGGAAACTCCCTGGGGCGTATAGTTAGGAGTGCGCTAGGTTTACCTTGCGGGTAAAACGGTAGCTGTTCGTTAGTGTTGCTCTCCAAATTCACTTACTATAGGTAGGGTGCCTACTGTATTTGGCACCAGATCCTATCATGACGTCATTAGTTTTTGTTTCTCTTTCCTTAAAGGGGAAAGTGAGACGTAAATTGGTTGTCCCCATCGCGTGTGTGAATGCCGAGACTAATAATGGATCACTCGCCGACTTATTTCATACAATAAGACCACACCTTTTCTTCTCACTCGGAACATTTGGAAGGAGGTTGGTAGAATAGGTCTACGGATCGACCAAATAATTTTACTAGTGATGCCTAGGCCATCTATGACAGCTGATGGCGGAGCTGTTGAGGATCCAACCAGCCTTAGGGCTGAAGACTGAACATACATATACATATACATATATATATTACAGTTTGACCAAGAACAAAGAATACCAAACATTGCCAACGTTGTGCACTGTAATGAGAGAGAGAGAGGGAGAGAGTGTGTGCGCGTGCGTGATGCCCAGCCAAATCTACGCCATGCAGAGATCTGACATTTTTTACATCGGCGTGTTGTTAGATGAATATTTATTTATTTATTTATTTATTTATTTATTTATTTATTTATTTATTTCAATCTTGCCCGATATGCATTTCATTCGCTTAAAATATTAAGGAATACGAGGATTTCGCTATACGAGCTGAAAGGCGTGAACCATATTATATTAAACTACCTCATCGTATGTTTTATTATCATGGCCTGGCGGCCATGAAGTCATGGAGTCTATATGGTCCGACACCATGGTTAGCCGGTTCGAGTCCCGTTGGTCGAAAAAAATTTCACCATCAGAATGTTGGCTGGCAGGATAAGAGAGGTGGTGGTATACTAGATTGCGTGCAAATATCCTGTATTAAGTTCCAAACCTCTCCGCAGTGCTCATATGGAGTATGACGCTGTTGATAGTGATTCGTTCATCGGATGGCGACGTAAAAGCCTTGAGCAGACCCCTGGTGCTATTCGACAAGAGTAGGCAATGTGCGAACAACGGGTTTCGCCCTTTCCCTTCGTACTATCGTATCACGTCATTCATTTTCTCTCATTAACTCCCCTGATGAGACCGGTCAGGAAGGGCATCTGACCGTAAAAACGCGCTACGAAGTTTCATCCCACTTAATTCCCGTCCCCGCAGAGAAAAAGGACAAGGGCTGGACATACGAACGTGTTTTAGAAGAAACATACAGCACATGAGATAGAAATAATAAACAATAGTAATGCATATCATCCTCCTATGCCAAAACCGCGAATGTGACAATACTCTTCCCATCTATTATTTCCGTTAAAACTGGTTGGTCACTCCTCCCAGCCACATATTGATATGCAGTCCACCAGAAAATTTTCCGTTGAGTTAATTTTTCTATGAGCGTGTGTAAAGGTAAATGAACCTTAAATATATTACACTCCAGGAATGGGTAAATATGCCATGCAAACATGCCTTCCTAAATAATTATTGACGTTGTAACTGTTCGACCCTAAGCTTCTCACTTGAGGAGACGAAAGTTATTACCTTGGGACACATGAATATCAAATAAACTATATGTGGCTTGCCCGCAAATTGCCACGCAAATAGAAACAATTAACATCCCATGGTTTCCCATTTCTCAATGTGATGTTTAGGCGCCAGGGTTACAGTTTTAAACAAAACTGTAAACCAAAATTTATATTTACTAGCATAGAGACTTATACTTAAATCACAGGGGTAGGATTTTAAATAATTAACCATTAAGTATCGCTTAAGAAAGAAAATTAACGCAGTATAAAATACAAATGAATTTATTATACAAAAATAATGAGATGAATCGGAAAAGTTCCTTAAAGCGTCGAGGGATTTAGAATTTACGTTACTCAAATTACTATTGCTTGCTTTATCTGACTGAAGCTCACCAACTGCAGTTTCCGTTGAAGTCATCTGGTTTCCGTGGTTACTCGTTCTCTTCTTCTCGATGTAGAATTGACTCCATGGACATCCTTCCTTCTCTGATGTGGTACGGGCTATCTGGACTAGCACTCCCTAATTGCCTAGTCTTCAGACATTAGCCCTATACTTGTAAAAACTGATCAGCGTTGATCGTATGAGGAGAAAATTCAGAGATATGAATTTTTCCATGTTAGTAGAAATCTCAATCCAACTGAGCTATACTATTTATACGGTACAGACTTTTACCAAATTCCATGGACTTGAACTAAACATAGTTCTTCGTCCAGAATATTTACTGAATATAACCCAAGCCGTAAGCTTGTTTCGTCTCACGCAGATCCGATAACATTACCGCAGCTGAGTACTGTGTCGAAGCGACAACACACTGTACAAAAATAACTATGTCTCGGAGAGACCATACACTGTCTCAAAATCAATAACGTCGTTCAAAGTATATGTTCACAGTAGAAGTAGCGATGTGAGTCCGTATCTCGAGACTCCGTGTTAGATAATATCACCGGGCTCTCCCCACTCTTGGTAGCAGCTCAATCTCAGATCTCTATATAACGAAGCATCTGATTCGTAGATCGCATTATCATCTCCCTCTTCTTTCTTCTTGACAATACCAGTAGGCGTGGCGATGATGTAGCTTTCCGCATAGCAAGCCTCGCGCGCGGGTCGCTGTTTACTGCCTTGTCTCATGAGTTTAACCCAATTACTCATGTAATTTTCCCCCGCTATAAGAATAACCTTTTCCGTATACACAAGTATGAGATGAAATGACAACAACTATGTCTCAACATATAGACCATATTTACAGTACATAATGAATTCCAATCCTACCTAATATAATAATTTAAATAATAAATGATGTTATAATTATATAATATGATTCCTTGTTTACAAATGATTGACGTAGAAAAAATATATTACGAATAATTGCCGATGGCGGATAAACTTCATATCAAATGATATCGCGTAAAATGATAAGTATATTAAATTAGTCTGGCTGGAGAAGCCTGGACGGTTACAACGTTACTCTTTTTGGCACTTGATGTTGAGTGCTGACTTCAGAATGTTACCGAACTCGGAGCTCGTATGCAGATAGGTATTCTATTTCAGTGATTTTTTCGATAAAGCTCAAATCCAGATCATGTATCAGTGTACTATTTACTCTATTTATGGATGGAGTTTTAAAGGAACTGGTTCCTCGAAATTATCGAACGCATATTTACAACGACCATTTCACATTAGCGATACACACTACCTACCAAAAAGTAATTGGGCACCTGTCAACAATGTTCGGTGGTTGCCACCCCGTTAGAACCTCGTAGTACCACCTCTTGCGGTTATAGCAGCAGCCACCCTGTCCGGCATATTCTCGATGAGTACGTGCAGGACATCACTGGTCGCCGCCATTCCTCTTACAACCATTCAGAGAGTTGATTAATTTTGGCCGTTCCTTTCGAGACCTCACCCGGCGGTCCTATTCGTCCCAGAGATGTTATACTGAATTGAGGTCGGGACATTGGGCTGGCTAGTCCAATCTGCGAACATAATTGTCGGCGTACCACTACATAGCAGCCCCAAAAACATGCCATCTAACACTGTCATCCTGGTAACAACAAGGGCCCGCTCCATAAAAACACAACAATGTTGGGAGCATTGCATTATCAAGAATATTAAAATATGCCCATGTGATCATGCTGCCACGGATAAATAGCAGCGCCCCCCCCCCCCACCGGGAATACGAGAAACAGCACTACACCATCACTCCTCCACCACCACGGAATTTCATAGTTGTCACTATACACTCCGTCGGAAGCCGTTCCCTGGGTAGACGTCACACACTCAGCCATTGGACTAAAATAACGCGAATCTCGAACTAATCACTCCACAGAATTGACTTCCATTGCTTCAGTGTCCAGTTGCGACAGTCCAAACACTGCCTGAATCCCCGAGCCTCGTTGTGCCTTATTTTGACAATGTCACGTTTCAGAGTTCTGCTGTTTCTGTCGGTCAACATTTTAGGTCACCCAGAATGTGCACCACTGGTACTGTGTCCATCCACCTTCCACCCACGCAAGACGAATGCCACTGTTGATTTGGGCTGCAATCGCCCTGCTAGACAGTCCACTGAGGTGGCTGTCCACCAGGACACCAGATTTACTTGATGACATGTTAACCTCGTGTCTCTTACTAATATTGTTGGGAGATGAATTTTAAAGGATCGTTGGATTATTGCGGGCTGAGTGATGAATGTAGAGAAGGTCTTTGAACCTGGCGGAGCGGTAAGGGACCCGGAGAGACGAAACAGTGTAACAATATATTCCGAGCGGAAATACTATACGCGAACCTTTCCTTGATACCAAGTTTTACGGGTTTGAGGAATAAGGAGGCAGCTCTCCCTGTTCCGGTTATACTGCCAACTGAATGGAAATGAAATTTGAATTGAATCGATAATATGATCGATATGAATTTTATAAACTTTTATCTTAAGCCTACAACTGTGTCACACACACATTATATAACATTTCTCGATGCGAATCTTGTTCCTAGCATGAATTTTATTACTTTGGCTTTGCTGTGTAAACAACAGTGCTGGTACGTAAAGTGTACGCCAGATGTCTCACGGCGATGCATAACCGATTCATAGTTTGTGTGTCAAAGGTTGTCAGTACGAATCTCGAAAATAACCGAGGTCTACCGATTCAGCACTAGGGAACTCAGATATCAAGAAAAGGTTCGCGTATAGTATACATCACGTAGAGGAAACTCCGGGTAGCTGCCCCTGCCGCCTAATGAGCAGCCGACCCATTAATATCACCCTTAAAATAATACCAAATGGGAAGACCGATTTCGAAACGCTGCTCTAACTGGTCAATACTGGATAGGGAGATACGTCATTGTCCAAATCGGGGAGCAGTAGTTAAAGAGAAGCTGAAGAAGAGCAATGAGATCAGAAATTTCCAGGAACTGTAGAGAATCCGAAATTCTTGGCTGTATATGTTACATGACTTTTGATCGTAATTTGGTATCGAATATAATATCGAAGTCTTGCTGTTGCGTAACTGCGGTGAGGGGCTTCTTGAGTAGGATATATGATGATGGTTAGTAATGTAGAGTTACGTATGGGTTATGGTGACGTAGCAGCGTTTTATCTGGAGTAGAGTTGCGTTACCGAGTACGGCACCAATCCGAGAGGATGTAAGGACACTAGAAAATTTGCCTGCATCTGGCGGGTTCCTGTTACCCATATGAGAACCGATAAAGGAGCGTAATAGGGATGTATAGAACTAGCACCGATAGAGCGCACTGCTGTTGTACTGGGTAAGCGCAATGCGCTCTTCATTTGTCTCCTGTGTACTCATGCCGCTAAATATCCACGAATTTAAGTTGTTTAAATTGCTATTTTCGTGACTATGCCGAGCTATTGCAGTCTTCCTCTTTGCAAAAATCAGGAAAGCCCATTTTCGTTTCACCAGTTTCTACAAAATAAAGAAATGGGGAAGAAATTGTTACATGCTATTAGAAGGAACATTTTCGGTGAGGAGAATCTGACCGAAAATATTTAAGTGTGTTCCCATTATTTTCAACCCGGTGACTTCACGAAAACTTTCTTGGGTAAGTGCGTTTTACGAAGGGAAATAATTCATATTTTACACCTATAAACTGATCAGGCATTTCGATAACCACCGAATGTATGCGTTTGTATTTGAAGGTGAGAGAGCAAGATTAAAACCGGGTGCTGTTCCATAGCTTTTTCCGTGGACCACGAACACAACAAAAACAAGGAAGAGGCCATACACCAAAAAGGGGCCGTGAATATACCCGAAGAAATGAATGTAACATTTGTGACTCCCATTTTCAAAGACATCAGCACTCATACAAATACTACAGGTAATTTGGTTGTTGAGCAAACAATGCGCAATCCTGATCACCCGGGTGAAAATCTAATGGGGCTTATGGTTCCAATCTCTAGCTAGCTTCAGGTAGTTTCCGTCTCCCATTTTAGATGGTGCTGGAGGTCATTCATAACGTGTAGATGGTTGTACACAGGTTCTGTAGATGGCACGCAAGTAGGCATGAAATGAGCGATATTAATAATTAAAGGCAGTTTGTCTCGAACTGAAGTATTTCAAGTGGGCCCTTAACAAAGAATTAGTCGTATAACGTAGAGCATTATGGAGATAATATTGCTGGATTGCACTGAATCCTACTTTACGCAATCGATTAACCTTGTTCGAACTTATATCGATTTTAAGCGATAGTTCCCATGATGCTACAGTATTTGTGACTGTGTTGTTTGAATTTGAATTCCAAGTGCCCATGTGCTTGTGATGTTAAACTTTGTTCCTTGTGTTTGTTTATTAGAAATATATCTTCGCCAGTCCTCCTGAAATCCTGTATTTCCTGTTTGAGTACACATCAGGGGCTGAAAGCTGAATGGTTCTATTAATGTAGTTCTATATGTTTCCTGTCGCCAGTGCATTTAATTATGTTATTTTCATTTTCATGTTATACTTGGACATTGATGTGATATCCCATTCTCTTGCATATGGTGTGCTCTGCTGTACTGCTTTAAAAGGATTACAGGATTTCTTATTTGTTATAATATTAGCTTTGTGTTAGTGTGTCAATCATTCATTTGCAGTTAAAAGCAGCTTAGAGGCGTGAGGTTATGTTCTCAGTAACATAGTATGCCATACGAACTAGGGGTATCAGATCATTATTTACAACATAGTAAGTACTTGGAAATAAAAATATATGAATTACAATGGATTGGGCATGGAAGTAGCATGACCAAAGTTTAATATATACAGTCGCAAAGCTCTAATAAGAGGAAGGTTCATCCACTTGATAGCTGGAGCGACACTAGCACCTCTAGCGGCGAGGTAGAGGCAACTTGCTAGCAGACAACAGGGAACGAATTGCCACTAGTCTAAAATGGTCATAACTTCTGAACCATTCATGCAAATAATGTCCTGACAAGGTTATTGTAATCCTTATGAAATAGTGGAGGAGGTCAAACAATTTATTTCGATGAGGAGTTCGAGGATAATATCGAAATATTTTAATCTTAAGGAGCTATGTTTTTTTACCGCGGACTGGAACATAAAATCGCTTCTAGAGGGCAGCCGGTTCGAAATAGGTATATACCATCGCGGACTTTTTTGTAGAGGTTCTTATGCTCTACAATTCGTACGCTTACACTTGGGGTCTGTCGTTGACGGTTCAGGCAGCGTAAGCCAAGAAAACAAGCGACCGACCATGGTAGAGCGCTGGCCTTCTTAGCCCAACCGTTGCCTACGCTATAATAGAAGGCCTGGACAAGCCGACACATTTCTGGGCGAACGATGTAGTTCAGGCAATGGCCGCGTGGATCGCGTTTATGTTCTGTTGTTCTCATGTTCTGTCTATATCCTTATATTAAAGATTCATACAATAACGGGAAATAATACATTTTTATTAAATATACAAAACACTTCATAAAGTTCTTTCATTTTGCATTTGTTTATCACAAAGGAGTAAAGAATAGGGAAATAGGCCTAAATAGAAGTACTGACCCGATCTTTCCCCTAATTCTATAATTTCAACACTTTTCTGCTCAGATGCTTGCTCTTGAATTTGTTTAATAAATCACAGTCATTAGTCACTTTCCTTGCATTATTATCAAGAACAGGCCTGAAAAATGTAAGTATAACGTATGTGATGTGTGCTTGATCACAGTCGCGGCACTGAAACGTCTCTTTAAACTTTGGAGCGGTAAGGAATTTCAGCTTTCGGACAAGTTTACATTTTCCGAGATATCCTAACGCCCGCGTTGTAAATATTAATACACTTTTAATAAGAAGAATTTGCATCGGCACTTTGTCGGGGAGGCAGAATTCCCCTCACAGTACTTACACCGTAATCTGCAAGCTACATGTTCTGGAGTTATCATTAGGAGCCGGACGAGATACTTTTCTGCTGCCTTGTCCAGAAATAGCAGGCCTCCATTTCTCCCGTAAACTCGGATCTTTAGGAAAAAGATGAAAATGTATATTTGTGTATATTTCTTCGCTGTGTCAGACGTGCAGTTAGGCACGCAAAATTAACCATCATAATAATGTTAATAATAAATAATGTTATTGGCTTTACGTCCCACTAACTACATTTTCGGTTTCGGAGACTCCGAGGTGCCGGAATTTTGTCCCGCAGGAGTTATTTTACGTGCTAGTAAATCTACCGACAGGAGGCTGACGTATTTGAGCACCTTCAAATACCACCGGATTGAGCCAGGATCGAACCTGCCAAGTTGGGGTCGGAAGGCCAGCGCCTCAACCGTCTGACTCACTCAGCCCGGCAATAAACCATCTTAACCTACAGAATGGAAAGAGAAACTTGACGGTAATTGGCCCCAGGGGCTCTGAAATTTTGAACGTGTGTTGGCAACCACGGGGCCCTTAACCGAGTCCTGGCATTTCTTCCTCTTACTTGTGCCAGGCTCCTCACTTTCATCTATCCTATCCGACCTTCCTTGGTCAACTCTAGTTCTTTGCCGACCCCTACGCTATTAGGTTTCCGAGGGCTAGGGAGTCTTTTATTTTCACGCCCTTCGTGGCCCTTGTCTTCCTTTGGCCGATACTTTCATTTTTGGAAGTGTCGGACCCCTTCCAGTTTTTCTCTCTGATTAGTGTTATATAGAGGATGGTTGCCTAGTTGTACTTCCTCTTAAAACAATAATAACCACCACCACCTTGACGATAATTTGGAAACACATAATTAAACAAATGTTACTGTAAATGCATCTCAGCAACCATCCATATATTGCAAATTGTGAGACCAAATAAATTAAAAAACGACAAAACTCTTCATATTTCACGTTAGATGAGGCCTTACCGTATAAAATAAAGTTTAATATATTATTTCTTCTCATAAAACATGTTGCAGTAACACACATCATCATAGAATTCACGCCAAACAACAGAACATAAACGCGAACCTAGCGGTGGAAAATAGAAAAACTATTACCCCCTTTTAATGCAAGAAATTGGCTTTCTGTCCAGGCCTTCTAGTATCTAGTAGGCTTTGGCCCAACTTGGCAGGTTCGATGTCGGTCGGTCGGTCGCTTGCTTTCTTGGCTTACGCTGCGTGAACCGTCAACGATGTAAACCTATTCTTTAAAGTATTTCTTTTTCTATATTACTCAGTACAATACACAGTATTCAAATATTTAAAGCTACAATGTACTAAAACACACAGATTAATATGTAATCCGAAAGTATTTACGGGGTCCTGCAGCCTGTGCTGGTGTGTGCGCCCCGAACTGCCTCAGCTAGCGACATTTACATGATCGCTTTCCAGGCCATTTTCCGGGAAAATTACAAGACTCACGGAAATATGTTTCAGATAAAAAATATAAGTCAGGCGATTTTTTACATTTCTCCCGCAGACAAAATTTTATTGAATGACGATATAAAAACTTGGCCGCTTACTGAAATTTTCAACACATGATTCTACGGATTTAAATTTACTCGTTCAAGATTTTATTTTTAATAATTTTTTAAAGTGGTTTATATGGAAAGTTATACCACTGGAATCAGCAGTCCTTTCAGAAGCTTGTAGTATAATTTGTTTCGAAACATTGTATGAAGTAACATCAGGAGCTTGACAGAGAACAACTTGCCTCGCGCTCCGAAATGATTTGTTCAGTTAGCCATTTCTTCGCCAATTGCTAGGCTATATAACTTTGGCAACAGCGTAATTTCTCTGACCCGCCTAATTTGGTGGCCGCGATAATAGTAGTGTGCTCCACGCTTGGGTGGCTGTGCTGGGCTGTGCGACCACAGCTCAGCGAGAATTTCTAACCTTTTTGCCAGAAAGCAGGAACTCTGCCTTTTGCGCGTGCGTGCCCAACTTTTCCGATAGGCTGTGGAAACACAGCCAAGACCCAGACCGCCAAGACATCAATTCACAGCGATTCTTCGTTCGACCACAGAGAGGCAGCACTAGTCACACTTGCTTTACAACCGAAATGAGAACGTAGCAGGTGGCACCCTCTTGACTCAGCGGTAGTATTTAAGAGGGCATCGGTCAAAGCAAACGGGAAAACAAAATACTGTAGAGCTGTTCCCGCCAGGTCTTTTAATACCAAACAGGATGGAATATTCCCAACTTGCCTATTCCATAGCCACCTTCATAAATCGATGAACTATGATATTGTGATTTTCTTTAATTAAAAATGTCTAGTTTATAAATGTCATTATAAAACATAACATGTAATTTTGCATTACGACGTTGCTGGTTTTATTTCAATGATTTTGGTAACATGGGGAAATTATGTTTTTGTGCGCTCACACCAAGTGTTTGAGTTCGTGAATACTTTGGCATTGCAGGTGTTATTGCGTGTTTAATTATATAGCTTTTTATGAGGAATGTGTATACGTGTTGGGATTGTTTACGTGTTTGTTCAGTGTGGAAAACTCGGTGGGGAGCCTCTTGAAAAACGCATACCGGTATGTTTCTCAATATTTTTATTTTTTGGAGGAGCAATCGGTTACAGCACACAACTGAATTTCTGCACCAGCCGCCACTGGCCGTGAGTACGCTACTGCAAAGATCAAGATCATGCAAACCGGAAAAGGTCAGGAAAATATGCCTATAACAGTCCAAGGTCAGGCTTTAAAACAAGTCCAACAGTTCTTATATCTCGGCAGCAGCTTCTGTAATGATAGGGGCGTAGACAAAGAAGTCTATTATTGGACAGGGATGGAGTCAGCTGTATTTCAGCTCAAGCATTTTATATGGTTATCAGCAGCTGTGAATATTAGAAAGAAAATTTGTTCACGAGCCTCACTATACCAACTGAATTATATGGCTGTGAGACATGGATTTACACTGTTAAGATGACTCAGCGGCTGAATGTCTTCCAGCAGTGTGCCTCAGAAATATCCTTGGTACCTCATATCGTGACCGAGAAACACATGAAGTATTACGAAGATCTAAGTAATGTTCGTCGGCAATTGTGGCTGAACGTCAAATGAGATTAGTTGGCTACATTCTGCGCATATCCTACTGCCGACATGAAGCAGTGATACAGTGGACACAGTCTGGAGATAACAGAAAACAAGGCCGTCCTGGACCGCGACACCTTCGTCAATTCCTGTGTCGGGAACTTATTGCCCAATATGCTTCACACAGGATCAAATGGTGATGATTATGATGAGCATGGTTAAACAAAAGGTTAAGGACGGTACCTACAATGATAAATACCATAGTAACTGTTCCTGAGCATGCCCTTAGCACTCTACTTCTAAAATGTAGCCTAAGCTGCTTCTTGGAGCTATCTGTGTCGGTGCGACGTAAAGCAAAAGCAAATAGCTTCTTGGAGCTTTCCTCATCAACTTACATTCTCCACTGACACTATTATGCCGCATTGCGAGTATGTTGAAAGAGGCAGTTTTCCAGCGAAAGTGAAGATACAATCTTAGCATTGCTTAACGTTGTGGAACATAAAACAATCAACTGAATCGCCCACTCGCGTAAGGATAACTGCCCAGAAACATCAATGTACGAAAATTTAGCACAGTATTGCGAGTGTAAAATTTGTTGAACTTGCCAGGTTCAACCTGCTCAAAATTTCTATATTCACATCCAACAAAGAACTAAGAGGAAATCCGTAATGAAATTCAATGACAACGAAGAAAAACATATTTCGAAATACTTACCAACTGGGCACGTATCCTTATATAATAATAATAATAATAATAATAATAATAATAATAATAATAATAAATCCCAGCGGGAAACTGGGTCGGTGAACCGATCAGTGCTGGGGGCTCCAAGGCTCACAACCTTCGTAGTACCTTGGTCGGTGCGAAATATCACCGACTCCATTCTACAGTTTTTCAACTGTGAAAAAAGCATGGAGTAAAATTTCAGCTAAAGCTACTACCCCAGGTGGTAACCAATCCACCGTCGTCTTGTACGACGTTAGCGGGCCTTCGGATTCTGGGGAGCTTGCACCGACATGCTTGGAGGTATCGGAGACTCCACGAAAGATCAAACATAGAGCCAAGAATTTCTTTGCTACCTTTAATGCCAATTCTCTCCAGAAGGTAGGAAAACTGAAACAGCTCACAGATATCCTATCGCAACAGCAAATTTTGATTGCAGCAATTCAGGAAACGAGATTTACAGATGAGCAGGCCTTTCAAGGTTACAGGATCTTCAAGGGTAAACCTGGTAAACGTGTCATACAAACTGTCCCCCACCTTGGCACAGCATTTGTAGTCAAAATGATTCTGGACTCAATAACAAATTTCACCTCTGTGAATAGCAGAGTCTCGACTCTGTCCTTTCGAAGCACAAACAAAATGTATACTATTGTGAACGTCCATGCGCCGATCAACCAAGCGAACAAGAGGGAACTGATAGATTCTGGGAAGAACTTGAGATTTTATCCAAGATTCCAGACAAACATACCATAATCATGCTTGGAGATTTCAATGCCCAGGTAGGCAAAGAGAGAAAGTTCCGAAACATCGTTGGAAACTATCCTGCTCACCAGAGAACAAATCGTAATGGAGAAAGGCTAATAGAGTTGTGTAAGGGGGCTGTCACACAGGCTCGATCGAACGACTGCGATCGACCGACTAAGAAAACAAACCTACAGAGGGCAGTGGCACCAGTCACACAGCATCGATCGTCAGCGATCAACTACGAGCGATGAAGATCGACTGGTTTGTAAAAACAAACGTGTCCGTTTTTCAGTCGCAGTCGTTCGATAATGGCGGACGCAACATAGTCATCTGTTGATGAAATCGAAACATTAATTTGCTTAGTGTATGAAAACAAAGTGGTGTATAATCCTAGACTCCCTGGATATAATAATAGGGAGACCGTGAATTTTGTATGGCATTCTATAGTGTGGAGAATTGGGACAAAAACTGGTAAGTAATTATTAGATTTATTACGATTATCTTATGAATAGTGTTATCTTAGATTATTTATTGATAAAGTATATTATACGGAATAGAGTGGTAAAATGAGTTACACTAGGAGAAGTAGTAATTATCATTCTTGTAACTTAATTGAAGAAATGTTTGGAAAACATAAGCAGTGCTTTCCTAACCTCCATCTCGTACCTAATGAAATGAATACCATTGTTTGCTTTAATGACAAATAAGTGTAGGCCTATGCCATAAGTAGGCCTACTACATGTATATTTTCTTTGTCACAATATTCTGATTCATTGTTTCAGGAAAAAGTTGTGCCAGAACATGGCATATTCTGAGGGCTGGATATCGAACTTGGAGAGATAACATCCTCCCTCTCCTCCCAGGTTCTGCTGTACAGAAAACATAAAATGGGTCTACTTCAATGCCCTCAACATTCTGGAACTCTTCATTGCTGGAAGAAGGTACAATTCTGTAATATTTATTTTTAAAAGTAGGCCTACATTACAGACCAGTGTTCTAGTTGTGAAAGAGTGAGGGGAAGATTCAGTCTGTAGGCCATAAGTTCCACCCATCTGTTCATTAATTTATCAGATATAACTGAAAGTAATATAATGTAATCTAACCTAGCAATCATCTTACTAAAATAATTATTGAAAGTAACAATTTCTTAAACAGAAGGCTTGTGTCCAGACTAAAATGTAGCTCCAATTTAGAAGAATTGCATTAATATGTTGTTCATTTTTTTCAGTTTTATAACAAACATATCTATGGAAGTGGCACCTGGTGTATGAGAGCCTTTTCACCAAGCTGAAATATAGGAGGAGGAAGCAGAAATAATTTGTGTTGGAGGGGTTTAACTCCTACAGTTCAGAAATTACTGAAGGGACTTCAACTTCCAGTCCAGTGGCTTCTGCTTCTACAAACAGCTTTGCCAGCAGTTAAAAATAAAAGAAACAGAAATGTGAAAGTGACAGTGATGTGTTAAGTGAATATTTAGAAAAGATACTGAAAACTGAAAAGAAAATATAATCAATGTTATTTTTAGTGTCTTCATGATGACATGGAAAGAATGAGTGAACTAGGTCGAAGGGTTTTCAAAGTTAAAATTCAGAAACTGTTGTATACAGTGTTAGACCAAGAAAGAATCTAATAAAATTTATGTTCTTGAGAAATGTTCTACTTTTTAAATTAAATCATTTTTTGTTATACTTATCTATCAATATTTATTGGAATACTCAGTGAGTTATGTGTATTAGGACCTGATGGGAAAGAACCTTAACTCCAATTTTTATTAATTATTAGCATTATTACAACATCTTAATTTGTATATTTTATGTGGTAGAACAGGTATGGTTTACAAGGAAAGGAGTTTTTGAAATACATGTAGTAGGTCCTTTCTGTGTGTATGTAGTAAGCAGTTGTAAAGCACAGGTGGTCTGAAACCAGACCAGCGTATTGATAGTTCTGTCCAAGAGCTGACTTCCTTCTTACGGTATACTGTTGATCACAACTGCAAACTCATTGCACTAGGTTTGTACAGCACAGGTGGTCTGAAACCAGACCAGCGTATTGAGACTTCCTTCTTACGGTATACTGTTGATCGCAACTGCAAACTCATTGCACTAGGTTTGTACAGCACAGGTGGTCTGAAACCAGACCAGTGTAAAGACATTAGTAGTTTTGTCCAGGAGCTGACTGCCTTCTTACAGAATACTGTTGATCACAACTGCAAGCTCATTGCATTGGGTTTACTGCATCTGTGTTCAATGTTGCTTGCTATACTGCCATCCTGCGAGAATACACATCCTAAATACCTATTTGAAATTATCTACCTGTTCCAGTTTTGTATTCTCAACCTGACATTCAGTTCTATTTTATCTCCTCATTCCAAGTACTCTCCTGCCATTGTACCTGTCTGCACCAGCAATCACTACTTTCATGTCTGCTACCGTACTTATAATTTATTAATAACATATAGGCCTACAGAGGGCATCAAGGTAGACTGCTTATTTTATTTCTTGTGCTGTAGATCCATTAATATTAGATTGCACAGTTTCAATAGACCAAGTTGTTTGCATAGGACAAAATTCTTACTACAGTTATACCTGACAGAATCCCTCCCTGCCACCTTATAACTTTGTAACTTAGGTAGCCTTTATCTCCTCATTCCAAGTACTCTCCTGCCATTGTACCTGTCTGCACCAGCAATCACTACTTTCATGTCTGTTACCGTACTTATAATTTATTAATAACATATAGGCCTACAGAGGGCATCAAGGTAGACTGATTATTTTATTTCTTGTACTGTAGATCCATTAATATTAGATTGCACAGTTTCAATAGACCAAGTTGTTTGCATAGGACAAAATTCTTACTACAGTTATACCTGACAGAATCCCTCCCTGCCACCTTATAACTTTGTAACTTAGGTAGCCTTTATCTCCTCATTCCAAGTACTCTCCTGCCATTGTACCTGTCTGCACCAGCGATCACTACTTTCATGTCTGTTACTGTACTTATAATTTATTAATAACATATAGGCCTACAGAGGGCATCAAGGTAGACTGATTATTTTATTTCTTGTGCTGTAGATCCATATAAACAATGAAAAACAAAGATGAAAAATTCATTTGTAACTATTTTGACAGATGTTTCCACCAAAGTTTTGTAGATTTTAATCTACAACATAAAAAACTGTATTTTGTGTGATGTGATATTAAGGGGATATGATGGCAGAATATGTACATTATTTATAAAAAATATATTCATATGACAGTTACATGCTTATAATAAAAGGTTGAGTAGATTAATTACCCTGTAAGTCAATCCAAGATCTTACAAGGCCCATACACCCTACTCTGTCAAACATTCATTTATATAATTGGTATTTACAAACAGTTTTGATAGGCAATGTAAGATATAGCAAAATTAAATCATTTACCACCTGAGGCCTAAATAACATTTTACTGTAGATGGCAATAGTAGTCTATTTAGTTGTTAGAAAGGCATACTCTTCACTTCTAAAAATAGAAGGCAAGGTGCTTGTTATTAGCACCTATTATTTTTTGCAGTGGTTGGTTCTCATTTTTGGTGAAATTGAAGGCAAAGTTTTCATTTTCCTTGAACTGATTCATAAGGAAAGTATTTCAGGATGGATAGATAGGCTTGGTCATGTTCATATCAGTAAAGAAGTTACATATGAACAATACACAGAAAGGCAAAATCAACATTGAGGTAAGAAAGAGAGTCCTACCAGACCTTTGCAGAAAAAGTTGTTACTCTGTACCGAGGAGTTTACCAGTAACTTGGATGGAAGTGCAGGATTTATATTAATTGGCTTATTATTGCCAAGTGAGCAATTAGATCAGCTTGCCAGTGCAAAGTTTGGGGAGACAGTACTTTATGCTTAGTGATGAGGGTAATAAACAAGACCTTGTGTGTAATTTACAAGTAGTTTTGACAAGTATCAGTCTATTACACTGCCAACGTACTTATTAGAACAATATTCCAGAAGCTTTTCCTATAGTTATTAAGCTAGTGTACAGAGCACTAGCCTCACCTGAACTCCTCAAGAAATGTACACATATGTGAATACACAGAATCCTAAAGAGAATTTACTTTGGAAGAGATGTCCATAGACAACCTTTCTTCACAGCCATTTGGTAAAATTAGCTGCTTTCGAAGCTGCTGTAGTCTTCAATGATATAAATTAAGACAGGATTGTCATTCTTGCAAAGTTTGGATATGGACCTGGATTCTTTGCACAAAACAGAAATTCAGCAACATGCTTGTCATGAAAGTAATATGATACTATTCTGAACATGGCACAATAACAAAGAAGAGGAGAGGCGACAAGAGATTTGCAGAGGATCATGAGGGAGAGAAACAGTGTAAGGAACTCCATTGCTTTTATCATTTTCACAATATTCAGAGCATATGTGCATTTTTCTTTCTTTCAAAATTATTTACAGGATTGTAATGAAACTTGACACACTATTTCTACATTAGGTAATGTAAATTTTGACTGGGAGCATTTCTTGATATGTCTATTATTTTGGTAGGTGGGATCTCACCAAGTGGTATGAAAAAAGAAAAAAGAAAAAAAAAAAAGCTGTTAACCTCCATCTAATAAACACCTCAAAATATCATTTGAAAAGACAGTAATTATGCCCCAGGATCCAGCATCATTAAAACAAATAAGCATAAATGGTATTAGTCTTAATATTTGAAGTACAATGAGCCACTTTTGTGAGGCTTTTGTTGGAATTTTCACCCTGTCAAGAATTCTGGCTGTAGTGCTCTATGAATGGCATCATATATAATAGGAACAAATCCATTGATGTATTGTGAGCAATCCTAAATCTGTATGAGTCACCGATGTCCAGAAACCTGTAGGCCTAAATAAATATATTTCCACTGTTGATGGTAGCACCTTCAAATTATGAATTCAAATTGATGTACATAACAGTTTTCAGTCCTTTTTATCAATACTTTATTAGAATCCTGCAGAATGCCACTAATCTCTTATTTGATATATTTTGCCACGGACATACAGTACCGTAGTTGTTTCGAAGGTGAACATCACTTTTGACTTTAAACCTAAAAAAATCGTTGTGAATATTGAATTTAACGATAGTGTCAGCCTTTCCTCAGAACTTATACTTTTCCTGTAATTTGTTTGCCTGATGTTTATTATTGACTTCATTTTTTCCTCTAATTCCTTATACGGTAATTATTGATGGGCATTCGGTACTAGTTCCTGAATTTTTCTTCGTCATTCCGCAACGAAGGCACACTTTGGTGGAATTCTCCATGGCTCTTTACCTTGTCCACTGCGATCGTCTGGTTCTTTCCTTTCTCCTAATATATTCATAGGTTAGAATCATATTTCCACCCGAATTATCGCTTTCACAACACATTCTTTTTCTCTCGTGAATATGAATACATCTGTAGCCTGTACGGTACTGGGCGGGAGTATCAGCTGTTTCCGTGCAGTCGATCCCTCTCGATCGATGAGCAGTGTGACAAGGTAAATGAATTTAGTCGTTAGTACTCGATGCCAGTTGGTCGCTCTTGATCGTTCGATGCCCTGTGTGACAGCGGGCTAAGGCATTTAACCTCGTAATGAAGTCTACTGCTTTTAAACACCTGCCCAAGAAACAGAAGACCTGGAAATCCCCAAATCACCACCTTGGTGAATTCCAGATTGATCGTGTCGCGATCGCGCGGAAGACTCAAAGAGAAATTCAGAATGTTAAAGTTCTAAGACAAGCAAAACTGGACTCAGATCACTATCTGTCCAAGATAAAAATCAAACTACTCCCGAGAAACACAAGGAGAGTTCGAGTCAAAAGGATGAAAGATTTGATAGAGAAAAACTAGGATCTAACCATCAATTCACTCAGAAACTACAATCGGTGGATGCAGAGAACTGGGAACTGCGCAAGGCCCTGGTCAAAACAGCTAAAGAGACGGTTCAGCTTACTAAGCCCAGGAAGCATGCTTGGTGGAACAGTGAATGCGATGCGGCGATAAGGCAAAGACAGTTCGCCTGGCATAAATGGAACTCGCTAAAGAACCAAGTCAACTGGACAAACTTCGTGAATGAGAGAAAGTGTGCAGCCAAAACCATCCGCAGCGTTAAACGTGCTTTTGATAAACACCAGCTGGCTCAAACTGAGCAGGATTTCAAGAAGAACAATACACGCGACTTAAAAAAAAAAAAAAAATTAAAAGCAACTTGAGGAAATACGACCCACCGAGCCTACAGTTCAGAGATTCCAATGGAAACCTAGCCCATAACGACAAGGAAAACTGCCGGATCCTTGCAAAATACTTCGAATCCCTTCTTAACTGTGAGGCCCCGATGTCCAGATTCACGTTTGAAGATAAAACAACAGTTCACCGAGATTCAGCTCCACCTACGAAAGAGGGAGTAGGACAGATTATCCAATCCTTGAAGAATAATAAAGCGCCGGGTGAAGATTCGATAATAGCTGAATTGTGGAAGTTTGCTAGTAATACATGAAATCTGGAACACTGAAAGACTTCCACGTGACTGGACATCTGCCCTAATCCACCCACTTCATAAGAAAGGCGACAAGTCGGATGTTAACAACTATCGCGGCATCTCCCTCCTACTTATAACCTACAAAATTATCTCGAAAGCTCTTCAAATCAGGGCAGAAGAACAGCTAGATCCAGAGCTGGGTGATTACCAAGGAGGTTTCAGGAAAGGACGGTCATGTGTGGAGCAGATTATGAAATCTGAAATCTGTCCTTTCATATCTTAAACTAAAGAGCAAGCCTTTTGTAGTAACGTTCATCAACTTAAAGAAAGCCTATGATTCAATTGATAGAACTACCCTACTTCAGATCTTAAAAGGAATTTGGCTTGGACGATAAAACAAGAGTGATCATCCAACAGACTCTCACCAACACCATCTCAAAAGTGAAGTTTAGAGGAGAGATTTCAGAGGCCTTTGAAATACGGACAGGAGTTAGGCAAGGAGATGGTCTCTTGCCTCTGTTGTTCAACTGCGTTCTTGAGAAAGTGATCCGTGAATGGCGCAGATAAATGAGTTATGAAGGAATCGAAAGCGGAGTTAGACTAGGCCACAAGAACAAGAACCTTTCAATTGACTGTCTAGCATTTGCAGATGATATCGCGGTTTTCGCTGATTCCTTGGATGTGGCCACGAAGCAGATCAACCAGCTTCAAACACAAGCTGCAAAGGCGGGCCTCCAAATCTCCTTTGAGAAAACGAAATTCATTACAAACATCAAACTGGCACCAAGTGAGCTAGAAGGGACTCACGGAAAAGTTAAGCGAGTTGAAAAATTTAAGTATCTTGGTGAATGGATAGAACCTAACTTGTCCGAAAAAGAAGCCTTTTCTTCACGCATGAATAAAATGGAAATGGCTTACCATCTGACTAAAAATGTCTATAACAAAAGATCTATATCTCTGAATGCAAAAATCAAACACTATTGCACTGTTATCCGGCCAGAGGCTCTATATGGTGCGGAATGTCTCGCCATGAACAAAAAAGGCATGATGGAGAAATTGGAGGCCAAGGAAAGAAAGATTTTGAAAAAAATCTTAGGTCCAGTCAAAGACAACGGCGAGTTTAGGAGACGGCACAACCAGGAGTTGTACTCGCATGTGGAGAAAATAACTGATGTGATGCGAAAAAGGAGGATTACTTTTTATGGACACATGGCCCGAATGAATTCAACACGGTTAACCAACCGCATTTTCACTTTCCTCCAAGAGAAAAAGGCAAAGGGGGCATGGTTCAGTGAGGTACAGAAAGATCTGCAGGAGATTGGGATCTCATTTGAAGATATCCAGGAGCGGGTCCCACTTAAGAAAAAAACTCCAAGAACATCAGAGTTTCCTACCAAAGCCGAAGATGAAAACTGGAAAGGCATGGACGGAAGAACGAAAGGAGCAACACCGTATACGAATGAAGGAGTACTGGACCAACATTAAAGCTCAAGGGAAACAGTTGAAATGACGTGGTCCTTAGTTGGCCGAAACGAAACAATAATAATAATAATAATAATAATAATAATAATAATAATAATAATAATAATAATAAGACAATCACGGACACAATGCGCAAACACAGGGCTCGCTTCTACGTTCACTTACGAGGGATGGGCGGGCGACTCTAGATGAACAAACCGCATTTTTTACATTTTCGACTCAAAACCAAAAACAATTCCCTGGTACGTTAACGCTAAGAAAGACCTCGTATAAATGAACCTACGACCAGATGGCGCGCACAAACGAGACCTTTTAGGAACAAGCATCGTGACTTGGGACTTCCGAGATAAAAATGGACAGCTGGTGCAAAGTGGTCCGATGAACGCCGTGCTCGACACAGCGAGCTAATGGATCAATCGAAAATTGAAGTAACGCCAGAATGTATAATGAAAACTATCGTGATCCATTGTTGGCAGATTAGCGAATAAATAAATAAATAAATAAATAAATAAATAAATAAATAAATAAATAAATAAATAAATAAATAAATAAATAAAATAATAATCATTGGTTTTATATCCAACTACTTGTCGATTTTCGGAGACGCCGAGGTGTCAGAATTTTGTCCCCCGGGAGGTTTTTTTTCACTTGCCATTAAATTTACCGATAAGAGCTGCCATATTTGAATATCTTATAGAATTATCCCCCTAGTTATGTGAAATATGTAACTTAAACACAAAATAAAATAGCCTGCATTAAATGAGATATGCCCGTATGTTCCAAGGAAAACTGATTCTGCAATTTTTACCGCTGTTAAATACTTATGAGTCAGCAGTTTGCAGTTTCAAATACCACTCTAAATGAAAATATGGAGGCAGATTTCTCTGACAAACGTGGCAATGCTCTCCTAATTGTTACCAAGCGTGCTACTTTTTTCCTTTTTCTAAATGTTTATCAGCGTCCCGCCATTCAAACGTGATCACTGAATGATGCACGGTTAAGTAAGAGACCCCACCCCATACCCCGAGAGCATGACAAGAACAAGAAAAGGTCTAGGTTCCATTGCTAGTGTCTACACAGCTGCGTCAAGCTCAAATTAAATTTATCTTCCATTAGAAGAGCATTTTTAAAACAACTTAACGGATCAAAGAGATTTAGCAGTGCAATCTAAAGAATGTTATGCCACGATAGCAACAACAATGCCTCTATGGTACCACAGATCTACTGGTCTTTGCCTACCAAGCGACCGCTGCTCAGCCCGAAGGCCTGTATATTACAACGTGACACGCTGTCAGCGCGACGAATACTTTCGGCCGTTATTCTTGGCGTTCAGGACTGGGGTCGAGCTGTCAGATAGCTCCTCAACTGTCCTCACTTGGGCTGAGTGGACCTCAAACCAGCCCTCGGATCCAGGTAAAAATCGTCGTCCTGGTCGGGAATCGAAACTGGGGCCTCCATGTACGAGGCAAGCACGGTACCTTAACACCGCGGCGCTGGCATTGCTTCTACGTACTGTAAGGAATTTCTCAGCTGTGCCTAAGAGCTTGCTTGTGAATGACGACTTCATTATATATCACGGAAAGCTACTCAGCGGAGTTAATAGACTGCAGCCAATATTAACTCCATCTAGCTGCTAAGTCCACATCCAGCGGCTTAAATATACATGCAACTGCCAATTAAACAGAACTTGTGATTAAACACATGCAATGTTCGTAACACTCTGCTAGAGGTACTACTTAAGGCTCTCGTCAAAACACACAAAATCAAACAAGCTCTTACTGGCACCTCAAAATCTCCTTACTAGAGTTTACACCCTACTGACCCCAGTAATGAACGAATCAGCAGAATACGTTAAATGCCAAGCAATATTTTGACAAAATTGAAATATGGCTAGCGAACGCACAAAATGGGCAGTGACACACGGCCTTCTTCAACTACCTTCAGATCTTCTAAGCATCTATTTATTAATCCACTGTACAAATAACTGAAATTACAATAATAAAGAGAATATGTTAAATAAATACAAACATTAACTCAGCCACGACTACATGCAATGCAATGGAACTTTCTAAATACAATTTTAATCTGAATGTTAACAATAGAATTCTACATTTCAGAAATAACATAGGCATTATCAAATTCACTTATTAATTATACAAAATGGCGGCTGTTTGTGTGTCGATGTTCGAAGTTTCATTCATGGTTGGCCCATTCATTAAAAGTTGTGCATTCTGTTCGGTCTTATTTTGAACTGTGATACTTAAATTCAACAAATACGAAAGCGACTTCTAGAAATATGTTTCCATAATTAGTAATTTTAATTTTGGGTCATAACATACTTAGGTTAGTGTTCTGCATGCAGATATAACATTTCAAACAACTATTGTTGACAAAGTCATTAAGATTCTTCAGAAGTTAACAGAGAAACATGTTTGAAAAATGCAGTCTACGGAAAATGAGCGATAACGTTTCCTTCATACACACTAACCTTACACTGACTGCTACAACGCATTATCATGCTTTTTATTTCATATCAAACCTAATGCATATTTACAAAATTCTTTAACCAGTAAATAGGTTGAGAAATTATTTTTTTAATTTTTTTAAACCCATTCCTCTCAAAAGTTTGTAAACGCTGAGTGAAGTCCCTGAGGTTTAGATTCCACATAAAACAGTAGATATCCTGTTTATGTCCCTGAGATTGAAATACTTCAAACAAACGAGTATAGGATGAGCACAAAGTCTCGTAACCCCCCAGAATCTGAGATATATAATATGTTGTTATTGTAGTTTCCTGTTATCTGTGACGGTTTCTTTTTTAAACATGTATGACTGAATATGTGGTAGGTATGAAAAAGGCATTATGGCAGCTGGTTTCATGACACGGCACAAACAAACAAGACAATGGAAGAGGTGCACAGAGACTTATAAAAGAGATTCGGACGTCGGGTTCCCTCAAAATTGAAACTTCTGCGGCGAGAACACAAGCTCTTCACCACAAGTAGCACAAAGGATAAACCACACAGTGGCAAACATTAAATCACGAGGAACAATGCAGAGAAGCCGCAGAAAAGTGGAAAGATCCACTAAGAAGACCATCATCGAAATAAGCCGCATCTCGGGTTACGCTCATTTCGACCTATGCAAGTGCAAGAATTATAGGACAATAGCTTGAGTCAAAGCAAGGAAGCATGTGCCGCTCTTCCACAGACGTCTGACACAATCCGGAATCGGGATATGGTGATATTTAATTACGAGTGAGTTATATACAAGACCTACCGGAGCTCTCTATATCTAAAAGTGGTGTTTTGGTCACCAGAAAACCCGTGCCTTTATGAGAAGACGAGTAAAACCCTGCCGAAGTCATGATATGGCTGATGTGGACTAGGGCGACCAGATATTCAGAAACAAACAGCAGGAAATTACATTTACACTGCATGCGAGACCTACTCGGTGGATTATTGTAATTGAACGTTCTATTCTGAAGTGTTGAGATGCGCAGTCTACCGAGCGAAATGCTTGGTTATGTTCAACAGTATGGAATGCAAAACTGCCTTCAGAAGATACCAATATCTTATCAACTGACCCCAGTTCAGCTTCTCGAAAGAAAGTAGTGAGAAATGAGCTGGATGCAGCAGCATTGTTGGTGAGTTTATGCTTATTAGATTCCAAATATCGTAAAATATCGCTTTTCCCGACGTTCGCTATTAAATACTCTGAAGATTTGATGTAGCGAACGTCGTTTTTCTATTTATCTGGCACTATAAACGGGCAGAGAAACTGTAAATCGGCATTCAGTACACATTTATCTTTTACTTTCGGCGTGATTACCGCCGACAGCTTAAAACACACACCAGATAATCTGGATAATCATCACTACACAAAATACAGTATACTGCACTGCACTTCCTGTCGTGAATGTAATGAGAACCGGAAACGAATGTGTTTACGTTTTCAGTTGTAGCTAACTTAAATTATATGTACTTTATTTCTCGCTCATCTCCATTCGTTTGAATAATACATAATTACATAATACAAATTTTGGAAAAGAAATTGAACGTTTTATAACACAAAACTCATTTCGCAGTACTTTTGCAGGATATTTAAAAAAAAGCAGGATATTTATACGACTCTAGAGACTCTTCGCGGAGCGCAGGATATGGTGTTTGAAAAATGAGCATCCTGCGAAAAGCAGGACATCTGGTCACCCTAGTGTGGACAGCAGGCAAATTTATGATCCGTATTTCTTTGACGGGTCCATAAATAAACATAGCTGTCTTGATATGTCGCAAACTTGGTTTACATGCCAGCAGGAACGTCTTGCTGGTTTCGAAAAGATGGGGCAACTACCCATTATGCCCTTTGCGTTGGCGAATATCTCAATACGGTGTTTCCATACCTCTGAGTTGGCCGTGGGTCATCCATCTTATATTCTCCTCTCAACTGACCACCTCGAAGCCCTGACCTCAAAACCTGTAACAAAGCACTGTAAGATTTCATCAGGATATTCCCGCAGAAAAACTGTACTACACCGCTGACGAATTGTATAATACTGTACAGTGCGCTTACCAAGAGGTTATACTAGTAGTTCAAGAAGAATGCCTTACGAACCTGGTGACGTAGTTGGATAATGATGTGGAGCGTACTGACCCTTTACACACGTTGGTATACACAACATAAATAGATTATTTTGATGTATGTTTTTATTTTGTTTGAATTATGATCGGATTTACATCAATGGTGTTCATATGTGACGCTTTTGATACGGGGCAACGGGACTCCAACCCAGTATATACGACAGACCTACCAAATCGAGAGATTTTCCAGCAAAGCTTTGGCGTCGGACTTCTTTTTAAGAATGATCGAGTCAGCAGACAATGAGCTGCACCAATTAGAAAAACACAGTAAGTTCCTTGTAACTCTCGTAAACTTTTGATCAACGAATAAAATAGTGTTAACAAATCGCGGGCTATTTCCCGTAATTAAATCTTTCCACTGCACTTGGCCAATCAGATATAAAGTGGTTACAGCTATCTATTCATGTCGCGGCCACTTGTCTCCGCCCCGCCCACCACATGCCATTTCAATTAACTGAGCCAAGAGGCTCTCTCGGACAGCGAAGAGGAAAGGAGCCCATGCTGCACTGGGAGATCTATACATTTAATTACCGAGAAAGACGCAAGAATTATGCTCGATAATTGACAGCATCGCCTTAAAAGATCGGAAGAGCAAAGTAATACTGATATCGTTGAAAACGCCACGCAACGTCTAGTACGCATGCGCATGTGGGATGCCAACCTACATAACTAGGCACTGGGGACATACGAGATAGGTACTATGTAGAATAATTAGGTTGTACGATACTGACAAAAATAAACTATAATTTTGAAAAATGCTGACAATATCGCTCAAGCATTCTCATTGTGCGATTTTCTTTTGTTCGTACGCTTCGTCTGGTCAGGTGGTTGACGACGATGACGTAAGTGCTATGAACAGAAACCTTGTGTATCAATCCACGGCAGCGGCAAAGAAAGCCCTTGGCCCCTGCCTTCACGGACACTGCCGAAGTACTGACGGTCATTTGGTCCCCAGCCGACAGTCACCGAGTTGAAGAGAAACAATCGCTTTTGTTTCGTAACACCTTGAGAGCTATTAACGGCGCGTCTGAACTTAGTAGCAGGCTGTTTGCAAGCTGGTCCTTGACTGCCCACTTCCGCAGAAAGACATCCGTTAACAGATGTATCTTTTAAAAATTGGGCTTCCGCAATGATTTTAGACACAGGTAAGGGCCTACTGCCTTATAGGTGGGCCGGCACAAGGTTGCACTTGACAGTTGTAAGTCATGTTGGCACCACTACAAAAATGAAATGAAGAACGTCACCCGTCAGTCAGAATCACCAATCCACTATTTTTTATGTCAGATACAGTTACGCATTTTATTCATGTTAATTCGTATTTAATTCCGTATAGTGTTCATAATCTTTTATTTGCCTACACAAATATGAGCATTTAAAATATATTACAAGGTTTAAGCGAGCTACAAAATAAATACGAACTATTTTCAGTTGATTGTTGTTGGCAATATAGGTAGTATAGTGGTGCCATCTATAAGTAGCTTGACTACTGTATTGAAGTGTTGCCGTTTTGTCTGTCGCCGCTAGCACGTGGTCAGGTGTGATTCGCGCGTTTATGAAAGTTTTATTTTCATTTTGAGATAATTGTGAAATTTTATTTTAACGAATGCAGTGCGATGTCTCGGAAATGACAACATAGTCATGAAGCGCGAAGTGATAATCCTTTGAGCCGCGGAGTGTCCCTTAATAGTCAGGCATTAGAATTAGTGCGGAGAACTCGTGAGTTTTACGAAAGGGAGACGAAATTCGTACGCTTGTATAGCCGTCTCTCCGTTCCTGTAGATCATGTTGTGGATCGCATATCTCAAACATTAGGGCTTTCAAAGCGTACTGTCATTCAAACAGGTGTTCGTCTCCAAGAACAAAGGAAAAAGTGACTGGGGTACATAGCAATAACGAAAACGGGGCTGATAGTAGGGACTTGTTTCACAGCACTCCGGGAAAGAAACGAATTAAGCTATCTCGTGTAATAGGAATTAATTCTTTCCAGGCTGATGCAATACGAAGACACGAGTACGATTTTTACAGCTCAAAGTCCCTTCTGTCATTGTTATGGACAATGCACGTTACCACTCCGTAATAATGGACAAGACCCCTTCTTCGAGCGCCCGTAAAGAACTGTAAGTGGAATGGCTGCAGTAAAGAAATATCCCAGCGCATATGTGTACGACTAAATTAGTCGACACCGGGCGAGTTGGCCGTGCGGTTAGGGGCGCGCAGCTGTGAGCTCGCATTCGGGAGATAGAGGGTTCGAATTCCACTGTCGGCAGCCCTGAAGATGGTTTTCCGTGGTTTCCCATTTTCACTCCAGGCAAATGCTGGGGGTGTACCTTAATTAAGACAACGGTCGCTTCCTTCCCATTCCTAGGCCTTTCCTGTCCCATCGTCGCTATAAAACCTATCTGTGTCGGTGCGATGTAAAGCAAATAGCAAAAAAAGAAAAAATAGTCGACGAGGTAGCGAAGGAACAAGGGCACGAGGTTATTAGGTTGCCGCCGTACCACTGTCACTTCAACCTCATTGAGTTGGTACGGTATGGGGTGAAATAAAACATTACGTATGCACTTATAACACGTCCTTCACAGTTACTGAAGTGGAAAGACTGTTCCGGGAGAGTATTGCTCCAATGGATGCGGCTTTGTGCAGGAAGTAATTTAGCCATGTCGCAGCATTCATTAATTAGGCAATGGCAATACATGGCATCATCAGTGACTCTCAGGAGTTGATGATCTGCCTAGACGATGATGACAGTGACAAAGAAGGCGACGGTAGTGATGGCAGTGAACTGAAGGGTATCGAGCCTCTGCCTTTGTGAATCAGGTATGAAAATAAGGTTTCTGAATTTTCGTAAATTTTATAGAATTTACTTGAAACCTTTTGTGTTAGCACCGGTGTATATTATTCTAACACTTATTGGTGAAGGTGTATATGAAGTGAGATCCTTGTCGGCCGATTTCTTCCGTGTTTTCTAACATCGCGATAATAAGAACTTCGTAGTATATTTATCTCGTATAATTTTGTGTGATGAATAATCGGTGAGTTGAAAGTTCAATTTTTGTCGGCAGATTTCATTTGTATTGTGTATCATCGCGATGACATTAAAAACATTTCTCCCATGTTTTTAACAACACATGTGTCGTGCAATCAGCTGTTGTTACAGCGGCAACATCGCTTCGTGCGCCATTGCAGTGTTACCAATATTGTGCGCAGCTGTCATGTGCAACCTTACGCCGGCCCACCTATAGATACTAGGATACACTGAAGGAGGAGGAAAGGCAGCAACGCTTGTTTCGAGAAGCTCGCCTGTGTCACTTGGCACGGTGGGTCTCAGGGTTGGAGAGTGGCTGAGACCGTGCTTTCCCGTTTTCACGCCAGGCAAATGCTGGGATGTACATTAATAATAATAATAATAATAATAATAATAATAATAATGTTATTGGTTTTACGAACCACTAACTACTTTTACGGTTTTCGGAGACGCCGAGGTGCCGGAATTCAGTCCCACAGGAGTTCTTTTACGTGCCAGTAAAGCTAACGACACGAGGCTAAGGTATTTAAGCACCTTCAAATACCACCGGACTGAACAAGGATCGAACCTGCCAAATTGGGGTCAGAAGGCCAGCGCCTCAACCGCCTGTGCCACTCAGCCCGGCTGTCTGTACATTAAGGCCACCGTCGCTTCCTTCCCACTACTAATCCTTTCCTACCCCATCGTCGTCGTAAGACCTATCTGTGTCGGTGCGACGTAAATCAAATTGATGCATATATATGGAGGCGAGTCCGTGGAGACGCCAGTCGAAGAGTATCACGAGGGCCATATTATGAAATTCCCCCCCTCTAACAAGACAAATTCAAGCAGCTGCCGTCTGGCCTGGCGTCTCGCAGTTTCATTGATTGAATGCCGACGCCACGCCACCTGCGTATCTGCTTCAGCATCCTAACGGTCAATAATAAAGATGTCTTCTTCAAAGGTGTTCTTTTCTTGAGTATACGACAATCTTGGCAACAAGAACAGTAATAACGAGGATGATAATGATAATAGTTTGAAGACTCGATATAATACCATACCTGCGAACTTTTAGAAATCAAAAATAGGAAGAATGTTTAATTCTTGGATTTCATCACATATATTGCGCCACGGTTTAAGTGGAAAAAAAGACAATAGAAGACATACATATCTACAATTACAGTGCGAACTGACCATTAATTTTAAAATCATAAACTAAGAAAACACAAAAATGGTTACATGGAAATGCAGCTATCATTCTCATTTATGACACACATTTATATCACACCGATACACGCAACAAAATTTATATTTTCTTTTATTAGACAGTAAAATGAACGGAAATTAAATTTTACAGGCATCTCTGAACAATTGGAGATAACGTCTGTTAGGTTTGTTAGCCACAACATGAACAAAATACCAGAAACTGTCACCCACACAATTCCTTGAAATACATGCAACTCATTAACATTATGAAGTAAGAATGAACATAAATGCACAGAAATACGCGAAACTACAACATACAAAACAGATCAATGTGTCTCATACATTATTAACATACGACTTTGACAGAGGGGAAGGGGGGAGGGAGGTGCACAGAATCGCAAGAAAAAACACGCGACCTACAACTCCAACGAAACTACGCGCAGAAACGATTTTAACAGTCCGCGAACCACGCAAAAACAAACTCATTATTTCGTTCCGATTAACTGAGTCGCTAACGCTAGGACGATTTCCGTCCCGAATACCCGGCTGTAAAGCACACATGCTGCTGTAGTGAGCGGGAAACGAAACACGAAGGCGACGGACGATACACTCGCGAAATAAAGCATAAAATAAATACGCTTGAAAATGAGATTGCGTAAATTACGCAAGCACATAAGAATTTATCCGTTCTCCCAGGGAAAGATTATTGACCGTACTGGAGGTTATATTGGTCAATAAAAGGAAGTAAGAATAAATCGGAAAATCGGAAGACGAGTTAAAAAACGGAAAGTTTCCGGGTAAATCGGAAGGGATGGCAAGTATGCAATACTTTCGTATTCTGGGGATAGTAACCCCCGACGCGCAATGTCAGTTGCTAATGGAAAACGGTACTTGCACGAGAAAGGAGTTTAGAGCTTTGGGTGGAACACAAATCATTAGCCTCTAAATTGGAAAATAGTTACAATTCAAAGAGAGGTCAAAATGTTCGAATCAGACCTTAAAAATTGTACCTTCAGCAGGGAATGAAGAATACGTCCATCCAAATTAAAAGCTAACTCCACTTGAAAAACGCAATCAGTAAGTTATACAAATATGATCGTCCTGAACAGTTCATTATACCGTAAGAATTAGCCTAAATAAAGAGGTATAGCACCTCGTGCTCCTATTAATACACCTAACGCATTTAAACATACATGTCTTTGAAATAATTAACGGTAGATTCATACATAGCTTTCTTTTCTTTATCCCTCTCCTCAACTTGTTGAAGACCAACCTAGAATCGGACAGAAGGGTCAATTATTATGTCATGTCTAGAGGTCTTAGAATATGCAGAAGTATCAACTCTTCCAGAAGATCCCTCTGAGGAAACGTATGGGATTTCTTCGTGCACTTGAGACCCTTTATGTTGCAAAGCTTTAGCGACCTTAAGACTTCACGATGTGATGGCGTGAATTACGTAGTAACGTTCCTCTATCACAAAATAGATACACATGTCCCAGTGATTCGTCCTCGGTGCAGTGTCTGCATCGGGTACAGTATTCTTACCAGATGTTATTCCATACATCGTTTTCATCTCAGAAGTGGAAACCTAATTGCACAGTTTCCAGACAATTTCTCCCTCTAGATCAGTGACAATGTATCGCCTCTGGATCCCAAGTCCGCGGGTTCAAACCCGGTAGAAGCAATCTATTTTTGATGAGCGCAACGAAGTCCATTTGACACTCCACATCGTACGAAGTCGGCATTTGAAAGTTCTCAAAGAAAAATCATCTTCAGGGCGGCCGTCACCGGGGTTCGAACTCACCATCTCCCAGATGCAAGCTCACTGCTGCGTGCCCCCAACCGCACGGCCAACTCGCCCGGTAATAATAATAATAATAATAATAATAATAATAAGAAGAAGAAGAAGAAGAAGAAAAGCATATCAAGACATGCCAAACTTAGACACTACAAAGCAGTCGTATTAACAGAAGCCTTGTATGCGTCAGAAACGACCACAATTGCAGCATCAGGCATCACAGAGACAGAAAAAAATAGAACGTAAAATTCTCAGAAAAATATTTGGACCAATACACAGAGATGGCATATGGATAAAACGACCTACCGAAGAGCTGTACCAGCACACTGGGAGATTCACACACATGATCAGGAAACGCAGACTTACTTTCTATGGGCACATACAGAGAATAGACAACAGACTTACAAAGAAAATATTTGATGTAGTAAACAGTACAAGCAAGAAAACAAATTGGTATCATGAAACGGATGAAGACTTAAGGCAGGTGGGGATCAACAGCAAATGATAGGAGACAGAAAAAAAATCAGAAACAAAATTAGGAATACAAAATTTATAGTAAATGAGAAGACAGGAACATTGAGGACAGAAAAAACAAAGGAAACAGGGAAAGAAGTGAAAATTGTCATGATGAGATATTCGAGTTCCAACATTGTCCATAAGGGCAAAATGATATGAATGAATGAATGAATAACAACAACTTACAGTAATCTCATTGAAATCCAAGGACAACAAGGAAAGCACACGCAGGGAAGTGAAAGGATAAAATGAGTCAACGTTTTTAAAAAAGTCTGACTACCAGTAACGAGCATTTCTTTTGTTTCCCATTGCGAAATACTTACAATGTTTATACAAAGGAACTCTGGCCTTACGAGGACGAAAATATCACACGTACTAATTTTGTGTACAGAAGGCGAAAGCTTAAGCAGCTGGCCAACACAAATGGCGAACAGTCCAAACCGAAGAACACGCATAGTATAATCCTCTCGTCCAAGAACACTTCATCATTATGGGGTCGTAGGAGTTATTTGTTATTTTTTCCTTTTTGCCTGTCACCTAAAGATTATATACGAATGTTAAGGTATTAGCTCCGGTTAAGAATTGTTGGTAAATCTGAGACACTGAACGCAAGTTACAATTTAAAGCTTGAAATTTTCGTCACCAAACGCTTACAGTTTTCAATAAAAATGGTGTCCTAATATCTGGTATATGCTCATACGAAACTGGAGATAACAGAACTGCTCCGTATCATGAAAGAATGGACAGTTCAGTGCACTCCGAACTACCTGATCGTTCAAATAATGCTCATTTAAAGCATTTTTGTTATTTCGTTAACATTCTCAAGAATAACGATTTACATGCATTTAGGATATTAAAGTATTAAACTGATCATCAGAAATAATGATTAAATAACTTACATAGGCATGTGACAGTGCTCACTGGCTGGGAACTAATTACCTGTAAACAAAAAGAAAAGGAAGTGTGTAAGCGTAATATTTTACAATCAAATCTTAAATAACGCTATTCTTTTAGGAATTATAAGGCGAAATAAAAATACAGAAATGATCCATCTAAAGTAATGCCTCGGTACTGGAAATATAAAGCTTCATTATAAACTGAGTCTCATTCTAAAAAGGAAAGTAGTCGGGCGATCACGCACGCGTGTAGTTTAACGTTATAATGTATGTCGTGATCAACGCCACGTAACCTCTAGTTTCAACTGGAATTCACATCTAAAATTTCACTTGCATTGGTCGGTTTTGTTAGGCCCCTTAAAACAACAAGCATCATCATGATCGGTATTAGAACAGCTGCTACACTGAGAAGCGCCAGTGACTATACAACTGTGCTACCCCCCCCCCCCCCACACACACACAGAAATCTGTAAACCTAAAGTTACTATTAGCAAATAATTACACAGTAAATTTAGGCTACGTTTAATATGAAACTAAGACGGTGTAGTGAATACTTCGTAACAGTTATCTTCTTTTAAAAAAATTGTTTTACGTCGCACCGACACAGGTCTTATAGGGACGATGCGATAGGAAAGGGGTAGCAGTGGGAAGGAAACGGTCGTAGCCCTAAGCTACAGCCCAAGCATTTGCCTGGAATGAAAATGGGAAACCACAGAAAACCATCTTCAAGGCTGACGACAGAGGAGTTCGAACCCACTATCTCCAGGATGCAAGGTCATAGCCGCACGCCCCTGACCACACGGCCAACTCGCCCGGTAGTAACAGTTAATAGTTGGCAGTTTGTAACATTAATATGTAAAAATGTTCAACGAAATAATAAAATAATTAATTAAGAAACATCCCACTCCTTGCCTGAATGGTTAACGTAGTGGCCTTCGTTCTTAACGCCCCGGGTTAGATTCCCGGCCGGGTGGCGAATTAAGCCACCTCAGGGACTGCATGTTTCTGACAGTCATAATTTACATGCAACACATCGCACTACCAACCTCACAAAAACACGCAACAGTGAATATATCCCTCCACGTAGGGTTAGCGTCGGTAAGGGCAACCAGCCGTAAAACTGCAGTAATCCATATTAGTGTGGAGCCCAAATAACTGAGAAAGAGGCCACTGAGAAAAGGAATTAAAGAAACAATGGTCAAAATATCAACAAATAATCATAAATAAATAAAAAAGTAATGTGTGTACGGCTATGTAACCGGTGAACAATCAATACAAAGAAATTCTATTTACTGTAATTACAAGGAAAAGTACCATTATCTTCCTCCTTTTTCCACTAACTAGAACTCAATACAATGCATTACCTTGGTCAAGAAGCAGCAAAGCGTTCGGGCACTCTGAAGAACACAAGCTTTGCTTCTCACGCATCAGCTCTCGAACATAATCCCCGCCATTATTCGGAGCTGCAGAGGTGTCTATTTCCTTTCCACTTTCTAACTCAGAACCTTCACCCGAGGGATTATTGTTTGAAACACCATCTTCTTCGCTGCCATCCTTAACAGACGCTGCATCCGCCATTACGCACAACAACTCACTTCGACCTCCGCTCTACAAATGAGGGGAGAGAACCGCGGCAGTGGTTCCACTAGCACGTTCCCCCCAGTGAGCAGAGAATCTCGAATCACAATGGACACAATCGTCAAAGGGTGTACAAAATGGAAAAGAGGGAAGGATCAAAAGCGCGCCAACTTTAACACGATGTTCTTGTTTGCATACGGTTGTTAACAAATGCCAACTTAGGAATAGTTGGACATTCATTATGTTAGCTCTCTTCCCGACTGCTAAAACATTTGACTTTTCACTCACCTATTTTTCAGACATTCATCTCAAGAGGATGGTTAGTATCTGAAGTGGGATGGTCAGATGTTTGGGATGGGATGCCCGAATGCAATAATGCTAATAAAATTATTCTGGGGATTATCGTATCCCAAATTAATTTATTGGTATCACTCACATAACGGGTACATGTCCTGCTCCTTGGCTATGTGGTCAACGTACTAACCAGATTCGATTAGATTTGCTGCCGTGTCGGAGCTTTTAACATCGTGCAGTTAATTCCTCTGGTTTGGGGGGCTCAATATGCACTATCTACACACAGCACGTCACACTATAAATCTTTATACGAACACATAGTTTTAGCATCAGGGAAGGCATCAGACCGTAAAACTGAGCTTAATTCATAAAGTGCCGACCCCAGTAGACTGGTAAAAAGGGCAAGAAGAATAATCAAGTGAACGGGGGAAAAAAGGTAATATTTGTTCAGAAATAATTCATAGTAATGTTTGCTAGCCCCGTGGCATGGTGTACGAGTAGCGTGACACGTGCCAGCTGGTCCAGGGGCAGTTTTTATTCTGGACTAAAGGCCGGAATGGTGTTCACTCGGCCTCGTCAGACCAACTGACGAACAACTGATACAAGGAAGCTTGTTTTTAAGGCGACAGATATTGTTTACAAGGCCGAGGAAGTACTGCAGGAAATGGGGCTAGGTATCAGTCGTCTGGGCACATCAAAGTCGTAATGTGAGAGCTGCGCCACGGGTGTTTTAGTATATTAAAACCCGAGTTCTCTTTTGCGTCTCCAATAGTTGATCAAACGGTTCTTTAGTCCGATAAAATGCACGTATAACACTGAACTGAGCACAAAAATACTTGTTAGCTTGAGTTTCCCCCATCACTGAACGGAGTGGGTACGCGCATCAACGGCTAAGGACCCAAGCTCTGCATTTGGGAGACGAGTGGGTTCGAACACCACCGTCGGCTGTGCCAGAGAATGGTTTTCTATGGTTTTACACTTTCGCTTCCAGGCAAATGCCGAGTGAATTCCAATTCAAATGCCATAGCCGATTCATTTCACTCCCTTACCCAATTTCATTCACCTTCATTCTTTTCATCTTCATTAGCTCAACTAAGGTTGGCGTCAGGAAGGGCACCCGGCCGTAAAAAGTCCCCGACATCATATCAAGAAACAGGGACTAACGAGGTTCCCAATTTCCAACAATATTAAGTACAGAAATACTGAACAGTCAAACTACGTTCATACACCTAGTGTATACTCAACCCAAAATCAAAATATATCGAATGATGCATACATCCCTGGCCTGAACAATTATTTTGAAATTTTAGATGAAAAATATTTTTCAAATTTGTATATATTTTCTCAAGGTAGGAGAAAGGGCATTTTAGCTTACATTTCCCTGAAGTACAGGGTTGCCAGTAGGACAAAGTGAAAATGAAAATCCACAGCCTGTTTCCAGTCATTCGACCGGGTCAGGAATGGAATGAAGTCCCCCATCTAGCGCCGAGGATAGCAATTGTGCCGGCTGCCGAGGCCTATCGCACTCCTCTGGGGCAATGATTAATGAATAACAGATAAACTGAAATGATATTGGAGAGTGTCGCTGGAATGAAATATGACAGGGGAAACCGGAGTACCCGGAGAAAAATCCGTCCCGCCTCCGCTTCTTTTTTTTTTTTTTTTTTTGCCAGGTGCTTTACGTTGCACCGACACAGATAGGTCTTATGGCGACGATGGGACAGGGAAGGGCTAGGAGTTGGAAGGAAGCGGCCGTGGCCTTAATTAAGGTACAGCCCCAGCATTTGCCTGGTATGAAAATGGGAAACCACGGAAAACCCTTTTCAGGGCTGCCGATAGTGGGATTCGAACCTACTATCTCCCGGATGCAAGCTCACAGCCGCGCGCCTCTACGCGCACGGCCAACTCGCCCGGTCCGCCTCCACTTTGTCTAGCACAAATCTCACATTGAGTGACCGGGATTTGAGCCACGGAACCCAGTGGTGAGAGGCCGGCGCGCTGCCGCCTGAGCCACGAAGGCTCTAGTAGGACAAAGTATACTTCATAAACTAATACATACGATATCACTACGTAAGATGCTATAAACGGCACTATTTAAAATACAGACATAAATCACATAAGTCTGGGAATAGGAAAAAAAATTGTAGACATCAAACAGAACTAAGAAAAATGGTATTAACAATAAGTACGCATTGACCGTACAAATAGTTCCTCAAAATTAATACTGGATCTCGAATGGCAGCCACAGCTATGTTTCTCAAAAGTTATTTTTATAGATGGTGGTAATCTTTTGCTTTACCGAGCTCGATAGCTGCAGTCGCTTAAGTGCGGCCAGTATCCAGTATTCGGGATATAGTGGGTTCGAACCCCACTGTCGGCAGCCCTGAAGATGGTTTTCCGTGGTTTCCCCATTTTCACACCAGGCTGTACCTTAAGGCCACGGCCGCTTCCTTCCCAGTCCTAGCCCTTTCCTGTCCCATCGTCGCCATAAGACCTATCTGTGTCCATGCGACGTAAAAAAATATCCAAAAAAAAGTTTTCGGAGGAAGTACAATTAGGTAATCCATCCTCTCTGAACGAATTACTGTAAGTGGGAACGAAATCGAAAATAAAACAACACTCAACAAATGTACGGACACCACTTAAAGAAAAGGACACATCCAATCAAGCCAAATTTTGTTTTTATATAGAATAATACATTTGAAATGTTAAATACAGTATGTACCTATTTATTCGTGCGGGCTGTTTGCTTTAGTACCTCAACGCACTGCCAGAAAATAATAAACTGAAAAGGATTTCATTCATTGGACATATATTCAACAAAGCCTTCAGAAAACATATACCTAGTATATCTGTTTGCAACCATGTTAACAAAACATACAGCTTCGAATAAAGAAAAGCGCGCCCAAAATTTTGTATCTTTAATATTCGTACAAGCAAATCGAACGCTTGAAATAAACAAAAAATAAAGGGTTCCTGGAACACGTTAGTTTCTAGTGAAATGTCCCCTAGCCTTTATAACTGCTTGACATCGTCGCCGTATAGAATACACTAATTTCTTGCACATATCAGAGTTGATTTTCTGCCATTCCTGAAGAATCACACTTTTAAGTTCCTCCTTCGTACGCACACGTTGCCTACGGATATTCATTCCTCTTTAACGTAGCCCAAAGATATTCGATGGGATTTAAATCTGGAGACTGGGGAGGTGTTCTAAGTTGCTTAGGAATGTTCCAGATCAACCATGTCTTATTAATGTCAGCAGTGTGTTTTGGGTCATTATCATGCTGGAACATATAAACAGGTGGCATCCCTATTTTTTCGGCACTCTGCTTCACGTTTGCCCTCAGGATTGCATTATAGCCCTCCCTGTTCATTATTCCGTCAATGAAATATATGTTACCCACACCTCTGGCTAACATACAGCCCCAAAGCATTACAGACCCACCACCGTATTTTACAGTTGGGAGTGTATTTGCTAAATAATAGTCCGTACTAATTTTTCTCCATATTCTGTGGATGCCATCTGACCCGAAAAGGTTAATTTATGTCTCATCCGACCAGATAACTTCATTCCAGAATTAGAATTAGCGAATGTCAGTCTAAACCATCTGTTTTTTTTTTCTTTCTACTTACGGTATGGCCTTCTCCGAGGGATTCTTCTATAGTACCCATGCCGACACAGGATCCGATGGATGGTGGAGTTGCTGATCTTCTTTCCAGGTCGTTTCTTCTTGAGTTGCATCAATACTGGTGCACTTAATTTGGAATCTGACTAGCAGCCGAGCAAAAAATGTTTTTTCCTTTCAGTTAAACATTTTCTCCTGGGTTTCCTGGGAGTGTTCTTGATAGTGCCTTTCTATTTAAATTTATCAACCACATATTGCACCGTAGAATGTGTTCTATTGACCAGCTGTCCAATTTTTCGTAATGAAAATCCTTGAAGTGGCAGTTGATGTATAGTGTTCGTAAGCTCCGTACTTAACCCTGCACTCCTACCCATGCCCACCACAGATACACTAGGAAGGAGACTAACACACTTGACTAGTATGCCGTCACAGACTTTTCATCGCAAATAAACGTTGCGCATCATCCTGTCCATATGTACGAATACAACTGGTACACGCGTGTGTCGATACCGGCACATTCATATAAAATCTTCCTGCCTGTATGTAGATAAGTATGGTTTTGAGCAACGAATTATCATTGACAAATCGACTTTATAGAAAATGAAGCCTGTACGAATAACAGAGCCACATACTGTATATGGAGAGGGCTTGATCTTCGTTCGTTTACGTGTTCAACCGCAACACACCTGCGTTCGTCAACATGTCCAACAATCTACAGGACCATTATGAACAATGAGTGAAGGTGAGCATTTCGAACACATGCTGTACCGACGCATGTAGATACGTGTTGCCATCGATACCTTGTATGTTATAACCACCTATCTTCGTGAACAGAGTAGAGAGCATGCTTGTAATTCTTGTACTGTTTGTTTGCCGCAAACTGTACATACCGCTCAGTAGCACTTGAAAAACTGGAGACACCGCGAACCATTAAAATGCCTCATCCGTAGAATAGAAGGTTGGGGTAATATTTAGTCTTAATCGACGTGTCCCACAACATGACGTGACTGGTGGCTAAAATCTCTCACGTGAAACATGACTCCAATAGAACTTTACGTTTTGCGTGGCTTTAAGCAGGCGCCACCAGTGGTCTGACAGCACTAGCGCCAGTCAAAGCCATTTCACGGACACGCACGAAAACCGCAAAACTGGAATGTTAAATCTCCATGAGTGCCGAAGTGCGCAGAACAGAACTAGCGTATATCACGATTTCCTAGAAATTACCATTTGATTGCCTTACTATTCCGTGTTGCCAAAAATAACCGTCTTAGATTTAGAACGTCTCCACCTACCTGGAGAATATACCCTATTTGATTTGTTTTATTCCTTTGTTCAGAAACTTCGGTTTTCTGAGTTACAAACCTGTTTCCTGCTTAGTGCCTTGCCTATTTGACGCGAAAAAAAAAAAACTCTTAGGGAATTTCTCCCCCCTTTTTACCAAACAACTGTCGTATTTGCATTCACAAAGGCCTGAATGGTGACCTAGCATACATCAAATACCGCTTCTACGGAATCCCAGATGCGATCACACAGCTGAAGACAAACATTTGGTACCTTGAAACTTTCCACACTGTTTGGCGGATTTCCAAAAAATCTTAAGAGGAAGCAACTGGTTGCACAGACATGCGGGGAATGCCAACTACAGCATGTGTTTCAGTGTAATCTAGGATGAAAAACCACTGTAGTGATTGGTAGCATTGTATACAGTAATTCATGAATTCTGACATATAATTCTTGAAATACATGAAATTGCTGAAATAGCGCGCGCGTGCGTATTGTACCGGGAAATGATTAAGGGACCAGAGCATGGGAAGGATCTCAGGTACTGTTCGGTTTCTTGTTGGAGCAGGTACAGAGATGGATAGTATCGCAGGGCGAATAATAGATGGTAAAATCTTTTGATAATATTTATTAAAATATCTTTTAAAAATCATCCTGCAGTTGAAATTTCAAACTCATATTTCCAGCCAATATTTAAAAAAATGCAAAGTAAAAATTCGATGCGGCTGTCTTCCGAGACTTGCTTAAGAATGTCCAAAATAGATATCACTCTTTTAGATATCATATACACCCTACAGTTCATCTAATGTGAATTCAAATACCCAACTATCACCTTGTACCTTGAATTTCATTAAGTTCATCACTGATGGCGCAGACGTACAGTCTTAATATTTTGAACATAAAAATAACACACATTTTCATGAATAAGTTGATAGTTTAAAAAAATATTTTATCACTTGCTGTATGTTTCTACAGTTCATTTAAGTTGAAAAATAAAATAAAATAGTGCACTTGCAAATCCTAAAGTTCATCTAAGTGAAATTAATTCTAGTAATGTATGATTTAAAAAAAAAGGGAATTTACAGTTCAAAAGCAATATCTGAAGCTTTGTTGATTTATTATAAATTGCAAGCTAAAACTCACACGAAGCACTTGTTGGAGCACTATAACTAACTGAGTGCTTTGTTAAAAGTCAGTCAATGGGATTACTCACTCAGGATATGAGAAGATCACCTGGAATCTGCTTACAAGTGTTGGTGTTGTGCTGTACGGCGGGTTGGTGCCTGGAACATTCTGCAGCGTGCAGCTAAGGCTCCAAATCAGCACCGGCGGCGTGACAAGTTCGTTCAGTGAAGATTCCACGATAATATCCCTCGTTGACGTCCCTCGATGGGTACCATAATTGAAGAAACCACGTTACTCCCACGTTGGAAACGACGTTCGATGCAGCAGAATCTCACAACACTTTACCAAGATTTCCGTTGTTCTTTTAGGTAATGTCGGAACACGGAAAGTTTAATTGGCACTATAGAGCTCTCAAATATCACTAGGATTAATATTATACACCCACACAAGTCTTAAATGCATAGTTCTATTCTCGTGTTAATTTACGTTGTTGAATGTGTGACTTAGAATATCACAGTCCATGCTACCGTATGATTTGTAAGTCAGGTTAATGGAGTAAGGACTTCCAAACGTTTTCACTACGGAAAACACAGTTTTTATATACACAGTTTATGGAATTAAGATTTAACACTGTCACAGTTCATAATAGACACTAATTATGTCTGAAGTTCGACCGTAGAATAATAATCACAGTCCATAATCACTTTAAAAAAATGCCATTAACAACAGTCTCTACAACAGTCTCTGAAATAATACTGTTCATAGATTAAGACGATTTTTGTGACTGGATTTGCAACACACGAGTCTGTACTACTTAATATTGTCATAAAAAGTTCTTAATGTTCACTTAGTTTCTCGTAGTAACGATCGAAAGATCGAGAAAATGCACACAAGAAATTAGTCACTTCTAGACCTGTTATTGGATGAACGTCTAGTGAAATAATGTCTCACACAGTTCACAATTGTACTATTGTCGGAAAATACGTCTCAGAATCATAAACATGGTCTCAAATTAGGATTTTAGTTCATCACACGCAATGACATAGGATATTACCACAGTTCAATGATAAAGTTCGGAGTTACGTGAACATAAAGTTCAAAATGTCGTATACTGATATGTGAAATACTTGACATTTCAATTCACTATTTCTATTATAACTTCACTCGGTTAACACACTTCTAAGTATTATATAACTACGATTTAGTCGGAGAAACTTTTAGAATATTCCCTTCGTCGCGACGCGGCAGAAACTTGACTTGCGACGTCTTCGCACTATTTCAAAGTGTTCGAGTGTGACTACTGTTCGCGCACTTTTTAGTGATAGATTTTTGTACTCTATTGAGTAAGGAGGGAGCACTGCCGGAAGGTTATGTATAGGTATTTTAAGGCAGAAACAAGTTCCAAGAAGGACATTCCAGGAATAATTAATGAACAAGGGGAGTGTGTATGTGAGGATCTTCAAAAGGCAGAAGTATTCAGTCAGCAGTATGTAAAGATTGTTGGTTACAAGGATAATGTCGAGATAGAGGAAGAGACTAAGGCCAAAGAAGTAATAAAATTTACATATGATAACAATGACATTTACAATAAGATACAAAAGTTGAAAACTAGAAGAGCGGCTGGAATTGATCAGATTTCTGGGGATATACTAAAGACAATGGGTTGGAATGTAGTACCATATCTGAAGTACTTATTTGATTATTGTTTGGTCGAAGGAGCTATACCAGATGAATGGAGAGTTGCTATAGTAGCCCCTGTGTATAAAGGAAAGGGTGATAGACATAAAGCTGAAAATTACAGGCCAGTAAGTTTGACATGCATTGTATGTAAGCTTTGGGAAGGCATTCTTTCTGATTATATTAGACATGTTTGTGAAATTAATAACTGGTTCGATAGAAGGCAATTCGGTTTTAGGAAAGGTTATTCCACTGAAGCTCAACTTGTAGGATTCCAGCAAGATATAGCAGATATCCTGGATTTAGGAGGTCAAATGGACTGTATCGCGATTGACATGTCTAAAGCATTTGATAGGGTGGATCATGGGAGACTACTGGCAAAAATGAGTGCAATTGGACTAGACAAAAGAGTGACTGAATGGGTTGCTATATTTCTAGAAAATAGATCTCAGAGAGTTAGAGTAGGTGAAGCTTTGTCTGACCCTGTAATAGTTGAGAGGGGAGTTCCTCAGGGCAGTGTTATCGGACCTTTATGTTTTCTTATATATATAAATGATATGAGTAAAGGAGTGGAATCGGAGGTAAGGCTTTTTGCAGATGATGTTATTCTCTATAGAGTGATAAATAAGTTACAAGATTGTGAGCAACTGCAACGTGACCTAGAAAATGTTGTGAGATGGACAGCAGGCAATGGTATGTTGATAAACGGGGCTAAAAGTCAGGTTGTGAGTTTCACAAATAGGAAAAGTCCTCTCAGTTTTAATTACTGCGTTGATGGGGTGAAAGTTCCATTTGGGGATCATTGTAAGTATCTAGGTGTTAATATAAGGAAAGATCTTCACTGGGGTAAGCACATAAATGGGATTGTAAATAAAGGGTACCGATCTCTACACATGGTTATGAGGGTGTTTAGGGGTTGTAGTAAGGATGTTAAGGAGAGTGCATATAAGTCTCTGGTAAGACCCCAACTAGAGTATGGTTCCAGTGTATGGGACCCTCACCAGGATTACCTGATTCAAGAACTGGAAAAAATCCAAAGAAAAGCAGCTCGATTTGTTCTGGGTGATTTCCGACAAAAGAGTAGCGTTACAAAACTGTTGCAATGTTTGGGTTGGGAAGAATTGAGAGAAAGAAGAAGAGCTGCTCGACTAAGTGGTATGTTCCGAGCTGTCAGCGGGGAGATGGCGTGGAATGACATTAGTAGACGAATAGGTTTGAATGGCGTTTATAAAAGTAGGAAAGATCACGATATTAAGATAAAGTTGGAATTCAAGAGGCCAAACTGGGGCAAATATTCATTTATAGGAAGGGGAGTTAGGGATTGGAATAACTTACCAAGGGAGATGTTCAATAAATTTCCAATTTCTTTGAAATCATTTCGGAAAAGGCTAGGAAAGCAACAGATAGGGAATCTGCCACCTGGGCGACTGCCCTAAATGCAGATCAGTATTGATTGATTGAAGGCCATCTCCGGTAATACTGCCAACTGAATGGAAATGAAATCTGAATTGAATCGATAATGTAATCGATCGATATGAATTTTCTAAACCTTTATTATCTTACGCCAACGATTGTGTCACACACACAATATATAATACTACATACCATTTCTCGATGCAAAACTTGTTCCTAGGGTCTGTTCTGACCAAGTCGAATGACTGGAAAGGGACTGAGGATTTTCATTTCTTCATCGGCTATGTTCATGCAGCAATCTGTAGTCGCAACATAACTCTTCCTACGATGTACCATAAACGACATATCGGAAGACGTGAGAGCACGTTTTTGTGAATATTTTGGTCACAATCCTTCACCGAAACGAAAAAGGCTCAAATGGTGGATATTCCATTCCGTAGCTGTCTGTACCTACGTATTCTTGGAACAATCGACGTTTAACAATAAGGTAGGCCTACTCGTACTATTTTAATACATAACAACCGATTTCCACCGGAGAAGCAGATTACAAAACGCACATTAGTCAACCAATAATGTTGAACACATATTACTGCATATAATATATTTAACGTTAAAACAATTCCACAAAAACACTAGGAATTTGTCACGTGCTTATCCTGTGAAGCACTAACGAAATGTTCAAATTGCATTATCTCGGAATTGGGCGGGAGTTGTGTCTTGCAATTTGAACCAGAGCAGGTTCTCGCAAAGGCCTGCATATAACCTTTGTTGATATTTCAAAGCCTTCTGTTACATTGTGGGAATATCTCCGGCAATTTTCTTTGTCTGCCAAATGATTTCAGAGGGTTCCCATTCATAGACCGGAAGGAAGAGAGGTGAGCGTCGAACTAAATTTCCTCATTTGCGCTGGGGTATCATTCACATTAGCATCCACATTTATGTTCACAACACTGACTTCCCATGTGGTTTCACAATTAAGTATTTATTATTTCCACCTAGTCGATACAATGATTGCTTAAGGCAATTTAATGGTTAAAAGTGGTACATGTTTCGTATATTATCAACATCTTCAGCCACATAACACTGTTTAGATGAAAAATATATAAATTGACAAAATAATGCATAATTTTAAGGACACTTCCTCTTAAGCATTACTTTGTCAATTTATATATTTTTCATCTAAACAGTGTTATGTGGCTGAAGATGTTGATAATATACGAAACATGTACCACTTTTAACCATTAAATTGCCTTAAGCAATCATTGTATCGACTAGGTGGAAATAATAAATACTTAATTGTGCATCTATTGAAGTGCGATGCGGACCATGAAGCTGATTTTATGTAATTCCCAGGTGGTGGTTATAATAGAGTAAAACAACCATCCTTCCCTTGTGATACTTAACCTTTTCACCAAAGAACGAAGTTTTGAAACGGATAACTACCATGAAATACGAAATATTCATCCTTCCCTTGTTTTCACCAAAGAACAAGTCCGCCTCCGTAGCGTAAAGGCTAGTGTTATTAGCTACAGCTACCGTCCTCGAGGGCCCAGGTTCGATTCCCGGTGCTGCCAGAAATTTAAGAATAGCAGGAGGGCTAGTATGTGGTCGAAATGGTACATGCCGCTCACCTCCAATGGGGGTATGCCTGAAAAGAGCTGCACCACCTCGGGATGAGGGCACGAGTTTACTTTACTTTTACCGAAGAACAAAGTGTTGAAACTGATGCCTACAAAGAAATATATAGTCGCGTTTTGATGCCAGTAGACATTTACCCGTAATTTTCCGGAGCACCTAGGCCAAGTAGGAATATTCAACATGAAATCAACAAGAGAGATAGTCAAAATAAAAAAGTTGCTCCTGAATTTTTTGGGACGTATGTAGCAGAGCTGATGAATACTGGGGCTAACGACGAGGCCGAGTTACCGACCGGCGGGAAGCCCCGAAGAGTTGGTAGGGTCTCGTCCGTCATCCGTCTTACTTAACGCACGCTCATTTATTCCCTCCCGTATAATCTATTATCCAAAGCATGGCGAAACAATACGTGTGGTCGAGTAAATTATATAAAAAATACTGCTTCCGACAGAGCAGATCCTCGCCATCAATGAGAGATTCTCGCCAATCTTCATTTCACTCTGTTACCCAAAACTATACCAAGTGACGTACAATAGGAGAGGTCTTCCAATAACCCATGTGCAAAATTAGGACATCAATATTACCCTAGCGTCCAAGTGTCGTAAGTATCACCCCACCTCCCTAGCTCTAGTCTAACAAAGAGCATCAGCTGGACGTGGACTGATTTATTGATTTCAACTGCTATTTGCTTTACGTCGCACCGACACAGATAGGTCTTATGGCGACAATGGGATAGGAAAGGCCTAGGAATGGGAAGGAAGCGGCCGTGGCCTTAAGGCACAGCCTGGTGTGAAAATGGGAAACCACGGAAAACCATCTTCAGGGCTGCCGACAGTGGGGTTCGAACCCACTCTCTCCCGGATGCTCACAGCTGCGCGCTTCTATCTGAAAGATCTCTGGAGACGAGCAACATTGATGTTTGCTCTCAGCTGCCTCACGAACAGTTTAACGTCACACTAGCACAGCTTTTTGACGACGCTGGGGTACTGTCTTTATTGGTGGCTTTGGACCCTTTCTTAGACTTAACCATTGATGCATTATTTGATTACAATGCAAACAATACTGCAACTGCTAGTAATAATAGCAATTATGATAAGGAAAGAAAACAATGAAAATAACCGTAACACTTTATTCTAGCACAATAATATCAAACCATTCCCTACATATTCACACCCCGCTGATCTCACGAGTCAGTTCGCAAGCAAGTACCTTGGACAATTCACTAAATACCTAAGCTTATAGCTACGTCCCTGATTTTGACAGCCAGGAAATTCCATGACGTAGCAGCAGAGACTGTCAAAGATCGACTGTAGACAGTAGTACGGTTTAAACGTATTGTGAGATTGGACGGGTCGTGAAATGCGGTGATGATCTGTTGAGAAAAATTTAAAATGTGAAGAAAGGTACTGTAATTTGCTTTATCTTAGTCAAGCAGGAAAGTGCAAGGATGTACAAGGAAGCAGAAGTGACATTAAGGTAGAGTTCCATCATTTCCCCAGTGTCAAACAGAAAATCACGAAAAACCTCCTGGTTCGCCAACGGTAGAGTCAACCATTTTCCGAATGAGAACTTACAGCTACACCACTTGTACCACGTAGCCATTTCACTCGGAAGGAGCAGGGCCTGTTCATCTAAGCACACAGTGTAAATGGTCAAACAGGTTTAAACCAGGTGATCGCGAGGACCTTCATCATTCTTTGGAACCGTCCTAAGCGCTCCTCTAATCAATTCACAACGTAAATCCGAAGACATGGAGCATGATCTGACAGATTTTTGTCCAGGCCGTATTAGATTAAAGTTAATGAATGCAGTAGGTATCTGTTCGAAATGCCCGGAATCTCCCCCGTTGTTTATGCATAAAATATGTCTGTCTCGCACGTATCAAGCCGGATTCAATCAGTAAGCGCCCAGGATCCAGTTCACCGTTGGTGCTATCGACTTCCAGAAGGTATTTCCATCGAGGAATGTTGAATGCCCACATAAATTCCTATAGAGAATGTTCCAATCCAACCTCCTACACTGACAAATGCCGAAAATTCATGTCTCTCCCATGAACAGGCTGATCCGTGATCGAACTAAGTCACAAGTTAACATCGATTGATGCATGTCTGGACATGCAGATGCGCCCCCGAACTTCGCACCTCGTAACAATGTGCAATACTATTCCCCTATTACTTTCGGCCCTGCCACATCTTATGTGATTACAGTATGAAAGAATTTCAGTGCTTCCTTTATTCTAGCCATCTAATGAAACAAGGAAGTCTGAAATGGTCCAACTAGTTGTGGATGTAGCAAATTCATTTTACGAGCCTGAGAATCTTGGAACATCGGCGTTATGAATGTGAGAGCTGCCAGCGTTGAAATTCGAAAATCACATTACAAAGTAGGCAGATGACGGAGACAGCCGGTGCGTATAATTTGGTAGCAATTCGACTATCAATCAAGTCTGCCAGGCATGCCTCAATAGTTGTAAGCACTAAGATAAACAATAAGGACCAAGGTTGCCCTGGTTCGAATCCCAGCGAATACATATAGGATTCTTGGTAAGTCACATCCCTTTGATTCGCGTTCCACGTTAAATTATAGATCCAATGGCTATGATCGCGACATCAAAAGTCGTGTAAAACAAGAAGCTTGCTTTGTATTCGACAAAAGTGACAACTGATTTCATCACTTCCCGGTTCACGGATATGATCTTCTGGTAAAATTATTACACTGGTTTCAAACTAATATCTGCTTTGCTTTTATTTCGATTAAGTGAAGTATTTTTTTCGTCTAAAATTGAACTGCCTGCACTTTGCCTCAATAGTTGCACGCAGTAAGATCAACAATAAGGTTAAAATCCCAGCGAATGTATAATATGGATAACTGTATTTCTCGTACATGGTGGCCGTGACGAATTTTTAATTCCGTAACATTGCTTTCTATTCGCAATGGACGTCAACACTGAAGAAATAATGTATTTATTTACTGTATTATTTTTATTTTTACAATTTGCTTTACGTCGAGGCGAAACAGATACGTGTTATAGCGACGATGGGATAGGAAAGGCCTAGGAGTGGGAAGGAAGCGGCCGTGGCCATAAGGTACAGCCCCAGCATTTGACTGGTATGAAAATGGGAAACCACGGATAACCAACTTCACGGCTGCCGACAGTGGGGTTCGAACCCACTATCTCCCGGATGCAAGCTCACAGCTGCACGTCCCTAACCGCACGGCCAACTCGCTCGGTACCGATTTATTTATCTGCCTTCAGTCGTGGTGAAATTAGGCACGATTTCGGTCGGGCGCGGGTGTGGTTAGCAAATTTTAATATGTAATTTAGGAACACGATTGAGTTACTAAAGGGATATCACAATTTTACTGAACGGATGAAAAGAACTCATTTTAACCGTGAAATGATCAAATATATCTCGAAAATTATACTGTAATAAAAGCAACACTGCACCGTCGGAACAATGATACAAATTACCGGAATCTTTACCTACCGACGAAGTACTCGCGCAGGATTCGATCCCACATAATTGTTTTTGAACTATTTCTCATTTAAACTTTGTAAGTTTCATCGCCGGGACTATGTCCTTTTGAGAAACAGACTTACGTCTCTTACATTAGCCCCCAACTAATGTCGATTCAGTCTTTATGTGACTGAATTGAATGGATTAGCTGTAATATCAAGTTCAGGAATCTTCGATTTAGAAAACAATGTTTCGCTGACTCCATTCTTCTCGCTGGGTGTGTGGAGTATTGGCTTCTGCACACACTATCCTTTCCGAGAGATTTATTTTAATTCTCAGTGACATTTTAATTCTCAGGTACGAAATCCGATAACGTCTCGAACCGTCCTACGCGCGCAACATCACTGGCAGCGAGCTGGCTGTTATGACGAAATGCTTTCAGGTACTGCCATTAAAAGCAACTAACAATAAAACAGATCTTTCAGACTGTTCGTCGCTCGGCGAGTTAAGCAGTGGTTTTTTTTTTTTTTTTTTTTTTTAAGGGAAAATATAACTTCTATAAATGCATAAATATCCCTGCATGTTTAGGATTACGAATATCGTTATGACTGGATGCATTTCTGTACTCTCCCTTAAAACAATAATTACTACAGCCACAAACAGCATATGTTTCATAATGATATGCTCTACAATTTTAGCAACTGGAATAAGAAATATACGATTATTTACCCAGGTTTGATAGATATATAATGCCTTTATTGGTGAAAAATGTTAGGGCTCAAGGTCCTCTCTTACACTTAACCACTAGAAGATCATACATAATTACAAATACAAAGGAAACGAATAATATTAATAGCAATGATGATATGAAATGTCGTATGGTTTTTAGTGCCGGGATATCCCAGGACGGGTTCGGCTCGCCAGGTGCAGGGCTTTCTATTTGACGCCCTTAGGCGACCTGCGCGTCGTGATGAGGATGAAATGAAGACAACACATACACCCAGCCCCCGTGCCATTGGAATTAACCAATTAAGGTTAAAATCCCCGACCCGGCCGGGAATCCAACCCGGGACCCTCTGAACCGAAGGCCAGGACGCTGACCGTTCAGCCAACGAGTCGGACAGCAATAATGATAATAATATTAGTAATAATCATAATCGAATCCTTAATTTTAAAATACACAAAATTAAATACACTTAAATGACGTAACTACAGTAATCCATTCATTGTTCTCATTCATTTCTTCACTCGCTCAACAATTATCCAGCAAGTCAGCGGAAGCTACTCAACAAATGCTCGCGGTAAGCCACTTTAAACTTGCGATGGAAGATACTGTCTCTAATGTTCGCAGGTAGCGAATTCCACGACCTGGACACAGAATTATGAAGGAGCGGTTGTAAACAGCAGTGCGGATTATAGGTATGGCCAGGGAGGAGCCAGATCTTGTATTGTGGCCATGACAGGACGAGAGGTAAGAAAAAGATGAAGATAGATAGGAGTATTAGTGGAAAGTACTTTATGCAGATGTGATAACATGTGAAGTTCACGGCGCTGGTGCACTCGGAAGCCACGACAGCTCCTTTATATTAAGGTGATACATGAGCATCATACCGCAGATTAAAGACATATCTTACGCAGCTGTTCAGGCTCCGGTCCAGTTTCTTGTTACTGCCCAGATTATTTCAATCAACACAGTATCACAATATCCAAATATAGGTAGTATCAGAGCGCGAATTAGTTGTAATTTAAGTCGAACACAATACATTACAGATCCGTTTCAATGGATATAAGCATATATGTTCTTTGTTACATGTGCTTATCACCTGTTGAGTCCAATTTAGGGTCTCAGTCAAAATAATTCCTAAGTTAGTCACTGAAGTAGAGTAGGGCATGATTTTATTGTTTAAAATTATTGGGGAGATATCCTGTTGCTTCAGGGAATACAGGTTTTTGCAGGTGCCAATAATAACACCTTGAGTTTTATTTGGGTTTAAATGTTTTTATTTTCATGGTCACTAAGATGTTGAAGGTCGGAATTTATTTTAGTAATTGCAGTATTAATAACACTCGGTTTAGAATTATATTAAATCTGTACATCATCCGCGTACACTTTGTGAGTTTATCCAGCAAAACTTTCTATCAGTTCCCTCTTGCTCGTCCCATTAAACATTCATCACCATCCATTTCGAGTAACTCAGATCTACAGCCGAGAGGCATCCTCCTATCCTCCTGTAATATTCAATATGGATGCGATACTTCTCCCTCCTCTTTCTTTCATCCGCCCGGGGACGTTAGCTGCTTCTCAGCCACAGATTCTCGCGATCATAGCGCGTTATGTTTTCTCTCCACGGTTTCAGATGGAATACTATTTATCATTCACGAGACATTCCGCCATAGATCTCCGACCTTTAGTAAAACGTCCGATGTAAACTGGATGCTGCAAGCCGCTAGAGTGAATATGGCAATTGTTTATGGAGAAGAAAAACAGGGGCATATTCTCTAGCTTACACACAGAACTTCTCGTCAAGACATCAAATGGAAAAGGTTACGAATCACTATCTCTTCCTGGAAACCAACCAACACAAAAAGAGTGGAAATATTCAACGAGCCTCTCGTAAGACAGTATCAGTAAACGTTGAACCAAGATGTAATACAAAGAGATCCGAATCTCTGTATTTTCGGCTTTTAATCATTCTACGTGCTATTGCAAGAAAGAAAATTATTAATTTCCAGAATAAACATGGAAAATGTGTACCTTCACTATTTGTTTGAAGACTGACAAAGAATTTGAGACAAAAAAAAGTTAGTGTCAAAGCAACATCCTTAATAACGATACGATAACTCTCGAAGATGAAATCTCATTGGTGAGAACAAAAAAGAGACGACATACACCTTTATTTTTTAACAGATCTTAATATTTAACAGAATCAACATACAATTCCACAACTACAATTTACATTTCGACATAATGTACATGGATGAAGTAAACCCAAGAGGAACATATATACCGGTACCTCAAGTACGAAATAGCGCAGCTAACTCAAAGCATTAACTCATGTTTTACTTTCCCCAGGTACCTTTAAGCCAAAATTTCAAAGAAGAAAGATAGGTGTTAAATATTCAAGTCAAAGATTTGAACCATGTTTCAGTCAAGAATGTTACCGTGCCGTGACAAACCGAGGAATCACGAATCTTACGTAAATTGTGCATACACGTTAAATGAGCCAAAAATAATACAAACTCAGCATTTATTTAGGAAATTAACTGATGCTACCTACAGAAAGCGTTAAATTTCGCATGTCTGAATTAACGCACTTGGCTACGCAGGACTGCGGCACGTGCTAGATTCACGCGTCGACGGACCGCGCCAATGATCTTTTTTACTCCGTTAGTAAATGCGTAGCATATAGAGAAAATGATATAGCTGCATTAAGAAAAATATTTTAATTCTCGCACTGATTGTGGTACAATAAAGACAATGGAATGGTGAAAATAAAGGTTAATCAGTATAACAAGGGACGTTACACACGAAAGCACGTTACTTATAGTTTCCACAAAAATGATGCTCGTGGTACAAACGTTGAAAGCACAAAGCGGTTCTACACCAACCACACCTAACAAATAGAGGATAAGAGCAAGTGGAACCTTTTAAGTCACCGCTGTCAAAAAGATATTGCACAGGATATTGAAAGGCTCCCGAGTTTTCGGACAGGTGCTGGCTTCGGTACCTGGCGTATTGCCACGTGGGACGAAAACGAGGAGGCGACAGTTGGTGGTATATCAGAGATTGAATTTTCAAGATGGTGTTTCTCTGCGCCAAAACTGTATCCAAATTCGATAATCGTACAGTTTCAGATTACCTACATTCAAATCCTCCCATACACTAAACCTGTATATTTATAGTGATTGACAGCAAAGCTGTGGCACCAGGAGGCTTTATCAGCTGCACCGTATCTTCATTTTGCATGTTCATATTGAGAAAAGGTTGATGATAATGTTTGTTGTTTAAAGGAGCCTAACATCTAGGTCATCGGCCCCTAATGGTACGAAATGAGACGAAATGAAATGACAAGTCCAAAATCCTCCACTGACTAGAATTCAAAGCGTGAGAACGAAGAATGAATGGACGGATATGAATTTTAAACGATCAGTGGAACCGACCCACAGTGCCTCACAAGCACAGAAGTTAGCACAAGTATTACTGACCAAGGGACTGCCGCTATAGCATGATGCTGAATCGATTATGCTTATAGTCAAAACGGGTCCAAATTCCAGGTCATCGGCCCCTCAATGGTATTGATCGCTAGGAAAGTAGAACTATGATATGTGTAATGTTGCGGTACTAATCAAAAGTAGCGGAGACTCGCGGTATTCCACACATTATGGTACTATTCACAGGTAGTGTAATGCGCACATGTAACACAGACCTATGGTGTTTCGCACATTGCGGCGCTATTTGCAGGCAACGCAAACCTATGGCGTTCCTCACATAAGTGGATTAACCACAGGGACTAGTACTATCCCGTGGAATTCCTCACATAGGGAGAAGTGAGCATAGGTAAGGCAGAACCATGGTGTCGCTCATATAGGGGTACGAATCACAGGTACTGTAGGACCCACCTCCCGATTTACACACTGTCGCTACTAATCACAAACCTATTGTGTATGTAACATAGTGGTACTACGCGCAAGTACATGCAACCCAAGGTGTTCCCTGCGTGATGGTACTAATTACAAGTAGTTTCATGGCTCTAACTGGATCATCCCTTGGTCGCCCCTTTTAGTCGCCTCTTACGACAAGCAGCGGATACCGTGGGGGAATTCTTCGCCTGCCTCCCCCACCCACAGGGGGAATTCAGAAAAGAAAAGGAATCCAGAATGAACGCAACTTTACCGGACGGTATATTTTGCTTGAATACGCCATTACACTACTCGTTCACTTGTATAGATCTTTAAAAAAAAAAAAAAAAAGATTTAGTGCAGCCAGCATGAATATTTTAATGTGAAAACATGTTCTTTCTTTTTTTCACCGTCAACGAACACACTTTTCGACTGTCTTAAAGCGATACATAAAGGCCCCACTTGTGGCAACTGCCGGCATTATGGTATAACTGTGTGTGGTGCCTACCACAGACTGCACTGCGGCGGTAAAGAGATTTAACTTCTACGAATATTTCTACTGCTGTCATGGTTTTTACTTTTTTGCTGGCCTTCGTTTTCGTCATTACAAATGTTATTTTCCGGTACAACACCATTGCGCTTCTTAAAGTCACGTACCCACGTGTGGCACGCTTTAAACCCCGCGGATTGTTCTTCATGAGCAACTTGCATAGCCCACCGCTAGATGGTCACGTGAATTATTTCAATTATTTCGATGGGAATAATCTCTCTCTTATTCTGACAGTACGTGCTATTGCATATATTATTGTACCAGTAAAATATAGCCCGACTCTGCAGTCGATTTTAAAAGCGCACCAAGACATTTCTCAGGGCAACCCTACGTGACAGTTAGCTAGGGCTTCGTACAGGAGCATAGGTCCTATCTACAAGAAAATTGAGATTTCTCTGAAGAAATTAGTTTATTGAAATTAAATGCAGGTCGAATTGCATATCACCTTGATGCAGATATTCGATGTCTTCAGAATCGCCTACCAGGTAAACCTTGTAATCCCAGGTCTCCTTGTCACCATGGAATCGAATCCGTTCTGCGGGATCCTTTCGTCACCATGGAACAGAGCTGAAACACCCATGTCCGTCCGATATGGGGGTCGAACTCGTATCTCGTACCTGAAGCTCTAGGCGATCTCGAAGCTCTCCGACGATCTTGGCGCGGGGTAATCACTCGTGATTTACTTGCACGAGTGTCCACATTTACACAGTCCTCCGACACATTTATTCGTAACACGAAGTTTGAAGTAGTCAGAGCTTTACTTGTCACTTGTAGATAGCAGAATTTAAATGTCATTTAAAAAGTTGAAGATGCGGGTAGCATCGAATTAAGAAAGAAAAGAATAAATCGCAGTACATGGGTAGCGACTTCTGGAAATAATGAAACTAAAGCTTGTTCACGTACTGTGCACTGTTCGTGGTTGCTTTCCACAGTAAATGTTGCACTTGATATATATATATATATCTCAAGAGAGAGAGAGAGAGAGAGAGAGAGAGAGAGAGAGAGAGAGAGAGAGAGATGCTCAAGAGTTCGTCCAATGGACACTGATATTAGCTACGAACTGATAAACTGTTAATCACTCTTATGAAATAATAAAGTTTAGAAATTATGTACAGTTATAAATTCAATCCAGTTTGAATTGATTACCATTCACTTCAACACAGAATCAATCACTTGTATCGGAGAGCACTTGAGCGTTGAACTGCGCAATAGGCAAACACTTGTATTATTATAGCGAAGCAGTTTAGGCACTTTCAAGATCACCTTTGCGTATCAAACGAAATAAATTGAATTGAGTTTCAAACTAGAGAATTCTAAGAAAAACTCCACAGTTAATGACATAATGTTGCAGTGTCGATTCTCGACCGGGTTAGGTTTTTTAATTGTAAATGATTAATACCCCTGGCCTGGGGCATAAAACAGAAAAAAAAAAGCGAGTACTTAGAGTATGATTTTACAACAAATATTTTACTAAACAGTGTACGTCATAACAGCCGCCTCCGCAATTTGGGAGGGCCCGGGATCGATTCCGACCAGCTCAGGGATTTTTACTTTATCTCAGGTTTCGCGATGACAGTGAGGTCAAGACCCGGTCTAGAAAGCCGAGAGTAACGGTCGAGAGGATTCGTCGTGCTGAACACACGTCACCTCGTAATCTACTGGCCTTCGAGCTGGGCAGAGGTCACTTGGTAGGCCAAGGCCTACCAGAACTGTCGCGAAAAGGGGCTTTTGTGTATACTACTACTACTACTACTACTACTACTACTACTACTAGTACTACTACTACTATTCTACTAATACTAATATTGTCCGACTCGTTGGCTGAATGGTCAGCGTACTGGCGTTCGTTTCAGAGAGTCCCGGATTCGATTCCCGATTCGAACCTTCATTGGTTAATTCCAATTTCCCGGGGGCTGGGTGTTTGTGCTGTCCCCAACATCACTGCAACTCACACATCACACACAAGACTATCCTCCACCACAATAACACGCAGTTACCTACACATGGCAGATGCCGCCCAACCTCATCGGAGGGTCTGCCTTACAAGGGCTGTACTCGGCTAAAAATAGCCACACGAAATAATAATAATAATAATAATAATAATAATAATAATAATAATAATAATATATTCTGACAGAAAAATCTTCAATAATCGCCAACGTGAACTTGAAGTACGTAATACAAACAACTTTCATGTACTAATGGAATATTACAACGCATGTTTCACCAATTGTTTATTATAATATTAATCATGTATTATGACAGAATCCTAAATAATCGCCAATATGAAATTCAATTTTTCTTTTTTTTTCTCGACTAGGAAGAGGGAAGGAAGCGGCCCGAGGCCTTAAGTTAGGTACCATCCCGGCATTTGCCTGGAGGAGAAGTGGGAAACCACGGAAAACCACTTCCAGGATGGCTGAGGTTGAGTGGACCCCGTTCCAGCCCTCGTACCACTTTTCAAATTTTGAGGCAGAGTCGGGAATCGAACCCGGGCGTCCGGGGGTGGCAGCTAATCACGCTAACCACTACACCACAGAGGCGGACCATGAAATTCAATTACCGGTACATAATAACAAAACACCGGCGAGCGTATTGCGTATGACAACGATTTCTTATCAGTTATTGCTTATAATAATAATAATAATAATAATAATAATAATAATAATAATAATAATAATAATAATAATAAGGCAACAAGACTTAACGTGGTCCTTGAATTATAATGAAAACTTACAACCTATTTTCCAGTCAGTGACCGGGTCAGGAATGGAATGAATGAAGCCCCCATCCTGCGGCGAGGTTAGGAATTGTACAGACTGCCGAAGCCTGTCGCACTCCTCTGGGGCTATGATGAATGACTGACAGATGAAATGAAATTATGTTGGAGAGTGTTGCTAGAATGAAAGATGACAGGGAAAACCGGAGTACCCGGAGAAAAACAAATCTCATGTGAAGTGACCGGGATTTGAACCACGGAATCCAGCGGTGAGAGGCCAACGCGCTGCCGCCTGAGCCACGGAGCCTTTTAATGGTTTAATCTATGTTCGAATTATGTTAAGAGGATTTACCCATATTAGATTTGTTTTCATCGTTCATGTGCAATTCATAATGATTTACCATCGATATCTGTTTATCAATTTCCTGATCACGATAAATAAAGACGTGAAATTAAATGTCCGTGGTCTGCTATGCCGATACTTTCTGACTCGACACGTTTAATTTTATTTCAACTACACCATTACGCTCGTCGTCTTCGTTAACGATATTCTACGATACTCTTAAAAAACCCAATGGGCAAATGAGCAGCAACATGTATGATATTTCATGTTATTTTCCGCGCCTCGACACGCAAGCAACCCCGCAATGAGAGTCAAGTTCGCTTGGAGTCGCGAGGCTTCATGCGAAGTGACCGTGCGGCCCCGCAATACGCATCAGGTTAACTTGGAGACGAGAGGCATCATGCGAACCGGGACCGGTGTTCCGTGTCGATGGAGTCGACGCTCTCGATTCCAGGCTTCAGTCGCGCCCATCCCTATGAGATAGTACTGCACGACGTTATGGTATTCGAGTATGCTAATTTAATTTTCTGTACAGACGGATCAGCCTAGTACGATATCTCGTTGCAGTACATTAGCCTGGGTGAAAGATTCCAAACAACGGACAGTCACTGCAAGACGTGACGTCCAATTTTGCCGCAGAAACTTATGGAATGTTCTATTATGTATTGCAAGGGAAGATAATCATTGAAATGGAAGCTTCGAGAATAAACCTGGCCGAGGAACATCGTTTTCAATAGTATTATAGTGGAATATTCGGGATTACGACAACTCAATGAAGTGCTGTAAACTGATAAATAAAGCCAAGATTTGAAGCTTTCTGCAGGGTTGAACCACAGTGTACATCACTGCACCAGTTAAGTATTGTAAGGCGAACTATTAGACTACAACGAGTGTGGATCAAATTTTAATATAAAATTTTAGAGTCAGCAATATCAACGAAAACCAGTTATCATCGCCCGACCAAGAAGGAAATCCTGGGGAACTCGAAAACACCGCTGGAGCGATTCTATACTATTTGACCGCACAGGAATCCTGATGTGTTAAGCCGACGTGTATGTGAGCCAGCACGATGAATTTGTTCATCTACAATCCGCCATAATCCGGAGGAGGAACCTACATCTACACCTATATTCAAGACGCCGGAGATTTACATCGGAATAAGTACTTTTGTCACATTTTCCTTTCTTTCGGTAGATTGCTAGTTGGACTGTATTATATAATGAATCGTTAGATTTAGTTAGAGATGTAGTATTTAAATTGTGGTGATGGTAGAATAGTCATTGACTTATTGATTCATTGATTTCATTTTTGATGAGTTCTTGGAATATTGCTGTGTTGATTCAGTGATTGATAGCCCCAGTTGTTAGTGAATTCCACGAGGTTACGTATAATTAAGGCCTTAAAAAATGAATTACGAGGGAATGAAGGCTAATAATAATAATAATAATAATAATAATAATAATAATAATAATAATAAATTAGCAGATTATATTAAAGCAATAATTTAATCGAAGCATTGGTAGAGAATGACTTGTGAAGCAATTCTGACCTTAGAAGGGAAGGTGATAGCTGTGGACAGTAGGCAGCTCATCGAGATTATGCGTTTAGGAATAATAATCATGGATATAATAATGGGGTCGGAACAATTTAAAGTTGTTGTTGAGAATTAAATGTGAGCGACGATTGCGATGATTAATTTTTATGATAATATACAACATGATGACCGCTTGGGTACATGTTAGTCGTAAGGGTATTGTTATTTATGGTGATATGGTTAATTATTCAGGGAATAACAACCTTTGGCTCAACTACTTATATTGTGTAAAGTAAAGACTTAGTAATTTTTCCATCAGGCTATATGAGTGCATCCTTCGATGCATCGCTAACTGATGGTGGCGATGATTTGATTTTTCTTATTCATCCTATTTGCTATTATCTGGAAATAATGCAAGGGCCTTCAACCTAATTCTGAAGGGAGACATCATAATAATAATATTATTATTATAATAATGATAATCTTGATGCTATGATAAAATCTGCTGATAAATATTTGGGGGAGATTGTGTGATTGTGTGACAATTTATCCATGTGTTTCAACAGTGGTATTTGTTTTTGGTGATTTTTCATGTGGTTTATTGTCATGTGGAGTTTTGATTCCGTTTGTTGCGCGTTTCACTACGTGATACTCTGCTATCTATCCACAGTATTTTAATAAGTGAATGATTGTTTAAAAGTTTAAATAAAAGAATACAGTCGAACGTAATCTGAGGAGGGGAAACTTGCCAAAGAATTTCCAATGGAATTTTAAAGAATTTACCAAGTAAATGTTAAAAGGAATTTTCTTACGTTAATGTTCAAAGATTTTCCAAGTATTTATAAGCGAATAAGAATTTCCCAATGGAAATGTTGCAAGAATTTTCCAAAGATTTGTAAAGGAAATTTCCAGAGAAGTAATCAATGAATTTTCCAAAGAGTCATGGTGAATTGGTTGAAGGGGATTAGCCCAGAACTTGTATAAAGGAGCAGTAAAATTGGTAAAGAATTTATTCATCAAGGGAATATTGTATAATTTAATGATCTAATGTAGTAATATTGGTCATAACGTCATTGTCGCTAACATTATGATTGGTTCAATGTTACAGTTCCGTAAATCGATGATTTTGACCAGAAGCATGGTTTCGGACGTGGTGTTTAAATGGAGATGGGTTTAATCGAATGGAACCCATAAGCATGTAGCGTACATATCTTCACATTACAGATCAGAAGCAGTCAATTTGAGTTGTATTGGTGTAAATAGTTTTTTTCTTTTCTCATCCGCATGTCCAGACTATTGTTTATTTAATAAATGTTGTTGTTATTTTTGCTCCGATTTTTTTTTTTATCATACTGTGTCACCTATCGAGTCAGTCACCTATAGCCCTGCAAATTATAAATTTCATAAGGTCTGTCCCGAAACAGTAAAGTTGGCCCTGCGAACGTTCCACCCTTTGGGACTCTTGCTCCGCCGACTGAGCGACCCCGGAAGAGGGGACAATATATAGTTCGTCTTTAGCGGTTCTTGGTTAGCTATCACCTTCTACCATTATCGGAATAGTTTGCTTCAGGATCACGTGATGTCATTTGAGGCAAACGTGAGACGACACGCTGTCTATGAGAAACGTCATTATTTTCTAGGCAGCTTCTGATGACACTTGGAAATATCAGTATGTAAAAAGGTGAACACAAGCTTTGAAACAGATGCAAACCAACCAACAGACCCATCACCATACCGTCCATAGCGTTCAGCACTTCATGTTCTTGCACGTTGAATGTTCAACATTTTTCTTCCAGTGCTAAAATAACTTTGCCCACGTTGATTACTTGCCCACACAACGGCGTAAGTGTATGCCAGCATGGTCTCAAATCAGCTGTTGGACAGTGCGAGTTGCGGGTGGGGTATGGAGTAGCGGCCTCTCGATAAGTGAACCCAGCACGCGGTGCAGTATGGCTTTCATATGTAACTCAATTATGTTCTGTTGTTCTATAGTTATCTTGTGTGAGGATTTTTGACGCCAGGATATTTGTGAACTGAAAACGGCACCCCTTGACAAATACTTCGCATAGCACTTCTCCTCATTGAAATGTTTTACTAAGACCACCTTTTAAGCAACAGTCTATAAAACACGTGCATAAGGAAACTACACTGCCAAAATGTCCGGCTCCATGGCTAAATGGTTAGCGTGCTGGCCTTTGGTCACAGAGGTGCCGGGTTCGATTCCCCGTAGGGTCGGGAATTTTAACAATAATCGGTTAATTTCGCTGGCACGGGGGCTGGGTGTATGTGTCGTCTTCATCATCATTGCATCCTCATCTCGACGCGCAGGTCGCCTACGGTGGTCAAATCGAAAGACCTGCATCTGGTGAGCCGAACTTGTACTCGGACACTCCCGGCACTGAAAGCCATACGCCATTTCATTTTTCACTGCCAAAATAAACGTGTTAACAATGAAGGTACCTGGAAGAATCTATCATTTCATTTTGGCGTAAGGAACTAAACCTGCTACGCTGCCTTTTAACAGCTAATACTGTAGCTGCACTGTATACACAGTATCATGTGGGTTCTTTTCTCGGATCATCATATCATTTCCGAATCCGAACAGAGCACAGCCCCAATTACTTCGGACTACCGCGGTTCTACCGTACTACTTTCTTCATTTTTAAGAATACAGCGGCCCTTTCACTAGATTACTACATCACATATATTCGGTACAGAGCAATGCCGTATTATTTTCTTATTCTTCTTATTCTTCTCCTCCTGAGGTTGGCGATCCAGCTGATTATGATTACACGTTGAACAGCGGATCTGAAGTCCGACTCGTTGGCTGAACGGTCAGCGTATTGGCCTTCGGTTCAGAGGGTCCCGGGTTCGATTCCCGGCCGGGTCGGGGATTTTAACAATCGGTTAATTCCAATGGCACGGGGACTGGGTGTATGCGTTCTCTTCATCATTTCATCCTCATCACGACGTGCAGGTCGCCTACGGAAGTCAAATAGAAAGACCTGCTTGGCGAGCCGAACCCGTCCTGGGATATCCCGGCACTAAAAGCCATACGCCATTTCATTTCAGCAGCTCCGAAAATTTTGGTAGATGTTCGTCAGAACCAACGATGTTGATCCTCAAGCTAGAAATTCCTGCCGTTCCACTGATATTCCTTCGCTTGTTCTTCAACGATGAGTAGGGCCACTTCAAAAAATTCACCTCTCGTGATAAATTCAATGTACTGGAGTCGTCAGGAGCTCTTCATTTTTAATCATCCGTCTAAGGAAAACCTCATTAGTTTCCCCTCTCTATTCACGATATTCGGAGCTTTATTCTGCACAAATACAACTCGAAAGTTCCGATTCGGTTTCCTTTCGGTGGACTGAATATCCAGCTTTCCAAACCATATAGAAGATAGAGAAAATGTAACAGCACAGGATCCAAACACAGAGCCGATCGCTAAGATTCCTACTGTTAAAATCATGTTGACAAACGCCCTTCTCGCCTTTTCAAATCCTTGATAGTACGTCTTTCTTAGGATCAAAATACCGCATATTAATCTGCATAAAAGTACTGAACTGTAAGAATCATTACAAATTCGAAGCAGCATTAGGTAACCGGCAGAGACGCACATGCCTCATCGACAAAGGTGAGCATTCTTAAACGATGAGAACAAGGCTGTATTCTTAATACCGAGGAGTGTCGTTACATGAAAAAAAGCTGCTTACATATGAAACAGTCAACTGAACTATTCTTGACCAAACCGGTTTTCAAAAGCGTAAGGAACTCGTCGGGAATAACAATTATCCGGGAGATAATCACTCTAGATAAATTACCAGCGGCAAGGTCACCCTCCGGAGGTGTAGCAGCAACTATTCTCTCGACACTTTCCTGCAGAACAAAGCCTCCTGAAGACAATGGCAAGACTCAATGTGCAGAATGACAGTACACACTACATTATAAATCATGTCGTAAATTCATCCATGGCCAATCGGTGGGCAATCAATTACCTACCCCAAATAACCTAAGAGATTTTATAACTTAGCTTATGACAGCAAAATATTAAGAGAAAGAACGCACTATTGATGAACGCACCTGTCAGTGTTCTTAATACACTGTAATATCCATACTATTCTGCTGCCTTAACTGTTTTTTTCTTCTTCTTCTTCTTCTTCTTGTTCTTGTTTCTCCTCCTCCTGGCCTTTCGCCAAATATCTGGGGTAGGCACCCTGTATCAATTAGCTCATTTTTACGGTCGGATGGCTCTCCTGACGTCAACGCTATCTGGAGGGATGTGTTCACTACTGCGTGTTTCTGTAATGGTTCGTAGAGTATTAATTTTTACGTTTCCACCGAGAAGAATGTCCAAAGATCAGGTTTAAGACATTGCCCCAACTGACTGCGTGAGCAGTAAGCTCAGATGTACTCTACACTATGATCATAACTTGCGGATTTCGACACTGAAGGTAGACGAGCGAAATCCATTCGGAGCGGTGAATGGTCAAAAAAAGCAAGCAAGTTTCTCCTTTTATGTGACCTTTGATGGCCCAATTTTACATGCAATCCGAACCATAAGGTCGGAGATTTTCATTCAAAAAATCCCGTATGTATAAGCTCGGTTTCGAATCACGGCCCCCTTAAAGAAAGGCCACTGGCGATACCACTCAAATTCCAGAAATGAAGATATCGGGAAACGAACGGGCCATGAACGGGGTGAAAATTAGATCGTCTAGATCTTGCAAATCGAATATCGTCGAGGTCGTATTAGAACGGTTGACTAAGAAATATCCAATAGGAGCGTGAGGAGTCTGGCACAAGGGATCCCATCGTCACTTGTAGGCACTCCCAAGTAGACATGCCTTAGGAGATCTATGTGAAAGATAAGATCCGTTCCTTCACTACACATGAATTTATGAAGTATACAATTATACAGTTTAACATACACACGTACAAGGAATTGAAGAAAATGCCCCTCATTTGAATCAATGAACATATAGTAGTTCATCAATATCCACTGCTCTAACCTTGAACATGTAACTAAATAATAATAATAATAATAATAATAATAATAATAATAATAATAATAATAATAATAATAATAATAATAATAATAATAATGGTGTGTGGCATCCGAAGAAGCCTGGTGCAGGTCTTTCGAACTGACGCCGTATAGGCGACCTGCACGTCTGTAAGGATGGTTCCCAACCTATGATAACTTCTAATAATGAAGCTGGCACACAAACCCAGCCTCCGGGCCATCGGAATTAACCAATGAAGGTTAAGATCACCGACCCGGCCGGACCAAGGACCAAGGACCAAGGGGGATGTTTTCATTCCCCTCCCGGAGGGGGAGGGGCGGGCCACCTAGAAGGTAACGCCTTCTCTCTGGCCAGGAGATTTGGCGGGGTTCGGGGATTTGGAATGGTTTGAAGTTAGAAAGGGGGAGAGTTAGGTTTTTAGTGAAGTGGGGGAGTTTGGCCTCTTGGCTAAGTGTGCAGCATGTGCCCTTGTGCTTTTTATTAAGAATTTTCTTACAATGGTTACATGTAATTACAATATTGTTTTAGAATACAAAGGTTATGCATTGATTTCTTACATACTAGTGAGTAGGATGGGAAGGATTTGTTGATAAAATGCTGTGATATTTGCTAGGGACGTGAGTAGAAGGTGGAGGAGATTTGTATTATGGTGTGGATTCGGGAGATGGTGTTGGGGACGGGGTTGGTTGCGAGGTGGGTTTGGGCGGTTTTGGGTTTTGGGTGGGGAGCGAGATGGTTCCACTCGGTGTTGCTTCCCGAAGAGCTGAATTCCGTGTTGGATGAGGTGCTGGGTCTCTTCGGGAAGCTGGAGATGTAGCCGCACCATGCAGGTCGGCCCGGCTGCATTCTGGATTCTGATGGCTTTCTTTGGTTGGAGTCCTGTGTTTCTGATTTCTTGTAGGATGAGCTCCGGTGGGATGGCTGGGTTGATGCCTCGGATGACGCAGCTGCTGGTGCTTTCTTGTGTTGTTGGTGGCTGGGTAGTTCGGTGAGGCCCGGACTCGGACTCGGGAGCTGGTGGCGGTGGTACTGGTCGTTCTGTTTCCATTGCACTGTTGAGGACTTCTTCTTCTGTTGTTGGTGGCCGGGTAGGGTTGGGGAGGGTTGATGTGGTGGGAGACATCATGATGGGAGTGGAATGGGCCATGGTTGTAGTAGTTACAGGAGTAAGGGGAGCGGTTCGGGCGGGGGTAGTAGCAAGGGTGGTGGTGATGGTAGTTACTGGGGTGGTGAAAGGATGGGTTGACGGTTGGTGTGGTGGGGTGTATGGTGGGGGGGTGTAGGGTGGTGGAGGTATCTTTGTTGCCGTTCGTGGTGACTGGGGTGGCTGGGTTCCCGGGTCCGGTCCGAGATCGTTTGCCATGTACGGTGGGCATGGCTCTGCAAGGTGTGGTTTGCCGTGGATATATATTCCATATCTGATGGCTGCGTGTACTGCCCGTTCTGTGGCTAACTTGATTAGCACTGTCAGTGGGGGTGAAGTCTACTTGGATTCTTGATAGATTTATTGCTGGTACTCCTTCGTTCTTGAGGTAGGCCAGTAGAGCTGCATCGCTGAAGGAGAGATCTACACCGGATAAGATGATGTTTGGCATGATGGGGGAGGCCGGCTTCCTGCTTGGTGCCTGGCCTGATTTTGTTTTATTGGGACGGCTAGGGCACGATAGTAGAGTTGTGGAGTCCCCTAGTCGTAATAAAAACGGTCGGGCACCCCGCCTGGACGAAAGGCCAGCACGGTAACTATGTAGCCATGGAGCCGGAGGTAAGTAAAGGTGAACATTGGTCATTAAAGGTGTGAATATTGCAGCTCTCCACGCAGAAATACACGCCAGTGCCATACCCTATTGAACTAGTGCACGTAGAGTTCAGGCCTTCAAACGTAACGTGTAGCAACTATTGATTGCCATGCAGAGAACATCCCGCGTGAGGTGTCAGTGACTAAGTCATTGAGTCTAGAGGAAGCACGAAGGGGCATTTTAATTTTATTTCGAATCCTAGAAACTTCAATGTGAACCTGAACCTCATGCATACCTCCTGACTAAACACGCAATTCACCTCAATCGACTTTATTTCTCGGGTAAGAACTGCCTGATTAGTTCGGCAGCTATGCAGTAACATTTCAAACCGATTCAATATTAAACGACAACTTTAGAGGGATAAAAGGGCCATGAAGGCCAGGCTTTGCTCCACAGAACTGAAGTGGTACTAATTTTTGGCGTAGGATAAACGAATCCTCGGGCTATGTACCTTTTTAGGGCCATATAACTTTACAGAAGTAGAAGTCTTGCCAGTAAACTTCTCGTCATCCCTGTATGGAAATGCGGGTGCACAAACATGTCTTAACCACCGTGGTTAGCCTATTCCCACCCTACCCCACCCCCAAACAACAGATCTGTACATCCCGAAGTTACAACCAATGTAGGTTTGAAATGCAGCAGTTTCCTTATATCAAAGGGCACGAACACGATGAACTCTTCCTTTCAATAGCCCGGCACGTGATTTAACCTATACAACCAAATTTATGACCTCCTTTGAACAGCAAAGTCATTATTCCAAGAAATTAATAATACTCTACAAATCCATTGCTTTCTTAAAAATGGTTCGTATTCTGCTGCATTAATTTAGAATTTCAATCAAAAGTACTGCGACGCAAGAATATTCATTTAGATAAAAGTGTGTTTTCACACAGGAAGTATACCTACGAGAAGTAGAAGTACCCGGTTCCCTCTCCTGTCAACCGAGTTATAATTCACACCATGGCGACGTAGACTAATTAACTCAGCCTTACAGTATAATCAATGTTATCACTGCAGAGTAAAAAAGAATAGAAAAGAACCAGTCCCACACTCCAACTGATCAAAACTACCATTTAATTACGGCAATGCTCGGTTACTAATAAAGAAAACTGCACATCATGTCGGAAAAGTGCCCTTTCGCTGTACGTTTTCTTCAGAAAATGTTTTATTTATTCTCTTCCCTACTATCCGAAGGGTTCGAAATAGAAAGTCGAGTAGCTGTACAGTGCTATGCCTCAAAATAATTAGAGTTCCCACATGTAGGTAATAAAAGAAGACGTATCTTCATCAGTAGCTCAAAAAAGGATTTACTGCTCCAGCTAAGGCGATCACACGCCCCAGTTTGGCAGAGACAGCCCTCTCTCCCCCATGGACTCTCTCTTGCCACGTAGTCCCAAGCAAATCAGACATTGTTTCCACTCATATGCGCGAGGATTCCACATTCTCATCTTCCACCCCCCCCCCCCCCTCCCAGATCTCCTGTAGTCACCTCCTGTTCTCTTCAGGTCCCTACGGTTTAGGTTTGCGAGGTATCACAAATCTGTCGTTTTCGCGTCTTCCATTACCCTTCTCTCATTCAGTATAAAGAGAAGATGACACAATTTCATTCACTAAAAGAGCAGTCGAAACCGCCTCACATACACTGACTGACAGAGCAAATGCAACACCAAGGAGTGGTTCGAAAGGGATGAAAGTTGGGGAAAAAACAGAGACGGCACGGACGAATAATTGATGTTTATTTCAAACCGATATGCAGGTTACACAATGCGCACGGCATCGACTCAGTAGGATGTAGGACCACCGCAAGCGGCGATGCACGCGGAAACACGTCGAGGTACAGAGTCAATAAGAGTGCGGATGGTGTCCTGAGGGATGGTTCTCCATTCTCTGTCAACCATTTGCCACAGTTGGTCGTCCGTACGAGGCTGGGGCAGAGTTTGCAAACGGCGTCCAATGAGATCCCACACGTGTTCGATTGGTGAGAGATCCGGAGAGTACGCTGGCCACGGAAGCATCTGTACACCTCGTAGAGCCTGTTGGGAGATGCGAGCAGTGTGTGGGCGGGCATTATCCTGCTGAAACAGAGCATTGGGCAGCCCCTGAAGGTACGGGAGTGCCACCGGCCGCAGCACATGCTGCACGTAGCGGTGGGCATTTAACGTGCCTTGAATACGCACTAGAGGTGACGTGGAATCATACGCAATAGCGCCCCAAACCATGATGCCGCGTTGTCTAGCGGTAGGGCGCTCCACAGTTACTGCCGGATTTGACCTTTCTCCACGCCGACGCCACACTCGTCTGCGGTGACTATCACTGACAGAACAGAAGCGTGACTCATCGGAGAACACAACGTTCCGCCATTCCCTCATCCAAGTCGCTCTAGCCCGGCACCATGCCAGACGTGCACGTCTATGCTGTGGAGTCAATGGTAGTCTTCTGAGCGGACGCCGGGAGTGCAGGCCTCCTTCAACCAATCGACGGGAAATTGTTCTGGTCGATACTGGAACAGCCAGAGTGTCTTGCACATGCTGAAGAATGGCGGTTGACGTGGCGTGCGGGGCTGCCACCGCTTGGCGGCGGATGCGCCGATCCTCGCGTGCTGACGTCACTCGGGCTGCGCCTGGACCCCTCGCACGTGCCACATGTCCCTGCGCCAACCATCTTCGCCACAGGCGCTGCACCGTGGACACATCCCTATGGGTATCGGCTGCGATTTGACGAAGCGACCAACCTGCCCTTCTCAGCCCGATCACCATACCCCTCGTAAAGTCGTCTGTCTGCTGGAAATGCCTCCGTTGACGGCGGCCTGGCATTCTTAGCTATACACGTGTCCTGTGGCACACGACAACACGTTCTACAATGACTGTCGGCTGAGAAATCACGGTACGAAGTGGGCCATTCGCCAACGTCGTGTCCCATTTATCGTTCGCTACGTGCGCAGCACAGCGGCGCATTTCACATCATGAGCATACCTCAGTGACGTCAGTCTACCCTGCAATTGGCATAAAGTTCTGACCACTCCTTCTTGGTGTTGCATTTGCTCTGTCAGTCAGTGTATATATCCTTTACTTCTTCCATTAGGAGGGACATAATGTCAACTATTGCGTTCTGTGGAGGTCGGCGGTGGGTTGTGATGTATGTAAATAAAAATGTGTACCAAGACGAACACAAATAACCATCCCCTGACCTAGAGGAATTAACCAGACAGTTAAATCCCCATCCCCACCGGGAATCGATTCCATTGACAACCTGAACAGAAACCCACTACGCTGATTATTCAGCCAAGGGAGCAGGACTTTCGCCTCACTTTTACACATTAAAAAAAAAACTTAGTAACATTCTCATGCTTATTGTATATATAAAGAAGACAATATGGGCTACGACTCAAAAAACAAACAGAATAGATATGTCAGACATATGCAGGGTGGTCAGAAACAACGTGAACCGGCTATACTACCGTTACAGGATTGGTCATACTGATAATTTTTTTAAATCGATATCTCACGCCGTTGCCATTTTATCACTTGCTGAAGTTAACGAATCAGATCACTTCGGGGGCGAATTCAAATGGGCTTTGTGCGGCGGTGTTGCTAAATCTGGAGGTGGCTTAGACCGGCTTGAATGTCATGCAGAGAAATAAGCATCAAACACACCCTAGGTTTCAGCCGGTGTCACCGCAGCGTACTTGCTCACGATCCTATCAGCTCGGAGGTCCGTGTCCCAAACCCTCCCATGGCGAAGTTTTGCTCTTAGACTGGTGCTCTCAAGCCGGTCTTATGCCACGTGCAGATTTGGCAACAGCGCTGCCCAAAACGCCCACGGAGCGTTTTGTTTCGCTAACTTGAACAACAGGGCGAGATAACGAATTATTTTTTCAAATTATTATCAGTATGACCAACACTCTAACGCTCATTTACGCGGTTCACGTTGTTTCCGACCATCCTGTATAAGAAATCGGAGCAACCGAAATTGTAGGCGAGGACTGGTTGCGAGTGACGAAGTTTATACAGGGGACTACGATTGCTGACAACGGCGAACTTGTCGAACAAGAGAACGCAAGGATTCATGTCGCCTGGATGAAGATTTGAATTCTTTGTATCATGCTTCAACCATGTCACCAGTAAGTCTTTTGATCGAAATAGTAGCTGAATAGACTATTATTATTATTATTATTATTATTATTATTATTATTATTATTATTGCTACTTATAAAGTGTTCAGTCATGTTAAAGTGGTACTAAAGGAGATTTAATGCGTATCATTGATGTCGAAGTTTATTGGAATCATCCCATGTCAAAAGCTGGCGTTTCTAGTGAACAATATGCTCTCTGACAGACGCTTTAAGGTGTTTCTGAATGGACTATCTAGCAGACGGAGGACTCTAAACAATGGCCTACCTCAGCGATCAGTTCTGGCCCCCATTCTGTTCAACTTGTATATTCATGATATGCCAGGCACTGACTCATTGAAAATCCAGTACGCAGGCGACTTAGCGTTAGTCTTCCAGATAAAGATCTTAAGCACTATGAGAATGTACTGACAAGCGATATGATGAAATTGACTACTTCCATAAATGGAAACTTCAACCTAACCCAAATAAAACTGAGGTTACTGCATTCCATCTTAATAATAACGAAACCCATAGGAAGCTGCACATGACTTTCGACGGAAGTACTGCATAACTACAATCCAAAATATCTAGGAATCACTCTCAAGAAACTTGGCTCCAGAGAGAATCTACTCCGCAAGATTGCCGGAAGTAGCTGGGGTGCGGACGCCAATACCCTACACTCGGCTGCACTCGCTTTTGTGTATTCTGCTGGGGAATACTGTGCTCCTGTATGGCAAAACAGCATTCACACAACAAAGATTGAAGTCTAGCTTAATGAAGCCATGAGAGTTATCAGTGGCTACCTGTCTTAGCTAATACTGTCCCGCAAGATCTAAGGAGCATTTAACGGAGATCTGAGGCTTCTACACCAAGTGACTCCGAATGCTATGGAGTGGTAATTATTTTAAGTTTCTTAACACCTGCTGCACCGAACTTAACAGTACAGCTTAATTTCGAAATATCTTCTACATTATTTGCACAAATGAAACAATTAGAAAAGTAATAATAAAATACCCTCTTATATAAACAGAATGGAACTAGTAAGAAAAATGCAGAGCAATAATTGGAATCTTCCTCAATGGCCGGAGTTAGAAACCTACTCAATTCTTCAAATAACTTTTCTGTGTGTCCGAATGCTGCGATAGATCTTCCGGTAAAACACTGTAGTGCCCATCGTGATTTTTAACATTTTGAACCAAGAGTGGATTAACCCGAAACTAAGCATTTCCGTCACCTTATTTTTACTAACGTTGCAGGAAATCACCTTCACCTGACGACTCCATACCGAATGAGAGAAATGAACATGGGTCTTTCGGTGCGAACGTACTTGTTGCAGTATCATGTGTCAGGCAACATGTGCGGTGCGCCATGTTGCATGAATTATCAACTATGAAACGCGCATAGGACCTGTGGTGCGTTGTACACTGACTTAGCAAATGTCATGGAATAGTCACATAATGGCCCTGCGAACTGCAGTGAGACGCCATGGAAGTGAGTCGACAAGTCCCTGGTAGTCCTCTGGACGCAGCTGACACCAAATCGTTTGCAGAGCGGCCACCAATGCTGGTCTGTTCGTGGGTGCAGGTTCCATGGCACGGAGCCTGCGTTCCAGAACATTCCAGATATGCTCGATAGGGTTCATATCGGGGCTCCTGGGTGGCCATGGCAGTCGTTGGACCTCCGCTGCATGTTCCTGGAACCATTCCCGGGCGACGTCGGAGCGATGTGGCAGCGCATCATCTTGAAACACCGCAGAACCGTCTGGGCGCTGAAAGGCCAAAAGTGGGTGGAAATAGCCTCCGAGCACCTCAACATACCGCGTACCCTTCAAAGTTTCTTCCAGAACAACTAGGGGGCCCATTCCATACCAGGAAAATGCAACCCAGACCATAACAGAGACACCAGCGCCCTGGACCACACCTTCAAGGCAGGCCGGATTCATCGTGTCATGTGGTCTGCGCCATACACGGTGCCTCTCATCGGTATGGTGCAGTTGGAATCGTGATTCGTCCAACCATACCACGTTACGCCATTGTTCCAGTGTCCATCCCTGGTGACTGGCGGCAAATGCGCGTCGTTGTGCCCGATGACGTTGGGTTAACAGTGACACCCGTGTGCGACGCCGGTTCACATACCCCACAGAACCCATGTTCCTACGGATTGTCCACTGGGAGACGTGTCTAGCACGGCCTGTGTTGAATTGAGCCGTGATTTGTTGCACGGTTGCCCGTCTGTCACTACTGACAATCCGTCTCAGATGTCGCCGGTCACGGTCATACATCGAGGATGGCTGGACGGCCGGTCGTTCGTCTGTTGTGGGCGGTGATACCCGCATTCAACCATTCACACGGTTGATCGTGTGAAGCCGAATTCCCGCACCACTTCCGAAATCGCACTTCCCATCCGTCGGGCACCGACCACCATACCCCGTTCGAACGGTGTCAGCTCACGGCGACGTTCCATGTTACACCTGTCACATGCACATCCACTGCTCACAAGGTCTCCTATACAACTGCCGCTGGCACAGGGGGAGTGTGGTGGGCAGACAACACACCTGCACATCAGTGCTCCGCTACCTCATGACATTTGCTCAGTCACTGTAGAACAAGATGTTGAAATAGTCAACCAGTATCTCTAGATTAGGTCGTGCTTCCAATGTAAACATCGGAAAACGATATATTTTTGCGCTGTTCCAGGAATTAAATGAGTGGAAGTTGACTACGATGGTTTGGGTAATGCTGAAGCAGAAGCAAATACGACTGTACATATCGGCTACAGGCTGAAAGTAATCGTAGAAAGGTCCAAAAGGACGACCTAACTAATGATGGGCCGAAACGCTATATGACGATATTAAGAGCGTAAATCTATGTATTGTTCCCTTCAAATTTGGCCTACAATAAGTAAGTATTTTTTCTGCGAGTGTAAAATTATTATTTCACTAGCTGATGTACCCGTGCTTCGCTACGGAATTCTACATTGTATACAGAATTCTAGGCTAGGAAGTGTACACGTTGAGAGCAAGACTGTATTAAATTGCATACCTCTTAACGTTACCCTAGAAACGCGACGGGGAAGTCACAAACGTCTTTTCTCATATGAAGACTGTTATAGGGAATTTTCATTGTAATGATAGGCCGGCTTGTCTACCATCAGTCACAACCAGGTTGGTGAGTTTTCATTATAATGGCAGACACTCACTCTCCACCAGCCATTTTACATCCTCAGAAAGACTGTCTTAGTGGTTTTCCCAACTGAAATGAACATAGCTCATTGCAATGACGTCAGTAGGAAGGGAGCGATTAAAAGCAATGCTTTCATATGAAATACTCCATCAAATGAAAGACCACACACTTTCTCACTTTTAACGACAGTACTATGCTGGAATTCCAGAGCTGGAATGATCAAGCTGCAGACAACTGTGATCCGTGACACTCTTCGTCTTTTTTCGGCGGTGCGGGAGGGGGGGGGGGGGCGGCGAAAAGTGGAGAGTCCCAGGGCAAAAACTATGCCCTTTTGCTAAACTCGTTTCCTAGGAGTGCCCGATGAGTCGGAAAAACTCAGTTCACTACAGTGGCAACGGAAAAATTTATCTGACTTGGAGGCAATTTTTTCCTCCGAGCCAAAGGAGAAGCCCCCTCTTCACCGCTAATTTGGAATTAAATGAATGTATAATTCAATAAAAGTGAAGAGGAAGAAGCTCTTCTTAAGAAACGGCCCTTTTCAGGGTTGACTTTTGAGTTATTTAGTGAATTGTGGTGCTATAATTTGCAATAGGCTTAAATTGTAATTCTAGACCAGGTCTAACTACTACTACTACTACTACTACTACTACTACTACTACTACGTGAGCCTCTGCCGTAAGTGTGCATACAGCTCATTCAAAACAGTGCGTCAGAGTAGGGATCGAATAGCTGGAAAACTATGATGAACCAGTGTGTTACGTACCTGCAATATCAGAAAATGTATGAACCGGAGGAATAGCATGCTAAAGAAGAAAGTTTTCCAACTCCCCAGCTATTTCCCGCCAATGTTCAGTCAGGCTGTTATACTCGGTACGCAGTAGTAATCCCATCTATCGGAGTTGAGCGGCACCATAAGAAACGAAGAACATCGCAAAGAACAATGGTCAGTGTAAAGTTATTGTTGATCAGTGTTATGCGCTTTCGATATTGTAGGCCTTCTGAAATACCATTCTTATCATAGTCGGTACAGTAAAACTGAATGAAACATAAATGATCGGAAATTGTATTGTCTATAACTTTTTGTTATGTAGTACTTTTCGATAGCACCAATAACATAGGTACCGGTATTTCAAAATTAAATTTTAGGCGGCTTCTCCTAAACTACCATTTCATCTCGGACGAATAAAATTATTTACAGCCTAGACTGTAGTTTATTATTCCCCGACTCTATATAGCGGTTTTCATTAAATTCTGTCAACCTATTTTTTCGTGGCTCGGCGTTGATATGGACTTAGCAACAAAAATGCAAATTCATTAATATCTGTGTTATCAGAGCTGGTACGGTAAAAATGTATAAGACATAATTGATTGGAAATTTAATTCTATGTAACTTTAGTTATATAGTATTTATGGATAGGACCGCTAATATTATAAATATTCAATAATTAAATTGAAGGCCTCCCTTAAACTACCATTTCACTCAGCGTGAATAGAATGATTTATAGCCTAGATTGTAGCGGCTCATCCCCCCGACTTTACATACCGATTTTCATTACATTCTCTTCAGCCGTTTTCTCGTGATGCGTGTACATACATACATACATACATACATACATACATACATACATACAGACAGACAGACAGAAAGTACGGAAAAGTAGTACATTTTCTTGTTACTATGGACATGACCGATGCAGGAATAGCATTCTTTTCAAATTCTGAGCAATGTGCAGACAAAACTCTTATTTTATATAGATTCAGATAGATATAGATTAGCACGGACGATATTCTCCAACCCTGCGTTACAGAGACAGTTTCACCTGTCCAGAACCGGTCTCGAGTTGGTTAGGGGAGCGATGTATTGATTTTTTCTACTGAGTAGTGATGCGCGCGAGTGATGCCTGGAATCGCGGTACTCGACTCTTTCGAGTCCAGGCTCGGGTTCGTTTCGCTTGCGAAGACTCGATGACAGCATGACGTCACACGTTCGCTCTCTCGCCCGCTCTTGGATGGATGAAGCTGAGGTTTTATGGGATTGCGATAGACCGGTACGATATAAATATTCTTAATGAGTGAGCAAAATAAATAATCTGAATTTCATGACGACTTGCGAACGATAATACTACAACTATATACGCATAATAAAGTATGAAAATATCCGTTCACGGCGTCTCTCACCCACTCCACTGAATATGCCTTATATTCTAATATTGATAGTATAGCTTATCTGGCCTTCAGCCCAACTTCGCAGGTTCGATACTGGTTTAGTCCGGTGATATTTGAAGGTGCTTAGATCCGTCAGCCTCGTGTCGGTAGAATTGCTGGCACATAAAAGAACTCCTGGGTGACTAAATTCCGGCACCTCGGCATCTCCGAAAACCAAAAAAATGTACGTAGTTGGACGTAAAACTCATAACATTATTATTATTATCATTATTTAAAATCACTGTCACGGTGTCCGGCTCCATGGCTAAATGGTTAGTGTGTTGGCCTTTGGTCACAGTGGTCCTGGGTTCGATTCCCGGCAGGGTCGGGAATTTTAACCATCATTGGTTAATTTCTCTGGCACGGGGGCTGGGTGTATGTGTTGTCTTCATCATCATTTCATCCTCATCACGACGCGCAGGTCGCCTACGGGAGTCAAATCAAAAAGACCGACACCTGTCGAGCCGAACCCGTCTTGGGATCTGCCGGCACTAAAAGCCATACGCCATTTTTTTTTATTTTTTTTTTTCACTGTCCCGATATGCCTACAGCCTCCCGAAGGTATCATCACCTTGACGAAGGCAAAATATATTTTGCCGGGTGTTTACTGGAGGCGTGCGTGGTCAAATGATCCTTAGAGCTATGCCGGCGGGAGCATCTGCTCCTGGTAGGGCCACCCAAGCCGGACAGGTCTAAGGTGATGATCCAGACTAAGAGTGATACCCTGGTCCTCCAGGTTGGGGGTTGAGCGTAGGGTTAACTCCCCTACCTCGTAAAAAAACAACTAAAACAACTGTTACGGATGCCTTAAGAATGAATAAAGCAGGACTGGAAAATTTGGTGACGAACCGGCGAGAAAAACGGCTAAAGAGAAGGAAAAAGGATATATTAGCAACGTGGAATGTTAAGACATTGAAGAGACCTGGCAAGTTGAAAGAATTAAGGAATTAAATGGCTAAGTATGGAGTGAAAATAGCAGCTCTACAGGAACTGAGATGGAAAGGGCAAGGGATGATGATGTCTGGACAACATATCTTGATGTACAGTGGAGAAAAAGCAGGCAGTAATGGCACATGATTCCTCATACATAAGTCGGTAAAGCAAAGCGTGATCAACTTTACTCCAATCAATGATAGGATGTGCTCTGTGAGAATTGGGGCAAAATTCTTCAACGTAACTGTGTTTTGTGTGTACGCCCCTACTGAGGAGGCAGAAGATGAGAAGAAAGATGCATTTTATACTAAATTGGAGGAAGAAATTAATAAAGTTCAAAGGCATGATGTGAAAATTATCCTTGGAGATTTAAATGCAAAAATTGGTAGAGAAGAGGTGTACAAACACTTAGTAGGGAAAGAGAGCCTGCATGAAGTAAGTAATGGTAACGGATTGAGATTGATTGATTTTGTGAGTGGAAAGCAGATGATAATTAAAAGTACTTGGCATCCTAGGAAAAACATTCACAAGGAGACCTGGATTTCACCAGATGGTGTGACAAGAAATCAAATAGACCATGTTATCATACACAGTCGACATGCATCAGATATTATGGATGTTAGAAGCTGCAGAGGTGCTGATGCAGATACAGACCACTATCTTGTTAGAGTCAAGTACAGACAAAAAATAGATTTTGCAAAAACGGAAAAAGTAACAAGAAAGGCAAAGCACAATATTGAAGGTCTAAAAAATGAGGAATTGCAAGAGAAATACAAAAAGAAAATGGCTGAATCTTAGGAAATAAAAAGGGAATTATGGGAGAATGGAGAAGTGGAAGATAAATGGGAGATACTGAAAACAACTATCAGTGAAGTTGCAGATAGTACCCTGGGAAAGAAGAAATTGGTAAAGAGAGCAGAATGGTTTGATGAGGAATGTTCAACATTAATCCAAGAGAGGAATGATGCTAGGAACAGAATGCTTCAAAGGAGAACAAGACAAACAGTAGAAGAGTATAGAGAGAAACGAAGAAGAGCAGATAAGATACGTAGATATAAGAAAAGAGCTTTTGAAAGAAAGAGAATCGAAGAACTGGATGAAATGAAGGATAGAAACGAGGTACGAAAGTTCTATGATGGAACAAAAGACCTTAAGAGAGGATTTCAACCAAGAGCTGTTTTCTTCAAGGATAAAGATGGAAACCTTCTGGGTGATAAAAGCAAAGTGCTTGAAAGATGGCAGGAGTATTTTTACGAGTTACTCAATGGAAATAATGAAGATGATAGAGAGGAGGAAAATATAAATGTTGATGGGGAAGAAAGAGAATTGGAAGACGAATCAGTAAAACAGCCAGACTTAGAAGAGGTCAAAGCTGCAATTAATGCATTAAAGAATAATAGAGCCCCAGGTGAAGATGGAATGGAGTCAGAGCTGTTGAGATATGGAGGAGAGGGAATAGAAAAGGCTGTTTATGAATTGATTAAGGAGGTTTGGACAAAGGAGGAAATACCCAAGGATTGGACACTGGGTATAATTTACCCAATACATAAAAAGGGAGATAAGGCAGTATGTGGAAATTATCGAGGGATCACCTTGCTGGATGGAACGTACAAGGTTTTTGGTAAGGTACTAGCCTTAAGATTGGAATTATGGATGGAAAGAATATTAGGGGATTACCAAGCGGGTTTTAGAAAACATCGCTCTACTCTGGAACAGATATTTATATTACGACAAGTGCTAGAGAAATTTTATGAATATGACAAACAGCTACATCAGCTGTATGTGGATTTTAAACAGGCATATGACAGTCTAGATAGGAGTAAAATTTACAAGATTATGAAAGAATTTGGAATCCCAAGGAAATTGATTAGATTAACAGAAATGACTTTGAAAACAACAGTATGCACGGTGAGAGTGGAGCAAGATCTGTCAGAGGAGTTTTTAGTGGAGAGAGGACTAAGACAGGGAGATGTACTTTCCACACTGCTTTTTAACCTAGCATTGGAAAAAGTAATCCGTCAATTGCCCATCAACCCAGGGGGAACCATTTTGAACAGATTAGTACAAGTGATAGCATATGCTGATGATGTAGCAATAATTGCAAGAAATGAAAGAGCTCTTGAAGAGAGCTACTCAGTATTACTGATGGGACATTCGATTCATTTTACTGAATCGATTCATTTGATTCCGTTCACGTTACTGAATCGATACAGTGATCCGATTCACGGCTCACTGGTCACCGCTCCTACTGCATCTGTGTAGTATGTGTTGGTAAGACAGCGGCAACAGCATTCAGTGCTCGCAGCTGCCATCTGGTCTTCATACTATGAACTCCTTTCTTAGAAAAAATGCTAGTTACTCTAATACATCGAAGGTTTCCGGCGACGCAGGGTGGGAAAGGTTAGGATTAGGAAGGTAACAGCCATGACCTGAAATAAGGTACAGTCCCAGCATTTCCTGGTGTGAAAATGGGGAAACTACGGAAAAACCATCTTAACGGCTGCCGACGGTGGGATTCGAACCCACCATCCCCCGAATGCAAGCGCATAGCCACGCGATATTAACCGCACGACAACTCGCTCAGTCATTTAAAAAAAAGTATTTTTCTACCAGCTGAGGATTTTTTTAATAGTCATATTTTGTATAGGCTACCCGAGATGTACAGTAGCCCGCTGGTTTTCTGATTCAACATACTGTTATTGCGTCAGTCCACATATGATTGAAGTCTTGTGCAACGATGTGACATATGAACTGAGAGAATAGTGAGCCGTTCTTCCCAATATAAAACAGGTACTTTTGAGTGGTCATGAGCACGACTCATAGTCATAGGGCAGGCTAGAGTCAAGTTTAATTGTCAAATGTCAACTAAGTTATAATACTAAGATTCATTAAACTAATAAATAGTATAACGTAATAGCCTACCTACTTACTAGCTACTTCAGAATTATGTTGTGACTACCTTTTTAACACTGCAAATAAATCCATCTATTGTTTAAACCTCCCTGTAAGAAGAGGACAGTGAATGCAAATGGGTATTATTTCCAAATGAGCTGAGCTCGAGAGTCCATTATAGCATACGATTATTTCAGTGTAGCATGGCTCACTGTATGTCTCGCTGCAGTGAGCCGATAAGGAGCCGTATCATGTGTCTCACTGAGCCGCGCTCGTTCACGATTCTTTCGATGTGCCATGATTCACTGTCCCGCTGCAGCGGAAGCTCGGCTCCCCGTCAATGTCCAGTGAGTGCGCCACTCAGCACTGTCCGCTAGGAGTAAGCTGAATCGTGTGCCGTGAGCTCGCCGTTCCTGTGAATCGATTAACCCGGACACTTGAATGAATCGATACACTGCTTCGAATCATACATTCAGTAGCCAACACTACTCAGTATTAGAAGAGAAAGCACGGGACCTAGGACTAGAAGTGAATATAAACAAAACAAAATATATGAAGATGGGAGATACAGAGGGAGTAAGAGGAAGGACCCCAGTAAGATTAAATGGGAAGGAATATCAAAGAGTCACATCTTTCAAATATCTAGGCTCTATAATAACAGAGGACAATAAAACCTCCGTGGAAATACAGGAGAGGATAACAAGTGGAAACCGATGCTTTTACGCCTTGCAAAATATGTTTAAATCCAGGAATGTCAGCAGAAATACAAAAATTAAAATATACACAACAGTACTAAGACCAATAGTTATATATGGATCAGAATGCTGGGTGATGACCTCCAGAGAAGAACAGTGGCTGTTACGGTGGGAAAGGAAGGCATTGAGAAAGATATTCGGTGCAGTAAGAGAGCAGGATGGGTGGAGAATAAGGACACATGTAGAGCTGCACGGACTGTTTGGCCAGCCAGATATTGTTACTAAAATTAAGCAGGGAAGAATTAGGTGGGCCGGTCATGTTCAGATAATGGCAGAAACCTGCACCGTTAAAAAGGTGTTTATAGGGAAACTTGATGGGAGGAGGAGAGGAAGACCCAGGAAAAGATGGATTGATGATGTTGAGGATGACCTTAGAAAGTTAGGAGTTAAACGTTGGAGAAGAAAAGCTGAGGACCGAGACGAATGGAGGCAGGTGATAAAGGAGGCCAAGGACCTACAAGGACTGTAGCGCCGACCAGTAAGTAAGAAAGATATGCCTACAGTCGTCCGAGGGACAGTAAAAGGAAGCGGCTGTGGTCTTAAGGTACAGCCCCGGTATTTGCCTGGTGTGAAAATGGGAAACTACGGAAAGCCATCTTCAGGGCTGCCGACAGTGGGATTCGAATCCACTATCTCTCGGATGCAAGCTCACAGCCGCGCGCCCCTAACCGAAATGCGTGTTTCTGTGGTGATTTGTGATGATGCTTGTTGTTTAAAGGGGCCTAACATCGAAGGAACTACCTGGAGATCTTCACAACCACCTTGCGATCTTCAGCCTTGGGTTTGGTGTATTCAAGTGCTGAGTACTGTGCACCAGTTTGGTTGAACAGTCATCATACAAGGCTTGTTGACACCCAACTTAATAGCACAATGCACATCATATCTGTCGCTATCATATCTACTACAGTTCATTGGCTTCCTCTGCTAAAAGGTACAATGCCACCTGATCTACGCCGATCTAAAGCCCTTATGAAGGAATTCCACAAGATCTTGAGAAATCCTAGTCTATCCGTGCATAGTGCCCTGCCACTTCAATCTCAATAGACTAAAATCACGCCATCCAACTTTGAGTGATGCTGCTGATATGGATGCTAAGGATTTTAAATCTCTTGATGAGTGGAAAGGTTGATGAGAAGCAGCAGCAGATGTGCACCTGCATACCTTCTTCTCAGGTCCCAGACTTCCTAGAGGATCCCGCCTACCACGCAAGACCTGGACTGCCCTGAATAGAATCAGAAAAGGACATGGCCGGTGCAGAGCCGCTCTCCATAAGTCGAACAAGCTACCTAACCCAGACTGTGACTGCGGAGCTCCACACCCGACTATTCATCATATCATCAGGGAATGCAAGATTTGAGCTTATTACGGTGAAGATAACTTCCTGCTGGTAACTCCAGATGCTGTACGCTGGGTGGCGTGCCAGATGCGACCCATGCCACTAGCGACCGCATAATACGTAACCATGCCGGATGCGACCGGCGTTGACAAGCAAATTGTCATTTGAGAAGTTGTGTCATCACCCAACATAAGGTAAGCTAAACGAAGTGCAATGCCATTTCAATATAAGCCATATAAGCAGCTACTGCAACTACTTTACATAACACTTCTGGGGTAAACTCGTTTTACAACACGAAACATTGTGATGCGTTTACGTCTTTTCCCACCGGGCGAGTTGGCCATGCGGTTAGAGCTTGCATCCGGGAGACAGTGGGTTCGAATCCGACTGTCGGCAGCCCTGAAGCTTGTTTTCCGTGGTTTCCCATTTTCACACCAGGCAAATGCTGGGGCTATACTTGAATGAAGACCAGGGTCTCTTCCTTCCCATTCGTAGCCCTTTCTTATCCCATCGTCGCCTTAAGACCTGTCTGTGTCGGTGCGTTATGCCACTAGCAAAAGAAAAGTTCCTAATTCTCTGAAATTATTTACGACATAGGCCTATTTACTTATCGTGTCCTATTAGCACCAGGAGTGTCCGACGACGTGTTCGGCTTGCCGGTGCAGGTGTTTCTATCTGACGCTCGTAGGCGGCCTGGGCGTCTGGATGTCGGATTATGATAATGAAGTAGGGAGAGATGAAACCCGGTTTCGGCACGTAGCCTACTCCTCTCGAATAATACCAAGGGGTCTGCTTAATGCTTTACGTCGCCATCCGTCGGCCTAATCACCATCAACAGCATTATATCCCCTCGCTCCATTTGAACACTGCGAAAAGGTTTGGATTTGAATCCAGGCTGTCGGCATGCAATCTAGTGATTAGAAACTCTCTACCACCAACTTTTCTACCCTGCCGGCCTAAGTTCTGCGAGACTAAATTCTGGCACCTCGGCGTCTCTTTAAACCATAAAAGTAGTTATTGGGATGTAAAGTCAGCAACATTATTATACGTATTTTTCTTTCGACCAACGGCACTCGAACCTGCTAACCACGGCGTCAGACCTTCATTTTAGAAAAGACGAAGTTAGCTAATTATAAGCAATCTGCCACTTGGTGACAGCCCTTAATGCAGATCAAAGTGATTGATGGGTCGCATGCGCCACGATGCGTATCCACTCAGTCGCTATTGACACGATAATGGCCTGGTCGCATCCGGCATATCGTTTTACTTTTCCGTAATGTCTGTCTGTCTGTCTGTCTGTCTGTATGTATGTATGTATGTATGTTTGTAAAGAGAATTTAATGAAAATCGGTATGCAAAGTCGGGGAATAAGTCCCTACAATCTCGGCTGTAAATAATGTTATTCATGCTGAATGAAATGGTAGTTTAGGGGAAGGCCTAAAATTTAATTCTCAAATATTTATATTATTAGTGGTCGTATCGATAAATACTACATAACCAAAGTAATATAGAATTAAATTTCTGACCATTTGTGTCATATTTTTACCGTACCGGCTATGATAACGGATATTCATGAATTTGTATTTTTGTTGCTAAGTCCATATCGACGCCGAGCCACGAGAAAACGGGTTAACAGAATTTAATGAAAATCGGTATATAGAGTCGGGAAATAAGAAACTACAGTCTAAGCTATAAACAATTTTATTCACCCTGGATGAAATTGTAGTTTAGGGGAAGGCGCCAAAAAATTAATTTATAAATACCTACGTTTTTGGTCCTATCGAAAAGTACTACATAACAAAAGTTACAGAGAATACAATTTCCGATCATTTATGTTTTATTAAGTTTTACCGCACCAACTATGACGAGTGGTATTTCAGAGTCAGAAGAAAACTAAACGTGAAGGCCTACAATATCGAAAGCGCATAACATTGATCAACAATAACATTACATTGACCAACTCCGATAGATGGAATTGCTGCTGCGTACCGACTATAATAGCCTGACTAAACATTGGCGGGAAATAGCCGGGAAGTTATAAAACTTTCTTCTTTAGCATGCCATTCCTCTAATACATCTATACATATAAAATAAGAGTTTTGTCTGTACATTGCTCAGAATTTGAAAAGAATGGTATTTCTGTATCGGTCATGTCTAGAGCGACAAGGAAATGCAGTTTTTTACTTTTCCGTAATGTCTGTCTGTCTGTCTGTACACGCATCACTAGAAAACGGCTAAATAGAATTTAATGAAAATTGGTATGAAAAGTCGGGAAATAAGTCGCTACAATCTAGGCCATAAATATTTTTATTCACGCTGATTGAAATGGTAGTTTAGGGGAAGGCCTAAAATTTAGTTTTCAAATATTTATATTATTAGGCGTCCTATCTTAATAAAAATTGGCATGCAAAATCGGGAAATAAGTCGCTACAATCAAGGCTAAAAAAATTGTATTCACGCTGAGTGAAATGGTAGTTTAGTAGAAGGCCTGAAATTTAATTCTCAAGTAATTATATTATTAGTGGTCGTATCGATACATACTACATAACCAAAGTTATATAGAATTAAATTTCCGCTCATTTATGTCTTATACATTTTTACCGTACCGGCTATGATAACACACATGTTCGTAAAATCCTATTTTTGTTGCTAAGTCCATATCAACGCCGAGCCACGAGAAAATGGGTTACAGAATTTAATGAAATTCGGCATATAGAGTCGGGGGATAATAAACTACAATCTAAGCTATATACAACTGTATTCACCCTGTGTGAAATTGTAGTTTAGGGGAAGGCGAATAAAAGGTAATTTTTAAATACGTATGTTATTCGTCCTATCGAAAAGTACTACACAAAAGTTATAGAGAATACAATTTCCGGTCATTTATGTTTTATTCAGTTTTACCGTACCGACTATGATAAGAGTGGTATTTCAGAGTCGGAAGAAAGCTAAATGTGAAAGCCAACAATATCGAAAGCGCATAACATTGATCAACAATAACATTACATTGACCATTGTAGTTGTGATGTTCTTTGTCTCGTATGCTGCCTCTCAACCCCGATAGATGGGATTGCTGTTGCCTACAGAGTATAATAGCCTGACTGAATATTGGCGGGAAATAGCCGGGGAGTTATAAAACTTTCTTCTTTAGCATGCCATTCCTGTGGTTCATACATTTTCTGATACAGCTGGTATCTAACACACTGGTTCATCACAGTATTCCAGCTATTCGATCCCTACTCTGACGTACTGTTTTGAATGAGCAGTGGTCATACTTAAGGCAGAGGCTCACTTAGTAGAGTAGTAGTATGGCCTGGTCTAGAATAACAATTTAGGCCTATTCCAAATTATAGCACAACAATTCACTAAAAAACTCAAAATTCAACTCTGAAAATGCTATTTCTCAAGAAAAGCTTCTTCATCTTCATTTTTTGTTAAATTCTACATTCATTTTATTCCTAATTAGCAGTGAAGAGGGGTTTCTCCTCTGGCTTGGAGGGAAAATTTGCCTCCAAGTCAGATAGATTTTCCGCCGCGAGTGTAGTGAATTGATACTCTCCGCCTCAACGGGTACTCCTAGGAAACATCAGTAAAAGGGCCTTGGAGTCGCCACTATTCGACCCCCTCCCCGCCGAAATGGGACGAAGAGTGTTTAAGGCTGTCTGCGGCTTGGTCATTCCAGCTCTGGAAAAAAATGGCTTATGGTTTTTAGTGCCGGGAGTGTTCCAGGACATGTTCGGCTCGCCAAATGCAGGTCTTTTGATTTGACTGCCGTAGGCGACCTGCGCGTCGTGATGAGGATGAAATGGTGATGAAGACGACACATACACCCAGCCCCCGTGCCAGCGGAATTAACCAATTATAGTTACAATTCCCGACCCTGCCGGGAATCGAACCCGTAACCCCTGTGACCAAATGCCAGCACGCTAACCATTTAGCCTTGAGCCGGACTCCAGTTCTGGAACTTTGGACTGATAGATCGGCAGTTTAATCCTGTTCGTTAAAAGTGAGAAAATGTGTGGTTTTTCATTTGATCGAGTATTTCATATGAAAGCACTGCTTTTAATCACGCCATTCCTACTAACGTCATTGTAATGTATGTTCATTTCAGTTGGGAAAACCACTAAGACAGAAAGGCAGGTGGAGAGTGAGTGTCTACCATGATAATGGTTTTTTTTGGCTAGTTGTTTTACGTCGCACCGACACAGATAGGTCTTACGGCGACGATGGGACAGGAAAGGGCTAGGAGAGGGAAGGAAGTGGCCGTGGCCTTAATTAAGGTACAGCCCCAGCATTTGCCTGGTGTGAAAATGGGAAACCACGGAAAACCATTTTCAGGGCTGCCGACAGTGGGGTTCGAACCTACTATCTCCCGAATACTGGATACTGGCCGCACTTAAGCGACTGCAGCTATCGAGCTCGGTACCATTATAATGGAAGCTCCCCAACCTGATTGTAACTGATGGTAGGCAAGCGGGCGTACCATTACAGTGAAACTTCCCTAACTCTCTCTTCATATGAGAAAAGACGTTTGTTAACTTCCCCGTCGTGTTTCTGCGGTAACGTTAAGAGCTATGCAATTTCATAGTCTTGCTCACAACGTGTACACTACCTAACCTAGAATTCTGTATACAATGTAGAATTCCGTAGCGAAACACGGGTACATCAGCTAGTACATACATATATACCGACTGGCTAGACTGGCTAAGAAAGATGGAAGAGTGGTGCAACTATTTGGAAGCAATAACAATGCAAGCCGCGGTACCGCTGTCGTCCTTCGTTGGTAAGATCTGCACCCTCCGTGGAGGGGTATTTCCAATGGTTACACCGTAACAAAAGTTATCTGTGAATTCGTGGCTCCCTTGTAATTGTATGTTACACTGCATGTAACCTTGGTGTCATCTTGGACCGTACACAACCTTCAAACTACACCTCCTGAACTCGAAACAACATCCTCCATAAACTGTGTGGAACTACCTGGAGATCTTCACAACCACCTTGCGATCTTCAGCCTTGGGTTTAGTGCATTCAAGTGCAATATACAGGGTGAAGCGTAATTCGCGCACTCGGGCGTCGCAGCGCGACTCCTCACATGCCAGCAATAAAAAAATGTCTCTTACAAAATTTCGTCTTGCGAGTATATCCGGCAGAAAAACGACGTTGAAGAGTAGCAATCTGGCAACACTGCAACCGCATGTAGGGTAACTACCTCTGTCAGCAGAAGTTAGACGTACTGTACAGTTGGTGCAGTGGATAGAGTTTTGGGTTAGCATGCAGGAGGTCGAGTGGTCGATCCTGGGTTGAGGCGTATGTTTTTTATTTCGTAAATGTAGTCCAGGTGGTATGGTATCTGGCATCTTAATCGTCAACAGCGATTGCAGCGGGTCCTCTAGAAACTCTTTGCACTTACCTACTACGATCCTAGAAATGGACGAACAATCGTTTTCAATGGTCAGCTTTGAAAGGCGCCCTTTCCACGTCGTGGGCGTGAATTTATTCGCACCACTTCATCTAATAGATGTGAAACCTGTTTGTTTCAGCTGTCTATTTCTTATTAGTCTAACCAGGTATTTGTTGTTTCATCATCATCATCATCATCATCTGTTTACCCTCCAGGTTCGGTTTTTCCCTCGGAATGAGCGAGGGATCCCACCTCTACCGCCTCAAGGGCAGTGTCCTGGAGCTTAAGACTCTTGGTCGGGGGATACAACTGGGGAGTATGACCAGTACCACGCCCAGGCGGCCTCACCTGCTATGCTGAACAGGGGCCTTGTGGAGGGATGGGAAGATTGGAAAGGATAGGCAAGCAAGAGGGAAGGAAGCGGCCGTGGCCTTAAGTTAGGTACCATCCCGGCATTCGCCTGGAGGAGAAGTGGGAAACCACGGAAAACCACTTCCAGGATGGCTGAGGTGGGAATCGAACCCACCTCTACTCAGTTGACCTCCCAAGGCTGAGTGGACCCAGTTCCAGCCCTCGTACCACTTTTCAAATTTCATGGCAGAGCCGGGAATCGAACCCGGGCCTCCGGGGGTGGCAGCTAATCACGCTATTTGTTGTTTCAGCGTTACAAAATTTTGTAAATGTAGGATACATGTGACCTCAGAAACGGTGTCTTACTGTATTACAGTAGGTAATGTCAGATGGAAATTAGCAAATAAAAAACGCACCTCAACCCAGGATCGAACCATCGACCTCCTGCATGCCAACCAAAAACTCTACCCACTGCACCAACTGTACAGCACGACGAGAACGTCTTGACAGCGGTAGTTACCCTACATACGTTTACAGTGTTGCTAGATTGCTACTCTTCAACGTCCGTTTTCTACCGGATATACTCGCAAGACGAAAATTTGTAAGAGACATTTTTTTATTGCTGGCTTCTGAGGAGTCGCGCTGCGACGCCCGAGTGCGCGAATTACGCTTCACCCTGTATATACTGTATATATTACTGATATTGCCTGTATAAGCCATACGCTAAATAATAAACACTCCATGTAATGGAATATTTCACTAATTTTGGGCGCATCTCAATGTGTTTTAATAATGTTACACTACATGCAAGAAAATATTTTTAAAGTTATTTTCAGAAAATTTCAAATTTTTTTCTACGCGATGTATTTTAATTATTATTACGTTACACAACTGGTGTTTTAACTGTCTGCTTTATTTGTATCCTGTTTTAATTTAGCCTACTTTCTTTAATTTTTCTTTCGTTTTCTTGTTAATGAACTTCCTTGCTTTGATACGAGTTCTTATTTTGTTTTTAAGTAATTGTTATGTAATTTATGTTTTACTTTAAATTTTGTTATACTAGCATTGCCACCGGTAAATCTTCCAACTGGAATGTATTTGTGATATAATGATATTAATTTAGCGTGACCATAACTACCAGTAACTTACGGTTCTCGGATGTGCCAAGGTGCCTAAAGTTCGTCCCGCGTGGGTTCTTTACGTACTGTACGACTAAATCTACCGTCACGGGACTAACGTTTAGCAGAACTTTCGAATCCCATCAGAATCCCTATAGAACCCGCTAACTCGGGCTCAAAAGGTGGTAGTGGCGGTGGTACCAAATCACATACCTCCACCCCACCCCCTTCCCGCAAGGAACCTGTTACTAAAATCTCGCAAAGAACACTACTTCCAAAAAACAAATATTTACGAACACCTATGCCAAGAACCTCTCTCACTTCCAAGCAACCCCCAATACGCCGCCTTTTTTAGCTAATGCTAAAATCCATCCTCAAAACACGAAACACTAGAAAACAGGTAGCCGAAGCAGGTGCACCGCTAAACGCTAATAATAAATGCTGTTTTCATATTTAACATCTGCACGCTCATATTAAACTTATTGTGAACCACTGTTTATATAAATATACACCCCTGCGTAACATGCATTCGGTACAGTCTCTGTTGCAATTCGAAAGCAACACTCGGCGTGGTCAGTACCTGGATGGGCGTTGTGCTCAATTTCGATGTTCCGCTTTTTTCTACTACAGTGTTTGGCTGAGAACTACAACTCCACTGGAGTACCAACTGCAGAGTTTCAATTAAATTTGTCGGACGAACACCTAATGTGTCACAAGATCTTTTACATGCCGACGACGTGCGACATGGAGCGCTGAATGAAATGCATTCCGTGATCTGGGAACTCGGAAGCCGACATACTATCACTTTATTTATTTAATCGCATGGTGATTATAACTGCAAATTTATAAGTCCAAGTGTTTCAGCCATCTACAGCACTTTCTGAAAGATGAAACAGGTCGCTGGGACTTCCGGAGTAGGCATGAAGAGGGCAGCGCAGGATGACATGGTCAATGGTCTGCTCCTCTTCGCTGCATTCACACATAGGAGAATCCATCCAACCCCACATAAAGCATAAGAAATTGCAGCGTCCATGCCCAGTTCTCAGTCTGTTGAGACGACCCCCTAGTTTTCTTGGGAGGTCGAATCCCTTCATTTTCTGGGTTGGATTTAGTTAATGAGCATTTGTTCCAGATGTTGAAATTGACCACTCATCCCGCCAGCTCTAGTCTAGATTTAAATGTTATCCCTCAAGAGCTGGCTGGCTAGTACACTCGCTCGTCTCCTAGATCAAAGTCGTCGTGGCGATGGGTAACAAAATTCCTGGTGAACTGGTAATGGGGGATGACCCTTGCTCACATCCGCAGGATTGTACCTACTGATTGCCCGGAACGTGTCCCCCGGGTGGTGCTAAGTGAGCAACAGCGACATAAGGTGATAAAACTGAACGACATACTATCACTGATCAACAAGAAAGCTGGGTGAAAAATCAAATTAGGGACATTTCACACCACAGGTGACTTAACCATACACCACTTATAAACTCTGAGGTGCTTTCTATGTCAGCCAAAAATGAGAGAAATCCGTTAGGTAATCCGACAGATGAAACTGAATACGAGACTTGGAATGCGTGTACTACAAAGTCGGCAAACTGACACCAATAACGCGTACACACACCACCAGTCAGCATTAACACAACTTCCGGAACTTACACGCTGCAGTTTCAATTCACTAACAGATAAATATTTGTATTCCTACGTTACACAGGAAACAGTGCGTTCAAAATTAAAAAACAAGATATAACAGAAGCCGTCTTTAACCAGCCTCGAATTAACCGTCCGCCGCGGTGAATAATGGCGCTTCCGGTTTCCCGCGGTTGCGAGCGTAGAGTATGTTGAACAGCAATGAGAATGCTATAGACATTATGCTTACCAGGAAATCTCGTACTTCGCCTTCAAAAAAATCACTGCACACAAAATCGGAAAACCATAGCACACAAAGTAAATTCAGTTTCTGCGCTAAGTTCATTGTATTGGTATTTATTTTTTATTAGTTTAATGATAGTAACTACCTTTTTTCAAAATTTTGTATTGTGAAGTGAAAAATAAAGCTTTGACCATAAACTGAATCTCACATTTCACACCATGGCAGACAATCACTCTGGAACGTAGCTTGCGTCCTGTACATTTATAACATTGTTTTATGTTTAAATAATGTTTAATACCGCAGATTACTGTAAAAGAAAAATGCGTTTCTGGGAGTGAAGTGATTGTACCATTTTCACCGTATTGAAGCGCAGAGCTCCATCTGCCGGCAAGAATTTGAACTATGCCCACGCTTGCGTTCTGTCGCCTTCCACAGGAATACCAAAACGAGTTCTGGCGAAACATGAGAACATTAGGAAGGCTGCACCTGGCATACAATGTAAGTTACCGGAAGAATACGATGACGACCACCACACGAGAACTTTTTAGTTATTTCAAATTTCCAATTACTTTTCATATTGCTATTTCGATACTACAAGACAAGCTTTCAAATTGGTATTACTGTGTTTTAGGATAGACCGTTCATTTTAATACTGTCTGTTTAACCGGCCATTTAGTGACCGACCAAGAGTCCAGTCCGAGCAAACCGGTTACGAGGGCGCTCATCCAAATCTGCTCAAAAAGCTGGGATTAATAGAGAACTTGGAAATAATATCACAGTACCCAGAAAATACGGGTCTTCCTGTTATATTCTATTTATGTCTGCGGTGTGTTTCTATTCGTTCCGCTTGCGTTCTCTACATAAAATCTGAAATCTGGCGGAGGCGAGGCAGCTCTGTTAATGTTATCGATTTGGCGCGCTTTCCCACGTCCGCTCTCGGTGAACAGCTACGTGACAAGAATGATGCCGACATGGCGCTTCCATTGTTGTATGATCCTTTTACGTCCGATTCGATAACTACGTCGACTGGAAAGAGAGATCACTGCCTTGAACTTTACTATCTCTATCAAATTACAACTCTTCCTACTGCATCGACGGTCATACGATGATTCAGAGCTAATTTTTTTCTGCATTGTTTCTTGAAAGTGTCTTACATAAAATTTAAACAGCAGGGCTATGGGGTTGTCACGCCTCAAAGTTTCACTAACAATGCATAGATATTAAACTTTTTTTTTTTTTTTTTTTGTACACTTCAAATAGTTTGATCTCGTATTAGCTGATGTACCCGTGCTTCGCTACGGGATTCTCAGAAAGACTGACTTTGTGGTTTTCTTAACTGAAGTTAACATAGGTCATTACAAAAACGTCAGCAGGAATGTAGCGATTAAAAGCAATGTTATCATATAGAATACTCGATCAAACGGCAAACCGTACTCCTCTGCCATTATTCCGTTAAATGTGCACACTGTTCATTCCAATGAGTGCCTCAGAGTAGGGATTGAATAGCTCGAATGCTATGGTGAACCAGTGTGTTACGTACCAATAGTATCAGAAAATTTATGAATCAAAAGAATAGCATACTAAAGAAGAAAGTTATGTAACTCCCCAGCTATTTCCCACAAATATTCAGGAAGGCTGTTACACTCGGTACGACCGGGCGAGTTGACCGTGCCTGTGAGCTTGTATTTCGTGATTTCCCCACTTTCACACCAGGCAAACGCTGGGACTGTACCTTAATTAAGGCCAAGGCCGCTTCCTTCACACTCCTAGACCTTTCCTACCCCATTGTTGCCATTAGACCTATCTGTGTCGGTGCGACATAAAGCAAAAAAAAAAAAAAAAAAAAAATCCACACTCAGTACGCAGTAGTAATCCTATCTATCGGAGATGAGTGGCAACAGACGACACACAGCACATCACAACAAACAATGGTCAATGTAATGTTATTGTTGATCCATACTGTAGGTCTTCATATTTAGTTGTCTTTTGACTCTGAGATATTAGGTCGTCTTATAAAATTATTTATAGCGTAGACTGTAGCTCCTTATACTCCGACTTCACATACCGATTTTCATTAAAATTCTGTTTACCCATTTTCTCGTGACTCGGCGCTGATATGGACTTAGCAAACAAAACTCCAAATTCATGAGTATCTCTGTGATCATAGCCGGTACGGTAACAATGTATGAGACAAATGGTCGGAAATTTAATATCATGTAACTTTAGATATGCAGTAGGACCCAGGCTATTTATAGATACGACCACTAACAACAAATATTTGCGAATTAAATTTTAGGCCTTCCCCTAAACTACCATTTCACTCAGCGCGAATACAATTATTTATGACCTAGATTGTAGAGACGTATTCCCCGACTCTGAATACCGATTTTCATTAAATTCTCTTCAGCCGTTTTCTCGTGATGCGCGTACATACATACATACATACATACATACATACATACATACATACAGACAGACATTACGAAAAATTAATACGTGCTTTTCCTTGTTACTGTGGACACGACTAATACAGAAATACCATCTTTTTTAAATTCTGCGCAATGTACAGACAAAACTGTTATTTTGTATATACTATATTTTAGACTGAGTTTAATTTATGTTTATCTGTGTGTAGACAGGCTATCACATGATGAAAATGGCTGAACAGAATTTCCCGAAACACGGTATTTAAATTCAGGGATGTATTATTTGATCAGTGTATATTGGTGTAACAATATTAATTGGATAAAGACTGGAAACATCAACTTACTCCGTTAGTAATGTTTGTATCGAACAAATGTACAATATTAAATTTGTGCAAAACATGATTTCCTACCTTTCATGTTTTTTTCCGTACGAGAAATAAAAGCTGAAATATTAGCAAGCTGAAATATTAGCAATTGTTGCAACTTTTCAGCAACTTCCAACTAGGCCTATCTACGGAACTATTAGTTCTATCTGAAAGGTGTAACAAATCATCAAAAACTGACAAGATATAGAAAATCTTTTAAGTCGAATAGATTTTTACAGTACAAGATATACTGTAATTGTGCAGATATTCATTAGTTTAGATTTTTATTGCTACGTCCATCAACGGTGAGAGTTTCGAGGTGGAAATATTGTTCAATCCTCGTGGTTACGAACTAACGGACGATGGCGTGGTTATTGTGATTGTTGTTATGAATTGAAAAAACGCATGCTTTTTTAGCTTCTTTTCTTTATTAGGAAGACAATGAAGATGACTGTCGACATGAGGAGAGACTAATCAGCAATAACTCAGTGACTATACTGAGAGTCAACTCAAGACCCTTTGATGTTAGTCAGATTTCTGGTCGGTGAAAAGGCTTCCGCAGGACAATAATGCAGTACTAACAAAACTATCAGACCTAGGACCGAAAATTGTTGTTGCTTTCCTCCCTTGAAATAATATTCACCTGAGGGCAGACTAGTCGAGGTGTAAGGTACTTGATACGTACGGAAGGACGAGGGTTCGGATACCCGTCATGAAGGGTCGAGAAAATTGCAAATGAGACTACCGCTTCTCTGGTCGTCAGGTTTACTCAGCCTACAACAGAAATGAATATCAAGTGAACTGCTAGGGGCCAAAGCTGACCGAATAGAGAAATGACTTCTCAATCCCATTCAATGCAGACAATTACAATTAAAATCCACGTTATCGCAGTACATGAGTCTACGAACATTCCTGTGATTTACTGTCATTATTAGTATTAAGTTACTATTGCCAGACTCGTGATCTTTGTGTAGGGTGTGTGCTTCTACGAAACAAAGGCCTAACGCTCGATTACCGAATCGCCGAAGAATTAAAAATCCTGGCATGAGGGCTAAGACAGCCTTCAATTAGTCTCGTGAAACCAACTAAGGAGCTCCCTGATACGATAGGCAGCGGATCTGTCGACAAAACCCCTGCTCTTTTCGCCGTGAACGTATCTTTACAATCTGCTCTTTAGGTCGCAACGACACAGATGGGTCTTATGTCGACGATGGAATAGGAAAGAGCTAGGAGTGAGAAGGAAACGACCATGGCCTTAATTAAGGTACAGCCTCAGCATTTGCCTGGTATGAAAATGGGAAACCACGGAAAACCATGTTCAGGGCTGCCGACAGTGAGGTTCGAACGCACTATCTTCCGATGCAAGCTACCTACGTGACTAACCGCACAGCCATTTGCACGATGAACTTATCCTTCTCCTTCAAGGATGACGTAAATGCAGTACGAAGGTAACTCATTACCGATTTATTACATAACTTTTTTTTTGCTAGTTGCTTGACGTCACACCGACACAGATAGGTCTTATGGCGACGATAGGACAGGAAAGGCCTAGGAATGGGAAGGAAGCGGCCGCGGCTTTAAGGTACATCCCCAGCATTTGCCTGGTGTGAAAACGGGAAACCACTGAAAACCATCTTCAGGGCTGTCGACAGTGGGGTTCGAACCCACTACCTCCCGGATGCGAGCTCACAGTTGCACGCTCCTAACCGCACGGCCAACTCGCCCGGTATATTACATAACTATTACATCATCAAAATGTCTGCACATGATAGTTTAGCCCACATGTCATTATTATTATTATTATTATTATTATTATTATTATTATTATACATCTCCATACTGCTATGCCTCCCAGCGTTCAGTCTGCAAACCCCTGTGAATTTACTAAACGCTTCCACAATCCTCTATTTGTATAACAGTCTGTAGTCTCGTTTTTTCTTATCTTTTATTTTTAAATCATTATAAATCATTATAACCATCGTTCGTTTCGTCTCCATCTTCCATCTACTTCTCTTACTCTCGATGATCGCGTCCATTACTCTCCTACGTAACCTATCCTCATCCATTCGCCTCGTATAACCCTACAAACGAAGCCAGTTTATGCGTACAACTTCATCCATCTATTTCATTCCTAACTTAGTCTTTATCTCCTCATTCCGCGTACCCACTGCTATGGATCCCACCTGTTTGTGCCAGCAATCATTCTCGCTACTTTCTTGCCTGGTACTTCACACTTCCGTAAAGTTAGTCTGAAAATAGACCGGTGTAAAGATAGTTTCGTCCGGGAGTCGAATTCTTTCTTACAGAATACTGTTGATCGCATCTGCGAGCCCACTGCATTAACTTGATTCAAACTCACTGCCATCCTGGGAGAACACATGCTAAATAATTGAAATGAACTACCTGTTCTAATTGTGTATTCTCAACGTGACATTCAGTTCTCTTAGGTTTCTTCCCTGCCGACATCACTTTAGTGTTGGAAAGGCTAATTTACACATTCACTGCACCTATTTTCAGGATCCAAGATATGTGTTAGGCTGTGGGCTTTCAGCACAGTCCACAATGGCCATATATTCGGCAAAGGCCGAACTGCTTACTACATTTCCATCGAACTGAATCCCCCCTTGTAACTTTATACCTTTCAGTAGATGATCCATGTTAACTATGAACAACAATGGTGAAAGATTACATCTTTGTCCAACCTCTGTAACTACCCTGAACTAAGAATTCACTCTACCATACATTCTCACTGTATTAAATGCCTTAGTTTGCTTTTAATAATATACACTTAATTCAATAACATAATCCCCCAGTAGCCCTGCGGCTAACATCTTTTTCCCCTCTGTACTCTGCCATATGCCATCTTTATTATTATTATTATTATTATTATTATTATTATTATTAAGAAGGTAAGACTTCTGCTGACTTTCCTATACCTAACTATATTCTGCATTTTATGTCTTAATTAAAGCTTCGCTTCATTTTCGCCCGATCTTGTTATAAAATGCACATGAAACATGCCTTGCTGCACACCTGCCCTGGTGAGGTTGCGGCTGCATGAGCCATTCCTGCTGCCAACTTCATGTGAAGGGATAATTAATCCGTGTTGCCGTCGTACTTTGTTGAGTGATGTGTTGTCCGAATATTTAAAAGTCAGTCATGTCAGAGGAATTAATCCCGGTCCGATAACAAATCGAACCCTAAACTCTGAACCGAATGCCGCAACGCTGATCATTTACTAAACGCCTACAAATTGTGCCCTCGTTTCGTTCCGAAACCTTTTTTTTTAATCGCTACAAACTGACTAAACATACTAGTGCGGACATTCTCAGGAAGACAGACATCATTTCGATTTCCAAGGAGAGAGTACCCATCTCCAGGGATTGACATAATGCACGATCCCATCTCATGAACATAAACTGCCTGTGGCAGGAGCATCAGCAAGTAATTAATGAAACAATACAAATATTAATGTTCTTGATACGAAGTTCCTGTACTTGAAGTTCAGCCTCTTCATTTGCATTTGTACTCCTCGTCAACGGCTAATAACTAACAAGCTTGTGTACTCGCATCTAATGTTTAATCTTAGATCGGATTTTGAACAATACTACAAGAAAGGGCCACGAAAGATGAAATTTCTCGCAAGTTGATGGGATGGTTTTAACTAGACACACAGAGACAACCGGCTTGGGTCGAGTGTGAAGCTTGAAGCTTTTAGAAGTTAAAACTGCGCGACCCTGAGGGCAATGAGGCGCGAACAATGAAGTGTGACGTCACTTGCTCTGTTTAATCGCCGCGGCCGGCCTGCACCTTGTGCCCTTCCGGCACCCAGTACTGCAGGCTGTCTGCTAAACGCACAGCGCGGACAGATCACTTACACGCTATACGACCCTTACAGAAAGAAGAAACTTATTACCGGGTTTCGTAAATGAATTTATTTCAACTATCCTGAAGTTCATGGTCAAGTCCCACTTCAAGATGAATTACAAAATCCTGTCAATTTATCTAAAGAAAAAAACGCGAACGCGTGAAAATATTAAAAATACTAGTGACAGTCTTAACAAGCGAGATTCATTCATAAAATTGTAATTTAGATAGAAATCATTAATTTACGTGGTGGATCATAATGGCTTTCATTTCTCGCACACAAAAAGTATATCGAAAAATATGTTCGGTAGGCCTATATCGACGATACTGAACTTCTAACTAAAAGCACTATACCAACCAACATACAAATAAAAAACCGGTGGTCCAACGACGAGGTGGATCGGAAGTAGTGTGTGCGACTTACGATCGTTAAGTTCATGGGTGCGATCCTGGCTGAGATAGTCGATTCTTTTAATTTATGTAAAGTTGGCGCTAAAGTGTCAAAAAACGATGGCACATACTGAAGACTTCAGGTGGCTTTGTCTGCAATCACCTGACAAATAATTCTCGGTCTTCTGAACGGTCTAATAGAGTTCAGCTTTGTTGATACTCGACAGCAAATCGAAGCGTCAAAATTGGTAGGCATGTCGCACAATAATGATAACAAGGTTACAGCTCCCCGACTACAATGACGGATGTTCCATTCCCTTTAGTTTTACTTGATTGTTAATACCACGATCATGGCTACAATACCTCTAGATGTACGTGGAATCCGAACAAAGAGGGTGTGACTTTTCACTTTCAACGACTTCCAGATCAACAGAATGCACCCCACATGCATTGGTCGGGATTCAACCTACGACTTATCTCGGTGAGAAGTCAGGACGATGTTACTCAGCTAACACGTCCCCGGTTGTATATAGAGACGGCTCTCGCCGTACCTAACGAATTTTCTCTATCCATGGATTACCAATTTAGCAACGGCCGGTTGAGGAAGAGTATTGACCATATAGTTTTCATTTAAACTTACCAGTAAGAAAATGTGAAGCCTTGTGCTTCATATAACCACCGATGGCAACTTGACTGCATGTTGTCTAATGTTAGAAAAAGAAATTTAACCTTAATTTGTGCCTTCGGGTAAATTAGCTACAAAATACCAAACAAAGGTCGCCCGTTGAAAATTAAAGAGAAATGCACAGTTCTTAGAATGACCTAGAACAAGTTACAGCTTCCGTCGAGCATTGTCTTGAGCAGGAAATTAATATCGCCAATAAACACACAACGTACGGCATCCCTTTAGTTGTTAACAACCTTAAAACACTTCGTAGGTGCGGCAATTTGGCTCTGAAAATATTTCTTAACAAGCTAAAAAAGGGGGAGTGGGGATATGTCATACTCTTAAGATGATGATGATGATGATGATGATTGTTGTTTAAAGGGGCCTAACATCTAGGTCATCGGCCCAGCTCTTAAGATGCGGGGGGGCTGTGTCACGGTTCGAATCCAGAAACTTGAGCGAAGGGGGAGAGTGCCTAAACAGCTTCATTATACAACCACTAACATCGTATTTGTAGTTCCATTTTAAGCGTTACGAAAATTGTAATCAGCAGCTAGGCCTATAACGCCAAATTCTGTGCCACACAATACAACGGTGTGACAAATAGTAAAAATATTTGTTATTTCACATTAAATGACTTGTTATTAATCAATGAAAGAATCTCATCAACAAAGTAAATGCTTGAAGATACATAGGCGAAATTGCTTTACTTCTAAATCTTTAAATGTCATGCCAGTTTGCATTATACTGGCATGCATCTTAGGCTATAATCCAATCAACACCGGGCGAGTTTGCCGTGCGTTCAGGGACGCGCAGCTGTGGGCTTGCATCCACAGGAGATAGTGGGTTCGAACCCCACTGTCGGCAGTCCTTAAGATGGTTTTTCGTGGTTTGCCATTTTCACACACCAGACAAATGTTGCGGCTGTACCTTAAGGCCATGGTCGCTTCCAACTCCTAGGTTTTTCCTCTCCCATCGTCGCTATAAGACCTATCTGTGTCGGTGCGACGTAAAGCCAATGGTAAAAAAAAAAATAATCAAATCAACGCAGTTCTAAATTCCGAAATCAGGTAACGGAAAACCACCAAGATATAACCACGTGATGCGTTATGTGGCCACCTTTCAGACCTCCGGGGCGTTGGCATATATTGATTATGAACAACAATAGGGAGGGAATATATTTGGTAAACTGGGACGTAATAGGGGTAGCACTGAATATTACATCTGTTCTTGAAAATTTGAAGTGTAGTCTAACCATATGAACCACGTGTGGAACTTGCCATTAACCTTTAAAAATACACATCACGCTGGTAAACAAAGAGCAGTCTGAGATCTTTCAGTTCACGGGTGGGATATAACAAGGAAAACAGAAAGGCTTGAGAGTTTTACGCTAGGCTGACAAAACATAAAATGTGTCCACGGGTCCTTTGATCCATTTATTCGATTACAATAATGCTTGAAAACATGCTCGTCCTTTGGAGTACAGCAAACACCCAGTCCACCTCTCTCCGGAAACACGATTAGCTGCAAAAAATATTTGCAAGTTACGTTACAAGTAGTGAGCTAACAACATTAACTGAAGCAAGTGGCGCATTACCACCACCGAGTAAGCACTTTTAGCGTTCCTACTGATCTGCTTACTGTCCATGAGTCTTATACACGACATTAACGGTTTAAAAATAGAGAGGACTAGAAGAGCTCGTTAATGGCTTACAAGGAATGGGGCCAAAATACTTGAGCACCCACGTTAAGAGATAAGCAGTCGAGAACTGACGGCCACAACGCTCACAAACTCATTTCACGGCTGGCTAATCGCGTTTTGTTAACTACAAGAAAGTCCACAAGATGAGAGGAGGAAGAGGACAGCAAACTACCAACAGCTTCAAAAGCCGAGGTAAAGAATTTCGTTTCTCGTTACAACATTACTAGACCTGGGATTTTAAGGCAAATGCCTATTTCGTTCCTTACAAAATAACATGATTTTTTAAAAATATGTTGACGTTTCACCCCTCTGCTGTAATTTTTACAATCACACAATGGGCATCCCTGGAACGAGCAGAACAGCAAAGGGTGGGTATTTCACAGAAATGTGCTCTTCCCAGACAATTACTGTCACCAAAGGAATGCTGAGTGAAGGGTGGATGTAAAGGATTCGCTCAGAAGAACAACGAGCAGGTAGTATAGGACATAAGAGTCTAGCCCCTGCGATCTAACTGTGGCTCCACCATACCGAATACTTGCGAACAAACCCGAGAGTTATCGAGATGTAAGTGTGGCACTAACGCCGGCTACTCCGCATGTTACGGCGGTGAGTTCAAATTGTAAGTTCTCACTCGTCAACAAGCTACTGTGACAAATACCACGAAATAACAAATATCACAAAAAGCAGGCTCAAACACAGACAAGAAATTTTAAAATGACAAATATCACCAAAAGCAGGCTCAAACGCAGACAAGGAATTTTAAAATAACAAATATTAAAAAAGCAGGCACAAACACAGGCATGAAATTTTACAATGACAAATATCACAAAAAGCAGGCTCAAACACAGGCAATAAATTTTAAAATGACCATACAAACATACCTGGTGAATTTGACGATGCTGCTTCCTGGGCTTTAATTTTTCACATCGGTGTCCTTGGTTCGATCACAAAAGTTTCTTTCGATAGTCTGCACACGTAACATTTGTTAATTATAATGCTGCTAATTACAGTAGGCCTTAACTCGAAAATAAAACACTTATCTTACAACAATCCACGCTACACACTACAAGTTATTACACTATATACACGTGACTGGGGACAGTCAGTTTCCCTGAAGTAAGGAAACAGCGATATTCTGTGCCTCTGTGCCGTCAGGTTTCTTCATAGCTGAGCACTTCTTTTCCTTTTTACTTTTAGTGGAAAACAATCTCCTCTGTGGCACTATACATCTTTTGCTTGACAGAGGTACCGATTTGTCTCTCCTCAAGGGTTCGCAGCTTTCATTACAACGAACAGCAGCTATGGTCGCTTTTAGTGATGCCATATGGCGTTTAAGAACTGTGATTTCACTTTCTGATCGTATTCCTCTAATTAACTGAGTGAACTCTTCTGTTAGTTTCTCTTGTTCAGTCTCCAAAGTTAGAGTAGATTGCTTATTTCCCTTCTTCGCGAGCTCTTCTATAATATTGTCCTTCTCAGTGGCACAGTGTTCATCTGTATGAATGAAAAGTCATCCTCACTGTTTCTGTCGCCATTATCATTATGCAGCGAACTGAACACTTCATTCTGGCTCCTTCTAAGCAAGCAAATGCTATGGATATGCTTGCACATATTCCATTTTATGCTGGAATCAACACAGGTGCAAGTGTGTTGATGAATGCAGGCACTACATTCCTCGCAAACTAATTTGCAATTGCAGTTACAAATATTTTCCTGCACGAAATAGGTCTCCTTGACATCGGAAGATGAAGGAATTATCCAGCCATTTGCTTCTTTAATTATCAGACCTGATTTTACCTGCAAACCTGCTTTGTGTCTGCTTCTAAAATCTTTAAGTTTACTCGTTACTTTTTCTTTTGTAAGTACCACCAACCGATCAAACAACTTATCTCTTACGAAGGTCATCAAAGCATGAATTGCTTTATCTAGTCGCTTGACATTTTTACCATGTAAATATATATATTTTAGTGTCCTATGCATTCTTTCGATGTGCATATTAGTGTTCAGGCCACTGTTTATTCTGTAACAATAAGCCCATGACTACATTTTTCAGATAATTTTCCCGAAAATATATGGCAAATTCAACTGTGTCAGGATCCTCATTAAGTTGTTTCATTACAGCTGGAACCATGATTTCAAATGCTGTGATGTCTCTTTCCTGCATTAAGGTCCTAATAAGTTTACATACCACAGCCTGCTTCTCCTTTCCTTTCGATTTTGAAATGTTCTTCCTCCAAGCCCTGTCTACATGCCAGGAACAGAAGAGTCGCATTTCTGGTTGCTCTATTATTGAAATCCAGGCCGTGAAAAAAGATTCTGCGTATCAGACATAAAAACTTTACGAGTTAATTTTCCAACCTCTTCTCTTACATACTCAAAAAATATAGAAAGGACATATTGATCACTTCTATTAGATATGAGAAAACTACACGGGAACCCCTGTCTCATATCGTCTAGAACAAGAAGTGTGGTCAGTTCGAAACCGTAACTATTCATTCCATGAGTCCCATCGGCACAAATACAGTCGCTTCCATACTTCTTCAAGATTTCTCGCTGGGCACTGTTCATGATAATTAATACAAAATCACTTGCCATTAATCCTGGGTGTTTTTCATTCACTCTGTCTTGGGGTTTATAATACAGAATACATGGATTGTCAGTAGAATTTACTTCATTTACCCAAGCTTCAACGCTAGAGTTAAGTTTTGTTGCTCAACAATATTTATATTTTTCTTGGTACTGAGCTATCAGGTTCCGATAGTTCAATATCGCGCTGAGCGTTATCTAATTCAGTCGAAATGAGAAGACACTTGGTGTTAATTCTGTTTATTAATATAGCTGGCTATTCCTATGTACAAGAATTAAGTTTGAGTTAAATTACATCTCTACTATATTCAGAGATTGAACTCCTGATCTGAGACGTGCGAAGCCTGAGAACCAAACCACTCGGTAGTTGGCTGTTGAACGAATGAGAGCGGGCCTTCTTGGTCAGCTAGTTTTATACCATAGGTTATCAGGTTAGAGTCACGTGTCAGTCCAGTGAGAGCGATCTTACATGTTTGCTAAAGTGGGGTGACGTGGGTGGTCACACCTAAGAAGTAATGTTTTCCTCCCTTGTGTTTTGGCAGGTGACATTGCAACACTCGTAAAGTAAGCCAGGAATTTCATACCACACACAGTGTCTCAAAAGAGGGAGTGGGTTTGTTTGTCGAGAAACTCATGTTTCTCGGAGAGTGCAACCCTTGTTCTTTGACAGGTGATCTTTAAGTGCAACATGGTTTATTTCATGTTTCTTGAGAGTGAAACCCGTGTTCTTGGGGAAGTGCATTCCCTTGTGAGATGACCAAGTGGGTTTAAAATATTGGCTTTTAAACTAACTTACAATATACTCTTAAAACCCCAAGTCCTGGACTGTGGGAACCATGGGCTTGGCTTCCGGCTTCGGGATACATAACTCCTCCACCGTCAGTTGTCCCTTACCGTCCTCGGTAAGATATTTGTTACATTTTACAATTTTACAATGCGTACTTAATTGACACAATTTTTTTCTAAAGATTAATAAAATTATACAAAATATGATTATGGTAAAAATTACATTCATATATACAAAATGCCTTGAAACAGTGTTACCTTTTGGGACAGGTGTTAGGTCTAATTTTAATTTCTTTACGTCAAGGTGGGAGTAATGGAATTTTATTTCATTCTTTACATAGGGTTCATTTTGGATTGATATGAGAGGGAATGAGTATACATAATTTGTGGGATGTTGTTGTAGAGTTATACCCATGCTGGAGATAGGGCAGGATTCATTGGTGTATATAATATTAGGTCCGGAGAGCTTGACAGTTCGTTGAAAGTCTGGGCATGTTTGCAAGATAACCTGAGGGGTTTTGCAGAAAAAGGAGAATATGTTCCCTATTTAAGGGTTGGAATAATTCCACATCATTGTTTACAAAGGCAAATTCACATCCTGAAGTGTCCGTTAGATTACAATTAGTAGTTCTAACATTATAATATATACATACATAAGATTGAGTATTCTTAATACAAGGTACATTTGACCATTTCAAGGTGGAGCCTTGTAAATAGTATCTTTCCGAAGGGATTAACACTAGATTATTGATACTAGGCACAGGCGAAATTGAATACATTTGATACTGATTTCCATCCGTAATTGGTATGGCAAGAATCACGATCATTTCTTTGTCCATCATGAGAACTTGCGTTTTTGATGATTTAAGATTTTCAATTTGATGGTATTGATCAGTATGAATCAAAGTTTTAGTAGGATAAATTGATTGTAAATGGTTTACTATATTTGATAGATCTTGTTGTGAAAAGATCTTTATATTGGTCATTTCATTAAATGATAAGTTAATGGTTTCCTGTAGCACTCGCACAATTTTGTTGAATTTGTTCGCGCACAGTAACACATATTGTAGATGTTCCAGTACATTTATCTTGAAGTCTTCTTCCTGTAAGATACCTTGGATTACCTTCATATTTTCATTGACATGGTTCATTTCGTTGTAGAATTTTTGGGTAATTGAATTAGCAAATGATACAAGTTTGTTTATGTGTTTAATTTCGTTATTATTACTTTGCTTTAGTGAGTCTATTTGAATTTGCAGATTTTCTAAGTCATTCTGGTCTAAATTTCCAGAGATGAATTTGATCACGGTACCTAGGCCGTTTATTAAACCTCTTTTAGTTTTAGGTGTAGTAGGTAGTATCTTATTCAATTCTTTCTTTGCTTCCTTAATAGCTTCTTGTAATTCAGACATTAAATAAGGGAAGGTGTTATTACTTCGTGATACCAGGCTTGAAACAGTGTTGCGAATGTTATTGTAAGATTCTTTTAAGCTGGTGAGATCGAAATGAAACATGAACTTGTGGTAGTCGTTAATTATTATGGCAGGTCCCATTGAGTCAGCATAAAATCCTTGGGTTTTTATAGGCTGGGTGAGGATGGAACCATATCCGAGGAGGAACCTGGAAGTTTAGAAACACTTCTTTTAGGTTTTACGTCTCGGAAATTTCTTACATGTATCTTACCATTTTTCATTTTACAGTGTACTCTGTTTCCTTCAACTTTGATTATTACACCTTCATTGTACAAGTTTTTGGATTTCTTGTTCCTGGTTAGTGGATTTAATATGTACACAGTATCATTAATTTGGTATGTATGATCAAAAGTAGTGGTGTCGGCTTTAGTGTAGCTATCCTTTAGAATTTTCAGCTGATTACCCTGTCTTTCGATGTATTCGTTGATTTTAGGAGAGGGAGAGAAGGTGTGGTCTAGTACTTGGTAGTATGGACCGTAAAGAACATTGAACGGAGGTTGTTTAGTTGTGGAGTGGATTGACGAATTGTAATTCGTGATTATTGTAGTTACGAGTTCCGAGAGTGGAGTGAATTTATCAGAGTCTCTTGAAATACGTAACTTCTCAAGCAGGGTTGAATTTAATCTTTCCACTGGTGAGTTAGATGAGGAATTCAAGGGAGTGGTGGCGTGATACTCTATGTTCGTGGCCTGGCAGTATTCCTTAATGACGTTGTTCTCGAATTCTCCTCCTTGGTCATGGGTTATTTTCTTTGGAAACCCATGGTGTGAGAAGTATACTTGTAATTGACTTAACACGGCCAAGGCTGTGCCATTTGGCAATACATATGCTTGTCCATATTTTGAAAATACATCTATCAGAGTTAAGATGCGATTCTGTTCAAAATGAAACGTATCAATGTGTACTTGTGAAAATGGGTGATCCGCGGTTATGGGACCTTGGTTCTTTACTTCGTTAGGGTGTCTCTCGTATTTGTTTCTTTGACATAGGTTACATTGGTTTATTAGTGTTCTGATTTGCTCACGTAGATGTGGCCAGTAGTACTTAGTTCGGAGGTGTTCATAGGTCTCTATGATACCATTATGGTTTTCAGAATGGTAGTGCAAGATTATTTGCCTCTGAGTTTCTGGACATTCGATGTCTTCCAAGAACTTGGATGCTCTAATAATAATCAGTTCAGAGGTAAATAATTTCTGACATGCTCTAATGAAGGGAATCTCTAGAGTTATGTCACTGAAATAAGTAGCGTACTTATTGGATGTGACGATTATTTTGAGTAACTGATCACTCAAATCTTTCTGAAGGTTAGATCTTGTGACAATCATAATGTGTCGTGTGTATTTCTTGAATAATCTCTGTTCAAGAATTTTAGGAGAATTACCATATTTGACTATGATCTGATTACGATTCTGGTTCAGATTTCGTTCAGATAGTTTCAACGTAAATATGGGGTCTTCTTGATTGGAGTGTACAGTTTCGTTGTCCAATTCACTTTGATATGCATCATCTCCGGGGATAGCTGCATTGGAAACTGTTTCGTCATTTGCATTTATCTCTACTCTAGAGAGTGCGTCTGCTACATAGTTAGTTTTTCCTTTGACGTACTTGATGTCAAAGTCAAACTCTCCGAGTTTTATCTTCCATCGATAAAGTCTCGAGCTTGGGTCTTTCAGGGTGAAGAGCCATTGTAGCGGGCGGTGGTCACATTCCACTTGGAAGTGCCGTCCCCATAGATAGGGCTTAAAATGTTTGCTACTATCTACGATAGCGAGTAACTCTCTCTCTATTGTTGAGTATTTCCGTTCCGCGGGATTTAGAGTTCTGGAGTAGTATGCTATGGGGTGTCCTTTCTGTGACAAGACGCTTCCCAAAGCAAAATCTGAACTGTCCGTAGTTAACGTGAATGCCTCCTCGAAGTCTGGGTAGGCTAACACAGGAGCATTTATCAACAGGGTTTTTAGAGTTTTAAAAGCGGACTTGTATTCAGTATTTTCTGCGTCAACTTTTGTTCCTTTCTTTAGGTAGCGAACCATAGGTTGTGCCACTTTCGCGAAATCTTTTATGAATTTTCTATAAAATCCAGCAAGGCCAAGAAATTGTTTAATTTCCTTGGGAGATTTCGGAATAGGATAGTCTTTAACTACTCTAATTTTTTCAGGGTTTGGTTTTACTCCTTCTCGTGATACAACGTGCCCAAGGAAGGCGACTTCCTTGTGGAGGAACTCCGTTTTGTCTAGTTGTACCTTGAGATTTACTTCTCTCAGTTTCTGCAGCACTAGTGTTAAGTGTTGCATGTGTTCTTCTAGAGATTTGCTGTAAAGAATGATGTCGTCCATGTACACGAAGCAAAATTTGTACAGAAAGGGGCGCAAGACATTGTCCATTACACGCTGAAAAGTGGCTGGAGCATTTTTGAGCCCGAACGCCATTCTTTTGAACATTAGATGCCTATTGTCAATAGTGAAAGCAGTCTTTTCTATAGACCTGGCATCCATTTCTATCTGGTGAAATCCCTGGGCCAAATCTAAAGTACTGAAGTATTGGCAATGACCAAGATTGTCTAAGATTTCAGTTATTCTAGGGAGGGGATATTTATCCTCTATCGTCTTCTTATTTAATTGCCTAAAATCTATGACCAGCCTCCATTTCTTTTCCCCTGAAGCGTCTAACTTCTTGGGTACGATCCAGACAGGATTACAATAGGGAGATTCACTATCCGTGATTATTCCTTGGTCGAGTAGCTTCTGTACTTCGTCATTTAGTAGTTTCTTTAATGTGGGTGGATACCTATAGTTCCTTTGATGTACCGGATCTTCGTCTGTAGTGCGGATGAAATGTTTTACTGCACTAGTGAAAGTTAGGTCACATCCTGGATAGTAGAAAACATCCGAGAATTCGGAGCATATGCTTCGAATTGTACTGTTCTCTAAGTCATTCATGTGTTGTGTACGAAGATATTCGTTAATGTCTCTTTCTGAAATTGAATTTATTTCTATTGGTTGAATGATAATATTATCTAAAGGTTCAACTAAAACAGGTTCAGTGAATTCTTCTTTCAACTGTGTGTTTGTTGGGTATAGAACTTGGTAGTCTTTTGCGCATAAAATTGCGTCGGAAAAATACTTTCCATCGTATTCGAACCCTGGAACGTATACGTCTCCTTGTTGAATATTGACCGGAATAGCGGTAGTGTGTGCGTTTACTGCTGGTTGAAAGCTTTTCTGCTTATTGGTGGAGTGAAAGTGAAAAGGTATGTCCTTATTGGCTAAAACAACGAGATTCGATGCATAGTCAATCTTCGCTTTTAGATGGGCAAAATCAGCAGTACCTATTAATGCGTCAAAATAATTATGCCATTGCATAACTCTAAAATTTACAGGGGTGTCAATATCGTATTCGGAAAAAATAGGAAATTGGACATTATCTTCTCCTATTGTTTCAGAGTGAACTGATTGTATGCAAAATGGTTCCTTGAATATGAAATCTGAAAATAGCGAATGTGCTATTGACGGATTCATGATTGAATTGCAAGCACCACTGTCAATCAAAATTTTCAATCCGAATAGGCTGATGAATGGTAATTTGGGAGTATTACAGATATTGTTTAAGTCTTCGACTTGGATGACTGGGCTATACGAAAATCCTGATATTGTTCCTCATTTTCGTACTCATTTGAACGGCAGGGAGTGTTAACCTCGATGTCGTATTCATTCGAAAGTTGGAGTGAGTCTGACTGAGGGTCGAACTCATCTTCTTGTGGGAATATCCCTGCTAAGGGATATAATTCTTCTGGTTGTGTGTTTTCGAGTGGTTCTATGTGAGAATTTACATTTCCTCTTACGGTTGAAACACCGGACATAGGTTGCGGGAAACTTTGGTTTGAGCGGTTAGCAGGAGTGAAGCGTCTGCCTATGTTATTCGGAGTGGGATAAGGACGATTCATTGGAGCTGTGGATTTAAAAGGTTGTGGCTTCGTAGGCTGGAAAGGTTTAAAGTTAGATTGTTTGGGTTAGGATTCCAGAATGGTCGGTTAGGTTGGTTCTGAGGTACGAATTGATTAGTTGGTCTCTCTTGTGTGGTAATATTTTGACTCGTGAATGGGTTGTGTCTTGTGTAGTTTAGCGGTTGAGTGGCTTGAAATCTGTTAGGAGGTAACTTTGTTGTTCCTCTCAACTGATCCATGTAACTCTCGTGTGCCCTGTCATTGTCGTAAGATCGACAGAGTCTGAGCGCTTGATTTAAGTCTGTAATCTGTGCGTATCTTAAGAAAGAACGGTAAGGCTCTAGGATACCGGCTTTGAATGTGTTCAAACTCAACTCCTCTAGTTCCCTAAGTTTCAATTCTAAAATCTGATCGCGATAGTTTATCTTACACAAACTTTTGCATTGAAGTGTCAATGTGTCCAGTTTGTCATGATATTCCGTATAGGACTCGTTTCTTTTCTGGTAACAGTTTGAAATCTCTTGAATCAAGAGTCTTTCATCTTTGACATTACCGTATTTTCTTATCAGTTTCTCTTTAAATTTTTCGTAGTTGCTGTTAGCGTCTAAATCTAAGATACTACATGCTTCACCTTTTAGTTTAGATTTTACTACGTTGAAGAGAAAATCATTAATTATGGCTGCATTAGGAGCCGTAGGAGCTCTCTTGTGTGTGTTTAGGAATGATTCACATCTTGCTATAAAATAGTCTAGACTGCAAGATGAACTACCGCTGAATTCAGGTAGTAATTGAATCTGCGCGTATTCAAATTTTGATAATAGCTCTGTTTCTGACATGTTGAGTTTATTAGTTATTATATTTAAATGATTATTAGTTCAAATAACAGTGAAAAGTGAAAGGTCTTTTGATTCTACACTATACTCACGTTAATTTGAAAAGCAAGAAATTATTATTAGTTTTGTTATTTAGTGCTCATTCGCTGGCTTCGTTTCTTACATATGAAATGAACCAAGCTAATTAATATTCAGGCTCACAAATAAGGTATTTGTAGTAGACTTACAGGCATGAAAAGATGATCAGCGTTGACTGCATCCTGCATGAGCTGTGGAAGTCGGGTGTCTTCTCTGGTCGTCGTGATGGTCCGAAAGGCGCCTGGTCAGCGTTGTCGGTTCCAGCAGGTCGACTGGCGTTGTCAGTAGGCGGATGTGTTGAAAGGCCCCTTCTTTGAGGAGTTGTCGCTCGCCTCCGACAGTCTGCGATGATGAAGTAGTTGAAAGGCCCCTGGCGGAGTTGTCGTTCTACTTCCTTCAGAGCAGCTGGGCTTTCGATGAATAGATTTCTCAGTGTTGCGAATGGCTAACTTGGTGTCGCTAGCAAAGTTACGAAAGGCCTCCTTGTGAGGTTGTCAGTAAACTTTACCACCTTACTCGTAGATTATTGTGAATAATCATTAGCCATCCCGGACAGGCCCCCAGTTAAGTTTTGTTGCTCAACAATATTTATATTTTTCTTGGTACTGAGCTATCAGGTTCCGATAGTTCAATATCGCGCTGAGCGTTATCTAATTCAGTCGAAATGAGAAGACACTTGGTGTTAATTCTGTTTATTAATATAGCTGGCTACAAGAATTAAGTTTGAGTTAAATTACATCTCTACTATATTCAGAGATTGAACTCCTGATCTGAGACGTGCGAAGCCTGAGAACCAAACCACTCGGTAGTTGGCTGTTGAACGAATGAGAGCGGGCCTTCTTGGTCAGCTAGTTTTATACCATAGGTTATCAGGTTAGAGTCACGTGTCAGTCCAGTGAGAGCGATCTTACATGTTTGCTAAAGTGGGGTGACGTGGGTGGTCACACCTAAGAAGTAATGTTTTCCTCCCTTGTGTTTTGGCAGGTGACATTGCAACACTCGTAAAGTAAGCCAGGAATTTCATACCACACACAGTGTCTCAAAAGAGGGAGTGGGTTTGTTTGTCGAGAAACTCATGTTTCTCGGAGAGTGCAACCCTTGTTCTTTGACAGGTGATCTTTAAGTGCAACATGGTTTATTTCATGTTTCTTGAGAGTGAAACCCGTGTTCTTGGGGAAGTGCATTCCCTTGTGAGATGACCAAGTGGGTTTAAACTATTGGCTTTTAAACTAACTTACAATATACTCTTAAAACCCCAAGTCCTGGACTGTGGGAACCATGGGCTTGGCTTCCGGCTTCGGGATACATAACTCTAGTACCGTCATCACTGTGTCTCACGGACGAGGAAGATAAGTTGAAGTAGTGTTCAATGTTGTACAAGTCTTTCTTTGTTAAGAGGTGAATCCGATCTAGTTTAGAGTCCGAAAGTGAGTCGCGGACCTTGTCTAGTATGGCATCAAACGAAATTTTGTTGGCGATATCTGTAGCCAAGCTTCTTTTTTCCATTTCTGTTAGACTCAGGTGAGCTACATCATTTTCATGCCCTACGTGTATTGGTATATAATCAACTCTACAGGTTCCCTCCTCAAACTCAAGTACCTGCATACCTGAAGGGCAGTTTCCATTTATTTTGTTGCTTCCTTGAGTTTTAATATGTCTAATCCCTGTACTTTCAGAAGAGTATAATGTCCCGAACGATGGCACGTATAGTAATGTCTAGTAACATTGTCAGCGCCACGGTGCGAACCACGCTTTTTAACATAACAAGGATTTCTTTTCAGTTTCTTCCTTCCACTGTAGAAAATCTTGCAATGTACGAAACTCGTTACGTTCCAGCTTAACGGAAATACAATGTTCTGATTCTAAGTGTTCATGAAAACTTTTCTTCACAGCGGTTGTAAAACTGCACGATGCACACTGTAACCTCTTCTCATTAAGATAAACAGCCCCGTGAAATTGCCGTTCATGCTGTTTAAAAACGTACTGGTTATTGAACTGTTTGTCGCAACTTTCACACTTATAAGCATATGTTTTCTTGCTGTTTTTAAGGGGAGCTATATCACCTAATTTGTCTGGATGTACTTTTGACACGTGTTTCCTAAGATTTTTGTTATACTCGTACATATGTTTCCACATTCCGAACAGATATATGATTTTGGCATTTTAAAAATGATAGTACGAACCGTATAACTAAGACACGTATATCACCTGTTAAAGATAATTTCTTCTACCGCTACAAATCGACCGTATAACTTACGACACATATATCACCTGTTAAAGATAATTTCTTCTACCACTACAAACCAGTTAAGAAAGGCGCCAGGCAACACAGAACACACTAAACGCCAGCTGGAATTCCAAAGGGAGGCGGGTCATTTACCTCCACCCCCTGGCAAGTGCATTCGATAACTCTCGGGTTTGTTCGGAAGTATTCGGCGTGGTGGAGCAATAGTTAGATCGCAGGGGCTAGACTCTTGTGAAAGAACATCTGATTAATTGAATATAGTTCATCATACCTAAAACGAAATCATCTAGGAGTGCGCTTATACAACAATGGCTTGTACAATTTCCAGGGATGACTTTTGATGGCAAGATTATTTTCTGCCAGTACTGCAATAAACAGGTATGTGCATATATCTTAAATTTCATATTAATCTAAAACTAAGGTTTTAATATTGGCTCCTCTAATTAATTGTAGAGACCTAGTCCAGTCAAACTGGGTTCGATTTCCAGTACCGGCAGTAATTTAGAAATCTATGAGGTCTGGAACGGTGTTGATCCAGCATCGTGAGGACAATTGAGAAGCTACAGTGGGCAGGGGTCACGGAGGCAAGGCAATAAGGCTGAGGGGTGTATGATGATGGTTGCCTAGTTGTACTTCCTCTTAAAACAATAATCACCACCACCACCACCACCTGAGGGATGTATCGTGCTGACCACACGCCACCCAATATCTGCAGGCCATGAGCTGGGCAGCAACCGTTATTGAAAGTCAAGGCCCTTTGTGGACTGTAGTGTTCTTGTTCTTAATTAACTTCAGAGTAATAATGACTTAACTTAAATAGTTCAAAATTACAAATTTTATTCGATAGCTCAGCTTTTATATTCCCCATCTTAGTCTCTAATTGACACCACTTTATTGTGTTTTAGATTTCACATGAGAAAAAATGCCACCTTCAGCAACATGCAGATACTGCCAGTCAAAGCGAAAGCAGCCATGAAAAGTAACATTAGATAGACTCTGCTCACACAAACTATATCTCCTACAACCCATAATGGTTTCTATGCTGATATGTGTAGAGCCCTAGTTGCAGCAAATATCCCCTGGAATGCTGTGCATAATCTGGTTTTCAGACATTTTTTACAGAAATACACCAAGCAGCACATCTCATCAGCATATACATTAAAGAAAAACTAGTTAGATATTTGTTACAATGAGGTCATTTTGTCAATCAAGGAGGATATTGGGGAGTCTTGCATATGGCTGTGTGTGGACGAAACCACCGACTCTGTGGGCAGGTACATTGCTAATCTTATAGTAGGAAAACTGGAACACAATCAGGCATCTACCGCTCACCTTTGCTCTAAACAGCTTTAGAAAGTCAATAGTCAAAGCATTGCATACTTCATCAACAAGGGGTTGCAATTGTTGTATCCTTGATGATTCTGAAGTCCTTCTCCTTGTCTTCGATGCTGCTTCCTACATGATTGCCACTGCACCTCTCCTCAAAACTTTCTATCCTTCTTTAATTCATGTTACTTGCATGGTCCATGCCTTGCATAGACTAGCAGAAACAATTAGGGCCGAGTTTCCTGAAGTAAATACTCTCATTTCAACAATAAAGAAAGGTTCCATCAATAGCCATCTTTCGAGAGAAACTCCCCTCTATTCCCCTTCCACCACAGCCAATCATCACCCCATGGGGTTCCTGGATGGAAGCTGCTCTGTATTTCTTCCAGTCACCATTACAAAAATGGAGGAAAAAGGAAACAGTCTCAAACAGCAATTTTCTGTAATTGAGGAAGCTGAGAATAACATACAAAGTGCTAGAGGCAAGGAAGGGGATAAAATAAGAGACAAGTGGTCTAGTGTACTGCAGAAGAACCCAGGTTATTCAGTGCTGAAAAGGGTACATCAGATAATGGATGGGGAAAAGGTAGAATTACCAAGTGAAATTGAATTGAAAAATGTAGGTAAATTTTCCTATGCCCCTCTAACATCTGTGAGTGTGGAGCGCTCTTTTTCTGCTTTCAAAATGATTTTAACAGACAAAAGAGACAGCCTGACTGTGGAAAATTTGGAGAAGATTATTGTTATGTACTGTAAAGCAAACTAGAATGAAATTACTGTAGGAATGTTCCTCACAAATAAATAAACACATACTCCATTCGCGTTTACATCGTTATTGGATGCCTACAGTGCTGTAATTGTGTAGAGTGATTTTAGTATTAAGGTTTTAGACCAGTATTGATAATGATATATCATAATCCATAACTTTGACACATGACTTTTTACATTGTTTTTGATAAATGCATTTTTTATTCTGTCTTAATTTTGCAGTTATTTCGGTTAAGAATAGGGATACCACGTTTGTTAAAGTAAAAAAGCATCACGTTACAGTTTAAGCGTATATTGTAACATTTTAAAGTCAATGCCGTACCTATCCACACATTTCTTAAACATATTTTAAGTGCCTATTTTTTTAAAAAAAAGCCTATTTACTTGTTTTAAAAGCCTACTTTAGGCGCCCAAAACTAATTTTTAGAGCCTAAAATCCCAGATCTAAACATTACACAGTAATGGCAAATGTAGTAGTAACAGATATCTTGTCATTCTTATTACGAAAAATGGAGGAGATATTGTGATCATCAGAGCCATGTACTACACATGCACGCGAGTTTAAGAGGAAGTACAACTGAAAAATGAAATGGCATATGGCTTTTAGTGTCGGGAGTGTCCGAGGACATGTTCGGCTCGCCAGGTGCAGGTCTTTTGATTTGACACCCGTAGGCGACCTGCGCGTCGTGATGTGGACGAAATGATGATGAAGACGACACATACACCCAGCCCCCGTGCCAGCGAAATTAACCAATGATGGTTAAAATTCCCGACCCTGCCGGGAATCGAACCCGGGACCCCTGTGGCCAAAGGCCAGCACGCTAACCATTTAGCCATGGAGCCGGGCAGTACAACTAAGCAACTATCCTACAGACGAGGTCCGGCACTCCAAAGAATGAAGATATCGGCAAAGAAAAAACTAAAGGGCCAAGAGGGGCGTGAAAATGAACGACTCTCGAGGCCTGACAAACCTAATACCGTCGGAGTCGGAATTGAACAGGAGTTGATCAAGAGAGGTCAGACAGGACAAGATGAAAGCTAGGAAGACTGGCACAAGTAAGCGGAAGCAATGCCAGACTTAGTTAGGGAACCGTGCTGGACAACGTATTGTCCCTAGCTGAGAGACCCTGTTCCTTTCAGTCGCCTCGAACGTCAGGCACAGAATACTGCATATATTGGATGTATTCTATCACCCCCGCCCACAGCAAGATCCCAAGAGCCAAGAATAACGGCCAAGAAGACCCGTCGCGCTGAACATGCGTCAGCTCGTAATTTGTGGGCTTTCGGACTGAGCGGCGGTCACGTGGCCAATAGTTAGGCACTATGTCCCTGTTTCGGCATAGCGTGCCCGTGCACAGTTATGCTCCGTTGTTTCGGAACACCGAGTGTCAGTTGTTTCGAAACACACTTGAGCGAGACCACGACAGTGACTCGCCGTCACGTCAAAAGTACCAACATGCCTACTATTTAGAGTTTTCGATACTAGCAGTGTACCACCACCACGTACTCGAGTGTTCTGTGTTCTGCCATGTCATCTTTGTTCTGCGAGTCCCGTTCCACCGGCCCCTGGTCTTCGGTACATGTGAATCACTTAAGGGGAGACATGACTGAATTTTTCGTATTTTGAGCCCAAAACTATGTTTTTATTTTTATTCATACAAAAATAGCCCAATTCTACCTCTTTCAGAAAATGCTTTTATTTTAGTTATTCAGGCTTTTTTGAGCTTGTAGAAGCCATTTTATATGAGCCCGCGGGACATTTAATGGCCCAGAACCACACCCACAAATCCTTTAATGCAATGGAGAGACAGTGGAGAGGTCCTGTGGAAGAGATCCATCGAGAATGGTTTCCGTTACATATCAATGATGTCAGATGCGGCTGCCAAGGCCTATATGCCCATTTGAATGAGATTGAAGTGTATGGTCCAGAACAAACGATTGAGAAAGAGGAAAGCAGCGCCTTGGTTGGTAGTGCTCTTCTCAACATTGTAAAGGAATAGAGGGTGAAGATTGTGACACTGGGTGGGCGAAAAGAGGGCAATTGAAAGAGAGCACTATAACTAAATTGACCCTTTATTATAGACATTCCATGTGCGTGTTTAGACATCAGCCCGAAGGCTGGTTGGATCCTCAACAGCTCCACCATCAGCTGTCATAGATGGCCTAGGCAACACTGAAGAGGCGTACTAGGGAAATAAGGAGTCAGGTAGTTTCCCGTTGCCTTCTTCACTGAACCAGAAGTTGCTATTACATATCAGTCTGCCAAGCCCACCGAAATGCATGCACCAACCGACCCTATGAGCAATAGTTTCACACCATTCATAGCATGGACTGGCTGCATAAGGAATGGCAATACTAGCATCGCTCATACCTCAGTCACTTTCTTATTGTCAAAGCCAAGTATAAGACAGAGACAGATGAATGAAAGTAACAAAATTGCTCTAGCCTATACCAGAAGACATAGTGCACTGTGAACACTAGATCCACCAGCAAAGGCACAAGATATTCCATACTCAATAATAATCCAGATGTATGGAAAATGAAGAGGGTAGTTTTTGCAACTCTTAGGAACTGTATGTCAACTGACCGCAAACCTCAACATTTGACTTGTCCTAACTTCTCGACTCCTAGTGTTTCTACAACCGACAACTGACAGAAGGAAAACCAACTGATAGCCACAGTAGAATTAGTCCTGCTGTGATGATGATGCTTGTTGTTTAAAGGGACCTAACATCTAGGTCATCGGGCCTAATGGTACGATATGAAATGACAAAAACCCAAAATCCTCAATTGACCACAATTCAAAACGTGAGGACGATGGATGGATGGATGGATGGATGGATGGATGGATGGATGGATGGATGGATGGATGGATGGATGGATGGATGGATGGATGGAAATTTAAAACGATCAGTGGAACCGACCCACAGTGCCTCACATGCACAGAAGCTGGCATAAAACAATAGTATGACTGACCAAGGGACTGCATCTATAGCACGATACTGAATCGATGAAGCTTGTAGTCGAAAAGAGTCCAAAATCCACGTCATCGGCCCCTCATAATGATACTTATCGCTAGAAAAGTAGAACCATGGCATTTATCATGTTGCGGTACTAATCAAGACTGACGTAAACTCGCGGTATTCCACACATTATGGTACTACTCACAGGTAATGAAATTCGCACATGTATTACAGACCTACTGTGTTTCGCACACTGCGGCGCCAATGACAGGCAACGCAAACCTATGGTGTTCATCACTTAAGTGTACTAATTTTAGGGACTCGTACTATCCCGTGGTGTTCCTCATATAGTGGGTACTAATCATAGGCAAGCCAGAACCTCGGGTTCCCTCATCCCATGGTGTCGCTCATATAGTGCTACTAATCACAGGTACTGTAAAAGCCGTCGCGCTCTCGTTTGCTACTGATCACAAGCCTATTTGGTACCTAACAGTGGTATTACGCGCAAGGTAAAGCGACCCACTGTGTTCCCCGCGTGGTGGTACTAATCACAAGGAGTTTCATGGATCTAATATAATCATCCCTTGGTCGCCCCTTTTAGTCACATCTTACGACAGGCAGGGGATACCGTGGGTGTATTCTTCGTCTGCGTCCCCCACCCACAGGGGTGAGTCCTGTTGCAGAGAAGATAGCACCTGTGTATTTACGACTGGCCTCAAATCAGATATTGCAGCGTTGTACAGCGTGGAAGACTCAGAATGCTAACGAGTCCCTCCGTAATGTAATGTGGAGTAAATGCCCCAATGAAACATTTAATTTCCAAGACAAAACTTCAACTTGGTATCCTCAGGGCTGTCTCACAATTCAATATGAGGCATTACAAAACTCTGGAAACCCTTCATTCTATCAAAAATTCGACCATCCCTATGACCTCAGTTTCTGTATGCAAGATACAAGATGTTCGACGTATTGCCCGGGCACAGAAGAGGAGAAAATGACTAGGAGACATGCAAAATGGCAGAAGATATCTAAGGAAGAAACCACACGGAGATGTGAGGGGGGGAAACATATGAAGTACTGCAGTTCTGAGTGAGTAAATATTAACTCTCCATTTTCTCGCATTGCTCTTTTTCAAAATTTTGCTGTGTACAAAATGCTCCTTGCGATGCAGTTCTTATCATATATTGTTGTAACTTGGTAACGTTGTTGCTAAGGTTATAGCTATGTAAACTAGTTCTGGATTTTGAACTGCTTTGATTTTTTATATGAATTTTGATAGCTAGATCAAACTTTTAATCCTTATTATTTCCAATTACATAAAATGACAGTATAAACATTTCTGGAAAGAAAGAACAGCATCAATATAATACCAAAACCCACTGCAACCCATTTGTATACATCTTAACCACATGTGTTTCAAAAATCAGCTTGATCAAACAAAACCTTTGTTGCAAGGGACCTTTTTATGCCACTACTTTTTGATACAAAAAGGGCAATAACTCAAAACTAATAAAGCTAATAAATCATAAATTAGAACATTAGATGCCAGCAACAGTCTATGCAAGTGGTTAAAATTAGGTAATTATATGATGAAAACTGTGGCAGTTAAAAAATTCAGTCATACCTCCCCTTAATGTGGTCTGTTTTGTTTTCAACTGTTCTGTGTGTTTTCACTGAAGCCTTCAACCATATTGCATATCGTACAAAAGAAGACTTCGCAGAATGTCAAACCAAAGTTTCATTTGTGCTATTTGTAAACACATCTACTGTCGGTCTAATTATGATAGGTGTACGGTATTTCAGAACGAATGAAAATATTCTTATCCTCAAAGCAACATATCAAAAGGATTCAATTGGGTGCGTATTGCAGAGTTCCGACTGCTTTCTGGCACGTGCCGTGAAGCTTTATCCTGGCCCTGATTGCTCCCAATATAGACAGATACATTTCAACTGGTGAAAATATCCTTGCTATAATTACTTTTAAACTACTGTCGCTGTAACCGTGATGTGTACTTCATATTGACTGCAAAATCTTAACATAAAAGCTGCCTTTAAACGTAATTTTCTTTTGAAATTACGCTACCACTCCCTCGAAGCGGTACTGAAAAGAAGAATTCTGGCCCCTCAAAGAATATGGGTATTAGATAAGTGAAGAGCCGGGCTGTCAAAGGTAGGAAAATGGAGGACTCCGGTAACCTGAAATTATTATTACTAATACGATCGGGCTCGGAAAAGAACAGGACTTGACCAAAGATGCTGGAATAGCTACGATAAAAGAGTGGAAAAAACGCGGACACCAACTGTGTGGTGACCACGAGCGTTTTAGCAGTAAGTACAGAGCCAAGACTTTTTTTCTTTCACGTGTGGTGCGACAGATGCTTTCCGTAAACAGATCCCATATTCAATATGTAATATATACACTGAAAACATCTAATGCGGTGAAAGTTTATTTCGAGTAAATACAGATACTTAGCTGACGTTTAAAGCTCAAAAATAGTACAATAATCAGTCTACATATCGTGGAAATGCAGCGATACAATATACAAACCACGAATCCTGTTCCTCAGAACTGAACGTTTGTAGCTAGAGGAAGGCAGGGTACAGACTGTACAAAAAGAAAGAGAAAAAACCCAGCTGCACGTAAGAGAAGAACCGGCTGCTGAACACACACTTCCGCTTTTACTCCTCACCCGATACGAAGCTTTTATGACCCAAGGCGCTGTACTACACCGCTAGCTTCAAGAGCCATTCCTTCACAGCGACGAGTCGACCAGATGAGATTCGGATTTACAGGAACATACTACACACGTATAGAAACCATGAAATAAAAGTGATCACGAACATATATTCTGCGACGACCATAGTTATAGTCAACAATGCCACGCTCAATTCAATAATTTCACTTCATTATTATCATCTTTTCCGTAAATACATATATAAAATAAGAGTTTTATCTGTACATTGCTCAGAATTTAAAATGGATGGTATTTCTGTATCAGTCGTGTCCACAGGAACAAGGAAATGCGCTTTTTGATTTTCCGTAATTTCTGCCTGTGTCTGCACACGCATCACGAGCAAACGGCTGAAGAGAATGTAATGAAAATTGGAATCTAAAGTCAGGGAGTAAGTCGCTACAAACTAGGCCATAAATAATTGTGTTCACGCTGATTAAAATGGTAGAGTAAGGAAAGGCCTAAAATTTAATTTTCAAATATTTAATAGTGGTCGTATCGATAAGTCCTACATAACTAGAATAAAATAGTATTAAATTTCCGATCATTTATGCCTTATACTTTGTTACAGTACTGGCTATTATCACAGAGAAATTCATGAATTTGTATTTTTGTTACTAAGCCCATATCAGCGCCGAATCATGAGAAAATGGGTAAACAGAATTTAAAGAAAATAGGTATGTAAAGTCGGAGAATAAGGAACTACAGTCTACGCTATAAATAATTTTATAAGACGCTCTAATATCACAGAGTGGAAAGAAAACTAAATGTGAAGACCTATACAAAGCTTATAAAAATTGATCGACAATAACATTACATTGACCATTGCTTGTTGTAATGTGCTTTGTGTCTTCTGGTGCTACGCGTCTCCGATAGATAGGATTACTGCTGCGTACCGTTCCTTTACGTTGCATCGAACGATGGTGACGATGGGATAGGAAAGGGCTAGGAGTGTGAAGGAAGCGGCCTTGGCCTCAATTAAGGTACAGTCTGGTGTGAAAATGGGAAAACACGGAATACCAACTTCAGGGCTGCCGACATTGGGGTTCGAATCCACTATCTCCCGGATGCAACCTCACACCTGCGCGCCTAACCACAAGGCCCACTCTCCCGGTCGTACAGAGTGTAACAGCTTTCTTCTGTAGCATGCCATTTCTCTGGTTCATATATTTTCTGATACTACCGGTACTGATACCCAACACACTAGTTCATCATAGCATTCGAGTTATTCAATCCCTACTCGGAGGCACTGGTTGGAATAAACAGAGTGCGTATAACGGAATAATGGCAGAAGAGTGTTCACGGCTGTCTGCGGCCTGGTCCTTCCAGCTCTGGAACATTGGACTGTTAGATCGGCTCCGTAGTATTGTTCGTTGTGAGAAAATGTGCGGTTTTTCATTTGATCGAGTATTTTATATGATAACATTGCTTTAATCGCTACTGTCGTACTGACGTTTTTGTAATGACCTATATTGACTTGTTATGAAAACCACAAAGTTAGTCTTTCTGAGAATCCCGTAGCGAAGCACGGGTACATCAGCTAGTCTTACATAACCACATAACTAAGTAATCATGACAATACAGTAGTTCGTGAGACGTAAAAACCAAACGACATTACTACACTTCTTATAACTAAAACTGTTTGACTATAATGTAAACATTAAATTACACTATTTGCAATAATAATCTTAACTGGAAGTACTTTCCTCTGATCTAGTTTACGCAGCACCAACTAATAATAATAATGTCCCACTAACTACTTTTACCGTTTTCGGAGACGCCGAGGTGCCGGAATTTAGTCCTGCAGCAGGGTTTTTTTACGTGCCAGTAAATCTAGCGACACCAGGTTGACTTATCTGAGCACCTTTAAATACCACCGGACTGAGCCAGGACCGAATCAGCCAAGCTGCGGCCAGGAGGCCAGCGCTCTACCGTCTGAGCCACTCGGCCCGGCGACATCGACTCAAGACGACGTGGGAAGGAAACTACTGTGACCTTAAGGTACAGTCCATCATTTGCCTGGTGTGAAAATGGGAAACGACTCGAAACTACCTTCAGGGCTGCCGAAAGATAGGGTTCGCACCCATTATCTTCTGAATGTACCAGCTAAACGCATAAACCGCGTAGTCAACTAGCTCAGTTAACAGAGTATACTGCCATTTTAATAATGCAATGGACGAATGCAGAATTTGTTTTTAAAAGAAGTGGAAATGATGTACATGGACAGCGTAGCTTCACAAAGAGTAGCGACGTTTGTATGGTTACAATGAGGTTACTAGTTTTACGTCGCAGTAACTACGAAGGGAGCTCAATATGTAATGCAACATTTTCTTTTTGTAAAAGCTGGTTGGTTTTATTGAGGATTCAAATACACCATGTTATTCCCCAATCCATTTTCTGCAACACCCTATTTTTCAACATAATCTCCGTTCAATGATACGGTCTTAAGCAACAGTAATTTGAGGGCCGTATGCCTGCATGGTACCACTCGACTGGTCGATGTAGGAGCCAACGTCGTACTGCATCGAAAACTTCCCCATCATCCACGTAGTGCTTTCCCGCGGAGTGTATCCTTCATTGGGCCGAACAGACGGGAATTAGAAGGCGCGGGATCCGGTGAGGTGGGTGAGGAGGAACAGTCCACTGAAGTTTTGTGAGCTGCTGTCGGGTGCGCAGACTTGTGTGAGGCCTTGCGCTGTCGTGGAGAAGAAGTTAGTTTGATTTTTTGTGGTCACGAACACAATAACCCCTTCAGAGTACCAGAAGACCGTAGCCATGATTTTACCAATTGAGGGTACAGTTTTGAACTTGTCCATGGGAGAGTTGGTGTGGCGCCACTCCATGGATTGCCGTTTTGTTTCAGATTCGAAGTGACAAATCCGTGTTTCATCGCCTGTGACTATGTTTGAAAGAATTTGTCACCTTCAGCCTCATAACGAGCAAGCAATTCCGCACGTATGTTTCTTCTTTGCTCCTTATGGTCTTCCGCTAGGTGTTGAGGAACCCGGTGGGAACAAAGCTTTGAATACTCGAACTAGTGGATAAGTGTGTCAGCACTACGAACAGAGACGTCAAGTTCAGCAGCGAGGTGTATAACTGTGATCCGTCGATCACCCTGAATAAGGGAGTCCGCACGTTCCAACTTCGCAGGCGTCACAGCCGTGTGCAGCCGGCCGGCACGCGAGAGGTCAGACAGATTTGCTCAACCTTGTTGTAATGAAACACACCTCGCCCAACGACTTACCGTGCTTTTGTACACTGCCACGTCTCCGTACACTTTCTGCAAGCGCCTATGAATACCTGTGATGCCCCGGTTTTCCATCAGAAGAAACTCAATAACTGCTCTCTGTTTGGTACGCACCTCCGTTAAAGAAGCCATTTTTGGAGGCTAGCTATAGCGCTGCACTGCCACATATAGGGAATTAATGAAACTCTACGAGACGAAGTGGGAATATTCAACGAAGTCCCAAACAAAATTCAATTTTGTCCAAACCGAAATTGGCCGAGAAGTAAAATGGGTTGCATTATATACTGAATGCCCCTCGTACTTTACGGTTTTGAAAGATATAGAGGTACCGAATGGTTATCCCGCACGAGTTCCTTAATGTTCCGGTAAATCTAGGGGCACGAAGCTGTATGATTTAAAAAAAAATCGAAGTATATAGCTAACACCATTTGAGTAAATCCTAAAACTACTCCGAAAAACCCGAGATCAACATATTAGGTAGCGTTTCGTTATTATTGCCGGCCTCAGTAGCAAAGTTAATCATTGTTGTTTCAGAGAAAGCGGGTTCGATACTGGCTGAGGTCAGTAGCACTAAAGAATACTATATGCCACACTTTTATGCCGTTGGCTTCTTGGCAGGTTAAACTCCTGTGGAAAAAACAGACATTAAAAACATATTACTCCAGCATCATCACCATCATCAACACCATTATCGTCACCAGAAGCCCCGTGCTTACTGTATATCAGCAGTTGTGTATCTCCTGGCGTCCCATACAAATGGCATGTCCCGATACCTCAAATCTAGGTTGTAAACAAATTGTCAGTGGAATGTATGTTGAGAAGAGACTATCACATAAGCAACTGAATAATAAACACGATAAAGTGGAAAATAAAGTTGTCGCAAGCCAGATACACGGTACTGAAAAATTGTGGTGTTTTGGCCTTTTTCTCTATTACAGCCGCTAACCAAGACAACAATATTTAACATTTTTATTTACTTACAATGGTTCATGGTGTGCGTTACTGTAGTCACGTCCTAGTTCATGAACCATGGGCAACGGCTGAGTGGCCTAGTAGGTGGTCCTGAGAGTCGGAATACCAGTTGCTATGGAATGGGAGTGGGCATCTCGGACCATCTCGGATACATTCTGAGTCATGGCCCTCCTTGTGCTCAGGCGGCTAGGACTATACAATTCACCGTGGTCCATAACCCGTTAGAGGAGAGATCCTCACTTGGACTATGTGCAAGTAGGGTAGCATCATGCTTCATGAATTTACCGAGCTCAGAACATTTTAAGCAAGCCTCGGACCTATTGGAGTAACGGAGTCCCACTCCCATTTGACAGGTGAGGGACTCCTTAGAAACAACTTGGCGAACGAAATGCAATTCGATGGGGAGCTATCCATATCAATGGGGCTTATGGAAGAAAGAAAGTAGAACTGGCTGAGTCAGCAAAGAGGATGCATCTGGATGTGATAGGAGTAAATGATATTCGGGTAAGGGGAGATAACGAGGAAGAGATAGGAGATTATAAAGTGTACTTGACGGGTGTTAGAAACTGAAGGGCAGAGTATGGAATACCATTGCACACAACATAGTTTCTGTTAGGCACGTAAATGAGCGAATGATGAGGGTAGATTTGTCAGTTGGAGGAATTAGGACTAGAATTGTCTCCGTGTATTCACCGTGTGAGGGTGCAGATGAGGATGAAGTTGACAAGTTTTATGAAGCACTGAGTGACATCGTTGTTAGGGTCAACAGCAGGATAGAATAGTGCTAATGGGCTATTTCAATGCGAGAGTTGGGAAAAGAACTGAAGAATACGAAAGGGTGATCAGTAAATGTGGGGAAGATATGGAAGCTAATAGGAATGGGAAACGTTTGCTGGACTTCTGTGCTAGTATGGGTTTAGCTGTTACGAATACATTCTTCAAGCATAAGGCTATTCACCGCTACACATGGGAGGCTAGAGGTACCAGATCCATAATAGACTATATCTTAACAGACTTCGAATTCAGGAAATCTGTTAGGAATGTACGAGTTTTCCGGGGATTTTCAGATGATACAGACCACTATCTGATCTGTAGTGAACGAAGTATCGCTAGGCCTAGGGTACAGAAAGTGAAATCTGTCTGCAAACGAATAAGGGTAGAAAATCTCCAGGACGAGGAAATTAGACAGAAGTACATGGATAAGATTAGTGAGAAGTTTCAAACAGTAGACAATAAGCAGGTTCAAGATATGGAAAGTGAATGGGTGGCACAAAGGGATACTGTAGTAGAAACCGCAAGTGAATATCTATGAACAACTGTGTGTAAAGATGGAAAAAGGCTAACATCTTGGTGGAATGATGAAGTGAGAGCAGCTTGTAAACGTAAAAAGAAGGCTTATCAGAAATGGCTCCAAACAAGGGCCGAGCCAGACAGGGATTTGTACGTAGATGAAAGAAACAGAGCGAAACAAATAGTTGTTGAATCCAAAAAGAAGTCGTGGGAAGATTTTGGCAAGAACCTGGAAAGGCTAGGTCAAGCAGCAGGGAAACCTTTCTGGACAGTAATAAAGAATCTTAGGAAGGGAGGGAAAAAGGAAATGAACAGTGTTTTGAGTAATTCAGGTGAACTCATAATAGATCCCAGGGAATCACTGGAGAGGTGGAGGGAATATTTTGAACATCTTCTTAATGTAAAAGGAAATGGTATAAAAATTAGCCTCTCGAAGACTAAATTGATGTTAGTAGGTAAGAAACAGAATTGAATGTCAGATTGGTGATACACTGACTGACAGAGCAAATGCAACACCAAGAAGGAGTGGTTCGAAAGGGATGAAAGTTGGGGAAAAAACAGAGACGGCACGGACGAATAATTGATGTTTATTTCAAACCGATATGCAGGTTACACAATGCGCACGGCATCGACTCAGTAGGATGTAGGACCACCGCGAGCGGCGATGCACGCGGAAACACGTCGAGGTACAGAGTCAATAAGAGTGCGGATGGTGTCCTGAGGGATGGTTCTCCATTCTCTGTCAACCATTTGCCACAGTTGGTCGTCCGTACGAGGCTGGGGCAGAGTTTGCAAACGGCGTCCAATGAGATCCCACACGTGTTCGATTGGTGAGAGATCCGGAGAGTACGCTGGCCACGGAAGCATCTGTACACCTCGTAGAGCCTGTTGGGAGATGCGAGCAGTGTGTGGACGGGCATTATCCTGCTGAAACAGAGCATTGGGCAGCCCCTGAAGGTACGGGAGTGCCACCGGCCGCAGCACATGCTGCACGTAGCGGTGGGCATTTAACGTGCCTTGAATATGCACTAGAGGTGACGTGGAATCATACGCAATAGCGCCCCAAACCATGATGCCGCGTTGTCTAGCGGCAGGGCGCTCCACAGTTACTGCCGGATTTGACCTTTCTCCACGCCGACACCACACTCGTCTGCGGTGACTATCACTGACAGAACAGAAGCGTGACTCATCGGAGAACACGACGTTCCGCCATTCCCTCATCCAAGTCGCTCTAGCCCGGCACCATGCCAGGCGTGCACGTCTATGCTGTGGAGTCAATGGTAGTCTTCTGAGCGGACGCCGGGAGTGCAGGCCTCCTTCAACCAATCGACGGGAAATTGTTCTGGTCGATATTGGAACAGCCAGGGTGTCTTGCACAGGCTGAAGAAAGGCGGTTGACGTGGCGTGCGGGGCTGCCACCGCTTGGCGGCGGATGCGCCGATCCTCGCGTGCTGACGTCACTCGAGCTGCGCCTGGACCCCTCGCACGTGCCACATGTCCCTGCGCCAACCATCTTCGCCACAGGCGCTGCACCGTGGACACATCTCTATGGGTAACGGCTGCGATTTGACGAAGCGACCAACCTGCCCTTCTCAGCTCGATCACCATACCCCTCGTAAAGTCGTTTGTCTGCTGGAAATGCCTCCGTTGACGGCGGCCTGGCATTCTTAGCTATACACGTGTCCTGTGGCACACGACAACACGTTCTACAATGACTGTCGGCTGAGAAATCACGGTACGAAGTGGGCCATTCGCCAACGCCGTGTCCCATTTATCGTTCGCTACGTGCGCAGCACAGCGGGGCATTTCACATCATGAGCATACCTCAGTGATGTCAGTCTACCCTGCAATTGGCATAAAGTTCTGACCACTCCTTCTTGGTGTTGCATTTGCTCTGTCAGTGTACAAAGCTAGAATAGGTCGATAATTTCAAGTATTTAGGTTGTGTGTTCTTTTTATTATTACTGCTAGGGGCTTTACATCGCACCGACACAGATAGGTCTTATGGCGACGATAGGTTGTGTGTTCTCCCAGGATGGCAATATAGTAAGCGAGATTGAATCAAGGTGTCGTAAAGCTACGGCAGTGAGATCGCAGTTGCGATCAACAGTATTCTGTAAGAAGGAAGTCAGTTCCCAGACGAAACTATCTTTACATCGGTCTGTTTTCAGACCAACTCTGCTTTACAGGAGCGAAAGCTGTGTGGACTCAGGATATCGTATTCATAAGTTAGAAGTAACAGACATGAAAGTAGCAAGAATGATTGCTGGTACAAACAGGTGGGAACAATGCCAGGAGGACACTCGGAATGAGGAGCTAAAGGCTAATTTAGGAACGAACTCGATGGATGAAGCTGTACGCATAAACCGGCTTCGGTGGTGGGGTCATGTGAGGCGAATGGAGGAGGATAGGTTACCTAGGAGAATAATGGACTCTGTTATGGAGGGTAAGAGAAGTAGAGGTAGACCAAGACGACGATGGTTAGACTCAGTTTCAAACGATTTAAAGATAAGAGGTATAGAACTAAATGAGGCCACAACACTAGTTGCAAATCGAGGATTGTGGCGACATTTAGTAAATTCACAGAGGCTTGCAGACTGAACGCTGAAAGACATAACAGTCTATAATGATAATGTATGTATGTAATGTAATGTAATGTAATGTATTTACTTACATTTTGAGTGAATCGACTTACATGGATTATGTCAATAAGTTCATGGACCAGGAGCCAATTACCTGCAACAAACGAAAGATCATCATATAAGCCCAAGTTTACAACCAACAAGTATGGATGATTATAACAGTAATGGTATGAGCTAGTCAGTTTTAAAAAGTGAACGAAGAATGTTAAAAATTGCTCAAAATGGATCAGAAATTGCTCAGTAAACGAAATGTCTGCAACACTAATTCCACAACGCGTTACTTTTAGAACAGTTTGGAAACGAAAGGAAAGGGGGGGGGGGGGGGGAAGGCTGCCAATTCTAAAATTTTGCGAAATCTGTACCGCTGTTGACGAATAAAGAACTCGGGAATGATTTTCTTAAAAAGTTATGAAGTCGCAAAATGGTCTGGAAAACTTTCTATAGTCACCAGTTGTTGGATTGAATCTTCACTTTAGTGACCTTTGTCAACGGCGTTTCGTATGTATTTTTAAGTCTTTTATTATATATATATTTTGTTAATTATAGCAACAGGACGAGATATTGTAAGACACCTGAAATCGAGAAAGAATATGTTTAGTTTCAGTCCATTCTCACTTCGCGACTTCTAAGCGTAGTTTTACAACCAATGAGCATCTGGGGCTACTAAAATCACCGACTTTTGACGCCGGGTGCACACATCTGTCCACGATACGGAAGAAAGGTGCATCATTCGGTTATCCTTGGCACGAATCTCTAAAATGAATGTCTATCCTAACGTAGTTTCTCCCAGAAGTTTTCTCCGGTGATGCAGTATCCATTTCGAAGTATCGAAATCGTAAAATGTAACATTTAAGATATAACTTAAGACAAGAGATTGATAGAAATTAACAATAAAATCGCTTAGTTGGGGAATGACTCATTCGTCAACTGTTTCAATATACCCCGCGCGGTTTAGATTTATCTATCCAAACGTAAATTCACTCGTATGGAGAGAGCAGCACATGTACCAGATATGTGCTAAATATCGTCGACTATTTGAACTTATTCCTTAGTTCTTAATATATGGCGTTACAGAATAATCGGCTGTAAAACCTTTACACATAAATGAGGCCTGTTTCTATTTCAACAGCCTCTGTTTTGCAACAGCTCATCTCCATACGTGACAAAGTTTAAAAATACTGCCTCAAGATATCATCTACGCCATGGGAAGGTAACGGGCGTCATTACACATACACAAATTTCATGTGACACATTTTGCATATTTCACAATGTAAAACAACTCTAGGCAAGCAAGCGGACCCACAGGGTAAACGTGATACCATCACAAGGGGATAGGATGGGATGGGTTCATTTCATATGCAGTTTACAGTGGAGCAGGAGCAGCACAGGAACACGTCAACATCCGCTCGCAGTGGTGTACCGTACATGCTCTCTCCAGGGGTTGAGCACATTAGTTACTGGACGCCAACTCTGGGCACGAACTCTTGAAAACCCCGTGGATAAGTAAATATACATCTGTGCGATTACAAAGAACTAAAGATTTCCATTACATAGATTTTAAAAAATCACCTACGTTCATGTATCAAAAAATAATTAAAAATTAAAGCAGCAATCAACCACTCATCACGTGCGTAAAAAGACAAATAACCAACTTGAAACGCAGGTTACGCGACTGCCAATTACGGAGAAATTTTATGAAATCCAAACAAGATCAGCACGGAGATTGCACTGCATTCTTATACAAGGATCAACGATTATAGTTGTAGGCGTTTGATGATTATCAGGATGACCAGGGAATAAGAATAGGCTGCAGCAGCGGTGTTACTGCAGTTTTATAAAAGGCTCTAACGGATTGGTTGTAGGCGTTTGATGATTATCAGGATACAGCAATGGTCTAAGGATTAGGATAAGAACTCCGCAGAACAACTGCAACACAGAACACCTAGTTTTGGCAGCTGAGTATTTTTTTTCAAAACGTTCTATAGCAAGAAAATCTTTCGCTTTCTATAAGTAATCAAGCAGTATCGGTAACACCTGCAATTATTGTGAATTCAGCCTATTGCTGCCCGTTGCTCTCAAACGCCGTACTTTACTATTATAGGATATGGGTATCTTTTTATATGATGTAGCAGTTTATTTATGAAATTCAATATCATAATAAGATGAAAAAAGAAAATCTCGCCCAATTCTTGAAAAAGGATAAGGCGCCCAAAAGTAGGCAGTACAAAGTATCGAAATAGTTAAAAAAGCAAAGTAAAAGAAAACAATAGACTGATCGAAATTAATACTATACCTGCGTAATTAAGGAATGACTTGTTGGAAGATAATTCCTTAAAAGCGCGTTTGAGTTTTACGGAACTCATTCTTTTGCAACGGAGTATACAGGCTCAATTTGGTCCTGGCCGGGGCTTTTAAGAACGGATGGCATTCCTGACATTACGCACTGGCTGTTGTGAAAATGGTGGTGATGATTGTGTTAAGAGGAAGGACAACTGGGAAACCATTCTCTATTAACATTAGAAGGTCCGACACTTCAAATAATGGAGAAAGGCGAGAGCCACGAAGGGCGTGAAAATGAAAGACTTCCTAGGCTTCGCGAACCTAATACCGCCAGGGTCGGACGAGAACAGACAGGAAAGATGAAAGCTAAGAGACTGGCACAAGTAAGTGGAAGCAATACTAGGCTGTTAGGAGAGCCGTGGTAGCTAACCCACGCTCCCAGGTTCAAAGCTCCTGGTTCCTCTTTAAATCGTCTTTTACAAGTAGGCCCCTACCCACAAGGGGATCTTGTGTAAACCTGATTCGAAGTCGTCAAGATTCGAATTGGGAATAGTGTGGTTAGAGCAATACCAGCTCCCTTCACCCAGCCCCTACCACCGCTAGAGTTTTACGTGACTATTAATCTGAAATTTCAAGTCACCATACCTACGAATCCGAATAATGGAACGTGATTACCACTTAATTTGACAAGGATTTGTACTACGATCGACTTCATGAGAAGCTATCAACGAAGACTGCACCTGTATTCCCTAAACATGAAGATATACAATCTGGCGTATTGCGAAGTCAGAGAGATTTTAAATCCTGAGAAAATCTGATCCGTAACAATGCCGATGCAATAAACGTTCCACGTTTTTCATTTTGGCTCTAATAAGGTCATCTGAATCAAAATGTCATTGCTAAACACAATTTCATTCCATACAAAAGTCGATCACGCCCCCCAATAAACCATTCCAAACAACTAGCTACTAACGATAGGGAGTAAGAAGAGGTCCCATAAAGGATGTGAAGAATGGAGTGATTTGAATGGTAAAGTAGTCCTAGATTCGCGTTCAGATAAATCTCTACATTCATGAATTGAAAATTTCCAACATCTCCCCATGGATACGTCGCAACGGTAAAGGTCAAGACCTAACAGAATGGCTATCATGTCTACCACAGTTCCATAATGTAACCCATTTTGATTATACTAGTGGAACCTCGATATCTCGAATTACCTCGGGAGCTAAATTTTATTTCGAGTTACGGAATCGAAATTTCGAGATATAGATAACACGATTTTCGAGCATGTATAGCACATAATTGAATCATATGTATATACGGCTTATACTAACTACATTATTTTAACAGTATTTTAAAATACGAGGATTAGGGCAAAAGTCATGGCAACTCTTTTTTTTTTTTCATTGTAGATATGTGCACGGATCACAAACGTATACCGTATGTGTCGTGTGAAGTTCTGCAGGCATTGTGTGTATGCAGAACAACAGATGGCTCTGTGATAGCTGGTAGCAGCGCAGCGAGGGCTGTGAACTCTGTCAGTCAGTGAGTGTCGTGCGAGATGGAAGTAACCCGTGGTGAGCAGCTCGCTTACATCAAAATAGCCGGTTCTCCGAGGGAGAAATGCGATGGAATGTCACAGTGAATTAGTGGACGCCCTTGGGAATAATGCCCTACCATACCGTACAGCAGTACGGTGGGTAGGAAAGTTTCAGCAAGGACGTGTGTGGCCGGGCGCACACTGAGAAGCAGTTGGCAGCAGAGCAGGGCAGAGCGAAGCTTACGAAACTGCGAAGTGAACGTGTGCGCACATTGCCACGCAGCGTCTCGTCGGTTTTCAGAAAGAACATGTTTTCTTTAGACTCAGTGATATTCGGGCATCCAGTATAAAGAGGTTCTTTTTTTTTCTTTTTCTTCAAGCATTCGCGATTTTTCTCATTTTGATATTAATCTTCACAATTTCCCTTGTGCTGATGACAACGCGGTTGTTCACGTTGAGGCAATCGCAATAAAAAACAACCACCATTGCCAGTTTACAAGATTGAACAATATTTCTATGTTAGAGATGTTCGGCGTTCATATGGACTAAGCAAAAAAAATTACCTAAATTAATGATTATTTTTCATGTCGCACCGACGCAGATAGGTCTTATGACAACGATGGAATAGGAAAGGACTAGGAATAGGAAGGAAGCGACCGTGGCCCAGCATTTGTCTGGTGTGAAAATGTGAAACCACGGTAAACCATCTTCAGGGTTGCCGACAGTGGGGTTCGAACCCACTATCTCCCGAATTCAAGCTCACAGCAAGGCGATCCTAACCGCACGATCAACTTGCTTGGTAAATTCATTAATAGGATCAGAGAGGGGAAGAGGGAGAAAATATGTATTTACAAATGTACTGCTAGATTTACATCTAGTTGCCACAAGACACAATATACTGGTACTAAAATCAATCAATATTGACAATCTGCTGTGAACGCGTTTGCATTTATATTTGACAAGACATGATAAATTATTTTCCGTACTTATTTCTTCACATAAATGTGATGGTGGATGACGGCGACGGAGTCGGCGATGATGCTCTCTATAATCAGCATTAGATCTTTGTTAAATACCCAATATTGCGAGAACTTGGGCCACAGATTGTTTCATAGACATTTGAGGATTACATTTCAGGCCTTCCTCTAAACTACCTTGTTACCCAGCATGAATAAAATTATTTAAAGCCTAGACTGTAGTGCCTTATTCCCCGAATTTACATACCGATTTTCATTAAATTCTGTTCAGCATTTTCTCACGATGCGTGTACATACTAGGGCTGGGACAGATACAACGCAACCGTTTTATCGCAACCGTTTCCGGAACACAACCGTTGTCGAATGAAACCGTCGCGAGAAAATAACAGTTGCAGTTGCGCTTTGCTGTTGCGTTCTTCGCCAGCACAGATCAAGTGGAGTTTCACAACCGCTACGTATACAAAACTGCTTTGTGCCTTCCGCAATCGTTGCGTTTCTTGACACTGGGGTTTTCCAGTGTAACTCACAGGTGAGATAGGCAGTTCTGGAGAGCTGCCCTGCTATTGAATTATGCGCCTAATATCACCGAGAGCCATAATAGACAGTGCTACACCAGTTCTATGGCTCGAGTGTTGTAAGGTACAGTTAGTTCAGTATTTTTAGAGTTCATTTTGTTAGTTATTCTAATTAGCATCCATTCAGTCATGAAATACAGAACTAGTGGATCTTTAGATCCCGTGATATTTAACACTTAAAATTAATGCGAAAACATAACATGACTTCAAATCCGACTCTGTAATGACAGGCACACTCACAAAGGCGATCGTGAGTTGAGAATCAACCTTTTACGAACAACTAAAGACATAGGTATTAAACAAGGCCTAATACTGCCCCAGTTTAAAGAAGGAAGGGCACTACGAGCATTATTCCACCTCTAGGTCGCAAAAATTACAGTAATTTAATATTATTTTGTTATGGATTTGCAAATTTTGTTGACATTCGGATACATTTATTTGTAATTTCTATAATGTACGGTAGTAGATTTTCAAGCACACGGTAATTTTAAATTCTTCTAACCCACATTTCCAGTAGTCTGAATAGATAACATTGTATAGTAGTAGGTTAGGAGAGTGTTAAAAACAAGATAGTTATATTACTACTATCGACCAAACTATTATGCTCATTCAAATGTTGTTTATGTTATAACCAGCAAGCCTATAAAAATCTAATTACACCATAATTTTCGTCGTTTTATTTCACGGTAGTCACGGACGTTTGGAATTTTAAATTTGTACTTTAGTATTTTTATGGCAAATGGAACGCAGGAAGTGCCCGTTTTTAAACGCGTTTCAACAATACGTCAGGTTAAAAAAATTATTTCTCAAAACACATCAAATCGAGTCCAAATTTTAACACAATATACAATGTAATATTTTTATACATTAACTTATTTATAAATTTCAGAATTTACCGAGCTCGATAGCTGCAGTCGCTTAAGTGCGGCCAGTATCCAGTAATCGGGAGATAGTGGGTTCGAACCCCACTATCGGCAGCCCTGAAGATGGTTTTCCGTGGTTTCCCATTTTCACACCAGGCAAATGCTGGGACTGTACCTTAAGGCCACGGCCGCTTCCTTCCCATTCCTAAGCCTTTCCTATCCCATCGTCGCCATAAGACCTACCTGTGTCGGTGCGACGTAAAGCAAAGCAAAAAAAAAAAAAAGAATTTGATATTCCCAAGGAAAAAACCTGTCATCAATTTTGTAAGACAACTTTTTTTCTTGGCTTAGGGTGGTTGGAAAACTACATTCTTGGTCGGGTTGTAATCTTTATATATCCAAAGGTTATGCTATATGACTGAAATTCGTAAATGAATTCAATTCATTCATATTATTTGTGTTTATATTGGATGTGAGGCGTTGCCGCGCACTCCCTCATTTGTTCGGTAGAAATACGTTATTTTGCAGCCGTTTTATACAATGGTTGTCTGCGCGCAACAGTTTCGCGGACAACCGTTGTCTGAGCGCAACTGTTTTGCCCAGCACTAGTACATACCTACGTACATCCTGCATTGCAGTCCACATGATTCACATAGTACCTACAAAACATGGTGAGACTGAACGGCTGTGGTAATTTTCTCCTCCATTTCTTAACTAACTACGTGACACGTGCACAGGAAACTGTTTCGAAGACTGCGCGTGGTAGGCGGAAGTAGGTGCAGAACCGGCCTGCTCTGCTCTGCCCTGCACTGTCTGTCAACTTGCGATGGTGCAATGATTTGTGTGGATTACGAAAATCTGCTCTGCGCTGCGCTGCTTTAGCTGCTTCGCCTGCGTCCCAATGTGCGCCAGGCCTGTCAACCAAACGTTCGGGACGACCTGTCAGTGTGCGGACCGACGTGGCACGTGCCGTCATCGAGCTGCTCCTGGATGAAGACAGACGATGGACGCTACTCGAGTTTGAGAGGGCAAGTGGCATCGAGAAACGCACCGTCCACAGGATATTGCGTAATGAGCTGCAACTGCGCAAAATCGCATCGCGGTGGGTACCGCATGCACTGACGGAAGTTCAAAGATGGGTGCGCTATGCACCTTGCACGCTGGCAACAGGACGGCGATCAATTCTTGTCACGAATAATCGCCATCGATGAATTTTGGGCCAGGGCATACAAACCAGAACTGAAACGTCAGTCCGAGGAGAGGCGACATGCTCGATCACCAAGGAGGCAGAAGGTCCGTCAGAATCCTTCCCCAGTAAAATTGACGGTGATCGTCGCGTATGACGTCAGGGGTGTCATTGTTTGCCACTTTGTTCCATATGGCAGAACAGTGACCGCACAGTACTACAGGTACCTCCTGGTGCGACAGGTTCGACGTGGCGTTCGGGAGAAACGTGCGGTTCTTATGGACAATGCAATAATCCTGCACGACAATGCAAAACCACATAAAGTAGAGTGTGTAGGGCAGCTACTACTACGTTGGGGATGGGAAGAATTGGAGCACCCACCGTACTCTCCCGACATTTCGCCCCGTGATTTTGATCTCATTCGAATGATTAAGGAACCACTACGTGGTAGGCGGTTTGCAACACGAGAGGACATTGCTAATACTGTGCGCCACCAGCTGACCCGATTCACACATGGTGCGGCAAATGCTGAGGCAGATGGTACTCAGCGCCTCCCACATCGTTGGCAGCGTGTGGTGTCAGTAGCAGGGGACTACTTTGAGGGTCTTTAGACCCAGGTTTGTCATGTCAACTTTATGTGTACTGTGTTGTCATTCTTTTGCACCGGTAAGGCCTTATTGCCCTGTATACTACCGTAATAAATTTGTGTGATACCATATTTCAGTTATATTCATTGTCCACACATGTAGTTAACACCTTATCCTTTCGTCTGTATATGCCACATTTTCTAACCGGACTGGTATCTTCAAGGGAAAAAAAATAGTTGCCATGACTTTTGCCCCAACCCTCGTATACTAACTATTTTACGGCCCCACTCTAATTATAAACCTTATTATAGTAAATTTTTAGAAGACTACAGTACATAGAGTAGTGAAACAAGAAATACACCTCGGTAAACACCTTTAGAAAAAAATCCCTTATTCTCTTGTTACTGTTAACCTTTCCTCCCTTCATGCTGAAACTTCTCGTCAATACCACGCAGCCGAGATTCGTAAATGGAGCTTGTCATCTCCGACTTCGGGGGGTTGCTTTCGTACGTGACCGGTAATTAATCCACACCCGAGAAACAGCAAGCCTTCGCCCAATCTTTAGAACTTTTAGTTTTTCGGTTCCCGTTATATTCGCTTCCAGCATCACTGCAAACCTTTCTTTACTTCTTAACTGTTTCTCACAAACCACAAATGCCGTATTGCACAGTTGATGTTGCACTAAATTCAAGTTACAGGGTATTTTTTGCCTCAAGGGAGGAAATGTTTGCTTCGTGAAATCGAGAAATTCGTGTACCGAATTTCGAGTAATAAATATACGTGAAGAATAGGACAAACCACCGGGAAATTTAAGTTACTTCGAGATACTGAAAATCCGAGTAATGGAGGTCGAGATATCGCGGTTCCACTGCAATCCCTTCATAGTATTTCCCACGATGATCATTTTCATTGTAGACTTATGCCTTTCAGTGTTCAGTCTGAAAGCTGCTATGAATTAACTATGCGCCTCCATAGCTGCTAGCTCTGTGGCCTCGGTTAAACACCTCTTATAATTAAACCATTACTATTTGTCGCAAATGGGAGCTCATTGCGTAAGCTTTGCTGGGCCGTAATTAAATTTCACTTAAAATACTACTAGGGAATTGCAACTTCTTTGATCACTAGTCGCCCGTACTTGTATGAAAGCTGTATAACAACCCGGAGTTTCTGCGAGATCTGAAGTGGTGTATTTATTACACACTATACCTGGGATAGTGTACCCAGGTCTAAAAATGGTATTGCATCAACAGAATGAAGCAAAATTCTGGAGAAACTAGCCGAGGATGGAGAGATTCGAGCCTCGGATAACTGAATGGAGCGGCTTTCTTCCGTACCATGGATAGACTTACGCCGACGAAAGTGGGTGCTGTCAGGAGCCTCAAACTTTATATATCATAAAACTTTGCTTGGAAGCCACAAAATATTAATGAACAAAAATTGAACTGGTTCTTTCTCGATTTCAACAGTCTTACAATATCTCGTCCTATCGCTATTATATAACATATGCACCCGTAGATCTAGAGAAGGCATACGACAGAGCACCGACGAAGAATGTTCGCCGTACTGGGGGACTATGGGATTAAGAGTAGATTATTAAAATTTATGTTGACAACTGGGCTGCAGTGAGAATTGATGGTAGAATGAGTTCTTGGTTGAAGGTACTTACAGGGGTTAGACAAGGCTGTAATCTTCCACCTTCGTTGTTCATAGAGTACAAGGATCGTTTACTGAAAGGTATTACGTGGCAGGGAGGGATTCATTTAGTAGGAAATGTAACAAGCAGTTTGGCCTATGCTAATGACTTGGTCTTAATGGCAGATTGTGCCGAAAGCCTGCAGTCTAATATATTGGAACTTGAAAATAGGTGCAACGAGTATGATACGAAAATTAGCCATTCCAAGACTAAATTGAACAGGTAGATATTTCGAGTATTAAGGAAGTGTGTTCTCCCAGGATGGCAGTATACTGTAGTGAGTGATACTGAATCAAGGTGCTGTAGAACTAATGAAGTGAGCTCGCAGTTTCAATGACGAAACTATCTTTACACCGGTCTGTTTTGAGACCAACGTTGCTTTACGGGAATGAAAGCTGAGTGGATTGAGGATACCTTATTCATAAGTTAGAATTAACAGATATGAACGTACAGAGAATGATTGCTGGTACAAAGAGGTGGGAACGACCGGAGGGTCTCGTAATGAGGAGATACAGGCTAAGTTAGGAATGAACGCTATGGTGAGGTCATGTGAGGCGAATGGAGGATAATGGACTCTTATGTAGGATAAGAGAAGTGGAGGGAGACCAAGACGACGAGGGTGGTTAGACTCAGTTTCAAACTGCTTAAATATAAGAGGTATAGACTCCACAGAACTAGTTACAAATAGACGATTGTGGCGGCTGTTAGTAAATTCCGAGAGGCTTGTAGACGGAACGCTGAAAGGCATGACCTTCTACAATGAAGATGTATGTATGTGTGTATGTATGTATAAAAAGTTAAACTACAGTTGGCCAAGTTCAGTCAAGTTATGATGCAATCAAATAAATTGTGACTAGAGAAACTTTTCCCGAGTGGTTTATGCCTTAGAAACTTTAAAACAATCCAAAGCCAAAGATTCACCACGAACACTCTAGCGTTCTCTGCCGCCGCTGTCCAGAAAGCGCAATGTTCGAGTTAGAATGAACAGAGATCGACATTTCAACTCTTACGTCGGAAATAATGCCAACATTCTGTCAGATAAATCACTATATAAATACCGAATAAATCCTTTTGTATTTATAAGTATAGGGCTTGGTTAAAATTAGATGAAATTTTAGTGTAATTGTATGCACATGTAAGGGAGCTTCAGGCAGTCGTTCGAGCGGAGACATTTATCGCCGTTGGATCAACTTTGAGATCAGAGGACTACTCCAGAAGAGGAGTCCTTTTGTATTACCGATTACTCACGATGCTTTGATAGAAAGTGTCGCTGGGGCTATTGTCTCCGCTGATTACATCTCTCCATCAGTCCTTACAGTTGCCATTCTTATTCATTTCCATAATTAATCCTCCTGCTCTATGGTTAAAAGGCGAACGATGGTAACAACGCTGACTTTGGACGGGAAAGCTGCACATTTACAGGAACCTTTACAGGTTTCTTTGAAGATTAGCCATTTCAAGTGCTCGTTACGTAAGGTGGTGGTGGTGGAAGTTAAAACAGTTACCATTATCGAAAATCGAAACAGAATCTCCCTACTTTCAGAAACTGTGCGTTAACTACATATTTTTTTTTTTCCTACTGGTTTAACGTCACACTAGCACATCGGACGTTTTCGGCAACGCAATGGTGGGGAAGGGCTGGAAATTCGTGTTGAACGTTTTAGCGCAAATTTCCCAAATATTTTCGGAAGCAGATCTGTCGAAAAACGGTACGTAATACAATTTTGTACAATATAATTTCCGGTCTTTGATATCTATACATTTTTACAGTACGAGTTATAATAACAGAGATATTCAGTAATATAGAAATTTAATGCGAAGTCTACGGGGAGTGATTCTGAAATGGAAATATTATTCTTATGTCATGAGTTAATGGCGATTGCGTTGTCGTGATTGTTTTCAATAAGAGCAAGAGCACTTTGTCATCAGCCCATGTTGATTAGAAACATACCGAGAATACAGCCTACATTCTGGACAAATGGTACGGGCTTTCGTATCAACAAAAATGGGATGTAACCACAGTAGTTCTGCTAACCCTATGGTTGTCCGCCTCCACGTCCGAGTGGTCCTGGTCTTCGCTCCCAGGATTCTATCGACGATTTGGTATTGTGCTGCCCTCAACCTCCCTGCAACTCATTCACTATCCACCACAATAACGCGCAGTTTCCCATTCACAGCAGGTGCCACCATCCTCGGAGGTTCTGCCTTATAAGGGCTCCATCAGGCTAGCAATAGTCGCACGAAATTCCTATAGCTCTATGGCTGAATGTTGTTCAATGACCTGTCAGCGACGGGTAGTACAGCTAGTATTACACGAGTCTTTTACAAAATGTGGCGAAATGAAGGTCTGATGAATTATTTTCCACTTCTAAAGCGCTTCCGTTGTACAGTGATTTAATTTCACAGTCATTTATGGTGATATTCTCCTCCGAGAAAGACGAGCTGATTTTGTACAATACAATTTCCGGTCTTTGAAATAACAATATTTTGTTCATATAAAACAGTTTCAGACGAGGAAAGTAACATACCGTCGCCATATTAGAATAACTTACACAAGCAAACAAAAAAGAGGAATCTTCGTAACGAACAATTCTTAAACCGCAATTATCGGACCGGAACATGAGTTACACCAAGCACTCTACAGCATAGCGATAGGCGAAATATCGCCATAACAGTTCTTAAATTGCAAACATGCTCTGAATATCTTCTTAAGATGCCGTCTCCCTACGAAGGTTGGCGATTCAATTGATTATGAAACGTCAAGGTGACGACGGCAACACATATCTAACTGCCTCAGTACAGCATGTGTTAAAAATGTGCACCCTAACGTCTCACGCATTCTTCATAACAGTTATGTAGATTGTAGAAAATGTTGAACATAGATTACCGCAAGGACATAAAAAATATATATCTCCTCTCGTAATTCGGAAACATTTCTAGGTGGGTCCTCTGACCGGAAAACTGATTCTTTCATCACGTGCCTGTGTCCATGCTTGCTATATGCTGTACCATAATGCATAAAAATTATTTTCACGTATTTCATGTTCTGTAATTTGTATTCTTATTTATGGTTCTAAAGATGTAAAATTGGATTTACTAATCTATTTTCCAAAGCCAAGATTTTCCACGATTACTTCTGCCTTTATTCAACTACTAGCGATCTGTCCCGGCGTCGCACGGGATCAATGTTGAATTTTCCTTGAAGACATCAGTTGATTTCGTCCTGAAGTAGTACGTACGTCATGGCCAGGTTTTTCTAAAGCCCTTTCCGGTCGCCTGACTGAGCTCGCTTCTTTCTCCCTATACGATCTACAAACCATCCCTTGTACTGACTGCTACTAAAATATTCATGCAAATGTTATACTGTAAATGGCATTCACTGAACATCACCAAGAATAATAATAATAATGATGACGTGATTAATCTCAAAATATGATTCCTAATTTTAAGGTTGACATTTTACTTCAAACTGTCGCGTACATGAGGAAAGCGACGGAAAACTGCATCCTTCCTCCCCAGTATTGCTCTTCAATGTCGCCTACGTCATCTATCACAGCTCATGGGAGAGGTGTTGAGGATCAAACCTGCCTTCGGGCTGAGTACTCAACATACGAAACGCTTATTAAAGGCTACCTTTGACAGATACAGAGTTTCGATTTTTAATACAACTTTTTACGTCGATCCTCCCTGAAATCGTCGCTGCTCGCTTCCCTTGTCACAAATAGACGATTTATACAAGTAAACTTTCCTCGATAAATGATCAATACAGCTGTGAAAACCAAATAAAAATCTGCTCAGTGGTTTTCGAGGTAAGCGCCCCACCCCACCTACTGGGGAAGTTATTTATAGGATACAGATATTTGTTTAACGTAACCAAATAATACGAACATCTTTGGACATCTGAGAAGCACTAAGGGGTTGTTAAAATGAAGTACTGTATATCAAAATAATGTCCTCCAAATCGTAGAATTTCAATTCCAAGAAATCAACTACTTACACATACGAGAAAACAATTTGTTAATCCAAAGGTTAATAAAATCATTTATTCTTACCTGCCTTGTCTCGGTTAAGTGGGCTCCGCTTTTCTTGGTCGCTCTCCTCCAGTACTTCCTGTCTTGGACCCCAAGAGAACCGCTCTTTCAATATGACGACACAAATCTGAGTTAACTTACTTTTAATTCTTCTGCAATTGGTGTTACTCTCAGAGATCGGCGAATAACATCAATTCGGATTGTGTCCAGCCTGGCCACACCATGAATACATAGTAGCACCCTCATTCGAGGTGTATACAATCACTGTAAATTAAAAACTTGAACATTGCAGCTAATCGAAAATTAATTCCAAGTCCTACTTTTCATCTCATTTGCTCAACTTTTAAAACAATCCTCATCTCATCCAATGAAAATTCCTTACACTTATCGCATTCCACATCAGCGGTTCTCAATCTCTGAGAGACTGCGGCCCGGTAAATTAATTTCCTACAACAAATGTATTCGTAAGTTTCCAATCATATTTTGTAAGTTCATTCATTTTACTAAACATAAGTATTAATAATTAAGAATTGCATAACATTAAACATGAGCACTACGAAAACGGTTGACCAAAAGAAAAAAAAATCAGCTACTTTTATTAATGAAACTTTGCCGCATGTCGTAGTTTCCTCAAGGTCAAGCTAACACTATTAATTTATCATATTTCGTATGGACATACTATCCCATTCTGAACACCAAAAACTTATGAAACTTACAACATTGATCACGCATTATTAAATTAATCTGTTTCAATGATGTTGGTTTGAAGCAGCAGGGGGATGTCCAATTGTCGGCGAAACACAATCACACAAACACACCAAATGTTTTATATGTAACCATATGATGAATCTCTCAATTATGAACACAATGACGAAAATTATTCTGCTACGATCTCCCCTATACAGTATTCATTCGTAAAAAGTGCTTAGTAAAGTAAAACGGCAAATTCTAGGAGAATAACTCGCGGCCCAGTATAACTGGAGAAATACTGCTCTAGAACATATCCTATAGAAGGTGGGGGATTATGGGAGCTTAAATATCACTGGTAGCAAATCAGATCCAGAGCAACTGCGGTATTGGGAACATCTGCAACACTCACCAAGAGCGGCTCGTCCAATCCAGAATGCAAATCATAATGGTGCCCATTTTGGCCAAGCCGGCTACTCGTAACAACAGTGCGAATAAACCCAGCTAGAAATCAGGTTTATTAAAGCGAGACATATATTTAAATTACCTCCATTAACTCGCATAATAGAAACGACTTACCCTCTGAAGCTCGTCATCCAGTAATTGTTCCCTCTATTCTAATGAAGCCATTCTCCACACATGCATTCAGGCATCCAATCAACTGAGCGCGACTACGAACAAGAAACGTCTTTCCAGTCATCATTGAAGCAAGAGGTGGCTCTTCATCATCTAACTACTTTGTTCTTCAAGAGCCCATGAAAATGTTGCATCCAACTCGTTCGTTTACACTCGTACAATAGAAGAATGAGGCTATTTTCACAGGAGTTATGTATGTCACACCACTTACTAATGACTATGTTCTCTCAGGAAGTGGATCGAAATTTGTAAGCATTATTGCTGTGGAAATACGAGTAAGATTGATAAGCACGCTAACAAATTCATCCGACAGCTGATAGTGAAAGGAAAAATTTGATTACGCACTCGAATTTCTCTAAAGGCTAAGCTAAAAACGAAATATGAAAAACGATGAGCAACTAAAAATGTACTTGAGAAGGGACTTAATACATCTGTACCGTACTAGGAATATTTGTAATTTTCGTGAGGAATAACTAACGTTTTAGAAATAAAGATAAATCCCGTGCAAAATAATTTGGGAGTTAAATGATTTAACTTCAAACCGTAATGTGCAGGTACTGCCGATATCCACCGTGTTAGACAATCTTGCTTTAAAACAAGAATATTGACAATTGCTGCCGGCTCCTTACCTGAGAGTTCAAAGTTATTTACCTTCGGTCCACATGGAAAAGTTCTTCATCCCACTACACAGTATTGGTGACAGAATGAGCATCCAGCCATAAAACAAGTGCCAGCCCAATAAAATTAGGATAGACACTGCAGAGAGGAGGAAGAAAACAGGTTGTTAATCCGGAGATCTTTCCTTCGGTTTACAGAACCCAACTCCGGGGATTTCAGCAGCGTTTGGTTAATTCCTGTAGCTCGAGGATTGAATGTCTGAGATCGTCCTTATACACAGTATACCACACTACTAATCACAACAGAAACATGCAACAGTGAATAGAACCCACTGCACAGAGCTGGTGTCAGGAATAGAGAATTCGATCCCGGAATCCCGAAAACCGGGATACCGGACGCTTTTCAATTCCGTAGTTTTCGGGATTAAGTTTTCCCGATCCCGGGATTTTCGGGATTGACATCATTGTTAAAATTTTGCAAAATAGACTGCGTGAAGCAAAACTCTCAGTGCGTTATTTTAAGCAGTTAAATGACAATAATTCCGAGTTGGCTTCTAAATTCAAGACACATTTACAAAAGTGTATGAAAGATCGCCGAAGAAATGAGTTGAGTGGCGTATTATGCTACCTACAAAATCCTCATACTCACAATATGGCGTTGGCGTTCGATGATGAAATAAAGCGTACATTTTCAAGTCCGAGCAAAGTCTTGATAAAAAACAAGATTGTTTCTTTAATTGAGAGATTAAATGTAAAAAAAAGGAGGAAGAATGAAATATGCAAGTCGAGCCTACAAATACAGAAAAAAAAGATTTAACGCTCAAAGAAAAGCTTCAGCTGGAAATAGAAAACAGCATGAAAATTACGTCTCCTGAAGCATTAAATGAAAAGGAATAATTTTCCAGAATTGTAAAGAAGGAAATGAACCTATACGAGTCTTCAAATTCTACTCGGAGCTATAATCTACAGCAGGCTTATAAGTATTTACTAACGATTCCTCCAACTTCCATCTAACCTGAACGCGCTTTCTCAGCAGCTGCATATATGTGCAACAAATTGAGAAGCAGGCTTGGTGATGAGACACTGGAGGCGTTGTTATTTCTCAGATCATATTTTTGCAATTCAAATTAGAATGTTCCTATTAAATTAGTTTTCTTTATATTTAGGAGAAATGTGAAATGTGACTGATTAATGTTCTTTTTAAATGCTTTTTGCTAAGAAACTTTCTATCTACTTATTATGTTGTTACATGAAAGTCGTCTATTTAGTCTATGTTCAGAGAGATTGTTGTTAATTTCCTAAGTTTATTTGCATAGTTTTTTACATTACGGTTTTTTCGAAGTAAATTTGAAGAGATCTCACTGATTCTTGGAAAATAATAATTTTAACATACTGAGTGATTTTAAATCTGGTTAGTCTAACTCTAGGTCTGATTAGTTAGAGTGATTACATTAGCTATAGTGCTATTAAAACAATGTGCGTGTTCTGACAGCTCTCAGCGTGGTAGTAGGAGGTGGCAGTTACTATGGCAACCGGTACACGCCTCCCGTTTCAGCCAATCCCAGCTCGGCATGCACTCTCCCTTTTCCTACCCCCGCTGTCTGAAAGCTTCGTGAGGCGGTCGGTCCGAGTTCCACGTTGCCAATATAGTATACCGTAACACACGTGGCTGGGCTAACAATGTCTACTTTGAGGGATATCATTGTCTGTATAGTGTGTTTTTTAAATCAACTAAATATTATAGTGCTATTGTGTTCGTGTTAATAAGTGTATCGTTATCGAGGCTGACATTCTAGTGTAGTGTAAATTACAGTATTGTGTAGTATAGTGTAATTTTAACACCGTCTCATTTACTGAATTCAAAATGTTGCAACCCTTTCAGAGCGCCGCTAAACACCGAGGGCGACCTAGAATTCATTCACCTAGAAAAAAGGCAAGCGTAATGGAGAGGCATGGCTTCGCTATACGTGGTCAAGTTCGCGATATGGTATGTGCCTTACGGGAATATTTTGAGGCTGAAGGGAAAAATGGAGGCCCACTGATAGACGTTAACAAAGTTGTAGAAAGAACAGCAGCAGCTTTAAAATTTCTCAAGCTACAGTAATTAGAATAGGGAAAGAAAAAGAAAAGAAAGAAAAGGAGCCTTGGGAAGAAGGTGAAGGGGAAAGAGAGGGAGTGGATGTAATTGGACCATCACATGACAGGTTATCAACACCGGGCAAAACCCGACTCATTAAAGCCTATGAGGAAGGCGAATGAGGAGTTTGTCTTACGATATTTGAGCTGATAAAATTACTGCTGAGCCATCTTGGAATAATAGCAACGATATTTAACGTTTTTCTAACTCTTTCATGATCGCCGTTAATGGATATTATTTTCCGCAGAGCCTAGCGCAGAACGAGAGCTGTTGACTGTGATGTAGTAACTCATGCCGGATCATGTGGCAACACAGCGCTCCCACTCCTTTGTTCGGCGCCACGTGCTGCGAACTGTCAGAACACGCACATTGTTTTAATAGCACTATAGGTGTATACCGTAAAATATGTTGATTTTGTCTAAATTTCGATTTGCTGATTAAACAGCTGATTTCTGTAAGATTTTCTTATTTTACATTTGTAACCTTCACTCCCGGGATCACGGGACTGACCAAGTGTAATCCCGAAATCCCGGGATTAGAAATAAGGGCCGGGATCGAATTCCCTAGTCAGGAAGGACATTCGGCCGTAAAACTCGGCTCAATCCACATTAGTACAGACCCCAACCTCAAAAAACTGGCAAAAGGCAAGGTAACGTAGAAACTAGTTTCTTGGTCTATCTTTCCATCTGAGTTACGATAAGTGACCATAAAAAGGTAATTTTTCGTAATATGTGAATATTCTGCATATAACAGTATGAACATAACACAAATACAAATTACCCAGGTAAAGAGACTGTACCATTGCAACAGAACAATACCTGGAGACGGCAGCTTTTTGAAGTCAGTCTTCCCTGACAGTTGCAACGCAAGATGGATAACACTACTAGAAATCCCGAGTGAATTGACTGTGCGGTTCGAGCCGCGTAGCTGTGAAATTGCAATCCGGAGATAGATTCGAACCCCACTGTCGGCAGCCCTGAAGATGGTTCGTTGTTTCCCATTTCCACAATAGGCATATGTACCTATTAACCCATTAACTGCCATGATCCTCAATTGGGGATTTCTTCTTTCCTTGAAGATTCTGTTTCTATGTTTAGGCTGGTAACAGTGATTACGTGTTGACATTGTTCTACAGACATTTTTGAAGCTTGTGGCTGAAGTGTTTGTTCATTGTTGCGAAGGCTGTGGGTTGTAGTGCGTGATTTCTGTGATGAGGCATGGTACTCAGAAGTTTCGAAACTTGCGAATGTTCAAATAACAACAGTAAGTCACGTTATATTATATTTTATTTCCGAATTCCAATCAACTGAATTTAATGTCTAATGCTTTCAGAAGATACAGAACACCCTTTCACCTTCATGGTTATGTTCATTTAGCATTGGAGGCTTCTGAAATCTTGATCCCCATTTGGGGCTCGTGGCAGATACCATGCGAGTTTTTTTTTTTTTTTTTTTTTTTTTTGATCGTAATGAGTCACTATACTGCAGTTTGTCTTAGAGAAATTGAGGAAATAGTCAATGATCCAAACTTTACGGTTCGTGACGTCCATGAACATTATTTGATGTGAATGGTACTACTGATATTGTTCAGCTACCATCGTATCACGTAGACAATATTTATGACTGTGAGGACATAAAATGAACTAGAAGATACAGTCCCAACTGATGTACCAGGAAGATTGGAACTGCATACTCACCAAGAACGGGACTGTGAAGGAACTGTGCGACCTGAAGTGGAAGATGCAAACCCCGCAAGAAAAAACGTTAGGTCTAATATCACTTCTAAGTGGATAAGGGAAGACACAACATACAGTAAATCATATCCTGACTCTCGAGAAATTGAACAGCGGAATGTCAGTCTGACAACAGCTCTAAAAGAAAAGACCGCTGTTGGATGTTTCGAAGAATTCTTTGATGAAACAGTACTGAGATTGGCTGTTAGTGAAAGCATTCGGTATCCCTCCCAGAACAATAATCACAGCTTCCAACTATTGCCAGAATGTATCAAAAAGTTCAGAGGGATTCTGCTATTCACTGGATATCACACCCTTTCTCAAGGGCAGCTGTATTAGAATGAAGATGAGGATTTTGACGTATTAATTGTGCGGAAATGTATGAGTCGTAACCGATATCTTGAAATAAAATGACACCTTCACTTCAACGACAACTCACTTCTGGATAGCAACCCGGGGTCTGAGAGGGATAAACTTTTCAAAATTCATCCCTTATTGGATTTGCTAAATAAGAATTTCATGAAATCTGGTGTTTTCTCTGAAAGCCTGATGATACAAATGACGTATCACTTCTAGGACTTGGTCCTTCAGTGATACTGGAAATGATTTCCATACTACTATCTCCATAGGTTCGCAAAGTCTATTTTGATAACTTTTTACAAGTTTCCACCGGATGAAACACTAACAGAAATGGGAGTGAAAGCGACAGGGACCGTACGAATGAATACAATGAACAAATGCCCTATTGAAAGTGAGAACATGATGAAGGAAGAAAGAGGAATCTATGACTACAGGTTTGATAGCAACATTGAGATCTTGGCCGTGATATGGAAAGATAACAGCTGCGTGAAGAAGCCATCAAACCATGAGAAAATACAGCCAATAAGCTTTGTCAAAAGATGGAGCAAGGGCCAGAAGAAAGAAATACAAGTCCCTCAACCCATCCTGGATGGAAAGTACAACAAACACATGGGGGGAGTGTCGATAAACTGGATTGGAATGTACAGATATACCGGGTCAGAATACGAGGGAAGAAATGGTATTTTCCATTACTAACTAACGCAACTGATGTGGCATTAGTCAATGCCCACACAATTTACTGTCTTACAAATGGGCATATCTCACTGTTTCAGTTCAGAAGGATGGTGACAAGATCACATCTAGCTGATTCATCGGCCATTTCAGATCCGAAGCGGGCTGGTCGTCCGTCATACCCTAAGCCCTAAGACATCCAACAGACATCAGAACCTCCAGGAGGGGACACATGATCGAAAGTACGGACATGCGCAAGCAAAGAAAATGTGGAGTGTGCAAGAAGAATGTAAGGAAGCAGTGTTGTGTGTGCAATGTGGGACTGCACGTTCTATGCTTTGCTATTTGGCACAAGAAATGAAGATGTGAAACACGCAGACATCTGCCAATCGAAACCTAGATCTCCGGGAATGGCTATACGATTAAACATATAGACATGAATAGACAAAAAGCATGTAGTCTGCAAGATAAATTCGTATAAACAATGGTGGGTGTATAATAAAAGACTACATGAAACAAAATATCATGAAGTGTAAAACTAAGTGTTATCAACCATGATCCCCATTTCGGGATCGACATAAATACTGTATATTGATTACTCTGCTAGTAAACCTACGCTATTCTGGTAAATAACGAAAGTTACAATTACCGTTTAGGGCAATTTATAGCGATTGTTGTAATTTACACTCGTTCTAAAAGCATAGAAGTGTGCATTTTTATAGGTAAAATGAAAGTACACCTCCAAGTATTAAGTAGTTAGGAAATCTATGATGTCCCCGTCCTATCAATCTTGCATGAATTGGAGGACAACGGAAGTATGCTTTGGATACACTGAAATTCTAATGGGAGATAGCCCGTTGATATAATTTGAGCACCATCTGTAAATTTCCTGCTACAGAAAAGGTAGATGTCTATTTGTTGGCTGGTCCCTCTTGTCGAAAAGGATTTCCTAATTAACCCACACTAAGGATTATGATGTCTTGTTTCCCTGGGCTAGAAGAAGATAACGAGGCTCACGTATGCCAAGAGCCTCTCCTACTGGCGATAAGGATTTGTTGAAGTCTGCCTCATGAATATAACAACACAATTACACTCGTGGAGCTTGCTTTACTTTTATTAATTATTACTTGCGTCCCTGTCTCGGTCAGGGGGGATTCTCTCCCTTATCTCGTCCGCACAGCTGCGGTAGTAAGAAGTCAGTCGCTCGCTTTTTAAAACTCAAGCGCCAGGAAAATAAGTGTGCACCAACTTTGAACATCCAGATGGCGCATTAAATAAAACTACAGGATACTCTACCTGAAACTTATACGCACGATCAGGACGTCACACTTCTTAAAATTCAGTTCTCAAATTATATTTAAATATTACAACGAAGGTTAAGGAAAATCGCAAGCACTTACATCTTTGCCAGCCAGAATTCTGCTGTGGCACATAATGACCAAAATATCTAACATTCGTCGGGAGAAACATTTAAAACCAAAATTCATTCCAAAGGCGATAGAACATGCTAAACACCCCAATGATTTTAACAACGGTGACGGCTATATACTAAGAAAAATGTGACTATTCTCCACACTTGTCAACATACTGTATTTTTCCGATACTCTAGAAGCCCTGGAATCAACTACTCTTGATGATGATGCTGATGCTTGCTGTTTAAAGGGGCCTAACATATAGGTCATCGGCCCCTAATGGTACGAACTGGAATGACAAATTGAAAGTCCAAAATCCTCCACTTACCAGAATTCAAAACGTGAGGACGAAGAATTAATGGATGGATATGAATTTAAAACAATCAGTGGAACCGACACGCAATGTCTCGCATTCACAGAAACTGGCGTGAATTAATAGTATTACTGACCAAGGGACTGCTTCTATGGCATAATACGATGATGCTTTTAGTCCAAAGGGGTCCAAAATCTAAGTCAACGGCCCCTCATAATGGTACTTATCGCTAGGAAAGTAGAACCATGGTATTTGTCTTGCTGCGGTACTAATCAAAAGTAGCGTAGACTCGCGGTATTCCACACATAATGGTACTACTCACAGGTAATGAAATTCGCACATGTGATACACGCCTATGGGGTTTCGCACATTGCGGCGCCATTTACAGGCAACGCAAACCTATGGTGTACTAACCACAGGGACTCGCGCATCCCTTGGTGTTCCTCATATAATGGGTACTGATCATAGGCAAACCGGAACCATGGTGTCGCTCATCCTATGGTATCGCTCATATAGTGCTACCAATCACAGGTACTGTAAAAGCCAGCAGCGTACTCTTTTGCTACTAATCACAAACCTATCTGGTACCCAACATAGTGGTACTACGCGCAAGTAAAAGTGACCCATGGTGTTCCCCGCGTGGTGGTACTAATCACAAGTAGTTTCATGGTTCTAATACAACCATCCCTTGGTCGCCCCTTTTAGTCGTCTCTTACGTCAGGCAGGGGATACTGTGGGTGTATTCTTCGTCTGAGTCCCCCACCCACAGAGGGGTTTTGGGTTTGGTCCGCAAGAGGTATTTTATTTCCCTCAAGTCCGCCGGCAAGCCGGTTAGGACTCCCCTATCCGCCACCTGGGACGCGCAACGTGGGAGTATCACCTCTCCCCCTGGTGCACCAGCGTAGTAGGTTCGTGGCAACTACTCTTCTGACAGGGTCTTTATGTCTTGAGACTGTTTACTATGAAGTGATAACTGGCAGTGATAGGGTTCACTGTTATTGCTCTGAAAACGATCTTGGTTGCAAGACTGAAACACGTCAGTTTGTAATAATTATAACACGGCCTAATATCGTGTCATAATGTCATTTAGTAGTAGTGACTGTCTATATTTTATTACTAAAATAAAAACTGCCACCTTCTTTAATGACTGAATATTAATAATAATAATAATAATAATAATAATAATAACAATAACAATAATGGCAAATCGCCCTCATAAGCTATTGTCCTTCTCAATAAGGGTACCAAAGTAGCCTATTTATTTGATACATTACTGTCCTACTGAACCACAACATTCAAACCAACCATTCGGAGAAAATGTATAAGATCACAGCACTGGGATAGGAGACGAAGACGGAGATACTAAAATCCCACGAGATGGCTGTCAGCGAGAGCCACTGTCCCAAAAAATGCTGGTAACAGGTCTGGAAAAACTGTGTATGGAGCATTTAATTGCATGAATGCAGGGAGGAGTTCTGGACATCGACCATGCAGTCAGATTGTTTTTGTCGCAATGATTGATTAGGTTACGAGATACTTGATTGCATAATCTGTATTTTGTAAATTGAGTTACAGCATACACCGCCTGGTAGTCATTATCGTTAGGACGTGAAGTCTCTAGTGGCCGATACCGTGGTTAGTCGGTTCGAGGCCCGTTGGTCGAAAGAGTTTTCGCCACCAGAATGTTGGCCGGCAGGGTACAAGAGGTGGTGGTATACAATTTGTGATCACTACACTGCGTGCCAAAAGTCTGGATTAAATTCCAAATCTCGCCGCGGTGTTCATATGGAGTAAGGGCAAATGACGCTGCTGATGGGGATTCGTCCACCGGATGGAGACGTTAAGCCTTGAGCAGACCTTGATGCTATTCGACAAGAGTAGGCTACGTTCCGGCACCGGGTTTCATCCTCTCCCTTCCGACTGACATTTAAGACGTCATTCATTTCATCTCATTAACTCCTCTGATGAGGAAGGATAATTCGGTCGGGACACGGGTTGGGTATTATTATGCATGTTCGAAGAAAATAAATAAATAAATAAATATAAAGTAAGAGTTTTGCCCGTAAATTACTCAGAATTTCAAAAGGATGGTATTTCTGTATCAGTCGTGTCCACAGTAACAAGGAAATGCACTTTTTAATTATCCGTAATTTCTGTATGTATGTATGTATGTACAGGCATCACGAAAAAACTGCTGAAGAGAATTTAATGAAAATCGGTATGCAAAGTCCGGGAATAAGTCGCTATAATCTAGGCCGTAAATGACGTTTTTCACGCTGAGTGAAATGGTAGTTTAGGGGAAGGCCTAAAATTTAATACTCAAATACTTATGTTATTAGTGGTGGTACCGATAAATTCTACATAACTAGAGTTATATAGTATTAAATATCCGATCATTTGTCTTATACATTGTTACCGCACCGGCTATGATCACAGAGATATTCATGAATTTGGATTTTTGTTGCTACGTCCATGTCAGCGCCGAGTCGCGAGAAAATGGGTAAACAGACGCCATAATCTCACAGGGTCCAAAGAAAATTAAATGTGAAGGCCTTCAATGTATAAAGCTCATAAAATTGATCAACAATAAAATTACGTTGACCATTCATTGTTTGTTGTGATGTGCTTTGTGTCTTCTGTTGCCACCCACCTCCGATAGACAGGATTGCTGCTGCGTACCGAGTATTTTTAATTTGCCTTACGTCGCACCGACACACATAGGTCTTATGGTGACAATGGGATACGAAAGGGCTAAGAGTGTGAAGAAAGAAACCTTGGCCTTAATTAAGATACAGCCCCATCATTTTTCTGGTATGAAAATTGGAAAACACGGAATACCATATTCAGGGCTGCTGACAGTGAGGTTCGAATCCACAATCTCCCGGATGCAAGCTCACAGCTACGCGCCCCTAACCACACGGCCAACTAGCCCGGTCGTACAGAGTGTAACAGGCTGCCTGAAAATTGGCGGGAAGTCAATCAATCAATCAGTACTGATCTGCATTTAGGGCAGTCGCCCAGGTGGCAGATTCCCTATTTGTTGTTTTCCTAGCCTTTTCCTAAATGATTTCAAAGAAATTGGAAATTTATTGAACATCCCTCTTGGTAAGTTATTCCAATCCCTAACTCCCCTTCCTATAAATGAATATTTGCCCCAGTTTGTCCTCTTGAATTCCAACTTTATCTTCATATTGTGATCTTTCCTACTTTTATAAACGCCATTCAAACTTATTCGTCTACTAATGTCATTCCACGCCATCTCTCCGCTGACAGCCCGGAACATACCACTTAGTCGAGCAGCACTTCTTCTTTCTCTCAATTCTTCCCAACCCAAACATTGCAACATTTTTGTAACGCTACTCTTTTGTCGGAAATCGCCCAGAACAAATCGAGCTGCTTTTCTTTGGATTGTTTCCAGTTCTTGAATCAGGTAATCCTGGTGAGGGTCCCATACACTGGAACCATACTCTAGTTGGGGTCTTACCAGAGACTTATATGCACTCTCCTTTACATCCTTACTACAACCCCTAAACACCCTCATAACCATGTGCAGAGATCTGTACCCTTTATTTACAATCCCATTTATGTGATTACCCCAATGAAGATCTTTCCTTATATTAACACCTAGATACTTACAATGATCCCCAAAAGGAACTTTCACCCCATCAACGCAGTAATTAAAACTGAGAGGACTTTTCCTACTTGTAAAACTCACAACCTGACTTTTAACCCCGTTTATCAACATACCATTGCCTGCTGTCCATCTCACAACATTTTCGAGGTCACGTTGCAGTTGCTCACAATCTTGTAACTTATTTATCACTCTATAGAGAATAACATCATCCGCAAAAAGCCTTACCTCCGATTCCACTCCTTTACTCATATCATTTATATATATAAGAAAACATAAAGGGAGTTAGATAACTTTCTTCTTTAGCATGCCATTCCTCTGGTTTATAAATGTTCTGATACTACTGATACGTAACACAATGGTCCAGCATAGCATGCGAGTTATTCAATCCCTACTCTGAGGCACTGATTGGAATGAGCAGTGTGCATATTTAACGGAATAATGGTAGAGGAGTGTTCACGGCTGTCTGCGGTCTGGTCATTCCAGCTCTGGAACTATGGACTGTTAGATCGGCGCCGTAGTACTGTTCGTTAAAAGTGAGAAAATGTGCGGTTTTACATTTGATCGGGTATTTTATACGATAACATTGCTTTTAATCGCTACTGTCGTACTGGCGTTTTTGTAATGACCTATGATGACTTCAGTTATGAAAACCACAAGGTCAGTCTTTCTGAGAATCCCGTAGCGAAGCACGGGTACATCGGCTAGTAAAAAATAAAAATAAACACTACTAATTCCGAAAAATGGGTAAACTGGCGCAAAGTCACAATAGCTTCCCTCTCTATTTTAAATATACATAATGATAAGAGCACCTATTTCTCTCTTTTCTGATTGTATACACACACTCGAAATCTCGTATGATGTTCCCGAGTCTTGTCTAATACCCATTGAAAACGATTACATAGGAACATGCAACTAAGGTTCTGAAGTTCATGATAATCGCGAGTTACCAATTATGGCAAAGTATACAAATTCATATTTGCATGTCTAGTACAACGGATTGAGGGACAATTGTAAATAAATCTTTCTGCGCACGGGTAAGGCTTATAAAAATAAACAAATGAAAATGTATTCAAAATTGAACTTAAAAGTACATATAAAGCGCAATTAAAACTAAATCTAAACCCTACAACAAATACAACTGCTCAACAATTTACCATTTCGTAACAACTACTTTCGCAGTTACATAAATGTAAATAACGAACAACAAAAAACGCGTGTAACCGATCACTGATCTATCGCGAGGTCCAGATGTGCCTCTTCAGAAGTACTTTCCCAAGGCATCAAGCTCCCGTACAAATACAGCCAACTCCCCTTTCTAAGCGAAGGATATGTCATGTTCGTATGATGTCTCAGCAAGCGCGTCCCATTGCTTGCCAGCACAAATAGTCAGTAAACAGATCATTCCGTAGGTCCAAATCGAGTTGACTTACCAGGCCCAGAACTAGCTGAAGTTCAGGCAGGTCGGTAACCAAGAAACCAATTTAATTATGGATTGTTAATGACCAGGGCCCGGATTTCAATGACATGTCATATTTTAATTGGTGCGTCATAGAAGTTGCTAAGTTATATAGAAATCCTGTTCATGCCCCCAGATTACAGAAATGCGTATTTATTAAGTCACATTTTTACGTCATTTTTTTTAAGCATTTTACTTTTAGGTCATTTTTTTAGCTTTTTGCGTCATTGTCATTTTCAATTATTTTATTTTTCTTATTGGTTATTTTAAAATAAGAATCCACGTTTTACGTCATCAACCAACCAGTTCATATATCTTGACGTACTTGAAGGTTTACGTGAAGGTTCTACTTCGAAAGTTTCTGCACTCAGTTGTGAGATGAGTACGTAGCTTTGTACATCCCTCACCTTCGTGTCTCAACAGGAGGTGAGAACTAAGCTATTCATGGGTGACCTTAAGACGAGGGGTAAAGCCTTTATCAGTTCACCAGGGAAGTGTGTTCACAGTGTGACCTCAGCAGTGAGGTAATTCTGCCAGTGTACTCTATTTCCTTGTTCCTTCAGGTCAGTTTTAGTTGTACAGTTTGTAGATGTCAGTTGTGTGTAACCATTTCGAGTGCGTGTTAAAATGCCAAAGGTAAAACCATCCAAGGCAGGTCATTTGAGACAAATTGTCTCTGAATTCGGGGAAGATACCTTTTCTACAGATGGTGAAATACTATTCTGTAAAGTGTGTGAAGTGAAAGTGGCAGCAGCAAAAAGATTCACTGCTCAACAGCACGTCAATCGCGACAAACATGTGCGCGGTATTCACAATATCAGCAGAAAGAAAACTACTCAACAGTTACTCATGCAAAACGCATCATCAAGCAAAGGTACAACCTCAGCCTTTTTTAATGACCTGTGTGAAGTTTTTGTTTCACCAAATATTCCTCTTCATAAACTAGCTATTCCTAAATTAAGGCAGTTCCTAGCACGGTATACAGGTAATTCCATTCCGGACGAATCTACGCTAAGGAAAAATTACATACCGCTCTGCTATGAACAACACTTCAAACAATACGGGAAAGAACAAGCGGAAAGAAGATTTTTGTCTCAGTAGACGAAACTACTGATGTTGAAGGTCGTTACGTAGCTAATGTAATTGTAGGAACCCTGGAAATAGATAATCCCGGAGAAATATTTTTGCTAACTTCTGAAGTCTTGGAATCTGTCAATCATTCTACAATATGTCGAATGTTTGACAGGGCCATGGTTCTCTGTGGCCTGACGGTGTGAGGTACGATGACTTACTTTTCGTGACCGATGCCGCGCCTTACATAGTTAAAGCTGGTAAAGCTATCAAAGCTTTTTATTCAAGAATGGTGCATGTAACTTGTCTAGCTTAGAGTGGCAGAAGACGTGAGGGAGAATTATCCTGACATTGATAGACTTGTGTCGCAGGTAAAAAAGTATTTGCCAAGGCCCCATCGCGCAGGAGACTCTTGAAGTCACTAGCTCCCGATATCCCACTACCTCCGCAGCCCGTAGTCACACGTTGGGGTACGTGGATCAATGCGTGCGAGTACTACAGCGACAACTTTTTAGCAGTGAAGTGAGTGATAAACTCTCTAGAAGCCCAAGACGCTATGGCTATCGAAGTCGCCCAAGAGATGTTTTCAGCTGACGATGTGCAGGGTAAGTTGGCATACATTAAGGCAAATTTTAGCTCCCTGCCATCAGCTATTACACGACTTCAGGAGAGAGGTGTGACAATCGAACAAGCGACAGCTTTGGTGAGAGCTACGCAGGAAACTTTGGAAAATGTGCGCGGTGAAGTTGGCGAGTCGGAATTTTGGAAACTAAAATCTGTTCTTGACAAAAACGCAGGATACAAGTTTTTGTGCTCAGTCGTCCGGGTACTCACTGGGGAAGATTTCAGTGTAGAGCTGTCACCAAGTGATTTAGCGCACTTCAAGTACGCACCCCTCGCATATGTGGACGTCGAAAGGAGCTTTTCGATGTACAAGAACGTTTTGGCCAACAATCGACGTGTTTTTACCTTCGAGAATCTACGGATGGTCACAGTTATCTACTGCGACACGGTCTGAGGTAAATATTAAAACCTACATAATATGGCATTATATATAGCTTTACAGTTAAATCTGCAACCGACGGCGATTACGATTATCTTTATAGGAACGTTGTTTTCCTTTTCAGATCATTTCTCTTAATGGAGTACCTGGTGTCAGAAGATCTTCGTACCGGTACATTTTGTTTCTAAGGAAAACCGAGATTCCAAAACAAAGAACTGACATATTGCCATGTAAAAATTAGAGGAAATATCAGTTATCAATATTGTTCATATCTAGAAACGTATATAATTTAGTTTCAAACAATAAATACTTGGGATTTTTAGGTCATTTTTTGTTCGTTTTAAAGACATTTGATAATTTTAAGGTCATTTTAAAGGACATTTTTAGCATTTTTAGGTCAACAAAATCCGGGCCCTGTTAATGACCGACCTATACAAATTCTGAATTATATCCAGTAAGATCTCACAAGGCCTTTTGAAATCAAAACGCCTGAGTAGAGTCTATAATATGTCTCTAGGTTGTATGCTGCTCGCACTCCCTGTTGCTTGAAAATACAGGCCCCGGCTTGGGTCTCCGCTTAGGTGTGGAGCCCAGTATGTACTGCATGTGTGGTTTTAGCACTACCAGCTTAGTAAACTGCCCCACGTTCCAAAATGCACATTATTCACAGAAGATAGAACAAAATTACACTGCATTATTTTAGTTACATATAAATGTTGTTTCATCTTTGCCGTAATTGAAAAAAAATACTGCACACATGTAATTAATATAATTCGTAAAAACAATACTTATGATAAAATACACATTAATTATAACACACATTCGCCCGAATGAGATCATGGACTTGTAATTTAAACGTACTTTCTAATTTTTTTTAACAAAATTGTTTTAGTATATTCTGTGTTTCAGGTAGCCTCCAGCTGGAGGAAGGTTTTGAAAAATAAATAAATCTGATGTGGCTTTTTTTTTTTTTTTTTCTTCCGATGATTGAAGGAATGGCGAGCGCTATTTAAAGGAAATGTCTGATTTTCATGTTCCGTGTTTCAACTTTCACTTTCAATATTCTGTACGTAGATTACCATGTTCCGTGTTTCAGCTTCTATCTTACTTTCTTTAGCGGCCTTTACCCTGCTTCATTAAATATCATTCCTTGAATGATCATAACTAATTTTAATTCCATTGCTTTGCCCTTACGGCGAATTACAACCAGCATTTTTCTCGACCATGAGTGAAGTATTATCCTCAGCCTTAAAACTGAGTCATCAATCAGTAACACACCGAGCTCGATAGCTGCAGTCGCTTAAGTGCGACCAGCATCCAGTATTCGGGAGATGGTAGGTTCGAACCCCACTGTCGGCAGCCCTGAAGATGGTTTTCCGTGACTTAACATTTACACACCGAGCTAATGGTGTGGCCACGGCGGTTTCCTTCCCACTCCTAGGCCTTTCCTGTCCCATCATCGCCATACGACCTATCTGTGTCTGTGCGACGCAAATAAACATTTAAAAAACAAAAAATGATTAACAAGTGACATAACAGGAGTCAGAAATGTAATAGCATAAAAGAATAGGCCTACAGAAAATGTGAAATTACAGAGAGAAATCTCAGGTGAGTAACCTTTGAATTCGATGAGTGGAGCAGTCGAAACGGTCAGTTATCAGCTATTTACGGTTGGCTAGGAACCAGCGGTGCGAACAACCAACCACAGAAACTGGAGATCCCGTTCGGTTCGATTCCCTCCCTCCCTCGCGGTACACTGCGGTGTCATTAGTGGTTTGCTTGCATCGATATAAAATATTAGGACTTCAATGTGGGCACACAGCCTTTGGTGCAATACACAGCATTATTATGATCATTATAATCATCAACAAACGTGACACCACAGATATATTTTACGGTCCACAACTGGGACAGATTCTAAAAGCTATGGAACTTGAAAGGTTTATAGTTACGATCAACCACTTCACAATATTCGTGTAGATAATTTCCATTATCATTTCAAATTACAGGACGTGACAATGATATGCATTAAAATGTTCGATAAACATATTTATGGCGCTAACACGTGTACATGCATTATTATTGCTTGTCTGTTCTCGAAGTCACGAACCAACGACTACAATTTATACTCCTTCCCAATTCATATATCAAATAAAATCACGACATTGAAGTACAATATATCAGAGTTAAGGTGAAGTACGCCAAGCCGAGTTCGAAGGAATGTAAACATACTTAATGACATGTTTCGCTTTACATTTTAGAAATCAAAAGTTAGTATTAAAAAAATTGCACCTTGCGCAAATCTAGCTGAGAACCGCAGAGACTGCGATTCAGTAAACTTAATATACGTTTAAGACTCGGCAGAATGAAATGCATTTCATTTTTCTCCTAAAAAAAAAAAAAAAAAAAAAAAAAAAAAAAAAAAAAACAGCAGACATCGCGATCATCGGTAACGAATACATTGCTTAATATTAATAACAATCACTTTCTTCTTCCACAGCCTTCCCACACCTTGATGGGGTCGCAGCTGCGAACTGTGTCGCACATGTGGACACGGTCCTGTTTCACGGTCGAATGTCCTTCCTAATGCCAACCCTGAGTGGAGGAATGTATCCACTATGGGTGTACTGGGTATGGAAGTCCGGCCCCGAGGTGTAGGGGACACCCGGCGGCCCCGGATTCGATTCCCGGCTGGGTCAGGGGTTTTTAATTGTAAACATTTAGAAAAAAAGTGTATGGAAAGGTGTGTGACTGAGACAAAAACGCACGCTAAGTCCCCAGCTACAGGAATTAACCAGCCGGCAGAGAATCGAATCCAGCAACCTGAGCCAAGAAGCTACATAAATATGGCTTCACTGCGATTCTATCTACAAAAGTGCACATGATATCGTAGGGTGGGATTCCAGCTTCACGGTGACTACAAAATTGGAACGTGGAAACCTGGCGTACGGTTTGCTCCGGTCAGGAAAAATTACCGGAACGGTGAAAAAAAAAAAAAGTCCGAGTGAACCTAGTCTAACGGTTTAGGGGTTATTCGAGGTGAACATTTTGGCTGAATAACCCTTGTGTGTATTTTATTCCTTTCCCTGGCCCTATTTACCCGCCGTGTGGGCACTCTTGAGTATCTATCGGAGTTGGCTATTTTGATCCGAAGAGAGAGGAAATGTAGGCAACTTATACATAGGGTACCGATACATAAAATAATGATACAATCCAACCTGTGCAAAGAATGTATTAGTCGGTAGATTTACTGGTAATGCGGGACTATATTCCGGCACCTCGGCGTCTCCGTAAACCGTAAAAGTAGTTAGTGGGACGTAAAGCCAATACAAAACTTAATTAATTGGAATGTATTAGTAGTTTAACAGACCGTGAAAGCTTGAATTCTATATACCTGTTAATTGATCATAAAAGAATGCTCATTAACATTTAATTTTCCACGACACTAAAAAATAAATTTCAATTCATTTAGGCTCAGAATTTACCTGCAGTGGGAAATATGGTAAAAATTACGGACTTTTCACGACAAAATCAAAAAGGATATCAACAAGTGTAAGTATTTTAACATTTATTTATTTCGTATGGCGTATAGAGGGTACAGAGAAACTATATAATATATACACATTTAAAACTATATACACTTAAAGTAGATAGAACAACAATCGGACAAAGAATCAATGGATGGTAATATAACATTCATGATGATTGGTTCCATCAACAAGTGATCGGGTGTCCGCGGGAGGGGTTATTTTCATCATTGGATCAGGATCTTAGGGCACACGCTCGCAAGGTGGAAATTAACTTGTGTACGAGAAACATGACTACACTACATACAACGATGGAAAGAAACTCGTTTCGTTGTGGCACACAGAAAACCGTGTAGAACAGCGTAAAGGAAAACATAAGAATCTATCAAACATTCATTTACGCAGTAAGAAAGATCAGCATTAAAGAGCACTTATGGCGAAGTGAAATACAGTTTTAATGACGTACTCTTTACTCGATCTCAACTTCATCACACTTTGTTTATGAAGAGAACGACTACTAATTAATTCCTTGCAGTCATTTGTCGCCCGCTAGAAGAAACATCAGACATAAAAGTCGACTTTACAGCTTCACCGCACCAGGGACGTAGTCCTAGTTCGTAATAAATAAAAAGTGAAGTATGTAACAGCTCTGGGTCGTTCTTTTATATCAACCAAGCAAGAAAGGATTTATTTTTACACACTTTAAGTTGCAAAAGTTTAATAACAGTTCAGACAGCTGCAAAGTCAAGTGACCTTTTTCGAGGAAAAGCCAGAGGGTGGCTTGGTTCTTTGCCAAAGTGCAAAATCAATTGTGTATGCATTACCGTAAAGTAGTCTAGGCACGCTCGAGCGTCGATATCACTGCTCTGGTAGTGTGAACCATCTACATCTGGAGGAAAGCAGGGAATTCTTCTATACTTCTCGATAAAATAAACTACAATGTCAAACAATGTAAAATCCCACCGTCAATAAATTATAGATTTCATATTTTCAAGAACAGAATCTATAAACTGGCGCTGGTGACAATTGTTTCAAGATTAAGTACAACAGGGCAAACGCCGTCTCTTAAACTAAACGCAAAACTATATATATTGCAACGAATTAATCTTTAAAATACAGGAGAATAAATTATTACATTAATAATCATAAAAAGCCACAGTGAACAGTACTAAAATCTTACGCGTACGGCGTTGACCATGGACTTAATCGTGTAAACTGCGTTTCTATAATGTTTTGTCTTCTTTCAAGTTAATAATAATGATAATTATTATGTAGGGAGAGAGTGAAATCTGCTGTCCGCACATAGCCTACTCCCATCGATTAACCCCAAGGGATCTGCTCAAGGTTAAGAAACCACGTCAAGCATAACCTAGGCCAGTGTTCCTTAACCGCCAGGCCGTAGCATTAATTACACCAGATCGCGAGATATTCTGCTAAAATTTGTAATTTTACTTTTCTAAGCTATTTTCACGAATGTCCTTGAAAATTAGAAATAACGATGGTGGTTTTAAGAAATAAGAACCAGCTAAACAATTCAATTCATCCAGTAAGTGTTAATTTATTTATATGTCAACATGTCACGCCGTTTTCATAGTGTACCAATACTCGATCATGTTTTATTGTCCTGGCGCGACTCAGGCTACAAAGCCTGCTATTTATGTCAAACCATACGGTATTCAATTATACAATTTTAAATATTAAAGAAATCATTACACATTCTTTCACGCCATACTTACCTGTTAGTACTTTTGATAGTTAAATGTATGAACTTGGAACATCTCACAGGTTAATAACGCTCACCTAGGCTGAGATTTTAATGCATTTCTTACCTCATTTGTACTTCTGAGGCTGCGTGCACACAGTTTCAACTTCATATGAAATTCAAAATACACGCAAGCAAGCAAGAAAACTTGTAGCTTGCGGGGACTGCTGAAATCTTGATCATATCGTGAGACATCGAGTATTACGTGGTATTTAAACTACAGGAATGTGCGTTTTATTTCGAACATTACACACATGCATTGGCTGGGATTCGAACAGCCTTTGTGAGAAACAAATAACCAGGTAACTAAATCGCCCCAAGTCGAGAATCAAACCCAGACGAGAGCCAAGACTGTGGTCAAATTTAAGACAGCTGATCCTTAAATCTCCGTAATCTTCACGTCTGGTTAGGACATGCAGTATCAAAACGACTGGAAGGTCTTTGAAGTATTGTCTTGCTCAGCTTCCAACCTTCTGGGACCGCCATCGAAGTGACACAGGATGACTAACTCGGAACAGGTGGCTGTTGCCAAATACCTTCAATCCTCCACGATGACTTCAGTTTATCCTATCTAAAGCAGTACGGTCGTGTTTCAGTTCTTTTTACTGCCTTCAGGATTTCACATAACTGTGTCGAATATTATTGTGGAGGACCGATTCCTTAAAATGCACCTAAAAACAGATGCCTTTCTGCGGTAGTAAGCTGTCTGGGCCAAGCTTGGCAACAACCTGCTGCCGTAAATCCAGACACGTGCCGTTAATAGCTTGCAACTGTGCTGAGGGACAAAAGCAAGTGCACCGCTAGAACTCAAAGACTGACGGCTGAGGCCATGACGGTAAAAGTTTGAAGACTCCAATAAGATAAATAATTATATAACACCAAGCGAGTAGCTGAGTGTTTTGGGTCGCGTACCTGTCAAGTTACATTCGAGAGATTGCGGGTTTGATCCCAACTATCGGCGGCCCTGAAGATAGTTTTCCGTGGTTTCTAATTTTTACACCAAGCAAATACTGGGGCTGTCAATTAAGACCACGGTCGCTTTCCTCCCGCTCCTAGCCCTTTCCTATACCATCGTCGCCATAAGACCTGCGTCGATGCAACGTAAAGCAAATAAATTAATATAATTTGTTCTTTCGTTCCACTAACTAATTTTCTCATGGTTTTCGGGAACGCCAGGTGCTACAAATTTGTACCGCACGAGTTGTTTTGAATACCAAATATCGCCGTACTGAGCTAGAATCAAACCCGCCAACTTGGGCTGAGAAAGCAAGCGCTCTTCCATCCGGGTCACATAATTCGAGGACTGTTACATATTTACATATTTTTGGAGATGTAGCTGTATCTCGCCTTCTAACAGCTAAGAACATCTCTTTTCCACTTACACGGAATCGTAGTCTTTCGATGCCCCCCCCCCTCTCTCTCTCTCTCTCTCTCTGTCAACATAAAAAGATGCAGCTTAAAGCCTAACATCTATGCACTCACAAATTCATGCAGCCACAGTCCATTTTTATGAAGTAAAAAACAAAATTCCATTTTCTCCTTCAGAACTACCTCAACATACGACCAGCAGTAATCTAACCAAACAGGGAAATTATATTTAATTCAAAACTCACATTTTAAGGCGACCAATTGCAATGGCCATGCCTTTATGAGAATTTCGCGTAATATCGCTATTGCGAAGTCACTACCCTTACATACAGGCTATGTAACAGCCTCCGAACTACGGAAGTTTTCAGTAACAAGCAACATGATATTTCCCAGTTTCGTTTCGTTTGATGAAGGATGATGTGGTGGTGTTCTCAAGGGAAATACAGCAGAAACATCACCACTTAACACCCTTCGGAGACAGAGAAAGAGCTCTGATAATTCGAGGATTGAAGGTATCGGCGAATGAAACGAACAATGAAACGAAAGTGTCGTTAAAGGCGTAGAAATGAAATACGCTCTAGCCCTCAAAACACGTCGAAGAGAATAATGGTTAACCAACGAAAATCAGATTTGAAAGATGAAAGTGCAAGTACCTGGAATCAGCACCCCACAACTACTCCTCCCACCAGGGATACTGGAACGTTCCATTCTAATGTGCGCCGCTACAAATGAGTGTATGCCCTCAGTATAAGCGTACCACGAAACGGAGGCCCAACAATCAAAGCTCCCTCATGAAACTTGACACCTATTGTTCTACTACGTTGATATATTTTTTAAAAACTAAGGTGCGACCTTCGAATATTTCTGTTTGTAAGTCTATTTTGGAGAGGCTTATTTCCTCTGTATACCAAAGAGACAAATGTATGCACAAGATGGGATCGTTCGCTTCAGTTTCGCCAGTTTCTTGTACTGAAACGCCTCAGATCCGAGATAGGTCAACGTCGCAGTGTCAATCCTAGCCAAGAGAGATCCAAATGCTACTACATCCATTACAGGTAAGCCACGAAGCCATTCCGCCAAGTGACACTATCACAATGTGATCAGCTGATAGCGCTAAGAGAGTTGTACTCCGCAGTTAATTGCGTCATTAATCATGACGGTAGCATAGGTAAAGTGACTGTAGAGCATGGAGCATATAACTCTTCGATTACCAGATTTCAGTAAGTTCCACAATTTACGTAACTATTCGACATTCGAATGATTAGAATTCAAGTACTGATTAAACAAACAACTAAACACAACAGTTAAATAGTACAGTAAATAATTGCATATAATGGAGGCCTATTTGTTTCAATGGTGGTTGTATGTGTATTGGCTTGGCACGTTGAGTAACCTTTCAACATTACTTGTGTACAAAACTACTAAAGGCTGCTGACTCCTGCACAGCTGACCGAATTTAAAGCTCCTAGCCGAGGAGTCATCCAGAAAAAAATCGTACGCTTAGTTTCGCCACTTTCTTGTACTGAAACGGCTTAAATCCGAGATAGAACGAAATAAAAACAGAAACTAATACAATTTGTCACTTCATTACCCAATTAAGGCCGGTGCATGCAAGAAATTCTGCTACCTAAACCTGCTTGTCACATTTGATACAACAGTTGTTACATAAGTATTCAAGGTCCTTCGTCAGGAAAAATGTTCCACATACATACGAATTACTTGAACAAACATAAAACTGATTTGTTAAAAATTTAAGCCAATAATTACCACATTTTGAACATGTTTCTAATGCAGTGACGTTCAGACTTCAACTCTTCGAACATTACAGCAGAAACGAATACAATTTGCCACTTCATTAACCAATTAAAGCCAGAGCAAGTAACGTGAATACACAAAGAATTCTGCTACCTAGAGCCACAAATGCTCTTACCTGCGAAAGAGCGACAGAAGAGCTATCGGGCAATGCCGTGCCACTCGGAATGGAACAAGAATTTACGCTTTACGCATCGCTGAATCCAATGTGATTTCATTGGATGGAAGCTGCTCCAAATCCATTACACTTGTAGGCTGCTTTTGTGCGTTCTCTCCCTCGCTCTCTCTCGCATGAAGTATGAATTCTATGCCAGCTCCACCCTCTCTCCTAAGGAATGAAATTAAGAATTTTTGACCAACCAGGGTTCAGAATCTCAAATGGGTAATAGATCGGTGACGAATAATGCACTATTAGACTCCAATGTGAAAGCAGAACACTTTAATCTTTCATAGTAAATGCAGCCCCGTTACAAACCCTAGAAAATCTGCTTCTCACATTTGATAGAACAGTTATGTAAGTATTCACGATATGTCATCGCGAAACTACCAGCGTTTCGCCCCAGTGTGACACCAGACTCACAGTAGGATTGCCACACATCTCCAAGTAGTTCCGGAAGTGGAGCAGTTGCTCCTAAGGTTGCAATCTGTAGTGAAAGTGCTGCGCCACATCCGACATTCTCCGGTAGTTCTCCTATTGAATACAGTGCCACGTACTTCACAGGATGACATCCGCCAACGGCATAATAATGCCCGAACGCACCAGCGTTGGTAAACAGAATACCGCGATAACTGACCAGGGTAAAGTCGCATTTTTGTTACACCAAGCTTGCTTTCGAGTTTACCGAAGTTTTACCTTGGTATAATGTTTACTACCCGTGAGGGAGCAAAATTTACAAGAAAACCGTTGTAAAGAACTCAAAATGGAGCTCAACAGTTTACATGTTATACCCATAATACGGCATTTTAATCAATACGAAGAGAATGATGGGGAAGTTATACAAGAAAGGACGGATCCGTTTGAATGACTGAACAAGGCTCCGTTTCTCAGCAAACTTCGAGCTCTTGGACATCTGAATATTTTAGTCTGTAATTTTTACACTGCCGGAAAAAAACATGCAACATTCAAGGACAGGCAGGTATTTCTTTCACAAACAATGTGGCAGGTAGTTCATCACTGCAGGAGTATATGATTACAAATTCAGACCAAATGGAACACACGTCACAGTAAAGGGTGCCCAAACACTCGCATCAATACACAGTGTAACCCCCTTCCCCTCTGGCGAAAATGCAGGCGTGTATTCGTGCATGCAAACGATCATAAAGGTGTCGAATGGCATCCTACGATAGATTGTCCCAAACATCTTGCACCTTTAGATGGAATTCGGCAATGGTTCTTGCAGGCTCTGAAGAACACGCAAGTTCCCGCTTCATCATGTCCAATACTGTAAGTGTTCAATTAGCGAGACATCCGGTGATCTTGCTAGCCAAGGCAGTTGTACGACATGTAGAGCAACAGCTGTATGTAGGCGTGCACTGTCCTGCTGAAGAAGCACATCACCTTCCTGTCGAAGAAGTGGCAGTAGCACGGGGACAACCTGTGCAGTGTAGCGGACAGTGGTTACGTTACCCTGCAGAAACACCAATTGTGACCGCGAGTTGTAACTGATGGCCCTTTACAGCATGAAGCCTGGGGTGGGGCCTGAGTGTCGTGAAATAGGCCGCTCACCAGGTCTGCGCCGTATACGTGTACGTCCATCACCCGCATACAGCCCGAACCTACTCTCGTCAATGCAGACAACAGAGCTCCAGTCGACTCTTTCACGACACCATAACAGCCGTGCTTGGCGGTGTTGTTGTGTCAGTGGTAGCTTGGCCAAAGCCAGACGTAATCGCAATCTTGCTGCAAGCAGACAGTTCCCAATGATCCTTGGTGACACAGCACGTGCAACATGTGACCGGATTTCGTTCTTTGATGATGTTTGCTGGGCCGCCGCTGCTCGCTCAATGCGTCGATCTTCACGTGCATCTGTACTACGAGGACGTCCAGAGCCCGTCTAAGGGTGTGGGATTGTTCCACAGACCACTGCTGAAAGCAGCGACACATCACTGAGACAGTGTGCCCAACATGCGCAGCATCCCGCACGCCCACAATGCGACCCCGTTCAAATGGCTGCAGTTCTGCAGGAATATGTACTCGACGGCAGGGCATGTATGTACCCTAGAATGAATATTACAAACACTGTTCACCTATAACCTCAGCACAGTTACTGTCTGCAGAGTCAAAACAAGAGTCCACACGGACAAGCCTCCTGAGCGCCATCTGATCGCCAATGTCCGTGAAAAATGAATTATTACGGTGCAGGGTTTGAATGACGCCATCCCGTCAAAAACAAGTAGGCCGTGGTTGCGCTCTAGTCTGGCAAAGTAAGCCATTAACTGTAAGCCTATCATAGTAGCAGTTTCCTCAGCGGGGGCTCTCATGGAAACTGCGGTTGCATGCGATTCACAGGAAAGACTTTTTTTTTTCCTAGTGGCTTTACGACGCACCGACACAGATAGGTCTTATGGCGACGATGGGATAGGAAAGGGCTTGGAATTGGAAGGAAACGGTCGTGGCCTTAAGGTACAGCCCCAGCATTTCCCTCGTGTGTGAATGGGAAAAAACGGAAAATCATCTTCATGGCTGCCGACAATAGGACTCGAACTCACTATCTCCCGGATGCAAGCTCACAGCTACGCGGCCCTAACCGCACGGCCAACTCGCCCGGTACAGGAAGGACTAACAAAAATGTGTGACCTGCAATATCCAAGGTCTGCTCGAACATGACCTGTCCTACAAAAATTTTGCACTGCATTTAACTGAACGCTTCACAAACTCAATAAGCCACTCCATCTTGAATCCCAGAGTGGTAATTTGCAACTGGAACACCCTTAATTTCAGCCTTTCAGAAAAAGAAATAACTAAACGATACCAAGTTTGAAGTATTTACTTTAGTCTTATGAGCTCAAGCAAGGTCTTCAAACTCAAAGAGCTGAAGGAAAATCACATTCAAACCGAGAAGTAATCAATGTCAATGAAGTCCTACCAATGTTGCATTATTTGCTTTACGTACGGTTCTAACCTAAAAAAAATGGGGCTACAATCGAAACAAGTTTTTTCAGAAGTCCATTTGCGCTGACAGAATTCAACATTTAACAAAATCGCTAAAAGAAGGCTGCTCTATGAGACAAGTGATAAGCGGGAAGCACACTACAATTGGCGTCGAAATTATCATTGCCTTCTGAATTCTACTTTGAATTGCTCACGGACGGGAGAGAGAGAGTCGGCGTCAAGAAACAGCAGTATCGAAACCATGCAATACCAATGCTGCCCAGGTTTTATGTCACGGTAAGAGCTTTACTACGGTTTCGTAAAGTCTGATATCTACAGAGGTTGGTGTACCCGGATGTAAGTTACCTTTTATCTGCACTAATTCTCCTCTAGGTACTATTTTAAACAAAACGTGTGATAATGAAATGGTCAGCAAAATAAATTTACAAAACAGAACTGAATATTTTAATATAAACGTTTACGGTAGGACGACAAGAACATCATTTCGTGTTGAGATCATATCGGTCAAAACATAATTTTTCTTTTTCATATCGTACTTTGTTGTTTGTTCGAAATAGAACTGTACGGACTTCTAATAATGTTATATTCACCATAGGTAAGTTTTCAAAATTAAATTTTAATTCCTCCACATCAAAATCAGAGACATGTAAAAGTTACTGAAAAACAAATATTTTACTTAATTAACTTCCTTGTCTGCGAAGGGCGTTTAATACAATATTCTCCTGATTACCTTTATGCAGGTTATCCTAATGATTCGTGCAGAATATTTTAAGGCAATCGTCATGAGCTGTACGTTTTGGAATGGTGTAAGAAATTCTGGAAAACAAAAATCAAATAAATAAAAACCAAGTACCATTTTGCGATGTGGAATGCATGAATCATGATCATACTATACATAACATGAAATTAATCTTACAAGTTGAATGATGGATGAATATCCGTGCCTTTCGGTTAATCGAGCACACTCGTGTCCCTATTAAAAATATAAAACACAAAATTTCTCACATATCTGACGATTTTATAACAAAAGATGTCGAAAAATATAATTTTAACTTTACTTTTTTCGCGATAATTTGATAGAGGTTCCTGTTTTTTTTTTTTTTTTTTTTTTTTTTAGGTACGGTCGAAGAGGGCGCGTGTATTTCAACAAGTATATTACAATGCCTTCCTTCCGCCAACCGCGCGAATGACTCCATAATACATATTATGGACATGAAACCAGTCTAAGACAAATGCATACACACTAAGCATTCTGTAAAGGGATGACATGGTCTATTTTTGTATTTACAACCCCCAGTTCAAAATACTACGCTACTTATTTTGCGTTTATCTTACATTTACAGTCACGTCAGATTGCAAAAAAAGAATTAATTCTTACACGGACATAGATGAAATGCCATGTCATTGCACTTGATGCCAGTATATTTTCACGGAGAACTGTTTTCAGCTAATGGATCCTCTAGAGAAAAAGAATTTGTGGCTTTGACGTCGCTGGCTGAAGAAAGCTCTCGTAATATCCAGCTTCGTGCTATTAGACGTCTCGAATTTTATTACAGCTCCTGTGGGAGGACACACGGCGTTTCTCCCAGAGTTTTCTTCTTCCTCCCACGGGAAAAGAGCTAGAAGATAAAGATTAGTTGCAGCTCGCAGCGTCGATATACGAAAGCAATCTCCTACACTGACCGACGCCCGAAGTTCTACTAAGACGAATTGACATCGACATATTAGGTGAAATTAGAGATACTTCCACTATAAACAAAGAGAAATGAAATGCTATATCAATAATCATAGTTATACACCGGCGGTATGACAAATAAGCTCGAAAGTACTAAGACACGAACTAAAACAGAAGCTCGTTAAAAAAGGCTCAAACTATAAAAAAGACACACTTGATTACCGCTCTAAACATTTTGCGCATGGCCACGCTATAATAGCACCTTATAGTTAGAGCCCTGCGCGGATATGCAAAATAATAACCGCATCCGCACTTCATCCACGAATGGTTATCCGCATTTGCGAATTGTTACCCGCGGATACTGCAAATATTTAACTACAGAGTATTGCACCCAATGTATTGACACTGATAGATCTGTTAACACAATAGGCCTGACACCTGGCACCAGAACCCCTACAGTCACAGGTTTATAACGGATTTTCTCTTGCGACAACTACCGACGTACGACCTTTGTGCCCTCCTTCCATTAATAATTGCGGGCATGACCCGGGTAGGCTCAGGTCAGGTTTACGACTTTATGGTCTCAAGGCCCTTTATATGTCACCATTCCCCTATACCACTGTCAAGGGTCGCCTAATCACCAGAAAAAATAAGATTATGCCTGAGTGAAAATCAATAACCCCATTATTTAGAAATTATCAGCAAAATTACCCGCACTGCCATACAGTTTGTATCCGCCAAGATACTAACTTCGCGGATAAATCCACGGATATCCACATCCTGACAGGGCTCTACTTATAATTAGTCATGCCCCCTTGAAGGAAATGAGCTGAACTACTGTGAGAGGTGCCGATTTACAAGGGGTATTTATGTAAAATATGGAATGTGCCGTCATAATACACATACAAAGCGACGAAGGCACGAGTCCGATAAAAGAGATCAGAGAAAAGAAAGGAGAAAATCAGAGAGCACGTTTTACAAAAACGAATTACGGTGGACTTGGTGTATCAGCATTGCGGCACAGCTTGTGATTCTACAACTGGTTTCTTCGCTTATCTAAGAACACATATTCAACAACGACATCGGGCTCGGGAAGTATCATTTTACTCGTGAGCGTGTAAATATCTCTGATAATGTAAAGTCCGGTTCCAATGCTGCATGAATACCAATTTGCATAGTTCAGATCGTGATGCGCGGAAGAATACGGAACTGATCTACAAGACAACATATCATCCGTTGTACCGCATGTACCCTCACCAACCCTTGCCGCTCCTACCTCGCGATTTCCAGAATTACCAACTAAATACAATGAAATAAAGTAGCTAGTCAAGGAATGAAATTGTGAAGGTATGCAACAGGAACTGGCTTTGTACTCACAAACAAGCTGAACTGAAAATTATAATGTGCTTGGTACGCTTGGTAGCCATCTTCCAAGAAAACGGTCCTCAACCAAAGATTCCTGAACAATGTTAAAACAGAGACGCGAGAGGTTGTCGAAAATTAACTCGCTGATTACTTCGCGATTGTAACAATGTAATGAGTTAATATAATTTGTTGAACCACAGAAAAATGCTTAGCTTACAGTTGGCAGTCTTAACAGCGTTCTCGCAAATGAATAGTCCAATTAATGAAGAAACTTTCTGCATAAAAATACCTCACATTCCAACCACCTACAATATATATCATAGGGTTAATAAAATTAACGAGGTTGTAAGTAAACATATGAGATCTCTTCATATGGTTATGAGGGAATTCAGGGGTAGTATAAGGATGAAAAGGAAAGGGCATCAGTGTAAGACCCCAATTAGAGCATGGTTCCTGTGTATGGGACTTGATTCGAGAAGTGAAAACTGGAAACAATCCACAGGAAAGCAGCACAATTTATTCAGGGTGATTTCTGACAAATGAGTAGTGTTTCAAAAATGTTGCAAAACCTTAGTTTGGAAGACCTGGGAGTAAGGAGATGAGAGCTGTTCGATATAAGCAGTATGTTTCGAACTGTCAGTGGAGAGATGGCGTGGAATGACAGTAGAAGAATAAGCATTTTTTTTTTTAAAGCATGGAAGATCATATGAAGATAAAGTTGAAATTGGAGAGGACAAATTGGGGAGAACATTCGTTTACAGAAAGAGGAATTAGTGATTGAATTTACCATGGAATATGTACGATAACATTCCAACTTCTTTGAAATTATTTAAGAAAATACTATATAGGTAAACAAATGATAGGGATCTTTGTCACCTGGGCGACAGCCCTAAATGCAGATTAGTGGCGATTAAATTACCTCCCCATAACACACGGACGGAAGGACTTCACAAGTAGTCAACAAAACCTAAGTTTCCAGTTCTAGCCACAAAACACACAATTACATTGAACTAATACATTCTATATACAGCGGACATGACCTTATTGCTGACGAACGAAATTAAAAATTTCTCTATGAACTTCAGAATTGATCAGAGCATGAATATAGCCTCGATGAGCAGCTGGAGGTCTTAAATAAGCAGACAGAAGATTGAAATTAATTTGCGAACTTGGGAGAGACAAGAACGAATGGATTTATCTCAAAACTGCATCCGCAGCAGTGGAGTGCTGCGTATGATGATGGAATGGAGCATCGACTTCTCATCGGCATCCAGATGGATTCATTTGGGTGAACAATTAGCCCCGTCAAGATGCTCGAACACAATAGCTCCAACTTTGGTGAGGAACTTTGGCACAGAAGTTTGCCGTGAGCTTGCTCGCTAGCACGCTCCAGATATTGAAACGTTGTTCAAGGTGATCTACGAACGTCGTTTTCCTGGGAAAATACACTCCTCTTTTACAATTCTATCCGTTACGATATACCACAGCGATGCCAACGAAAACATAATAGCAATGTCATCAACACAAAATAAAGCATTCTTTACAGATTTCCTTAATTACAACTCACTTATGATGCAATTTACGACGAATCTTTACGTGAAATAATTTGCAATAGCTAATCTCATTCCAGTTAGATCCATATTTTGCATATTTCTAAAACATTTGCCCATGTTTAATACCTTGCGTTGATGTCGCCCATTAAAATCGCACTCAACCTCCACGTAATTCCCATGACAACTCAGCTCGATCAGCGTCAATAATTATAAACACGTGCGCATGTGTGGGAGATGGGAGGTAGCACAACTGAGCAGTCACCCTATCTTAATAATAATAATAATAATAATAATAATAATAATAATAATAATCCTGTAACATCCGCTAACCAGAGCGGACATTTTGACCTGACATTAATTAGGCCGCCTGCTTGTCCATTTCGACGTTCTGTTTTATTCTACCAGATGACAGAAAAAGGGACCCTGTTTAGCGATCTACGATTATGTTCATTTTTATCGGGTAAACACTAAATGTGACACCAGATATTTTTTCATGTCAACATCGTACGGTACCGAGTGAAACTTTATTCCACCTTTCCATAAACAGACTTACCTCCGCCGAGTTTGAAACCGCGAACGCGAAATTCCGAAGAGGGAGGGGAGGGGGCTACCTATGATCCACTGAGAAGTACTAGCTTTTCTTGACAATAATCAGCGGAGATATGGAAGGGAATGAGAGTAAAGCAAAAGGAAAATGCACGGCCACGAAGGACTTGAAAATGAAAGACGCCCTAGGCCTCGCAAATCTAATGCCGTCGGAGTTGAAAAAGTACAAGCGTTGACCAAGGGAGGTCATATAGGATGGATGAAAGTGAGGAGGCTGTAACAAGTGAAAGCAATACCATATTCAGAAAGGAGCACCGTGGATCAGAGAGACTTATGATCAGGACAGATTGCCCGAGATTGCAAATTAGATTCTATCCTACTGTCTGAAGCGCTGCCATTCGTTCAGTTCCCAATTCAACAAAAATGCTATTATATTTCCGGAAAGCTACAACAGTTCCGTTCCAGATTCCAGCCTAAAACGTACAAATACAGAACCAATACCACGATAATACGCTGTTTGCTCACGAACGCACAGTTACGTTTACAGGGCGACCACAAAACCCACACCAGCTTGATATGAATCGCATTTTGTCAGACACGTGTAAGCTTTTCCTACGACCTGATACCCAGGTGAATTCTTGATCCAAGTTTGTGATCTCATATGACCCTTCCTTCCCAGACACCCTCATCTTACAAGGATACGGAATTTTATTCTTCTTCCAATTACCTTTCTCGGCCAAAGGAGTGATGGCCTCAAAAGAAAGAACATGGTGGTTTTAATGAAGACATTAATATAGAAGTTATGAAAGGATGATACGACTATCGTCTATGGTCGTGGTGTGGTGGTTATGATTTCAAGGGGAAGTACAACTGGGCAACCATGCTCTCCTCTCACAAATCAGAGGGAAAAGGTCCAATCCTTCGAAGAATGAAGATATCAGCAAATATGATTACGCTTGTTTAAAGGGGCCTAACATCTAGGCCATTGGCCCCTAATGGTACGAAATGAGACGAAATGTAATGACGATTTAAAATTCCAAAATTCATCCACTGACCCCAATTCATAACCTGGTGATGAAGAATGAATGGATGAATATGAATGTAAAATAATCAGGGGATCCAACTCAGAATATTAAAAGTTAAAAATAATTCTCAAATCAATCCACTGACTAGAACTCAAAAACACGACGATGAACAATAATTATGAACTTGAAACTATCAGTGATCCCAACCCGCAATGCCCCGCCTTCCCAGAAACTGAAAACAATGGTATATACTGACCAAGGGGCTGCTTCCAAATCACAATCTTCAATCGATGATGTTTGTTGTCTAAAGGGGTCCAAAATCCAGGTCAACAGCCCCTCATAATGCTACTTAACGCCAGTAAAGTAGAAACATGTTATTTCTCATGTAGCAGTACTAATCACAAATGAAGGAGACTCGCGGTGTTCCACACACTGTGGTACTGCTCACAGGTAACGCAGACCTACAATGTTTCTCACATAATGGCGCCACCCATAGGCAACGCAAAACCATGATGTTCCTCAGATAGTGGTACTAATCACTGAGACCCGAACTACCCCTTGGTGTTCCTCGAAACGCAGACCCATGATGTCCGCAACCAGATGCTGAAACACCCCAGTGAGGATAGTCTCTTTTTTTCTTCTTGGGGTGTTCCAACCAAACCCGGACATAGGGGAGCCTCCGTCATGGTGGTGGATACTATACACGGGTATTGCAAACCCGTTGTGATCCACCCACAGTCCCATGGCGTTTCTCAAGTAGTGGTACTAATCGCAAGAAAAGTCGACTCATGGTGTTCCTCGCGTGATGGTACTAATCATAGGTGACCTCATGGTTCAAAATCCAGCATCCCTTGGTCGCCCGTAAGACAGGCGGGGGATACCTTGGGTGTGTTCGTCTGCGTTCCCCACCCACAGGGGGTTATCAGCAAATAAATGGGATGGGCCACAAAGGGCACAAACCTAGTACCATCGAGGTCTGGACAGAACGAGAGTTCAGGAAGATGTAACGCCCGGACCGTTATGTGACAATGATCCCGCAATTCTTCTTACCTGCTCTCCAAGAAATGAATCTTGACCGTGTGGTTTCAACAAGATGGGGCCACAGACCACACCTCCAGGGTTTCCAAGGGTCTTTTGAGAGCAGCCTTCCCGAACGACTGATCTCCCTGCGAGGGGACGTAAACTGGCTTGCGCGCTCGCCTGATTTAGCCCCTCTTGATTACTTCCTATGGGGTTATCTCAAGTCTCTAGTTTACGAAGATCGTCCCAACAACCCGGAAGACGTACGGAACAACTCGGTCGATATGCTTGAAAAGGTGAAGTCGACATAATTAGTGTATTGACAATGGAGGGCGACATTTAACAGGCATTGTGTTTAAAACTGTGTAAATTCAAATTTTCAGTGTTGTTTGGTAGGCGGAAAATAACAGTAAAGTTGAATGAAACGTGTAGTTTTATTGCATTTTCAAAACGGGAAGTTTCCACGCCCCCTGTATGTTTTAAATGAAAATATAACTACAAAGAATATAACCACAGAAACTTTCTTTTAAAAATATTATTCAGGACAATATTTAGCTTTTTCTCTTATAGTAATAGACGTTCTTCACACTTACATAAATACTTCTTACATGCTTTTAATTTTCTCGCCGAAAAAGGCAAACTGTGCAAGTACGGCTCAAGTACAGAGACCTGTTGATATTTAAAACGTAATTAATCCATGTCAGACGTAGATATAATGAACACTAACTCTGCGTTACTAGAGCTATCTGGTATGTGAGACGGTTTTTTTTTTTTTCGTATGTTGCCGCTGAACTATTCACCCCAAATAGACAAAGCCGAACATTTGGAGGAGTTGAGGAGGAGCGACGGTACTGCGCGGGAGAGCAGCCTTGACAAAATAGGACAATGGACCTAATAGGAACCACTGCGTCACACAAAACCCTACACTGCTGACAAGTAAACTTGCTGCATTAGCTGTTCCTATTCGGAAGGAAATACAACCAAGTGTCTAGCATGTTACAACCACCAGTACATGAGAAGCAATTCATAAATAAAACAAATAGACCATACAAAGTCAACTTACTCAAATCACGCGATTCTTGCGAAATGTAAGTTCTGTATTATTCAACTTTATTCCACCTCCGCTCCCATTCTTCTTTCTTTTCTTTGCCAATGAGGGCACAGCACTAGTTACAAATAGAGAATTGTGGTGACGTTTAGTAAATTCACAGAGGCTTGCAGACTGAACGCTGAAAGGCGTAACAGTCTACAATGATTATGTATTTATACCTCCTTAGGAGTTATAGCATGAAAAGAAGCTGCTGAAGACGACGTACCCAAACAATGCGTTATTGAATTAAGGACGCTGACTACTACAGAAAGATGGAAAGATGGATGGATGAATGAATGAATGAATGAATAATTCCCACTGTTTATTCAAGAAATCCACGAACTACACAAATTATAGGCGTATCTCTGAATCAAGACATTCTATTTGGTAGACACTAGTCGTCGACGTCTCCAGTGTCCCCGAAATAACAGGTTTTCGGAGACGCCGAGGTATCAGAAATGCTTGTCTCGTAGTTATTTTACATGCCAGTAAATATACCGACAAAGCTGGCGTATTAGAGCATCAGACTAATTCTGAATTGAACTTATCACATTGGGCTCTACCACCTGAGCCACTCAGCCCGGCGATGGTGTGGATGGTATTAGAAAACACATTTTAAGGTGTCATAAAGGGTCTGACTGCGAGCGACTAAACAGTGATACCCATAGGGTAAGTAAAGAGAGGATGTAAAGTTAACACTTTATGGAGCCACCGGTCTGTGAGACGGGAAGTAAGTTTGATATTTCTGCAATGGCTAACCTATTTTGTTCTGTACTTAACATCTCTTCAACACGTACTACATGTACGTAACACGACCTAATACGTTGAAAGTCTGTTTCGATTATTTAATGGAGTTGTCACTGTGGGGGGAAAGGCTTTGTAACATCAAAACTAGATGCAAAGAGGTGGCTGCAGTAGAAAACTGAATCTTTATAGCTGAATGACAGACACAGGAAAGCAATTCATAGAATAAAGACCAGATGGCAGCAGCGAACACCAAATGATGTTGCTGCTATCAGCACACACTACACAGATGAATAGGAACGGTGATTCTAATGTGTCGTGAATCGGATCACTGTATCGATTCCTTAACGTGAACGGAATCAAATGAAGCGATTCAGTAAGATAAATCGAAAATCCCATCAAAACGTTGCAATTTGAAGGTGCTCAAATAGCACGAAAAAAAAAAAACTCCTGCGGGCCAACATTCCGGCGTCACCGAAAATCTTCAACAGTAGCTAGTGGAACATAAAAGAATTTATTATTGTTAATAATATCATTATTATTATGAAATCCCATAGATACCGAAAGACTCCGCTAATCAGAACTCAGACTTGTGTCTGCCTAAGAAACGACGTGTGATTACAATGAATGTTTCACGTAATATTTACGAAGAACGAATATGTCAGCAGAGCCACACAGCGTTAAAGTGGCCCCGGGGCCACTCCAGCCATATCACAGAAACAGACAACACTGCTTTGCGTGTCATGTCGCGTGATTCCAGCGGCCGCGGGGAGCTAATAGCACGCACTTCCAGCTGCCCCACTATTTCACCATACGACCGACGTTGAACATCACAGCTGCACATACACAGAACGCCAAATGCATTATACTGCCATGCTTCCCCTTCGCCTCGATACTGACAATCAGTACAAAGAGGAAGTATTTAAATTTAAACATTGGCAGAGGCCAATGTGTTGTTGATGTTCCATGGGACTAATGGATAACATATTTTAAATAATTAACTAGCTGATGTACCCGTGCATAGCTACGAGATTCTCAAGTAGACTGTCTTCGTGGTTCTCCTAACCGAAGTCAACTTAGGCCATTACAAAAACGTTAGTAGAAATGTAGTAATTAAAAGTAATGTTATATAAAATATCCGATCAAACGAAAAACCGCACATTTTCTCACTTTTAACAAACAGTACTACGGTGCCGATCTAACAGTCCAAAGTTCCAGAGCTGGAATGACCAGGCCACAGACAGCCGTGAACACTCCTCTACCATTATTCCGTTAAATATGCACACTGCTCCTTCCAGTCACTGCCTCAGAGTAAGGGTTGAATAGCTGAATGCTATGATGAACCAGTGTGTTACGCACCAGTATTATCAGAAAATTTATGAACCAGGGCAATGGCATGCTAAAGAAGAAAGTTATCCTACTCCTCATCTACTTCCCGCCAATATTCAGACACGCTGTTATACTCGATACGACCAGGTGAGTTGGCCGTGCGGTTACGGGCGCGCAGCTGTGAACTTGCATCCGGCAGGTAGTGAGTTCGAACCCCACTGTCGACAGCCCTGAAGGTTTTCCGTGGTCTCTCATTTTCACACCAGGCAAATGCTGGGGCTATACCGTAATTAAGGCCAGGGACGCTTCCTTTCCACTTCTACCCCTTTTCCTATCCCATTGTCACCGTAAGACCTATCTGTGTCGGTGCGACGTAAAGCAAATTTTAAAAAAAAACCTCTTTATACAGCAGTAATCCCATCTATCGGAGATGAGTTGCAACAGAGACACAAAGCACATCACAACAAACAACGGTACGTGGAATGTTATTGTTGATCAATGTTATGAGCTTTCTGTATTGTATGCCTTCACATTTAGTTTTTTTTTCGACTCTGTGATATTAGGGCGTCTTACAAAATTATTTATAAGACTGTAGTTCCTTATTCCCCGACTTTGCATACCGATTTTCATCAAATTCTGTTTACCCATTTTCTCGTGCCTCGGCGCTGATATGGACTTAGCAACAAAAATAAAAATCAATAAATATGTATTATCATAGCCGGTATACGGTAAAAATCTGTAAGACATAAATGATCGGAAATTTAATACTATATAACTTTGGTTATGTAGTATTTGTCGATAGGACCACTAATGACACAAATACTTGAGAATTAAATTTTAGACCTTCCCCTAAACTACTATTTCTCTCAGCGTGAATAAGATTATGGCCTATATTGTAGCGACTTATTCCCGGACTTTATATACCGATTTTCATTAAGATAGGACCACTAATAACATAAATATTTAAGAATTGAATTTTAGGCCTTCCCCTAAGGAACCATTTCTCTCGGCGTGAATAAGATTATGGCCTAGATTGTAGCGACTTACTGACGTACTTAACATACCGATTTTCATTAAATCCTCTTCAGCTATTTTCTCATTATGTGTGTACATACATACATACAGAGAGACAGAAATTATGGAAAATTAAAAAGTGCATTTCCTTGTTACTATGGACACGACCGATACAGAAATATCATCCTTTTTAAATTCTGAGCAATGTACAGATAAAACTTATCTATATATATAAAATAAGAGTTTTGTCTGTACATTGCTCAGAATTTGAAAATAATGGTATTTCTGTACCGGTCATGTCCATAGTAACAAGAAAATGCACTTTTTTTTACTTTTCCGTAATTTCTGTCTGTCTGTCTGTCTGTATGTATGTATGTATGTATGTATGTATGTATGTATGTATGTATGTACACGCATCACGAGAAAACGGTTGAAGAGAATTTAATGAAAATCGGTATGTGAAGTCAGGGGATGAGCCTCTACAATCTAGGCTATACATCATTTTACTCAAGCTGAGTGAAATGGTATTTTAGGGGAAGGCCTAAAATTGAATTCTCAACTATTTATGTTATTAGTGGTCTAATGAAAATCGGTATGTGAATTCGGGGGATGAGCCTCTACAATCTAGGCTATAGATCATTTTACTCACACTGAGTGAAATGGTAGTTTAGGGGAAGGCCTAAAATTGAATTCTCAAATATTGTTGTTATTAGTAGTCCTATCTTGATGAAAATCGGTATGCAAAGTCAGGAAATAAGTCGCTATAGTCCAGGCTGTAAATTATTTTATTCACGCTGAGTGAAATGGTAGTTTAGGGGAAGGCCTAAAATGTAATTCTCAATATTTCTTATTAGAGGTGTAATCGATGAATGCTACATAACTAGGGCTATATAGTACTAAATTTCCTATTATTCATGTCTTATACATCGTTACCATACTGGCTATGATCACAAAGATATTAATGATTTTGGATTTTTGTTACTAAGTCCATATCAGCGCCGAGTAACCAGAAATGGGTAAACAGTATTTAATGAAATTCGGTATGTTAATTCGGAGAATAAGAAACTACAGTTTATGGTATAAAATATTTTACAAATCACAGAGACGAAAGAAAACTAAATGTGAAGGCCTACAATATAGAAAGCTCATAACATTGATCAACAATAACATTACATTGACCATTGTTTGTCGTGATGTGCTTTGTGTCATCTGTTGCCTTCATCTCCGGTAGATAGTATTACTGCTGCGTACAGAGTATTTTTATTTGATTCACGTCACACCAACATAGATAGTTTTTATGGCGACGATGGGATAGGAAAGGGCTAGGAGTGCCTTAGGCCTTAATTAAGGTACAGGCCCAGCATTTGGCTGGTGTGAAAGTGGGAAACCACGGAATACCATCATCAGCGCTGCCGACAATGGGGTTCGAATCCACTGTCTCTCGGATGCAAGCTCACAGCTGCGCACCGCTAACCACACGGTCAACTCGCCCAGTCGTACAGAGTGTAACAGCCTGCCTGACTATTGATGGGAAGTAGCTGGGGAGTTAGATAACTTTCTTCTTTAGCATGACATTCCCCTGGTTTATAAATTTTCTGATACTACTGGTACGTAATACACTGGATCATCATAGCATTCGGGCTATTCAATCCCTGAGGCACTGATTGGAATGAACAGTGTGCATATTTAGCGGAATAATGGCAGATGAGTGTTCATGGCAATCTGCGGCCTGGTCATCCCAGCTCTGGAACTTTGGACTATTAGATTGGCACCGCAATCTAACCGCAGCACTGTTCGTTAAAAGTGATAAAACGTGCGGCTTTCCATTTGATCGAGTATTTTATATGATAGCATTGCTTTTAATCGCTACATTCATACTTACGTTTTTGTAATGACCTATGTTGATTTCAGGTTAAGAAAACCACAAAGTCAGTCTTTCTGAGAATCCCGTAGCGAAGCACGGGTACATCAGCTAGTTTTATATATAGAGAGAGATTTATGTATTTATTTATTTAGCAGTGGCAAAGTAAGAACTCGTGGCCTCTCACAATAAATCACGTAAATTACAAGATAAAGGAATATTACAGAACAAAAAACAAGTAAAAATTGCTATACTACACAATGAAGTGAAAAATACATAACAGGGAAACCACGAGGCAGGAAACGAAGAGCAATACGAGGCATAACCGTAACAACGTAATAAGAAAAAAGACACCCTGATGAAAACAAGTACATCGTGAAAACAGAAGCATAACAGGACACCATATATTTACTCGTACAGTATTATAGATAGCATAATGAAACAAGTATGGCAATAAATAGTAACGTTACTTAAATTATATGTACACGAATTAAAAGCTAACTATTATGAACATAATCTATTACTTTACATGAAATAACAATAGTGCTAATATTTCAAGGAGTAAACGTAGTATTTTAATCGTAAACATCACCAATTTTACCCTACATATCGTAATAGAGCAATCACGTATACTGATGATCATGATGCTTATCGTTTAAAGGGGCCTAGCATCTAGGTCATCGGCCACTAATGGTACGAAATGAGACGAAATGTTATGACAACTTAAAAGTCCTTAATCCTCCACTGACCAGAATTCGAAAACGTGAGGACGAAGAATGAATGGATGGATATGAAGTTAAAACAATCGGTGGATCCCACCCGCAGTGCCCCACATTCCCAGAAACTAGCGTTAAACAATAGTATTACTGACCAAGGGACTGCTTCTAAAGCACAACACTGAGTCGATGAGGCTTGTAGTCGAAACGGCTCCAAAATCCAGGTCATCGGCCCCTCATAATGGTACTTATCGCCAGGAAAATAGAATCATGCTATTTGTCATGTTCCGGTACTAATCAAAAGTAGCGTAGACGCGCGGTATTCCACACATTATGGCTCAACAGTTCCTGACAATAGGTGGGAGTGTATCCGGAATTCGCGACCCAGTCACAACGAAGGATAAGACAAGTGTTTGACGGAAACAGCGATGGGAAATCCCTGATCTGATGTTACGATTATGGAATGACGACAAGACATGAAATTTTGAAGAAATAGAGGGGAGGTTGTTTTTTTTTTTTGCTAGCGGCTTTACGTCGCACCGACACAGATAGGTCTTATGGCGACGATGGGATAGGAAAGGCCTAGGAGTTGGAAGGAAGCGGCCGTGGCCTTAATTAAGGTACAGCCCCAGCATTTGCCTGGTGTGAAAATGGGAAACCACGGAAAACCATTTTTAGGGCTGCCGATAGTGGGATTCGAACCTACTATCTCCCGGATGCAAGCTCACAGCCGCGCGCCTCTACGCGCACGGCCAACTCGCCCGGTGAGGGGGGGAGGTTTTTATACCGAGTTCAATATAGGCTACTGGCGTCAGTATATGAAACTTCCTTCGTGCTTGGCATTCCATCCAGGAATGAGATTTGTAACTAGAAGTGAAGTGAACGGCGTAACCGAAATTAAAAGCATATCGAAGACCAGAGTTCCATTACTCCCTGATAGTTGTCAATCTTCCGTAAGGAGACAGCACTAGAAGCTGTGGAGTGAAATTGTGTTCCCGGCGCATGATCTCTCGTTAAGACAGACGACACTTAGTTGAGAAGTAGGTTACGGTGAAATTCGCCCCGTGAGTTCAAACAATATTGGGGGAAGTATCTTGTGATAGTACATATATCACACCCCCCCGAATTATATGTAGAAGTTATAGATATTACTGTCAGTATTCGATTTATTATTATTATTATTATTATTATTATTATCGGTATTTCATTTGTATGTTTTGTCATTTATATTTATAAGCTGGAAGATATCCACATATGTAGGTATGAGTAATTTGTTTTGCATGAGTGGGAAAACATTGCTTTAATAACTCTGGTAATTTGAATGAGTCATCTGGCTACCCCAGTGTTTGTTGATGTACTTGTGTCGGGAAATTCATGAGTCATGTATATATCCCAGCCTGATGAGATGAGCTTGTTGTTGTACCAGGGAAATTTGATGATTCATGTAAAACTCCCCAGAGTTTGTTATTGTCTTGGGAGGAAGAAGTAGTTCAGGGCTTGGGCTTGAGAAGAGGACCACCCATGATTGGCTGGCAAGCACCTATCCAGACGTATCATCTGAGAGGAGGGGGATGTTGATGTCTATAAAGGTTGATCATACGGCGGCAACCAGGGACATTGTGCGAGTGATTGTAAAGGAACGAGAAGGAAGATAACTACAACTACAACTACAACTGACGCACGGTACGGGAAGGAAGTGGTGCTGATACACGGTACTGGAGTGACACGGCTGCAATGGACTGGACTTCAAACGTTCGTGGAGCGTAGTCTTGTTATGTTCGTGGAAAGTGGCCGATTGTGAAGAGTGCTTGCGCATTAAGTAGTGTAGCACTTGTGGCGGCCTAGCATTATATGTTGGTGAAAGCTATCTCAGACTTTCCATAAATTTATGTTGAGGATCGACAGACGTGTGTATATATCTCTACAACAAGTGTTAAAATATGTGAACACAGAAGTACAAGGTACAGTATCTGTGTGATGTGATAACTGCCGATTATGAGAATCGGTAAGTCGAATTGATATAGAGACAGTGAAGGGTATTTATCTTCATACATGTACATTGTTCATCGGACTATCTACAAATGGTAGCTTAGTTCTCGCTTTCGTTTTCCCACGATTTTCATTATTTTTGTTGTTGTTGTAAATATGGAGTCTTCCAGCAATATTTTATGTGTGTATTATATGTATGATGCTGTATGTTGATGAGGTGCTCATGCACGGAATTTGTTAAGAATATAGTTAGCTATTTTAGAATCAGTGTTATTGATGAACCTAGGTGCAGTTCCTACCTAATTAGTCGTTTTCAGGAGGTTAGGTAAGGCCTGCAGCAGATGTACCAGTACGCAGCATTATGTACACGCCCTGGGATATAAAGTCTATCATGCTCTTATCTAAATTCGAGGGATCCATTCTGGTGAACTCTGGCGCCCATACTACGGACATTTCGGTTAATTATGCTTATTAATTTTATTAAGTTTTTGAGTAATTTTATTTATATATTTTTATTCATGATTTTATTTATTTATTATCAGCACAAAAAAGTTACAATTGGCTTCCCAACGTGTGGCTGAATGATTGGTACATCTGTTAGGCTTATAAGCGTAGGTGCACTTGTCAGGTGTGTTTGGAATTCTGCAAACTATGTCAGTGAAGTGTTTTATATGTACGTGATATGTATGTTGGAGTATGAAGAAATGTTGTAGCGAGTCAAGTATTATAAAATTAAGAAATAGAGAGGTTTTTAAAGTTGCTGGTACTAAGAATCAGGAGAAGAGAAGGCAAAAGAATTCCACCACATTGAGTTTATCTAATTTAAGCGAGAGTAGCAAAATGGCTGATAGTAGGAAGGATCTATCGGCAACGATGGGTGAGGAACCGAGTAACCCGTCTCAAATTCAGAATGTAGGGGATAAAGGCGAGGCTTTAACTTTTAGTATGATTAACTCACTATTTGATGAATAGTCCAGTAAGATTGATAACCAGAGTAAAGAGTTAAATTCAGTGAGTGTTGAATTAAATGCTGTTACCAGTAAAATCGATAATAATAATGTTGAATTGTCCAGTAAAATCGATAATAATAATGTTGAATTGTCTAGCAAGATTGATAGTCAGAGTACAGAGTTGAAGAGTGAATTGAGTTTTTTAAGTAATGAAATATACATTATTAGTAGTGAATTAAATTCAGTTAGTACGGAATTGTCCAGTAAGATTGAGAATCAAAGTAAGGAGTTAAATTTAGTGAGTGTTGAATTGTCTAGTAAAATTTATAGTTTAAGCAGTGCTGTGAATGGTAGAATAGATGAATTAAACCAGAAATTTGACCATCAAAGCAGGGAGATTCAGGAAGTCAATAATAAGGTAGAAGCTCAATGCTTGGAATTGACTGAGAAAATTGAATGCCGATTTAATGTAGTTAGGAAAGAATTTGTTGAAAACAGCAAGGAATGTGATAAGAGAATAAAAATAGTGGAAGATAAAGTAGAAGAAATAGATAGAATTAAATCCAATCAGAACGTTTTAGCGAAGCGTATAGATGAGAAATTGGAGAAAGACCTTAAGTCGGTAAAAGATGACCTCAAGTCAGTAGAAGGAAATGCCAGAATGGTAGTGGAAGAAGGAATTAAATCATGTCGTGAAATTAAGGCAGGAGATTAGTCAAATCCAATTAGGTAGCAGCATATGTAATAGGTACGTATCTTGTACGAAGGACTCTGAATTACCCAAGTTTAATGGTCGGCAGTTTAATCCGATGGAATTCTTGAAAACGGTGGAGAAACGGTTTTCCAAGAATCTTGACGATGGTTTGATCGAGTGGAGTATGGTTGATGAGATGTTGGATATTGCATTTGTTGGAGAAGCGAGATCCTGGTTTCAAGTTTATAGACAGGGTATTTCGAGTTTAGAGGAATTTAGGGAGAAATTTAGTTCTAAATTTTGGAGTGAAGCTATTCAGGGAAGGGAAAGAGATCGCGTGCTATTTGGCAAGTATAAACCTCAGGAAGGTGTATCTATGACGGAATATTTCTTGGCGCATGTTCTGATCAGCCAGAATATTGAAGGTCTAGCATCGGAGAGAGATACAGTCCGCCAGATGTTGAGGCATTTTCCTGAGAAGGTCGGATTAGCTGCATGTATGCAGAATATTGTTACGATTAAAGAATTAGAGCAGCTGTTAGAGAGGTTTGATGCTTTGGAAGGGCAGGGGAGGACTAGGCAAAGTGAAGGTAGAAATTACGGGGATAATGGGAGACAAGGTAATCAGCTAGCGGGAGATAGGAATAATCAGAATTTCAGTCATTCTAGGCAAGGGAATCAGGGTGGTAATTCCGGAAGGGGAAACAGTCTAATCAAGGGGAATCAGAAAGTAGGGGGCGTACGGATCAAAGACCTCCAGATCAAGTGCCGAGACATGATAATAGTGAACAGTCCACATCAAGTAATTTAAACCGGAATCGGACTTCTTAGTTTGGTCAAATAGGCAGTCCGGTACCGAAATTCCTATTCACGTGATGAAACAGGTAAGTTACGAGGTAGACGTGAAAGAGGAATTATTGTATGACCATGTGTTTTGTATTCAGGGAGATTTTGAGAATAGGGGGCGTGATGAAAGTAAGGAAGCTGTGTCGGATGTCTTACTTTGTGCTAATGGTGATGGTAATAGCGGTGTTGCGATCGATAATCTTGTGAAAGTTTCTGAAATTGAAAGTGAAGTTTTTTGTGAAGTTGATGAAGGTTGTTTTGTGAGTGAAAAGTGTTCACGGAGTATACATCATGAGGATGTTTTTGTTAATTTAAGTGTACGTGAGGAGAGTAAAGTTAGGTCCATTATGTGTAAAAATGGTGACTTTTAAGATTAATGAAACTTCTGATAAGAGAGTCGAAACTAGCAGTGTTGTTGGCATGAAAGTGGTGCAAGTAGGAGCTGATACGAAAGGTGGTGAAGATGGATTAATTGTTGGGTCATTAAGTAGTAATGACAGCAATTTCAAGGTGTATTATGGTAAGAATTTCAGTAATCGAGTGAGCGTGAGTGAGAATGAAGTGCGTATGTTTTACAAGCGAGTGCGTAATGTTTTATTTAATTCTGAGACTTGTGTGAATGATTTGAATGACGTGCTGAGTGATATCGAGGTGGAATGTATGAAAAAGTATGTGATTTGCTTGCTTGCATTAATTATGAGTTTGTGGAAGAGTAAACGTAGTGAGATTCCCGCGCATTTCAGAAAGAGGGATTTCCTTTTTATGAATATTCCGAATGAAAGTTTGCATGATTCTTGTGTGACTGGATGGGATGAACGTTTGTGTGTGAGATAGATTGTATTAGAGATGTGTTCGGATTTTATTGCGGTACGCATTCCTCGCTTATCGATGCTGATGTTAAGTTTATGTATAGTTTTTTCATTTATATTAGGGTCCGTATACTGTGGACAGTAGAATAGGCAAGTGTGCTTATAGGCTCCTAACCGCTGAAAATAAGGTCCTTGGGACATTTAATATCTATAGCCTTCGCAGATATAAGAGATAGGTTCTGCACCTTGGATGTATATATTATCAATTTTAATGTATGCGTACAGTAGCAAGAAGGGATTGTGTTCAATGCTATATGAAACAATCAGAGTTGTGTGTATATAGCCAGATTATTATTATTATTATTATTATTGTTTGGACAAATTGTATTTCGTGTGTGCGAATACAATGCAGTAGACGCAATGTATATATCATTATTACAGTAAATTATGTGTTCAGTTATGCCATTATAAGGTTATGTATGAAGTTCTGTTTTATGGTGAATCATAATATGTGATATCATCGATTCACCAAGGGGGCGTTATGTGATAGTACATATATCACACCCCCCGAATTATATGTAGAAGTTATAGATATTATTGTCAGTATTCGATTATTATTATTATTATTATTTTTTTTTTAATTCGTTAGGGCCATCTATGGACCACGGTGCTTGTGTTTTAGCTGTTTCTTGAAGTCATCGTCGTTGTTTGCCACAATTGGTGTTCTTAGCGGCTGGTTTGGCAGCTGTTTTCTTGTTGGTACCTCGAGCTTTCCTGATGGCCCAGTAGTCCTTCATTTTCCGGCTAAATTCAATCTTACGTTCCTCAGACCATTTCCTGGTCTCGTCTTTTGGTCTGTGGGTAACTTCTGTGAGGGATGTTACAAAGGATTTAGTTTTAAGAGTTGTATGATAGTTACTCCGATCAGCTATGTCGTTTTGATTTATGTGGAGTTCCGAAAGGTCCTTCTCCACTTGCTTCATCCACACGAACCCAGTAGCTTTGCCCTTGTTAGCAGCCTTGAAGATCCTATGAGATAATCTATTTGAGTCCATTCTGGATAGGTGTCCGTAAAAAGCCAGTCGCCTTCTTCTGATGGCATCTATGAGATTTTCTTGGTGTTTATATAGCTCACGATTTGGTTGATACCATCGGCTTCCATCTGGTAAAATTCTTGGTCCCACTATCCGTCTCAGGAACTTTCTTTCTTGTACCTCGAGGGCTCTTAGTGGGGTCTTCTTAGTTAAATATAGACACTCTGCTGCATAGAGGACTGACGGTCTGATTACTGCATTGTAGTGTCTTAGTTTGACATTCATCGACAGATTTTTTGAAGCATACAGCTTTCTACAGGCATGGTAAGCCTTATCTAGTTTGAGTCTCCTGTGTTCAAGAGCCATTGTTTCGCTGAGGTCCTCTGAGAACCATTCCCCAAGGTACTTTACACTTTTGACTCTCTTGATGTAGATATTATCACTGACTCTCATCTTTCCAGGGGCATCTTTGATGTTAGTAACAAACTCGGTCTTTCCTATGTTGATCAAAAGACCCGTTTTAGCCGCTATTGAGTGCAGTGTTTGGAGCTGAGTAGTAGCCTCCTGTATGTCATTTGCCAATAAAGTCAGATCGTCTGCAAAGGCTAGGCATGGTATCCTCAGGTTGTCTGCTTTAATCCCCATCCGTAATCCAGTGTTCTCTGGAAGGAATCTCATCCACTCTCTAATTATCTTTTCCAGAACGCAGTTAAATAATATACATGAGATGCCATCTCCTTGTCTCACCTCTGTTTTAATGGCGAAACTCTCCGAGAGTTGTCCTCTAAACTTTACTCTGGCTGTGGTATTGTGCAAGGTTGCTTGCACCAGCCTGTTGATCTTGTCGTTAAGTCCTAGTTCTCTTAATGTATTGTAAAGAGTAATTCTATCTACTGAGTCGTATGCTTTCTGGAAGTCGACAAATATAGCTACCCATTGTCGAGCTCTTGATTTGCTGTATTGAAGGATGGTCTTCAGATTTTGTATCTGCTCGGTACAGGACCTCGATGCTCTGAACCCTGCTTGATATTCTCCTAACTCTTTATCCAACTGTCTTGTGACATGGCGTTCCAGAATCTTTGAAAATATCTTATAGGTAACAGCAAGGAGTGATATTCCTCTGTAGTTACTGGGATCTGTTTTGCTTCCCTTCTTGTGGATTGGATGGATAATGGCTGACGTCCAATCATCTGGGAGCCTCTCACTAGTCCATATGTCCAGAATTACTTTATGTATGCTCCTGAAGGTGTGTTCTCCGGCATGTTTTAGCATTTCTGCTACTATCCCGTCTTCTCCAGAAGCTTTATTGTTCTTGAGTAATTTAATTACATCTCTGACTTCTTCATACGTTGGAGGAGGGATAAACTCAGTATTGGGGTTAGTTGGTTCTGTAACTTGGAGACGTTCAATAGGTTCTTCTGCATTTAAGAGTCCTTTGAAGTAGTTAGCTAGGGTCTTGGTACAATCGCTGTCATTAAGACACAGCGATCCATCTGGTCTCTGGAGATGTAAAGCAGGGGAAGCGAATTGGGTTGTTTGTTGCTTGAGGCCCTTGTATAGATCTCTAGAGTTGTTCCTTACAAAATCCTCCTCTGCTTGCTTAATCAGTTCCTGGTTGTGCTTCCTCTTGGCCCCTCTTATGATGCTCGACGTAGTTTTCCTCTGTGCAATGAAGGCTTGTAAATTAGCTTCGTTCTTATGTACATTCCATTTGATCCACGCTAGCCGCCTAGCTTCTATAGCTTTATCACATTCGCTGGACCACCACGGATGCTTGTTCCCTTTAGGTCTATTGGGGATTGTTTCCTGAGCCGCTACTGTTATGGCATCCCTAAGTTGATCCCATTTTGTAGATGTGTTAATCCTGTTGGTATTATGAATCAGCCTCTCTTGGTAACTAGTGCTGTCTTCTTTGAGTTTGGTGATATCAAACCTAGGGATCTTCGTGTTTTTTGCTAACATACCCGTGGTCTTTATTAGTGGTTTATTATTATTATTATTATTATTATTATTATTATTATTATTATTATTATTATTATCGGTATTTCATTTGTATGTTTTGTCATTTATATTTATAAGCTGGAAGATATCCACATATGTAGGTATGAGTAATTTGTTTTGCATGAGTGGGAAAACATTGCTTTAATAACTCTGGTAATTTGAATGAGTCATCTGGCTACCCCAGTGTTTGTTGATGTACTTGTGTCGGGAAATTCATGAGTCATGTGTATATCCCAGCCTGATGAGATGAGCTTGTTGTTGTACCAGGGAAATTTGATGATTCATGTAAAACTCCCCAGAGTTTGTTATTGTCTTGGGAGGAAGAAGTAGTTCAGGGCTTGGGCTTGAGAAGAGGACCACCCATGATTGGCTGGCAAGCACCTATCCAGACGTATCATCTGAGAGGAGGGGGATGTTGATGTCTATAAAGGTTGATCATACGGCGGCAACCAGGGATATTGTGCGAGTGATTGTAAAGGAACGAGAAGGAAGATAACTACAACTACAACTACAACTGACGCACGGTACGGGAAGGAAGTGGTGCTGATACACGGTACTGGAGTGACACGGCTGCAATGGACTGGACTTCAAACGTTCGTGGAGCGTAGTCTTGTTATGTTCGTGGAAAGTGGCCGATTGTGAAGAGTGCTTGCGCATTAAGTAGTGTAGCACTTGTGGCGGCCTAGCATTATATGTTGGTGAAAGCTATCTCAGACTTTCCATAAATTTATGTTGAGGATCGACAGACGTGTGTATATATCTCTACAACAAGTGTTAAAATATGTGAACACAGAAGTACAAGGTACAGTATCTGTGTGATGTGATAAATGCCGATTATGAGAATCGGTAAGTTGAATTGATATAGAGACAGTGAAGGGTATTTATCTTCATACATGTACATTGTTCATCGGACTATCTACAAATGGTAGCTTAGTTCTCGCTTTCGTTTTCCCACGATTTTCATTATTTTTGTTGTTGTTGTAAATATGGAGTCTTCCAGCAATATTTTATGTGTGTATTATATGTATAATGTTGTATGTTGATGAGGTGCTCATGCACGGAATTTGTTAAGAATATAGTTAGCTATTTTAGAATCAGTGTTATTGATGAACCTAGGTGCAGTTCCTACCTAATTAGTCGTTTTCAGGAGGTTAGGTAAGGCCTGCAGCAGATGTACCAGTACGCAGCATTATGTACACGCCCTGGGATATAAAGTTTATCATGTTCTTATCTAAATTCGAGGGATCCATTCTGGTGAACTCTGACGCCCATACTACGGACATTTCGGTTAATTATGCTTATTAATTTTATTAAGTTTTTGAGTAATTTTATTTATATATTTTTATTCATGATTTTATTTATTTATTTATTATCAGCACAAAAAAGTTACAATCTTTCTCTCTGGAAACTGGACTCTCCAGAATCGTTTTCTAACCTTCGTTTCTTTCCGTAATACACACAGCAGGAGAAACACCACTCAATTCAACCATCTCCTTCATTGTTTTTAGTTTCTTGCAGGGTCAGTCACACCAATTCCCAGAATACAAGCGCGCAGTGTATAGTACGAATGAGAATGAAACTGTCTTCAATGCTCTTGAGTTAAACAGAAAAACAATTTCGTAGCTAGTCTCCGTTTCCCGCTATCTCACGCGCCTTTTCAGTGATAAGTCAATGGTACTCATGCCGGCAACCAGCAAGGTCTTGGTTCTAGATAGCCTGCGTGTGTTGTAGTCTGCTCACGCTTTAACTGTACCACGAGGTGCATCACTTGAATTATGTATTGATAAAATGAGACTTCAGAATACATCACGAACATTACTAGAAGTCCGTGGAATTGGCAAAAGGATGACAAAGCGACACACAAAGAAGTAGTGTGCTGGTTAACGGGTGTATACAAAAAATAAAGGTGAAAGGAAGGAAGGAAGGAAGGAAGGAAGGAAGGAAGGAAGGAAGGAAGGAAGGAAGGAAGACAAGGAAGTCTTTGTTGTGTGGAGGAACAATGAAAGAGACACCTATTATGTTATGAATCTGTACGGAGGCAGAATCACTTAGAATCAAATATACACCTCAACAAAAGTTTGGAATATTACTGTAAATGTGTTGGGGGAGAACACATAAATAAACACACTCTTAATTGTGCTCTCTGGAGTAAGATCAAGCCCTCTCTGTATATTTAAATTTCAAATGAATTATTCTGTACAGCATAAAAGCAAAATTTGGCTTCATTCGATGTATCCTTTTCTTTAACTGGTACTTCAAACTTTTACTGAGGAGTGTATATTGAAAGAAAATCTAGCTTAGAATGAGATAAGTCCACAGAATTACCAAACAATGACAAGGAGAGTGGATCACACCGGGAAAACGACAACATTATTTTGTACTAGCTGATGTACCCGTGCTTCGCTACGGAATACTACATTGTATACAGAATTCTAGGTTAGGCAGTGTACACGTTGTGAGCAAGATTGTATTAAATTGCATAGATCTTAACGTTACCCTAGAAATGCGACGGGGAAGTCACCAAACGTCTCTACTCATATGAAGACTGGGTTAGGAAATTTTCATTGTAACGGTAGGCCCGCTTGCCTACTATCAATCACAATCAAGCTGGAGAGTTTTCATTATAATTTGTACGCACTCAATCTCCACCCGGCTTTTTACATCCTCAAAAAGACTTTCTTAGTAGTTTTCCCAACCTAAATGGACATAGGTCATTACAATGACGTCAGCAAGAATGGCACGATTAAAAGCAATACTATAAGAGTTTTGTCTGTACATTGCTCAGAATTTGAAAGGAATAGTATTTCTGTATCGGTTATGCCCACAGTAACAAGGAAATGCAATTTTTACTTTTCCGTAATTTCTGTCTGTCTGTATGTATGTACACGCATCACTAGGAAACGGCTGAGAGAATTTAATAAAAATCGGTATGAAAAGTCGGGGAATAAGTCGCTACAATCTAGGCTATAAAAATTTTATTCACGCTGATTGAAATAGTAGTTTAGGGGAAGGCCTAAAATGTAATTCTCATATATTTATGCTATTAGTGACGATTTCTTAATGAAAATTGGTATGCAGAGTCAAGGAAGTAGCTACAATCTAGGCTATAAATAATTTTATTCACGCTGAGTGAAATGGTAGTTTAGGGGAAGGCCGAAAATTTTATTCTTAAATATTCACGTTATTAGTGGTCTTATCACATTGGAAATTTGTACGCAAAGTCGGAGAACGAGACACTAAAATCTAGGCTATACATCATTTTCTTCACGCTGAGAGAAATGCTACTTTGGGGGAAGGCCTAAAATTTAATTCTCAAATATTTATATTATTAGTGGTCCTATCGATAAATACTACATAACGAAAGTCATATAGAATTAAATTTCCGACCATTTATGTCCTATACATTTTTACCGTACCGGCTATAGCACAGATATTCATGAATTTGTATTTTTGTTGCTAAGTCCATATCAACGCCGAACCACGAGAAAATGGGTTAACAGAATTGAATGAAAATCGGTCAATAGAGACAGCGAATAATAACCTACAGTCTAAGCTACAAACAATTTTATTGAAACTGGATTAAAAAGTAGTTTAGGGGAAGGGGCCTAAAATTTAATTTTTAAATTCTTATGTTATTCGTCCTATCGAAAAGTACTACATAACAAATGTTACAGTGAATACAATTTCGACCCTGTATGTTTTATTCAGTTTTACCGTACCGACTATGATAGGAGTGGCATTTCCGAATCGGAAGAAAACTAAATGTGAAGACCTACAATATCGAAAGCGCATAACATGATGAACAATAACATTACATTGACCATTGTTAGTGGCGGTGTTCTCTATCTCTTATGCTGCCTCTCAACTCCGATAGGTGGGATTACTGCTGCGTACCGACTATGGCTTGTTTCACACCTACCCGGCTGCCGGGTAACCAGTAGCCGGCTCCGGCAAGAATGGGAATCCTTTTCACATATACCCGGCAAGAACACGGCAGCAGTTGTGTACACATCGCGGGTTGGAATGGATCGCAATAAATTACTAGCGTTTATAGTCTTGTATAGGCGTTTGAAGAAAAGGAGAAAAAATAGACTGCTATGGGTGCATCCAGTCAATATGAGAAGAGACGAGGTTGGGGCATTCCTTATACTTTTTGAAAAATTAAGAAATGACAGCGACAAATTTTTCAACTATTTTAAGATGAGTGTGGAAACTTTCTGTGTCAATTTCCGCCATAAGAACAAATACGTAATTCACTAGAGCGTAAAAACAAGGAAACACAACACTCGAGAAGACTGTGGACAGCTGCCGTGCTGGCTAGATGTGTCAACTTCCACTGACTCACAGCCCCCACTACCCTCCCAATCTTGTTTTGTTCGCCCGGCAGCCGGCCCGTACAGTGGCGGCTGCCGGCTTCCTACTACAATAGCACGGCAGCCGGGTGCCGTTTATACGGCAACGACTTTAACCGGGCAAGTGTGAAACGTCTCGTACACTTCCGCCCTGACAACCGTGTACACGGCACCGGTTACCCGGCAGCCGGGTAGGTGTGAAACAGGCCTATAATAGCCTGACTGATTACTGGCGGAAAATAGCCGGGGAGTTAGAAAACTTTCTTCTTTAACATGCCATTCCTCTGGTTCATACATTTTCTGATACAGCTGGTACGTAACACACCGTTTCATCATAGTATTCCAGCTGTTCGATCCCCATTCTGACGCGCTGTTTTGAATGAGCAGTGTGCATACTTAAGGCAGAGGCTCACTTAGTAGTAGTAGTAGTAGTAGTAGTAGTAGTAGTAGTAGTAGTAGTAGTAGTAGTAGTAGGCCTATGGCCTGGTCTAAAATAACAATTTAGGCCTATTCCAAATTATAGCACCACAATAATTCACTAAATGACTCAAAATTCAACCCTGAAAAGAGCCGTTTCTTAAGCTTCTTCTCCTCACTTTAATTAAATTCTACATTCATTTTATTCCAAATTAGCAGTGAAGAAGGGGTTTCTCCTCTGGCTTGGAAGAGAAATTTGCCTCCAAGTCAGGTAGATTTTTCCGCCGCCAGTGTAGTGAATTGATATTTACCGACTCATCGTGTAGGCCTACTCCTAGGAAATAGATTAGTAAAAGGGCATGATTTTTGCCCTAGGAGTCTTCACTATTCGACCTCCTCCCCGCCGAAAAAAAAGAAGAGTGTTCACGGATCACGGCTGTCTGCGGCTTGGTCATCCCAGCAATGAAACTTTGGACTGTAATATCGGGAGCTTAGACCTGTTCGTTAAAAGTGAGAAAATGTGTGGTTTGTGATTTGATCGAGTATTTCATATGACAGCATTGCTTTTAATTGCGCAATTCCTAGTGACGTCACTGTAATGTTTATTCATTTCAGTTGGGAAAACCATTAAGACAGTCTTTCTGAGGATATAAAAAGGCTGGTGGAGAATGAGTGTCTACCGTTAAAATGAAAGCTTTCTAACCTTATTGTGATTGATGGTATGCAAGCGGGTCTACCATTACAGCGAAAGTTCCCTAACTCAGTCTCCATATGAGAAAAGATGTTTGACATCGCCGTCGCGTTTCTAGGGTAGCGTTAAGAGCTTTGCAATTTAAGACAATCTTGCTCACAACGTGTACACTACCTAACGTAGAATTCTGTATATAATGTAGAATTCCGCAGCGAAGCACGGGGACGTCAGCTAGTTTTCCTTCCAGAAAATCTGAAATCTTCATTAATTTTTTTTTCAATTCACAGCATGACCCAAATTTTACATCATGAAATCTATAGGAAAAAAAACCAGTCCATGCCAAAAGCTATGATAACTTCCTATTGTAGCACATATAAGATTAGACTCACTAAGTTTCCATAATTTCAGATCACAATTGTGTCGCAAGGAGCATTTTTAAGATAAATACATGAGGAAAAACAAATGTGAGAAAAATGCATAAGAAAATCAACTCACTTCAGAACTGTCCTGCAGCATACGTTGCACCTTCAGACCTCCTTAATCTTTCTTCTGTTGATATTTTTAACAGTTTGTGATGTTTTCTCTCCTTTGTGTTGTTCACTGCTCCTCTTCCTGCCCCGAGCCACATGACGGTTGTCTTGTGATTTACACAATGACTGGGTGGTTGAAGAAAGAATTGAATTCCTGATGGCATGAAGGGTCTCAGCTGTCTTGTAGTGTCCCATGTTGAACTCAGACTGCCCTGAGTACACCTAGTTCAAGTTTTGACTTGGAAATGAATACTTCCTTCGGACACTTAGACCAAACCATACTGTGAAGTGACTCGTTGGGCCTTGCCAGCACAACAACGTCGCAACATTTCATCCGAAGCCAGTCGCTGATATACTGGTGCAATCTTCGTTACAACAGATGGCCTAAGCTTGCAAGTCATTCGACTATGACTGTCGACTGGTTTCCCATCTGCCTGCTGTCTATTAAAGAAGCACCAAGAATCGACACCTTTGGGGCAAGTTATATGCTGAGGGTTGAGATCTGTTGACATGCAACGTCTAAGGGTAGAATAAATTGCCCTCTTCATTTTAGCCACATCTGGGATGTCGTTGACTATGGCATGTCTGAAACAATGCCCAAGCTTAGTCACGATCGTTTCCGTCAAGCTGCCCTCTTTCCGCCCACCTAGTGTTTCACCCTTTGCCTTCCAATCTCTAACAGTATTGCGAAGAGCAGTGCCAAGGCGTTTCGAAACATGATTAATGCACTCTTCCTTTTCTATAGTGATACCTGGTCCATATACTTGAATCTGATTTAAATGAGCATGAGTCTTAGCATCCCCATCTGACAACATGGTAGTGTAGCGGAACCCCTTGCCAAGTGATCTCCTCCACACAATCTCTCCAATATCTTTTTCCATAGCATTGGAGGACCCACAATAATTTGTTCACACTCGAATTGTTATGACCTTCATACGATATATCAAATTCTGAACTGTTTCCACAAGTCCCTTTCAGCTACCACACACTTCTGACAGTACTTTGACAGCACATGGTAATCTAGCACAATACCAGTCTGAATGTCAATAGCAAACCCTACTCCATAGTTGGATGTGTGACCACGTTTATGCCAGCTGGCATCATATGATACACAAATATCTAATATTTCATTGTCATTAGCTCCATGAGCACTGCGTACAACTTGTGCAGCCATATCAAGTAGGCCTACATCTTCCCTCATCAATCAAAAGTTTCAGATGGGCTGAAAAAGGCCTAGGTCCTAAAGTGTTCATGCCCATACCAACTGAGAATTTTTCCAACCCTCATTGACCCTTACCTAGAGTGCTAAATGTCTCAACCATAGCATTGTTCACATGGAAAGCAGGCCTCTGTGAATTATTATTTTTCACTCTTGGAGAACTATATACATTTGCAGAAACATAATCACAAGTTCTGCATTTAACAATAACCTTAGAGGAAAAACCATGGCTCTCTCTAAACTGAATGAAAATTGATTTGGTTCGACACTCACCACATAGCAGTTCTTTCACAAGTTCACTCCACACATCACTATGTACTAAGGTGTAATTTACAGGTGCAAAATTAGAACATTTAGAGGTGGGGTAGGAATCAGAAAATGAGTCGATTTTTCTTTCTGAAACAATAATAACTGGAGGTGGTAAGGTACTAGAATCAGGAACCTCCTCACTAGGCCTAAATGGAGCTGTACCTGGCTTTACCTCCTGACATTTCCTTGCTGAATATCTCAATTTTGCAGCCAGACTTCTCCTAGAAGGGCGTTTCTTTCCTGACCTGTAAGAAGTTCTGGGCCCTTTATCCATCATAACACAGGATGTCTGCCTAATCAAACTATGTATATAACTACCAATATACCCGAAACAGTCCGACTCGTTGGCTGAATGGTCAGCTGGCCTTCGGTTCAGAGGTCCCGGGTTCGATACCCGGCCGGGTCGGGGATTTTAACCTTCATTGGTTAATTCCAATGGCCCGGGGGCTGGGTGTTTGTGCTGTCCCCAACATCCCTGCAACTCACACACCACACACAACACTATCCTCCACCACAATAACACGCAGTTACCTACACATGGCAGATGCCGCCCACCCTCATCGGAGGGTCTGCCTTACAAGGGCTGCACTCGGCTAGAAATAGCCACACGAAATTATTTTTTTTACCCGAAACAAAACACTATCCCGTTATATACACTGAATTTTAAATATTCACACTATATATACACAGTAAAATGAACTTGGGGTACTGCTTTTCACTGGATAAATAATTTTATCACTCAGGATAAGATTTCTCGTGCAAAATGTATACAAATTAAAACAGGAACATGCTTCCACAACGCGACGTAAATAAATACTAAGTAAAAAATGTAAACAAAGATAGAAGAGAAAATATGCAACCTTGAAAATGCACTTATGTGGCTAAAATAAATCTACTCTTGTTTTGCAACACATTTTTAGTTCCTTTTGTTGGACTAGTATATTATTTCTCTTATTTTAGTATTTATTTTGACTACGTAGTAATCAAATGAAAGGAGACTGCGTAGCTGAGTGTCTGTCGTCCTCGGAGGGAAATGTTTCGCGCAATATTCAAAACTCCGAACAAACAACTCAACAACAACGAAGACTGTGGCGTCTCAGTAGAAAGAGGGCGTGGACCGGAAATTAAATCTCACGCGCTCTCCATTTAAATAGCCGCTGGGAGGTTTAAAAATGGCGCTGGAAGGAAATTTATAACACTTTCTGATAGAGGAAAGATGGAGCTATTTTTTAAACACAAACCTCAAGAAGTGATTTTTCGACCCAAATTCCACAAATTTCAGTCATAACCCCCCCCCCTTAAGTGGATTTTCCAAAAAAAAAAAAAAAAAAAAAAAAAAAAAAAAAAAAAAAAAGTGTGTTCATTTTTAAAGGAGATTCCAAGTACCAATTTTAACGTCTGTAACATCTTAATTTTCTGAGATACCCTCATATTAAAAATTCAACTCCTTCCTCACTTCTATTCACCCCTCCCCCTTAAGTGGATTTTCTGAAAATGAACATGTGTGTTCCTTTATTTTTAAAGGAGATTCCAAATACCAATTTTCATGTCTGTAACATGTTAAGTTTTTGTGATATATTGTAGATAATTTAGCTGCTGTAGAATCCTGGAGCTGACGTTGGCATGGTTACGCCAGTTCATTACTTTATCCGATTCCTAGAGAAGGGATAAAGTGCTGCCAATATCTCCGCAACGGTTGGTTTTAGGGCCTTAAAACATGGTTTTCGGGCACGTAGGGCTTATGGAGTTTTGGTCTTTGCGTCAAGGGGATTAAATTGAGCTTTGTCTCGTCCTTGCACGACAAATTCAATATTTTGCCTATTCTTCTTCTTCTTCATGTGCCATGTCCTCGCAGAACGTTGGCGATCAGTAGCATGATCTGTTGTTTGTTCATAGCTGTTCTGAACAGAGTAAGCTTTGTCACCCCAAACCACTGGCTCAAGTTGCCGAGCCATGATGTCCTACTTCTCCCCGGACCACGTTTTCCATTAATTTTCCCTTGGAGTATTACTTGCAGAAGGTGGTATTTAGAGTTCCGCATCATATGACCAAAGTATTCTAGTTTCCTTCTCTTGATGGTAGTGAGAATTTCTGGTTCTTTGTTCATACGGTGCAAAACGTCTATATTGGTCATTTTAGCTGTCCAAGGTATCTTAAGCATCCTTCGGTACGTCCACATTTCAAATGCTTGCAATCTCTTGCACATGGTCTCAGTTAGTGTCCATGCCTCAACGCCGTACAACAGAATGCTGAAAACGTAGCACCGGAGTAGTCGTGTCCGTAGTGAAATGGAAAGGTCACGGCTTGTCAAAAGTTTCCTAAGTCTCTGAAAAGAAGTTCTGGCCTGCTCAATTCTGCATCGGATCTCGTGAGTAAGGTCCCAGTCATCATTGATGTGACATCCCAGGTATTTATTTTGCCTATATTAGTCTATTATTTTGATATCCCCCACCCCCCTGCCGCCAACCTCGAATTGTTTTGAAAATAAAATACAGCCCATGTTACTCATTGGCAATGTAGCTTTCTATAGGTGAAGTAATTCTTAAAATAGGTTCAGTAGTTTTTGAGTCTATCCGTTACAAACGAAATTTTCCTCTTTATAATAATAGTATATATACTAGCTGATGTACCCGTGCTTCGCTACGGGATTCTTAGAAAGACTGACTTGGTGGTTTTCCTAACTGAATTCAACATGGGTCATTACAAAAACGTCAGTAGGAATGTAGCGATTGAAAGCAATGTTATCATATAAAATACTCGATCAAATGAAAAAAAAAACCGCACACTTTTTCACTTTCAACGAACAGTACTAAGGTGCCGATCTAAGAGTCCAAAGTTCCAGAGCTGGAATCACCAGGTCGCAGACTGCCGTGAACACTCATCTGTCATTATTCCGTTAAATATGCACACTACACATTCCAATCAGTGGCTCAGAGTAGGGATTGTAGAGCTCGAATACTATGATGAACCAGCGTGTTGCGTACCATATAGTCCGGCTCCATGGCTAAATGGTTAGCGTGCTGGCCTTTGGTCACAGAGGTCCCGGGTTCGATTCCCGGCAGGGTCGGGAATTTTAACCATCATTGGTTAATTTCCCTGGCACTGGGTGGGTGTATGTGTCGTCTTCATCATCATTTCATCCTCATCACGACGCGCAGGTCACCTACGGGTGTCAAATCGAAAGACCTGCACCTGGCGAGCCGAACATGTCCTCGGACACTCCCGGCACTAAAAGCCATACGCCATTTCATTTCATTTCATTTCACGTACCATATATATCAGAAAATGTATGAACCACAGGAATGGCATGCTAAAAAAGAAAGTTATCTTACACCCCAGCTACTTCCCACCAATATACAGGCAGGCTGTTACAGTCGGTACGACCAGGCGAGTTGGTCGTGTGGTTAGGGGCGCGCAGCTGTGAATTTGCATCCGGGAGATAGTGGATTCGAACCCCACTGCCGGAAACCCTGAAGATGGTATTCGGGAGATAGTGGGTTCGAGCCCCACTGTCGGCAGCCCTGACGATGGTTTTCCGTGGTTTCCCATTTTCACACCAGGCAAGTGCCGGGACTGTACCTTAATTAAAGCCACGGCCACTTCCTTCCACTTCCTAGACCTTTCCTATCCCATCGTCGCCATGAGACATATCTGTGTCGGTGCGACGTTAAGCAAAAGTTAAAAAAGGATGGTATTCCGTGGTTTCCCATTTTCACACCAGTCACACCAGGCTGTACCTGAAAGCCAAGGCCGCTTCCTTCACACCACTATTCATTTCCTATCCCATCATCGCCATAAGACCTAGCTGTGTCGGTGCGACGTCAAACAAATTTTTAAAAACCTCGGTACGCTGCAGTAATACTATCTATCGGGGATGAGGGGAAACATAAGACAAAAAACACATCACAACAAACAATGGTCACTGTAATGTTATTGTTGATAAAGTTTATGAGCTTGCTATATTGCAGACCTTCACATTAGTTTTCTTTCGACTCTGTGATATTAGGGTGTCTTACAAAATTATTTATATCGTAGACTGTAGTTCCTTATTCTCAGACTTTACATAACGATTTTCACTAAATTCTGTTTACCCATTTTCTCGTGACTCGGTGCTGATATGTACTTAATAACAAAAATCCAAATTCATGAATATCTCCGATTATATGGGGTACGGTAACAATGTATAAGACATAAGTGATCGGAAATTTAATAACTTCTTACATAACTACTACTAACTTCCGACATAACTAAAGTTAAGTTAGTTATGTAGTATTTATCGATACGACCACTAATAACATAAATAACTTATTTGAGAATTACATTTCAGACCTTCCCCTAAACTACCATTTCACTCAGCGTGAATAAAATAATTTGTAGCCTAGATTGCAGAGGTTCATCACCCGACATTACATACCGATTTTCATTACATTCTCTTCAGCCGTTTTATCGTGGTGCGTGTACATACATACATACATACATACATACATACATACATAATACAGAAAATACGGAGAAGTAAAAAATGCATTTTCTTGTTACTGTGAACATGACCGATACAGAAATACTATTCTTTTCAAATTCTGAGCAATGTGCAGACAAAGCTCTTATTTTATATATATAATAAGAGCTTTGTACATTGCCCGGTGTTTAAAAAAGAATGATCTTTCTGCATCGGTCGTGTTCACCGGAACAAGGAAATGCCCTTTTTTACTTTCCGTCATTTTTTCTGTATGTGTACAACCTATATATATATATATATGTATGTATTAACAGGCATCTTGAGAAAATGGCTGAAGAGAATTTAATAAACATCGGCATGTAAATTCGGGGAATTATGCACCACAATCTGGGCTATAAATAATTTAATTCACTAAGTGAAATGGCAGTTTAGGGGAAGGTCTTAAATTTAATTCTCAAATATTTCTATTATTAATGGTCCTATCGATAAACACTACATAACTGAAGTTATATAGAAATACATTTCCGATTATTTATACCTGATACATTTTTACTGTACCAGTTATAATAGAGATATTCATGAATTTCGATTTTTGTGGATAAGTCCATATCAACGCCGAGCCACGAGAAAATGAGTGAACAGAATGTAATGAAGATCGGAATGTAAATCTACAGTCTAGGTTATAAATAATTCTTATTCACGTAGGATAAAACTGTAGTTTAGGGGATGGTGCCTAAATTACTTTTTAATACCGGTACTTACGTAATTGGTCCTATCGAAAAGTATTACATATCGAAAAAGAGTTATAGAGAATACTAGTTTTAATAATTTCCGTTTTATACAGTTTTACCGTAGCGACTATGATAATAGAATAACGAATTTAGACTTGTATTGCTTAGTCCATGTTAACATGGTAGTATTGTTTAACAGTGTTAATTGGCGATGATTTTTGCCACGATTGTCTTAAAGTATAAAACCGCGTGGTCATCGGTCCGCATTGACAAGGAAAAATCAGAACATAATTATTTAAATGAGAAAAATCGTAGAGAGAAGAATAAGACAAGAGGGAGTCATTAGATGTTCCCATTCCCCCGAGTCGGAAGAAAATTAACACGTGAAGGCCTACAATATCGAAAGCTCATAAACCTGATCAATATTAACATTACATTGACTATTGTTGTGATGTAATTTCTCTCTTCTGCTGCCGCTCATTTCCGATAGATGGGATCACTGCTGCGTCCAGAGTAAAACAGCATGCCTGAATATTGGCGGAAAGTATCAGGGGAGTTAGATAACTTTGCACATTCTATATGACTGTTCCGTCAACGAACGGTACTGCAGCTAGTAAAAACGAAGTACCGTATAACAAAACTGGCGAGATTTAATTATAATTTATAATACAGTAAAAGGTGAAAATAATAGTAATAAAGATTATTATAAAACACACGTATCAAAACAATTACAATAAACTAATACTCTCGTTTTTGGTGATCGGAAGCTAGGGAAAAGGAGTAGGCTAGACATTAAAGTAACTCACATTCTGCCAGCAAAATTTTAAAACATAGCAGATTTATCACTGGGAACTATTTGTGAACTATCGACAACAATCCAATTACAGCCTTATTTCTCCACAATTAACAATACATTAATTTATAAACAACAATTTGACTATCTTTGGTTGTCTATGTATTTATCTTGGATGTTAAAAACTATCAGATATCCGAATATGAACAATACAGTACTACAATTTTTTTTTTTTTTCATGCGGTACTGAATTCATCTTATTAGTTTCCCCTTACTGTTCGAAAGATCAACGGCAACGTGCCCGTCCCATGATCTCATATTTGTAGATTCTATCCCGGCTGAGGTAGTTATTCTTTCATGGACAGTCAAACATACCATGTAACTACTATCGGTATGCACACTCAGTATCACCAGACAAAAGGAAATTAACGCAGCGATAGGATTCGTCCAGAATTCCACTTTCGTTGCTAGACAGCATCATTATCATCCCACATTCAGAAGCGCAAGTCGCCCATTGGTGAAAAATAGAAACAGCTGCACCAGACGAGCCGAACACTTCTTCTGACACTCCCGGCACTAAAAGCCATACAAGTACAATAGAACTGTCAAAATTGGCAGACAGGTCGTTTATTGGTTCCACTTCGACAGCTAAGACCATACGACTATTAGTTTGCTTTGAATCAGACCTTCAGTATCTGGACACCCATTGTATGCTCACTTGTAGTCTCCGTAGTCTCCGAAGAGTTTTTAGACCGTTAAGAAGCAAACAGCTTTGAACATACTCGCGCATACACTCTGGTGTACTGAGCTTCGCTCTACAAAGCAGGTAAGTGCTTACCGTCACGAATGTTAGCACACAGGCTTAACCCCAACGAGCCTAGGTCACACTCCTGGCCAGTCACAGTCAACCTGCCGAACACTGTTCGAAGCGAACTAAAGAGCTAATAAAAATGTTATGAAACCACACCATGAACAATAGCATCCGCGTTACAGGTGGCAAACAAACTTCGTTAAACTAGGACGGAAAGTTTCAAATAACTGCAATAAGTTACACATTACAAAATGGCCGTCAGTTCTTAAGGTGCCTGAAGAAGAAAATGTATGTGTTAGGGGTGCGCAGCTGTGAGCTTGCACGCGGGGGATAGTGGGTTCGAACCCGACTGTCGGCAACTCTGAAAATGGTTTTCCGTAGTTTCCCCATTTTCACATCACGCAAATGCTGGGGCTGTACCTTAATTAAGGCCACGGTCCCTTCCTTCCAACTGCTAGTAGCCCTTTTCTATCCCATCACCGCCTTAAGACCTATATCTGTGTCGGTGTGACGTAAAGCAAATTCTAAAAAAGTCTATCAGAGCTATGGTACTGATTATCTAACCTACTATCTTCACAGCTGCAACTATTTGTTCGCTTCGGTGTGAATATGCATCCTATTCAACGAGTGTCTTAAAAGTATTTAGTCCAGTATTGCGTTCAATTCCTACCGCCTGAATGCGAACGAAACACAAGAAAAGTAAAAGCAACTGTGTAAAATACAATACAAAAATACAAATCGCCAATAAAAGTGCTGCATTAGTTTCTTAAAGTGACGTTCAGACTGAAGTTTATTGACCTTAAACATGTCATTCAGAGATAAACTTCAACCCTTACTTTATAAAAACAAGACTGGAGCAACTTACACAGGAAATCGCTATGTTCTCGAACACGTCAATTACCTGCAACAAAGAATAACATTTGATAAGCACAGATTTACTATCCCGAACAAAAGTTATACATTAGAAATTCGTAATAATCTGATTACAAAAATACACCATCTTTCTGAAGACAGTGAAAAGAAAGACAAAAAAGAAGAAACTCGAAGTAAAGATGTTTTATGAAGAAGTGCGTTTAATAAAATGTAATGTCATAATAAAAAAATCTCAATATGAGAAATTAAAATTTACAAACATATGCATAATGATGTCAAGAGCGGAATTTCATAACTGGCACGTAGACCGACCGCCTAGCTACTACTATTTCTGACGGCCTCAAACCTGGTAATTGAGAAATTATTATTATTATTATTATTATTATTATTATTATTATTATTATTATTGGACATGATTGGAAAGGGAGATCTAGAGAACATCAGATAGAAAGAGAGGAAAATGCTCCGGAAGATCTTGGGCCCGAAAATGAAAGGTGGGGAGAGGAGACTTAGACCCAACAAAGAACTATACCAGAAGACAGAGGAAGTCGTCGTATTGATGAAAAAGCGAAGGCTTCAATTTTATGGACATCTACAGAGAATGGACACCAACCGACTGACAAAAAGGATTTTCAGCTTCTTCAGCCTAAGGAAGACGGAACCAAAATGGTTTCGGGAAGTAAGGACCGACCTGGCCAGGATAGGAGTAGAAAAAGAGGACGTACTGGACAGAAACAAATTTAGACAAAAAGTGAAGGAGTTCAAGGGTTTTCAGGAGACTGGGGAAGAACTTGTGAAGAAGAAGAAGAGAACCTACACAGAAGAACAGAAGAAAGAAGTCAGTGCAAGGATGAAGAAGTACTGGCAGAATGTGAAGTCAGGACTGGTGAAAAATAACGTAAAGACTGTAAAACGTGGTCCATAGATGGCCTGAACGATAATTAATAATAATTATTATTATTAATAGATTGTTACCCCAAAGGAACACTACGAGGTGGTGACCGTACTTAGCTTCTCATTTTTTCTTTTCCTTCTCTAGTGGAATAAAGAAGGTACATTTTTTGTTATAAATAATAATATAATGTGAAGAAAATAAAACAATAAAATGTACATGCAATTTAACACTACGCACTAGTGTTTTCGAGCCGCTAACGTTTGAGCCTATAGTTGTGCAAGTCGTACTTCCTCTGCCATCTACCGGTTGCCATCGAATTATGTCTTATTGATTTGTCGTGAAGTAGACCTCTTAGTGCCAAATACGCCCGTCTTGATGCGTTAGTACATGTTTTTTCGTATTCGTACATCTGCCAAAACGTTTAATCAATGTGTGTAAACAAACATGGCCGCTAATCTAATTATTTCCGCAGCAATGGTATTATTAGTGAATTATACCCTGATTATCTACCCGTTCCATGCTTCGTACGGGAGTGGTTATGAAATTAAGGAGATAGGTTACTTTTAACCGATGACTTACAGATTTCCTTATATATAACATTAGTAGTTTTTCCTTTCCATTAATGAACCAAAAGACTGTTTTGATGTAACACGCAAAAGGGGCACATAAAACTGTCGTCCATGAGAAAAAAAAAAAAAACCTACTGAGATCAACTACAGCCACGTTAAGTGTCTGACCCAGTGCTTTGTTCATTATCATGCCAAAGCAGAACTGGACTGTTGAAATCAAAAGGCAAATCTGAAGGAATCACAGGGACTGTCGGTATCAATGCCACTAGTTAAATTAGTAGCTTCGATCAAACAGTTTTTCAAAATGTTCACTACCAATCGCGTCACACTGCGTAACTTTGGCGGGTGTAGTTCACGTAACAATATGCACCTCCTACTTTCAAAATCAAAATACTATACGCTTGTATGGTGGCAAGCCGGAAGGATGTAAAGAATTCAGAGTATACTGAGTAATATACTCGAACCAGGGCAGTGAATTGGGGGAAAGACCCCCCCCCCTGTCTTTATGAGATATTTTTTCTCTGCCCTGTGACATTCGAGAATCCCTTTGTTGGTCAGAATCGTTGTTATGTGATAAACGAACTTTTTGGAATTCAATGTAATACGACCTATATTCACTTTCCGTCTCGGCAGGATGGATCTTCATAGATGTTATACAGATAACGAAAAATCACTGGAAAATTATTGATTACCGTATCGAAGCACGTTCAACGAATACTGGCCAAAGTCGTTGCAAGCTCGTAATGATGATGATGATGCTTGTTGTGATAAGGGGCCTAACATCTAGGTCATCGGTCCCTAATGGTACGAAATGAGACGAAATGCAATGACAAAATAAAAATCCAAAATCCTCCACTGACCAGAATTCAAAGCGTGAGAACGAAAAATGAACGGATGGATATGAAGTTAAAACAATCAGTGGAGCAGACCCGCAATGCCTCAGTCTCAGAAACTGACGGAGAACAATAGTAATACTGACCAAGGGACTGCTTCTAGAGCTCAATACTGAATCGATGATCCTTGCAAGCTAAAGCGGTCCAAAATATAGGTTATCGGCCTCTCATAATGGTACTTAAAGCTTGGAAAGTAGCACCATAGTATTTGACATGGTGCGGTACTAATCAAAAGTATCGTAGACTCGCGGTATTCCACACATTATGGTACTACTCACAGGTAATGAAATTCGCACAGGTAATACAGACCTATGGTGTTTCACACATAGCGGCGCGATTTACAGGCAACGCAAGCCTATGGTTTCCATCACATAAGTGTACTAACCACAGGGACTCGTACTATCCCGTGATGTTCCTTATATAGTGGGTATTAATCATAGGCAAGCCAGAACCCTGGTGTCGCTCATGTAGTGCTACTAATCACAGGTACCGTAATAGCCTGACCGCACGGTGCTCCTGATTGCTACTAATCACAAACCTATTTGGTACCTAACATAGTGGTACTACGCGCAAGTAATAGCGACCCATGGTGTTCCCCGCGTGGTGGTACTAATCACAAGTAGTTTCATGGTCCTAATCCAATCATCCCTTGGTCGCCCCTTTTAGTCGCCTCTTACGACAGGCAGGAGATACCGTGGGTGTATTCTTCGTCTGCGTCCCCCACCCACACGGGGTTGTGTGTTTGGTCCGCGAGAGGTATTTTATTTCCCTCAAGTCCGCCGGCAAGCCGGTTAGGACCCCACTATCCGCCATCTGGGACGCGCCACGTGGGAGTATCACCTCTCCCCCTGCTACATTCGTGAACTACTCAGTCGGCCTGAAGCTGGTAATTTACACTGCCATGTTTCAGAATGGAGATTACGTGTAGGAGAAAAAGTCAAAACGACGATATCTCCGAAAGCATAGTTGAACATTCTGTAAATTGCTTTTTATTCTACGTTACTGGAGGGAAATAAAACTGTATTTTCATCGCAATTATTTAAAAAAGTGGTTTTTAAATGGGCCTTTTTACTGCAAACTATAACATGAAACTATTTATAGTATGTAGATTAGATATATGCTGTCGCGGATATATTTTTTTAACCACCGTACGATTTAGCCAGAACAAGACAAAGGCGAACGAACGGCCGTTTCGTCTTAAACTTACTTCACTGAAATCGTTACTGCTCGGCTTCTTTCTGTCATGGATGAATGTTCTATACCTAAAACTTTATCCAGAAATGCTTAATAGACTGGTGAAAACGGCATCAAAATCCATCCTGGTTCTGGAGATTAGCCCTCATACAGAGACTGACAGACAGAAGGAGCGACGACTTTATTTTATACTATCACATATACAAACGAATGCAATGAAATTGAAAAGGAATTTGGTGATATTTTACAAGGCGATTCTGAGCGTTTGGATGAAGGTGATGCCGAGAATAACATTTACGATGTGCATTCAAGTTCTAAGGTCTCCGATTTTTTTTCTCCAGACTGGAAAGAAATAGAAACATGTGCATTGTTTTAAAATGAGCCCGCGTTCGTTGTCAAAACGTCACAGAGATGGCAGCATTATACGACAGATGGAATTTTAGCGCCAGCCGCGAGAATGAGAACTGTTTTAGATACTTAAAATGGCGACGTTTTTCTTACTTGAACAGCGTGCAATCATTCGTTTTTTGAATTTGCGTGGTGTGACACCAATATAAATTCATCGACAGTTGAAGGAGACATGTGGTGATGGAGTTATGGATGTGCCGAAGGTGCGTTCGTGGGTGCGACAGTTTAATGAAGGCAGAACATCGTGTGACAACAAGCCGAAACCACCTCGGGCTCGCACAAGCCGGTCTGACGACATGATCGAGAAAGTGGAGAGAATTGTTTTGGGGGATCGCCGAATGACTGTTGAACAGATCGCCTCCAGTGTTGGCATTTCCGTGGGTTCTGTGCACACAATCCTGCATGACGACCTGAAAATGCGAAAAGTGTCATCCAGGTGGGTGCCACTAATGCTGACGGACGTTACGCAAACGTTTCTTCGTGAAAACAACTTTGAAGTGATTCCTCATGCTCCCTACTCACCTGACCTGGCTCCTAGTGACTTTTGGCTTTTTCCAACAATGAAAGACACACTCCGTGGCCACACATTCACCAGCCGTGCTGCTATTGCCTCAGCGATTTTCCAGTGGTCAAAACAGACTCCTAAAGAAGCCTTCGCCGCTGCCATGGAATCATGGCGTCGACGTTGTGAAAAATGTGTACGTCTGCAGGGCGATTACGTCGAGAAGTAACGCCAGTTAGTTAGAAAAAAAATCGGAGGCCTTAGAACTTGAATGCACCTCGTATAAGGCATCATGTCCAAGAATGTTCTGAAAGTGAAACTGACACGGACGAGTATTCCCGCCAATAACCCTACCATTTCTCTCAGTAGATGGTGTGAGCGGGATATTACCCCAGTTCAGAAACCTTTTTCGGGGATATCTAGGTTGTGTGGCCACACTTGCGAATAGATGCAACAAATATCAACATTCTCCAAAATTGTCCATAACCAGAAAATAAACTGCCACAATCTTGGATTTACTATGCTTAGCTTTTTAATTGTTAAATATACCACAAATGTATTAGCAAATGTGAACTCTGCGTCCAAAAATACTTTGTGATACACAGTTCCAGTGAAGTACGTATATCTACCCTTCGTCCCGTTTCCTGATCCGGGATCGGGGATTTTACGGCCGGATGTCCTTACTGATGAGCTAATGGAAATGAATGATTGTGAATGGAACTTGGCAAGGAACCTGCTGCTGACCTATGAATATAAACTGGAAGTGAAAATGGGAAACTAAAGAAAATTATTTCTCAGGACAGTCGATGGTGGGGTTCAAACCCACTCGCCTCCCGAATGATGGACTTTGCTCCATGGCACTACAGCGTCAACACGTGCGGCCTCTCCGCACCGAGTCTCATTGATATAGGTCAGAAAATAAAGAAGCAGACACTTTGCCCGCCTTCTTGAATTTAAAGTTCCAACTTGTATAACAATATAAGTTTGGTGAAGAGTGAACAAAATCTGTATTAAAATGAAAAAATCGCCTGTTCCAACGTCTGCCATTTTGTCTTTTTTAGTATTTGCTTACGTCGCACCGACACAGATCTTATGGCGACGATGAGATAGGAAAGGCCTAGGGGTGGGAAGGAAGCAGCCGTAGCCTTAATTAAGGTACAGACCCAGCATTTACCTGGTGTGAAAATGGGAAACCACGGAAAATCTTCAGGGCTGCCGACAGTGGGGTTCGAACCCACTATCTCCCGGATCCAAGCTCACAGCTGCGCGCCCCTGACCGCACGGCCACCATTTTGTCTCAAGATGGAGGATAACAGTTTAAATGTTGTTTTAAAAAACTTTTACGGCACTACATAACCAAAAATGGCCTATACTAGTTAAGCCGTTTTTCAGTGAACAACACAGACAGAAATTTAGTTAATATTATTAAGATTATTACTAAGGTTCCGAATTTTTTCAACCCTCGCCTTATAGATTAACACAACTTGTCAAATTATATTGTACAGACTTCAAAATGATATGTCACGGGGTCATACAGAATGGTCCAACAGAGTGAAGATCAAAACAGGTCAAGGTAATGAACTGCCACAACACAGAAAAAAGTTCATAATCATACATTAACGTGTATGACGAATTAAAATGAATTAACAGTGTGAAGCTGTCTAATAAAACACAGAAACATGTTTGATCGTATTGCTGTAAATGAGACAATTGCCGCTTCTTCTACAAAGGCAATGAACTGCGACTACACACAATAAAGCTCCTTCCTTATACATTAATGTGTATTACTTCTACGAATGTGTAATTTTAATGAAGTTTGACTGCGATGTTGAGGATATTCCTTGTACTTCTCGGCCTTGTAAATATCGAAAAGCAACACTTTGGTGCTGTTCACGATCGTTATGGTGATAAAAGAGTACGAAAATATGGATTCAATAACCATATGTATCTCGGTGGATTAACGCTAGTTAGAAATCGGCCTTGTAAACAGCGAAAGCACATCGATGTTATTCACAATAATTACGCTGATAAGAGTATGGACATTTGGATCAACAAGCAACATTTATCCCCAGATTAGCAAGTTTAATGAGTTCCGATTACTACAGCCAGCGTAGCGTGGTGCCAATATCTTGAAAATGGTTGGTTTTCGACCCTCAGAACGTGTTTCCGGTCTCCCTAGGGAGTTGCCGAGTTCCTTTCTTCGCGTTGTGAGGCTTAACATGAGCTCTGTCTCACTCTTGTAGTTGTACGAAAATGTCGATTTCGCCTACATTAGGCTACGCTAATGTACCAAAGGGCCTAAATCTAGGATATGGAGAGGGCTGTCCAGGTTTCTCATAGACAGTGTTGCCCGCAGGTTCCGAAAAGGCAAGTGTACAAAATTTGGCTCAAACTGGTGAAACAGTATACATTTGTATACGAAGCAGAACATAGATGGAAGATAGATAATATTACCAATATTCCTAACGTTTTCTCGCACGTGCAGGATCCGTTTTTTGGGTCGCAGAATACCGTTACGATCCATCAAAAACATCAGCCGGGTGTAAGGTAAGGCATTTTAGATCAGACTTCATTCTATACAACCATCAATGTTCAGGTCTTCATAGCGGGCGTCGATCATCACCCATGAGTTTAGTGTTGTGCTAGCGACAGTTTCATGCTCAACACCGACCACCTATGACGTGGCCGTTGTCGTTAGAGGCGTCTTTCTCGCAAACACAGCGTGATAATACTTTTTTTACAAGTTGCTTTACGTCGCACCGGCACAGGTGGGTCTTTATGGCGACGAAGGGATAGGGAAGGGTTAGGAGTAGAAAGGAAGCGGCCGTGGCCTCAATGAAGGTACAGCCCCAGAACTTGCCTGGTGTAAAAATGGGGAACCACAGAAAACCATCTTCAGGGCTGTCGACAGAGGGGTTCGAACCCACTCTCCCGAATGCAAGCTCATAGCTGCGCGCCCCTAACCGCACGGCCAACTCGTTCGATGATGATAATAATAATAATGTTTCGTCCTCTTAGAAAATTTATACAGAGCGCGCTCTTGTCCGTGTCTCTACTGAGTGACCAGAATGCATCTGGTTTCCGGCAACGAGAGAAGACATTAGAAAACGACATGTCGGCGAGACATGCATTCACGGCCGCATGGCCTCCAACTTAATCAATAGCCATCCAGGCATTTCAGGTTGTTTAACGTGTAAATAGTTTCTATGCATTTTGTTAATCATGTACAATTGTAATAAAATTTTTATTACGTGTAATATTGGTGAATGACTCGGCCCTATGGTCTTATCACGTGCTTAACCAAACTACAGTCCACTACCAGAGTAATCATCGCTGTTTAGTAATACAACATGTGTGCTACAGCATTCAATTCGTCATTCCAACAAATAATAATAATAATAATAATAATAATAATAATAATAATACTGTAAAAGAATTCACCGGTATCATCCAAGAGATTTGGGAAACAGAACAAATTCCAGAAGATTGGAAAAGTGCACTAATTCATCCTTTACATAAGAAAGGAGACAGAACAGATGTAAATAACTACAGAGGAATCTCATTGGTATCTGTTGCCTACAAAATTTTATCTCAGTGCCTTCTCGATAGAGCCCAACAGCAACTAGAACCAAAAATTGGAGAATATCAAGCAGGTTTCAGACCAGGCCGTTCATGTCCAGAGCAAATTTTGAACCTAAAGTTAATCCTAAGGCATCAGAGAATTTGTAGCAAAAATGTAGTTTGTACTTTTGTTGATTTCAAAAAGGCCTATGATTCAGTTGATCGTCAATCACTGTTTCAGATATTAAAAGAACAGGGTCTAGACCGGAAAACACTCGCAATTGTAAAAGAGACATTGACAGACACAAAATCTAAGGTTAAATTCATGGGGGAAATCTCAGACCCTTTTCCGATCAAAACAGGAGTAAGACAGGGAGATGGGCTCTCTCCACTACTCTTCAACTGCGTCCTTGAAAAGGTAATACAGGAATGGCGCAAACAGAAGTCTGCCCTCAAGATTGACCAACCAATCACTCTTGGTAGGGGCAAATTAGCAGTAGACTGCCTGGCATTTGCGGACGATCTGGCAATCTTAACTCGTGACGTTTCAACAGCCATAAACCAGATCGAACTCCTGAAAGAAACAGCGGAAAAAGTCGGCCTCCAAATATCGTTTGAAAAAACTGAATACATGACCTGCAGCAAAGAAGCCCCTAAATTCATGGAGACAAAATATGGCAAAATAAAACGGGTCCGGCAATTCAAATATCTCGGTGAAATAATTCAGGAGAATGGAATGGAAACAAAAGCCAATGAAGTTAGATGCCAAAAAATGGAAACTGCGTATAGACTCACCCAAAATATCTATAACAAAAAGTGTCTCTCCAAGCATGCTAAACTAAGACACTATAATACAGTTATTAAACCAGAATGCCTCTATGGATCAGAGACACTAATTTTGAACAGGAAAACTGATCTAGAAAATATTCAGAAAAAGGAACGCAAGATCATTAGAAAAATTTTAGGCCCAAAACTCGTAGATGAACAGTACCGCCTTAGAGGGAAACAGGAAATCAAACAATTTTCTAACATTCACAGTGACATCAGAAAACGCAGATTAAGATTCTTTGGACATATAAAAAGGATGAACCCAGATAGACTTACCAAGCAAATAGTTGAATTTTATGAAAACCGAAGTAAAGCTAAAACGGACACAATAAAATGGATTGGCAAAATTAAAACAGATCTCAAACTGGCAGGAATTACACCTGAAGACATCCAAAGCCGGGTTATCTTCAGAACCAAAGTTCATAAGTGGCAAGTTGACCAAGAGGAAAAACCAAAGAAGACCGGAACAACATGGTCTCAAGAGAGAAAAGAAGCACACAGCAAACGAATGAAGGAAGTGTGGGCACAAAGAAAGGCAAATGCCTGTCTCTAAGTACTTTGCGTAGTCCTAATGGGCTCATTCGCAATATATATATATAATAATAATAATATGTTAAATATGACTTCTCTCCGTAAAGGTGTCCCCAGTTTGGTCAAAATCAGGTACAACTGTGCACACTGAATGTCTACCAAATGGCCTACGACACAATTTATTCATATTTGTGACTATGATCTTCAAAATAAATCACACAATTTAGTAACCGCAACTAATATCTGATCGTTTTCGAAATGCAAAAGTATGTCGGACACGATAAGTATTCATAACGACGAAGTGCCCTCTTCGAGGATATCGCCACTTCTGACTACGGTAGGCAATTACAGTAGGAACTAAATAGTTCATCATCACGCGGATACCTTCTATGAATGCATTTCATTTTATGCTTAACCGAGTCATTTGGCAGCGTCATGTTTTGCCAATTGAGAACAATGCATTACGTACGAAGCAGTTCTCTCTACCAATAAATGTTGCAGACTTTCCATTAGGACATTATCTATGAAAAGTACTTGGGAATACATAACATACAGCAATTACCAACATGTAATACCGTGAAACAAACGTGATTCATGACGAAAGGAGGGAAGACGTGATTAATGACACCGCTCCCTGACGTCACGATCCGACTAGAGAAGGTCAGAATTTGTACAGAACGCAACAAACCCCACTCCCTGATTGAGACGATAGCTGATACTTCTATTGTTAGATACATTCGCTCTTTATCCTGAGTCTGAGGGGGAATGTTTGTTGTAAACTATTCACATCTATTAGTCCATGCGATTTTATAACGCCCTTTCAATTACATCAGGTCGTTAACAGTCTCAGTATTTATATCGGATGAGAACATGAACTGGTTATCTCACTAAATTTGATTCCTAGCTTGGTGCATAGCTCCTGCGTTTTTCCTTACACAGTAGCAACATACCCAAGAATCCGAACAAAATTAAGTAGTGATGTCTCAGATTTGGCACGTTGTATGTGTATGTTGGGTATTCAGCCCGAAGGCTGGTTTGTTCCTCTGCAGCTCCGCCAACAGCTGTCATAAATAGCCTGGGCGTCACTAAAGAGGCGTACTAGGGAAATGAGGAGTGAGGTCGTGTACCGTTGCTTTCCTCACCGAGCCAGCCGTTGCTATTACATATCAGTCTGCCAAGCCCACTGAAATGCATGCACCAACCGACCCTATGAGCAATATTTTCACACCATTCATTAGGAATGGTATTACTAGCATCACTCATACCTCACTCACTTTCATATTGTCAAAGCCAAGGATGAGACTGAGACAGGTCAATGAAAGTAACAAATTTGATATAGCCCATACCAGAAGACATAGTGCACTGTAAACACTACATCTCGCCAGCAAGGCCTTTCTGGCACAGCCTACAAATATTCCTCAATGATAGTACATTTGTTAGAAAGCATGACAAAGAACATTCCTTCATGTAAATTCATGATAGCTTAGAGATGTCTGACTCTATGGCAAAGTGGACTGTGTAGTTTGCCTTCGAATCACAGAGCCCAAGTTTGAAATCCGGACTGGGTAATTCGTCTTAACACACACCACCACTGCCACAGAAACTCTCAGGAGTCAATACATCCCTCCACATACGGTTTGTCCTGAAGAAAGGCACTGGGCCGTAAAACTGGGCATAATTCACATGTAGTGGCGACCGCAATTGGGAGAACCCCAGAAAGAAGAAGTTGATAACTGTAGGATCTTAGGAGTTTAATTATGGACCTAGTTTACTGAACCGTGTCTGAGGTGAAATGATCGTGCTTCATTTCTACTTATGAAAGGATTGTGGACTCGTTATTTTTAGTCTTCAGATCCCTCGCTTTCTACGTATATTATCTAGTGTCAGGCACGGGCAGATACTACCTACCTTTTCCAGCAGACATCGGGTGCTGTACGTAAAATTGTGTAAAATGATAACGCCATGTGATTTTAACGTCCTCTTCAATTACATCTGGTCTTAACAGGCACCCAAAATAAGTGTTTAATGCACCACTAAATCTAAAACTCAGGTCTTTCATATTTAGTCACATTTATATGGAAATCGACTGCGTCGTGTTCGATCCCGCAACCCTGATCACAGGAAGTTAATACCTGAGCAACTATACAATACAAACGGTCCGTAAAATGGGTATCAGGTGTAGAACGTGTAATGCCTGAAATGAAATTACTTCATTCTGCCAAATTTTATGGGGACACGTTGCACAGCAAATGTCGGACGAAAAAAGGAAGAAAGGAAATTGGCGAGGATTTCAACCCAGTAGATATCTGGAAGTCTGCAGTCTTCGAAGTTAAAATTAATACTGTTAAGTAAACTCGTGTTGTCATCCCGAGGTGTTGCAGCTCTTTTCAGGCACACCCCCAATGGAGGTGAGTTGCATGACCATTCCAACCACATACCAGCCCTCCTGCTATTGTTAAATCCCTGGCAGTAACGGAAATCGAACCCGGCCCTCAGAGTACGGCAGCTAATCGAACTAACCGTTATGCTACGGAGGCGGACAATTAATACAGTTATTAACTATTTCACCAACTCCACTTGGCGGCCACGATCGTTAAAGCTTCTCGTCCATTGGAAGCAGAAACATGCGAAATGCGAAATCGTACGTACACTATCGTTCTTTGGTTGCGTATTTGGCCGAGTTATTAGTAGGTATATGCGTGAAGTAATGGCGCTTCCTAAAGATGTGTGTGATCTTTATGCATTAATTAGGTATACCTCTGCTGGCGAGAAGGGCTCAGAAGAGGAGACGAGAGTGGTTAAGTTATATTTTGTTCGAAAAGACACATATTTGGGGAATTCTCACGTATGTGGGCTGATCTGGAAAAGGGCCGGAGACAGCACTTCGTTTATTTTCGCATGAAATGTTGAACATTTCAATACATATTACGAAAAGTACAAGAACTAACGAGAAACTCTTTCACCTGAACAATGTCTAGATGTAACTTTCTGTAATTCCCAACCAGGCAAAGGAAATCTCTTCCCCCCCGAGTATGTTTTGTAACAGAGAGGTGTAATAGAAATAACGGAAATCATTCTCATCAGTGCGGTAAAGCTTGGTTCGAGCGGCCACAGCAATCGGGAGTATGTGTGGAGTTTCGCTGTCAAGTCACAGAATAACATTTATCCGAAATGAGAAACTTCATCTTCAATTTATACAATTCCAACACTGGAGGCAATGATTCATTACATACGGCACTTTTAAAACATATTTCGGACGGGAAAATATAAATATTGCTTGAGTTTTTAAATGAAAATTACACTTTGAACTTGTGTTGTAAAGAATCTTGAGATATAAGAATCAAGGAACGTGGTATAAAATGATTAAACTACATAAAATTACATTTACCTGGCTCACCCATTTCTCTCGCCACCTCATTCCCGAACAACTTCTGCATATCCCGTATGTGGTAATTGGACTGTCGCTTTTCAGCATTGGTGATAAAACGCAGCTCTTCGGCCGAAAAATCCTACCAATCTGGATAGTTCGCAGTTCGCATGTATTCGTGCGTTCACTGAGGCCGGTTACACACACCGCGGATTTTTCCGAGCTGATTATTTTGGTCGGAGATTTAACCGTCGCACAGAGGAGTATATCACGCAAAAAGCTGGTCAAAAGTCGAAAACATGAACTTGGTCAGATACCGTAAAAACTTATATCCCCTTGAAGGTCAATAAATATTACGTCACATGTCAGTAGTTTTCGTAACCCCACTCCTAAGATATTGCCTCACAAGCAGTCGGAAGTGAGCCATCGCCTGATATGCTTGTGTCCGCTCTTGCTAATGTGACGAACGAGGGCTATGAATGAGGATATATAAGGTATATACTTCATTTTAACATGTAAATGTGTATTTTAATTACTCTTATCGATTACAGGCACATAAGGAAACAAGGTGTACAAACCGACTCAAAGTTAGATAAATTCAAACTATCACAGTACTTTTGAGTGCGAGTTCAGCCGAGTTCATCATTAATTATTGTAGTGTTATTAACTTTAGCGTTTGCTGGAAAGATTCAAGAAGAAAAATTTCCCGCATATGCACGCCTTTTGTATTAATGTGATTTCGAATTGAAGTGGGGCCCAGAAATCTGAGGTGCATAGGCCAGTAAAATAAACGAATGGGTTTAATTTATCCAACATATATATGGATAATCATACATATTCCTCCGCTTTATTATTTCCACGGTCGTCTCTAGAGATGTCCAGAAAATTACTTTACGACGTTTTGAAGGGGTGTCCAAATCGGAAGACAGACGAAAAATTTAGATTTTTGGAATATACGCTTATAGAAATGACTAACTGTCCAGAAAGTGCGAAGGGTTCCATTAGACAGGCTTTAAAATTATTCAAGTTTCACTTTAAGCTGAAATGGACAGTTGCCAGTAATAAGGAAGAACGCTTTTTGAAGAAAAATGAGCTATGGCCCAAATCGAGCATTTAACTACCTACATGGAAATCACAAAAACCGGGTCGACCATCGAAGCAATTTGAAGAGTCCAGTGAGCGCAACAAACGCCGAAAAACAAAGGACTTGCGGTAGCATATACCTCATGATCAGTTGATATATGCAGCAGAGATGAGTCAGCGTGCTGCAGGAAATATTGATGCTTCCAAAATTATGAAAGCCATGACCTCATCACCAACAAGCGCCACAAGGTACAGAAAAATCCTTTACCGGTACGTCTGCTTCCAGAAATGCCATCCAAAAACACACTCCAGCAACAGCATTAGCATGCAAGCTGACATGACGAAGAAACAATATGAGGCTATTCACGCATCTAGTAAAGATATGTTTCCATCTTATTCACTTGTAAAAGAAGCAAAGAAAGCTTGTTACCCGCGAGAAGAGTCCATGACAGTGACCGAAACCAGTGCCGAAATCAATCTTCATGAGCGCCTGGATCACACATCTTGACGTTTAAGCGAATATCTGAAGGATGTTCTGGAAAGCATAAATTTAAATGAGGAAGGAAAACATAATCTTGAACTGTTGTCCTAATGTGGTTGCGATGCATCACAACAGCAACAATTCAAACAAGTGTTCCAGAATTGTGCGGATAGTGACGCAAATATATTTCAAAGTTCATTTGTGCCCTTGCGACTAGTATGCAACACAGAACACCAGAGGAAGACTATATGGCAAAACCCAGTGCCGTCATCAACGAGATATTGCAAGCCAATACGTATTCGTTTTGTTCACGAAACAAGATATTGCAGGCCAATACGTATTCATTTTGTTCACGAAACAAGTGATATTACAAATGAAGCAATCAATTACACTGAAGAAAACGGAAATTGCAACACCCAGAAGGAGTTGTACTACATTGCTGCAACTGAACATGCAGGACGAGTGTTCGGGTGTGATTCGATGATTACACTTTCAGGTCCCTCTGACCGCAAGTTTGGACACCAATCAATACAGGATGTGCCCACCACAAGCTGCAATAAATTGATGAATTCGTCGAGCCATGGAGTCAATAAGGCCCTGGATCGCTTCCTGAGGAATCGTGGCATATGCTTGCTGCACTGCACGGGTCAGTTGTTCCAGAGTTGTGGGTGGTTGAGGATGGTTGGTCAGTTGTCGACCCAACATGTCCCACACATGCTCAATAGGACTGAGGTCCGGGGATCTGGAGGGCCATTCTAAGGTTGTAACGTCGTGGAGAGCTTCTCTGGAGATGCGTGCAGTGTGAACCCGGGCATTGTCCTTCTGAAACATCCCTTTAGCAATGTTCGCCAACATAGGGATAACCACTGGATTGAGTACCCTACCAACGTACTGTCGAGCAGTCATACTGCCCTCAAGAAGCACTAATTGTGATTTCACATTAAAGCCAATAGCTCCCCAGACCATAATGCTTGGTGTTGGCCCTGTGTGCCTCTCGAAAACAAGATCAGGGCGGCCCCTCTTCCCGGTACATCGGCGCACAACGATTCCGGCGATCACTGCGGGTAAGACAGGAGCGCGATGACGGCCGACAACTAGTTGCTTAGTTGCGCTACTAGTCGCCCGCGACTAATAGGCTCCATTTGATCCAATGGTCCGTGACTGGCCAGAGCAACTAGTTGCGCCACTAGTCGCCCATGGCTAATAGCGGTCTGAGCCGGCAACTGCTCTGACGACTTTTAGTTGCTCAACTGCGTGACGGGGCATTGCAGTAAATGTAGCCTATTAGCCACTAGTCGCCCAATGTACCTCCCCGCGCATACGGAAACGTCACTCAAGTTCGTGTTCTCACACCAGCTTGACGTAATGCAGACGATGGAACGCAATTGAGTCAGCGATCCACCTAACCATTATCTTTCTTCATTACGTTGTTTGGTCTCGTGCTATGGTAGAGTGAATATTTTACTTGTGATAGTTCATTTATTAAACAAGGAGACATCAAATAAAGTACCATAGCAAATGAAGGAGATGGCAAAATTATTTGAAAGTCAAATGAATACTGAAGACCATTTATGAGGTAGAATGAAAACCGGTCACTTGGGATTCCAGAACTGAACCTTATACTGACAAAATAGAAACACTGAATTCTTGGAACAGCATTTTAAAGAACTTTATTCAAGAATTCGAAGCAAAACCCGTAGGCGAGAAGAATATTCTGGGTGAGTATTATAATTTTTTTTGCTAGTAGCTTTACGTCGCACCGACACCGATAGGTCTTATGGAGACGAGGGGATAGGAAAGGGCCAGGAGTTGGAAGGAAGCGGCCGTGGCTTTAATTAAGGTACAGCCCCAGAATTTGCCTGGTGCGAAAATGGGAAACCACGGAAAACCACCTTCAGGGCTGCCGACAGTGGGATTCGAACCCACTATCTCCCGGATGCACCTCACAGCTGCGCACTCCTAACCGCACGGCCGACTCGCCCGACATGTATTATGAAACGTTTACTACTCTTATATGGAAATATGTAATACCCATAAAAATTCTACAATCGTTTACATTTACAAGTACCATTGATCCATTATAAGGCTATATTAGTGAATTACAGCTCAACTGGGAAACACTTATTTAGTCCTGTGTCGTTTCCCGTTATTTCTTCTTTCATGTAGCCAAGCAATTCAAAAAATGACGACTTTGACGTGCGCGGGTAATTGAAAAATTTACTGTCATCCTCATTTAGATCATCAAACAATGTATAATATAACCCTCTAGCCAGCCGAGAAACAAATATACTATGTTTCCGCACTTTCCTAACCCTTCGGTTTTTCCTTTTTAATAGAAGAGCAGGAAGAAGAAGTTCTTAGGACGCTATTCTCGCAACTGACCATTCCCCGGTATGAACCGAGCAATTATTCACAAGTTGCGCCACTAGTCGCCCACGGCTAATAACGGCCTAAGGAGACTTTTAAGCCCAAGAAAAATATAGGTCATCGCTTTGGAATTGAAGATATAACTGGATGAAGAAATGTTTACACTCCAGAACAGGGCAGCACTCAGCCGGTATCGACAGTCAAGACTCAGCCAAGGCCAACTAATCTATCTAGTGCGGCCTTACACAGCACGTTCGATACAGGCACATTCCAGCTGACGCGGAGCATGTCATGTTGCCTCTCGAAGTTCTCTCTATGACGCAGTTACAGTCCTGTGTCCCGTGTCTCGGCACTCTGTGCCGAAACACTCCGCCTCATGCTCCTAATGTTGCGGAACAACTGAATGTTCCGGTCTGCCCAACACTACTCTGGACGCAGCTGACACCAAATCGTTTGCAGAGCGGCCGCCAATGCTGGTCTGTTCGTGGGTGAAGGATCCAAGGCACGGAGCCTGCGTTCCATGACATCCCAGATATGTTCGATAGGGTTCATATCGGGGCTCCTGGGTGGCCATGGCAGTCGTTGGAAATTCACTGCATGTTCCTGGAACATTCCCGGGCGACCGGCGCGTTATCTTGAAACACCGCAGAACCGTCTGGGCGCTGGAAGGCCAAAAATGGGTGGAGATGGTCTCCCAGCAACTCAACATACCGCGTACCATTCAAAGTCTCTTCCAGAACAACTAGAGGGCCCATTCCATACCAGGAAAATGCACCCAACACCAGAACAGAGACACTAGCGCCCTGGACCACACCTTCGAGGCAGGCCGGATCCATCGCTTCATGTGGTCTGCGCAATACGCGGTGCCTCCCATCGGCATGGTGCAGTTGAAATCGTGATTCGTCCAACCATATCACGTTACGCCATTGTTCCAGTGTCCATCCCTGGTGAATGGAGACAAATGCGCGTCGTTGTGCACGATGACGTCGGTTTAACAGTGGCACCCGTGTGCGGCGCCGGCTCCCATACCCCACAGAACCCATGTTCCTACGGACTGTCCACTGGGAGACGTGTCTAGCACGGCCTGTGTTGAATCGAGCTGTTATTTGTTGCACCTTGCCCGTCTGTCACTATTGACAATCCGTCTCAGATGTCGCCGGTCACGCTCATCGACGGTGGCTGGACGGCCGGTCGTTCGTCTGTTGTGGACGGTGACACCCGCATTCAACCATTCACGATACACTCTGGACACAGTTGATCATGTGAAGCCGAATTCCCGCACCACTTCCGAAATCGCACTTCACATCCGTCGGGCACCGACCACCATATCCCGTTCGAACGGTGTCAGCTCACGGCGACGTTCCATGTTCCACCTGTCACATGCACAGCCACTGCTCACAAGGTCTCCTATACACCTGCCGCTGGCACAGGGAGCGTGTGGTGCGCAGACAACACACCTGCGCATCAATGCTCCGCTATGCCATGACATTTGCTCAGTCAGTGTATATTCAAGCAGGTTTGAAAGAAGTGGGTCTCTAGGTTGATGTTCCTAAAGAAGGATTAGGCAACAGTAATGATGGAAACACCTCAAGGAGATTCTTTGCCGATCCTCATACTGCTTCCAGAATCACAGGAAAATATAAACGTCGAAAGGAAATTTAAGGTTATTTTGAAGAATTTGTGGAGTGGATACAGAATCGATGTAAAGCAATTCGCGAATTACTCAGAATAAACTACAAAACTGTATGTAAAATTGATGGGTGGCACCCAATGACAACCAAAATACGGTATATAAAATTTTGAGACTCGCCGCCACAGTAATAGAACATGCAATATTGCCCATTGGCCAACTTTCAGAAGAGGCAGCCTAAGCAAGAAACGGTCATTTTCGCCTCTATAGGCTACAATTTTCCAGGAAGTTCTCCCGAGTTCAGTGTAAGATAAACTGAATAGACAAAGGCGTCAGAAGCAAAGCAAACCCTTTTCATCGGAAGCCTTACGAGCTCTTACTTCCAGAAACACCTAACGTACTTCTAACCGAGTAAAACAATGAAGAAACAGAAGAAACCGATAGTGATGAGTTTGATTAGGTACATTTCTAGTCATATTTTATACACAATGGCACTAGACCGATTCAGAGAAGATACTGTATATAAGTATGCGTGCTTATTTTCGTAAATTATGAAAACTCCTGTAGTTTATTATTTATGATTGTGAATTATTTGTAATAATTTGTTTTAAGAAATGATACGAAAATAATTAGAAGAGAACTCCAGATACACTTTGTATATAATTGTTTCATATCTCTAAACTCGTCATGTATTAGACTATATATTAATATTTATCATTATTACACGCGTATACAAGTACTAAATATGTATTTGATGGTCTGATTTCTTGTGTTATATATGAACAATGAAAATGAAAACTTACAACCTGTTTTCCAGTCATTGACCGGGTCAGGAATGGAATGAATGAAGCAGATATAGGTTATTAGTACGATGGGGTCGCCACTCCCAAAGTGATTTATTAATGACTGATAGATGATATGAAATGAGAATGGAGAAGTGTTGCTGGAATGAAAGATGACAGGGAAAACCGGAGTACCCGGAGAAAAACCTGTCCCGCCTACGCTTTGTCCAGCACAAATCTCACATGGAGTGACCGGGATTTGAACAACGATACCCAGCGTTGAGAGGCCGGCGCGCTGCCGCCTGAGCCACGGAGGATACAGAGCGTTGCTAGTGCGCCGCCGAGATACGACTGCAAGGCTCCTCCTTTGTAGGAGAGAACACTAGGATAGATACGCATCTCTTACTGTGTGCCCGCCTTCGGCTTTCTTGTAAATATTTTCTGTTTTTGGTTTTTATACTGATAGTAATTCGGGAATTTATACCCCACAGAATTATATTCGAGTTCTCTTGGAATTAATTTACCCTAAGCCCTACCTAGCCAACCGCGAGGAGTAGGGGTAGCGTGCCTGCTTCTTACTCGTATGACCAGGGTTCCATTCCAAGCCAGCCCAAAGAATTTCATTCTGGACTGAGGATTGAAACAGGGTTCACTCAGCTTCTTGAGACCAAATTAGGAGCTGTCACACATGACGGACACCGAACCCGGGCATTAAAGCCAATACGACTGAGGATGTAATCACACTGAACAAGTGGGAAGTTGTGACACTTGCACGGAGATGGAATGTGTTGACATTTACACGGAACGCCAAACATTATAGGAAATTACTAAGCATGAGTACGTCAGTGACACTTGCACGGACTATATGAAAATCGAGCCTCCGTGCAAGTGTCACCATCCTACTTCTGACTCACCAAAGTACTGTTAAGTAGAGTGAAGGGCTCCGTGCAAGTGTCACTCCGTGGAAGTGTTCCAACCCCACACGTGGCACTCCAGTATCTACAGGCAATCTGGCTGAGCAACTGTCACCTTGGCAGGGCAAGGCCCCGTGTTTATTTAAGTCTTACTCTATCGTAAATGTCCATTCCGTGAAACTTCATTATTAAATGGAAAAGCACACAATGTGTAAGAATATAAACGTATTCGCTACATTTTGTCAGAGAACTCATCAGGCACTCCGGGACGTGGTGAACGACCACAAAATTTTTCAGACCATCGGTACACACAATCAGAGTTTGGTTCGTAAAAACTAAGTACAACAGATACCTTATTATGGAAACTATGGACCGCTGCACGAGTCACTGTGTGCCTGAGATCGAAGCGGCTTTGGCACCAATTGTCTGTTGCCAATGCGTCCGTTATATAGAAGTCACTCCAAAATTCTGTCTTCTTCGATTTTAATTCATGCAACAGCTCTTGATATTCTTTTGTAGATTGTAGAGTCATAGTATGTTGTAGGTCCTAGATGAAGAAAGGTTTTCGAGTCAGTTCAAATACAAGCCTTGAGGTTTATGTTTAGGTACACATAGCGCTCTTTTAAGGAAAAATGCTTTCACACTTTCTCTCTTAGGTCTTTCTTTTTCAGGAAAGTCCAAATGATTTCAATGCCGTAGGTCACGATTGGTGTTTCTGTCTGTCTGTTAGGTCATCAGCCCAGAGGCTGGTTGGATCCTCAAATAGCACCACCAAACGTTATGCGGTTATAAGGAAACCGCAAAAACCAATGGCAGCACCAAAATGAGGCGTACTAGGCAAGACGAGGAGTGAGGTAGTTTGCCATTGCTTTCCTCACTGGGTCAGAAAGTACTATTGCAGCACGACTGACCCTGTGAGCAGCACCTTTCATAACACTCAGATGCACTAGTCGTGCTCTGAATGTCATTACTCAGTACCACACATACCCCAGCAGCTTCCATATTGTCACAGCCATGGATGAGACTGGGACTTCGATGGAAGCTACACTTTACTCTGGCCTGTGTCAAGAGGTGGATACAAAAGTACTGTATCCATCAAGAAATGGCAGCAGGCAAACGATTGGTGTAAGGAACGCATTTCACGACAAATATACTACGTATCATTCACACAGTAATTTTCCTGCTGATTTACTCGATATTCAGTTCCTAAGCTACATCTTTCCTGGTATTTACCCAATTGTCGAGGCTGGCATTTATATGTGGAGAAGGTTAAGTTTAACCAAATAACGTGTGAAAAAAACACCATACAGTCCGTATAACACTATTACCGTCCCATTTTGTCGTAAACAAAGAGACTAGAGCTTTTTGGAATACCCTTCAATGCAATCCATACTATTCATGTGGGGTTTTCCCTCCCATAGCGTGGACAGTCAACGCGTTCTCCCATGTTTAATTGAAAAATCGCATTTGCATGTTCCACGGAACAAGTGTTTCGGTGAAATTTTCGATGGTCCTAGACATGAAAACTCTTCTGTAATAATGATTCGCGGCAGATCGATTTTCTCCACGATCACGCGGTTCTTCATTGTTATTACATTTACAGAACTTATTTTCGTTTATGCTGTTCTTAATTTTACTAAAATAAATGCTTGTACTATACGACATAAATTTGCAGCAAAACTTGCAACGCATGTAATAAATCAGCGCAAGAAACTCATTACTAAATCACAGGCAAATAGAAACCGAGCAGATATGCTGGGAATTTGAAAGATGTTACGCCGGCTGTTAAAGGTCATTGTTCCGCCCAAGGTACGTAGAATACAAGGTAGGGATCACGAGAGGTGCGCAGTAGCAAATCAGACGAGGCCGACGAGAAAGACAAGCCGCGGCGCGCACGTCATACACCGAATGTCACGTGACTTGGCCGGTCTTGCTGTAGAGAATGCACCCCAAGGTTCACGCGAGAGACTAACGCAGCGTGGTAAATAAAATACATTTCAGCGTATTTCACCCTACTAAAATAACACTACTGAACTACATATAAAATGAAACATAGTGTCCCTTACTATCCTTGGTTGAACAAACACTAAGAATCTTACTCAGGTACAGATATGCACACTCAATAATGTTAATGGTGAATGTGCAAGTAATCCTATATTCGAAATAACATTTATGTACGAAATTATTGAATCCAGGGTGAAACGTAGGCCTACTCTAAGCTATTCACAAGCCTTACATTTGTTCCACTCCATACCTGGCTTGAGCATCATATCTAATACTTAAATGTTGCTACCTTCCTGGAAGTTGTCTTGGAACCACCGTATTCAATTAGAAATTAAATGAAATGGAGTGTATCTTACTAGCCTTGGTTGTCAAAATCTTAAAATCTTACTGCAGTAAAGAGATGCTCACTCAGATGAGTCAAATGTTGCTAATGAAAGTGTACAATTAAGCCTATATTTACAACAACATTCATGTAGGCCTAAGGAATATCTTATTGGATCCAAGGTGAAAGGAAGGCCTATTGTAAGCTATTTTCAAGTCTTACATTTGTTCCACTCCATACCTGGCTTCAGCATCATATCTAATAATTAAATTTTGTTATCTTCCTGGAAGTTGTCTTGGAATCACCCTATTCAGTTCGAAATTAAATGAAACAGTGTCTCCTACTAGCCTTGGATGATAAAAACTGAAAATCTTACTGCAGTAAAGATATGCACACTCAGATAAATCAAATGTTGCTAATGAAACTGGCTAATGCACAATTAAGCCTATATTTAAAATAACATTCATGTAAGGAATATCTTATTGAATCCAGGGTGAAAGGTAGGCCTATTGTAAGCTATGTACAAGTCTTACATTTGTTCCACTCCGTACTTGGCTTCAGCATCATATCTAATACTTAAATTTTCGTTTTCATATATCTGGAATTAAATAGGATATGAATGCATTACCTCTAAATCGTCAGCACTGGTGTTGTAATTTATCCAACTCGTGTACTGCAGCCCAACATTGCTGAATGATGTGAACAACGTTGATGTTATATACACATTTTTGTAAATTAATACTTACTTACACTTCCGCACACAACACTATGAATGTAAGGAACTGTTGCACAATACCAACATATTCACAAAAACACAAAATCTCCGTTATTTCCTTCCATAATCCACAATAAACTAGCAATAACACCGCAAGAACACATGTAATAACCAGCTTCACTCTACCATTGCTGGGACTGGCCTTGTCACGTGACTAACGGGCCGCGGCCTGTCTCTCTCTGCCTCGCAAAGCAGACTGTGACGTCACGCAAGGACCCTCGCGTTGACTCTGCTTTGAATCAGGTGGAGGTAGTTCGAATAAGAATCGCTGTACACGCAGATGCTAGGTGCTAATATAATACACGATAGTAACATATCTGTGGTTTATAAGAAACCGTGTGTGTTTATTTTATGTGATAAAACGTAAAAAGCAGTAATAGTGTACACTTTCCAGTGAGTATGATTTGTAATGCCATTGCAGGCTGCACAAATCATAGCAGGCACGCGAAGGAACGAAACATACACTTTCATGTATTCCCTAAAGCCACTGACCTAAATAAATGGTAACAGAAGTAATCAAGGTATTACCGAAAGCTTTCTCAGCTTCGAGGATTCGGAAGACTTTATGACCATCCTCTTCCGACAGCTGTGACGCGAAAGGTGAGATCATTGCTTCTTACAAGGGAACATACACAAAGGTGAAGTCGCCGATCGCGATGAAACTTAGCAAACACATTGAGGTACATGTAAAAACAAAGCCAGCATCAATTTTAGGCGCCAACATTCATTAACGCGTTAACTAAGGGGCCTAAAAGTTGCGACATTTCAAGTTCCGCGCGAACAGCGATGAATTCCTCCTGACCAATGCTTAGCCGGAACACTGCTTTGTGCCACACCTCTGCTCCTCCTCCCCACCGCACGGCCTGGTTCAGCACCACTCGTTTCCCTCTCCTCGCGCTGCCGTCTGCTTAGCTGTCGAACAGAACCTGTGCTACACTGCGTACGCTATCAGCCGTCCTCATAGCTCTCCCTTGGAATTTCCACATTGTATGGGCAGTGTACATTTTATGAAATATTTATGAAAACGTTTGCGACGAGTCCTTAAGGGCAATGTCACTGAGCGTGTCAAAAATTATTTTTCATCTTCAAGCAAAGCACGGAAGTCACGGTGAAGACGGTCCGCTGAACTTTCGGGAGCTGCAGCTTTATGACGCGATTGAGGGTGAGTGTTAAGCAGTCAACTATTGTCAAATAGGTTTTGACGCTCACGGGGAGATGTCACACTGCGGACATAGGCCGTAATAACGTAGCTTGAAGCGTGGTCTTTTGCGCTGCATGTGAAATTGTAGGTTTATGATATGTTGATACCGATAACTCTGTCCGACTCGCTGGCTTAAAGGTGAGCGTACTGGCCTTCGGTTCAGAGGGTCCCGGGTTCGATTCCCGGCCGGGTCGGGGATTGTAACCTTAATTGGTTGAATCCTACGGCACGGGGGCTGGGTGTATGTGTTGTCTTCATCATCATTTCATCCTCATCACGACGCGCAGGTCGCCTACGGGTGTCAAATAGAAAGACCTGCACTTGGCGAGCCGAACCCGTCCTGGGATATCCCGGCACTAAAAGCCATACGACATTTCATTTCATTACCGATAACACTGTCGTTGTTTTTAAACGAACAGTTGTGTTCTCCGTTGTTCCTGTCAATACATATACACATAACAACATGTATTTAAGTTATTTGTTTAATTTTTTTTCAGAGCTTATAAGTTGCTGTCTTGAAGGTGACAGTCTCTATTTGGAGGACGTTACAAGTTTGATCAGTCGGAGGAAACCGAAAAGGATATTGAATATAGCGAGCCAGAACCGGGACGAAGCCAAGACAGTGCCAGTTCGGCGGACACCGTAGACTTACAGTATAAAACAAGAGCAATCAACTTCTGGAGGAGTGGAAAACGGAAAAATCTTAAATTTACAACTGTGCAAAAGCACTTCCGTCGTTTACATAGTGTGTCACAGCTCTCCGCCTGGAAAAAAGTTGTGGATGAAGGAGGCTCTCTCCGAGACAAATTTGGTCTTATTGCGATGGATTGCAAGAAAAACTTTGACGCGGAGTACCGTACATCTACCATCCATGACGCCACAATCAAACACTGGGCAATGCAAAGTGCCCGCTCTCGCGGGCTCCATGACTTTAAAGCGTCCTCACGCTGGGTGTACGACTTCAAAAAGAAATTTGGGATCACATCCCGAAAAATTACTGTCGTGACAACAACGAGAAAACTCGATAAGTAAAGTGACGTTATGGTGGAAGCCCAAATGTTTGTGGAAAACGTAAAAGAAAAAATACAGTTATACAGCCCATCACATGTTTTTAACAGCGACCAAAGCGGCTTTAATTTGGAAATGTACACCGGCAGAACATTAGCGCGCCGAGGAGAAAAGTCGATTAGCACGGTGGTCCAATCAATTCCCTCTACTACGCACAGCTACACGATTATGCCTACCATGTCAGCAGAAGGTGAGCTACTCTCCCCGTTGCTAATCGTTTTAAAGGAAAGAAATGGCGTCTTTGGTTCCCTTGTTAAGAAACGAATATTTTCACACGAAAATATTCATGTCGTGTGCACCACGTCTGGAAAGATGGGCAAAGCAGAAATTCAGAGCTGGTATAATGACATCTTGAAACCAAGTTTACCCGATGGACAAAATATTTTATTGTTAGATTCTTTCTCTGGCCACAATGCGCTTGTTCATGGCACGGAAGTTGAAGTTATGAAGATTCCAGCCGGCGCTACAGCCGTTTGTCAGCCATTTGACGTGTATGGGTTTCGGATTTGGAAAACATACACCAGACGAATGTATTCCGGGCTGCGACTTATGAATACCGGCATCGTGCTGCATCACCGTAACACCATCTTAAAGTTGCAATCACTGTTACATTTCCAGCTGACATCTCCTCGATTCATAAACATGTGGAAGTACTCGTGGTACCGCAGTGGGTACCTTGATGATCATCCTGGACAATTCGAACACCCGGTAGTGTATTCCTTTGACAGTGTTGGCTTGGTATGTTCTTTCTTTGTGCCCGAATACTGGTTTTGTCAAATGTGCGTGGTGTACAAAGGACTTGTGCGTCGCACACTTCTACGAGGAACACCACTATTGTAAAGCATACGTCCCTTGAGAAAAGTATGGTGCCTGTTGTTAATTGTGTTTTGTTTCAGTCGTCTTTGCACTATTTTGTAATGTGTCGAATAGACCATAAATTGTTTTTGCTTACTATTATTGACGAGGAGTTTGCCCGATGTAATGTATATGGAGTCATTTATTGTGGTGCCTTGTAATTTTTTGTTGTTGTACCAGTTCGTACAATAGCCATGTACACTTTTACGTATGTAACTGCCATTTTACCCAGAAGACTGTAGTGTGATACTTTAATATGCCTACTTGTTGAATACATAGACCTCTGTCAGCTATAGCGCAAAAGTACGAGTAAGTAGGACTACAGCTCTGCCTGTGATTATGGTATATCTACTGCATATATAAATGCTATTTTGCTTTACGTCGCACCGACACAGATATGTCTTATGGCGACGATGGGATAGGAAAGGCCTAGGAATTGGAAGGAAGCGGCCGTGGCCTTAATTAAGGTACAGCCCCGGCATTTGCCTGGTGTGAAAATGGGAAACCACGGAAAACCATCTTCAGGGCTGCCGACAGTGGGGCTCGAACCCACTATCTCCCGATTACTGCATACTGACCGCACTTAGGCGACTGCAGCTATCGAGCTCGGTCATATATAAATGCACATCTTTAGTTCTTTTTAAAGACGTTGCTTATTACGTCAATCATTCCATGTCATACTCATATCAAAGTTGTCTATGCATTTAATTGATTTATGTTCGACAACCATGGCTGCAATTGAAATGTGTTGTGCCTTCCACTGCAAAACATAAATACATCGTTCAATACAAGCACAAATAAAAACATTCTATCTAGATTCCTTATACCAGAGTACGTAATACGGGAAATACCAGCAGTTTCTAACTCGGAGTTTATAATTGCTGTTGTTCGCGATTTCGTTTCGTTATGACACAACTGATAGCGTACACAAAATGGGGGTAGGGGAGTGGACATGAAAAGAAGGTCTGGACCTGTAACCATATTTTAATATGCCGAGGTAAAACATCTCATTACATTCATTGCGATCCTCTACCCGGGCACGTAATTTCTTTAAATAAAAGGATATTTAATGTTGTTTCAAGGTGGGTGATTTATTTTAATAAATTTCATATGTATGTCCACTCTAAATGACACTACCGACAGCTTCAATGTGTTTCAGACGTAAATAATAATTTAAGCCTAGGTCGGACGCGGTACCTTATACCACGTTTGTCCACGCCCGATGGTGCTTAACTCGGGGTTGTACCCACGAATTGACAACTCACCGGAATTAGCAGGAATGAAAATATAACATTTGCATAAAATATTAGTAAATACGTTTAGGTTATTTATTATCATTATGTGTGAAACGGAACGTGATTTAAAGGATTTCAATAATTATAGTAGGTACGTAAAGAAGCAAAATATAGCGCCGGTCTCGTTCCACAGCCAAGCAGCCGGCCAGCAAGAGGAGAAGGGAGGGGAACGTGCCGGGGAGAACCACTTGGAGGGTAAAAGGCGGTGCAGAGGGTGTGTCTCCAGACGGAGAGTGTGTGTGCCGGCTTAGCATTGGCCAGCAGGTATTCATCGCTGATCGCGCGGAACTTGAAATATCGCAACTTTTAGGTCCCTTAGTTAACGCGCTAATGAATGTTGGCGCCTAAAATTGATGCTGGCTTGGTTTTTACATGTACCTCAATGTGTTTGCTAAGTTTCATCGCGATCGGCGACTTCACCTTTGTGTATGTTCCCTTGTTAGAGTAGCTTCAATGCTTCCGAGGCGATAAGAAATTCCAACGAAACATTACGCCCAAATATGTTACATGCTACTGATGAACTCGATTAAACTCGCATATCGTGTGCCAGTCTAAGGCCAGCGTTGAGCCCACAGCATCCTATTCTTTACCGAAGGATGAACAAGGGTGCGTTAAAGCCCTTGAGGAGCTAGTAAAACAGCTCGAGGACAGTCGCGAAACCAAGGATCGTGATGGGAGACTCACTGGCTATATAGCTTTTAGGGTAAAGAAGAACCTCGATATAGAAAGCAATTACGGAGAAAAAACTGGTCAAACTACAAACGGTGGAAATTAGATTTCAAAAAGATTTCTTTTCTTTGTCTTTTTTTTTTGTTTTTTTGTTTTGCAAGTTGCTTTACGCCGCACCGACACAGATAGGTCTTATGGCGACGATGGGACAGGAAAGGGCCAGGAGTGAGAAGGAGGCGTACAATCCCAGCATTTGCTTGGTGTGAAAATGGGGAAACCACGGAAAACCACCTTCAGGGCTGCCGACAGTGGGGTTCGAACCCACTATCTCCCGAATACTGGATACTGGCCGCACTTAAACGACTGCAGCTATCGAACTCGGTAGTTTCAATTCTACCACGTGAAAAACTAAAAGAGGGTTCTAACATCACAAACCTTACGGATAGCCTGAAGAAGAAATTACCCCAAATTTATGAGCTTGCAAGTTGCTTCGTGAGAAGCCGTTCTTCTATTCGAATGGTCGCTTTAAACAAAAGTAAGACATTCAAGAGACCGTGTTTCAGTTAATACAATGCCGATAAAGAAAGAAGAAAAGCAAAGAAACTCCACTGATTCAATGGATAAGTGTGTTTGATTTTTTTTTCAGCATTATTCCTTGTGTATAACATACCTGTTTTTTATGAAAGGCAATTTATTATGTTGTATATGAAACCAGTGCTAAGAATGTTAATATGCAGGCTCATTAATTTATATGGCCTATCTAATGTTAACAGGGGCTGCCTGGCCGAGGCGGTAAAGGCGTTCTCGGTTCGCCCGGAAGGATGTGGGTTCAAATCCCCGTCAGGAAGTCGTAAAATTTAAGAAACGAGATTTCCACTTCCGGAGGTGCATATGGCCCTGAGGTTCATTCAGCCTACACCAAAAATGAGTACCAGGTTAATTCCTGGGGGCAAAGGCGGCCGGGCGTAGAGCTAACCACTGTACCCCATCACGTGCCGAGGTTAACAATTGTGGAAGCCTTTACCTTCCACTCCTCCAAGGGCCTTCACGGCCTGTACGGAGGTGACTTTGCTTTGCGTTTTTATCTAATGTTAACGTGGAATTTGTCAGTCCCTGCCACTTGGAGAACATTTACTGTACTGTTTGTTTTGTGGACAGTTTCCTAACATTTGCCGTTTGTGTTGTTGACAGTGTATATAGTTTCCCAATATCGCTTGTAATAACGGACATATTTCTTGCAGTCATCCAGCTTTAATGTTCGAGTCTGTAACAATTAGAGCCCCTTGTTATTGTTATCATAGATGTTGAGAACATGAACATATGGAAAGGCCATTCCACTGCGATCACAGTCTTAGCATTGTTACAACCTTTTATACAGATCGAAATACTTCAGAAAAACTGCTGGACTCACACTGTATTTGATCTATTATTACTCTACTGTAATAGTGAAGTGGAATGCCTTTTGTGAGGTGATGTTAAAATATCAATGAAGTCCTCTTATCTCTAACTTGTGGCTAAAACAGTATAGCTTACAGCTGTGTATTAGCCTACCTCAGACAGAAGTCAAGGCGCTAGGGTTCGCGTTGACGTCATCGACGGCCAAGCGTGGTGGAGAACCCTGCGCGTGATACCTACCTCCTGGCCGGCCGCAAAATGAGACGCAGGTCCGTGAGGTGACGCAGGATGACTCACGGTTTCTACGAACCACAGAACTGACTGAACGCATGTTACGGCGCAGGGTGACGTGACGCAGTTGCTGCACGTGGTGACCCTGCGGACCACAGTCTCTCTTCCGCAGTTTTCTGCAAGACTCACGGTGATTTTGGTTGTTCATATTATTGATAAACCATTTTTCTGACTCCGGAATTCTTTTTGAAATATCATATTAAATGTATTTTTCATCTAAACCACCATAAACTATATACTGTGTTTTGAGGAAGAATTAAATAATTGCTTTGAAATTAGAAATTCCAAAAATAAACTCATTTGACAAATACAAATTATTTGTAATGGCTAAGCTCAGATATACAAATTGAAAACAACTTATTTCCATACACAAAAAGTGCGTTTTAGTGAGAAAAATAAGTAACAAATAATGTGACGAAGTCATGACGAGGGGGTATAAGAGAAGAAAGTAATTACGAGTATTTTTTTCTTTTTACAAGTTGCCTTACGTCGCACCGACACAGATAGGTCATAAACTGCGTACTGAAACTGCGATCTAACTTGCGACGATCGTCGCCGTGACTCACTCTGCCGTGAAGAATTCTACGTGAGTCACCCTGCGTCACCTCACGGACCTCCGTCTCATTTTGCGGCCGGCCTTACTCTAACTACCTTGTGTTCCGCCATTTTTTCATCAACTTATAACACCTAGTCTCCAACGTATGAAACACTTTTTTTTTTCATGTTTGCGGGAAATATGGAGAATTTATGAAGAGTATTTCGATTTCGGGAAACTGGTAATTTTTCGCGTATTCCCATAGTTTGAGAAATCGAAGAAAGTACGGAAAATCCGTATTATTTAGCAGCTCTGCCTACTGAACCGAAGGCCTCTACGCTATTTAGCCAAGTAGCCATACATTTTCGTCGGTTCTTAGCTTGCACGTTTGTATGCGCGCATAGGTGTTACACTGTGTATTCGCATAATTATTCGATCACCACGTATTACTGTGAATTACCTCTCTCGGTGAGAGCTCGTTAGGAGCACCAGAGTGAGGGGTCGGGACCATCAAGATTTATAAACCACACAAGTCAATAATGCCGGAAGATAAATATGGTCAAACGCCTCTTAACGCCGCCCGCCATTTTTTGTTCATATTGAAAGGCTATCATTTGCAGCCGAGTTGTCTGCCCCAGAATAGCCAATAATCGATAGGATGTCAGCCGCCAGCACTAGCAGAACCTAGCTGTCGCATTAAAGCAAGCAAGATAGACTAACAGTATCTGCCCCAGTCATTAAGTGTCCAGAATGAAAAGCTATTGTGTACATGCAACATAATAAACGTGAAAGTGTTTCGCATTTGAGGAATATTCGCCGGGTGCGAGGACCCAGTGGCCCTCTAATAAACAGGACACATCTGAAGGATGAACACCTACTTTGAAGAAAGGATTTGATGTGGGGCACTGCAAACTAAATTGTCTGAGGTCGAAATTAATAAACATAGTATTGTCCGCCACCGTAGCGTAACGGTTAGCACTAGACTATTAACTGCCGTCCTCACAGACCCGGGTTCGATTCCGGGTACTGCAAGAAATTTAAGATTGGTAGGAGGGCTGATATTTGATTAATGAGGTACATGCAGCTCACCTCCATTGGGGAAGCGTCTGAAAGGGCTGCACCACCTCGGCATGAAGACACGAACGTATTATTATTATTATTATTATTATTATTATTATTGCTACTAGTGGTTAAACGTCGCACTAACACGCTGAAGGTTTTCGGAGATGCGAGGATGGCAAAGGGTTAAGGACTGGTAAGGTAACGGTCGTGGCCTTTATTAAAGTACAGCCCCAGCATTTGCCTGGTGTGAAAATGTAAAAGCTCGGGAAACATCTTCAGGGCTCCCGACGGTGGGATTCGAACTCACCTTCTCCCGAAGGCAGGCTCACAGCTACGCGGCCAAAAGCGCACAGTCAACTCACTCGGTAGTGAACATATTATAACGCATAAAGAAGAGGAAAGCTTATGATCATCATCCACAAAATGATCACAATAGCAGAGCTTCCAGATGTCAAAAAACAAAAAACGCACAGAATCTCCGAAGGTGACAATATCAGATCTAATAAAATCACCAATGATTCGAATTCTCTTCTGGGATAGACCAGCCGATAAAAATGAACTTTACAACCAGCAACACACGATCTTTCTGTAGCATTTCATGAGACTACACCAAGAAAAGATTGATTGGTGGTTCTTGTTTAAAGTGGCCTAACATCTAGGTCATCGGCCCCTAATGGTACGAAATGAAACGAAATGAAATGACAAATTAAAAAAACCAAAATATTCCATGACCACAATTCAAAACGTGAGGAAGAAGAATGAATGGATGGATGGATGGATGGATGGATGGATGGATGGATGGATGGATGGATATGAATTTAAAACGATCAGTGGAACCGACCCACGGTGCTTCACATGCATAGAAACTGGCGTAAAACAATAGTATTACTGACCAACGAACTGCTTCTATAGATCGATGATGCTTGTAGTCGAAAGGAGTACAAAATCCACGTCATTGGCCCCTCGTAATGGTACTTATCGCTAGAAAAGTAGAACCACGGTATTTGTCAAGTTGCGGTACTAATCAAGACTGGCGTAAACTCGCGGTATTCCACACATTATGGTACTACTCACAGGTAATGAAATTCGCACATGTATTACAGACCTACTGTGTTCCGCACATTGCGACGCCATTGACAGACAACGCAAAACTATGGTGTACTAACCACAGGGACTCGTATAGTTCCTTATATAGTGGGTACTAACCATAGGCAAGCCAGAACCATGGGTTCCGTCATCCCATGGTGTCGCTCATATAGTGCTACTAATCACAAACCTAATTGCTGCCTAACATAGTGGTACTACGTGCAAGTTAAAGTGCATGGTGTTCCCCACGTGGTGGTACTAATCACAAGGAGTTGCATGGTTCTAATATAATCATCCCTTGGTCGCCCCTTTTAGTCGCCTCTTACGACAGGCAGGGGATACCGTGAGTGTATTCTTCGTCTGCGTCCCCCACCCACAGGGGATTGTGTGTTTGGTCCGCGAGAGGCATTTTATTTCCCACAAGTCCGCCGGCAAGCCGGTTGGGACCCCCCCCCCTATCCAACCAACTGGGACGCGCCACGTGGGAGTTTCACCTCTCCCGCTGCTACGCCATTGTAGTAGGTTCGTGGACTAAGATATCGGGGTAATGATACAGTTTGGTACCAAAGATACCAACGCGAATGACTAGTTGTTGCTGTCGTTATTCATAGCCGTGAACGAGGGGGGGGGGGTGGAATAAATAACGTAATGATTTTAAAATTCCATTTCCCTTGGTAATAGTATTATGAAGGAAAAAACCTGTTTTGGAACGTACTGTAGAGTGAGTGGATTGCATCAGGTTACAGATCGTTTCCCTTCCATCGCACATCGTTATCGCGACATCAAAAAGTCCAGTCGACTTCATATTAATGGCAATCGATATTAGTGCTGCTCTCGAGACAGCTGCAGCGCACGTCAAAAATTACCAAAGGAGCAAAGAAACATTCGTTATTCCATACCAGGAATACTGATGGCATTAAACGAACCCCAGAATATATCGGAAGGGAATGCCACTTTGAAACTTGGTCAGCGAAGAAATAAGAATAACTTAATTTTCAAAGACCTAAATTCCGGGAAAAAATGTGTGTTTCATTAAGGTTTTCAAACTAGAATCTTAGGCTGTGCAGGAGATTTGTACCCGAAAATAGAATGATTCATTCTCATCACAAAAACACCGTAACTGGAAATATTAAATACCCACACCAAAGGAAACATCGACATTTAAACAAAATATTCAAGCGAAGTACCTTAGTACGAAAGGTTTACAAACCACAGGGAAAACGTGCTAAGCAAATCACGCAAATCATCCCTCCCCTTTTTACTCTACATGGGACTTCCTTAAATTCATCATTCCGGTCCTCAGAGAGAAGGAAGCCCCGTCGCTGAAAGCAATGTATATCAAGACGACTGAGCACTGACTGGTTCTAAGCATGGTGAAACATGGGGTCCCCTTGCTCGCGACCCACAATCGCCCTCGTGACATGAAGCTTGATCTAGAAAATCCGCTCAAAGACTTACGAGCCGGAAAACGTAATATCACTTCACTCCAGATATAAGGAGATTTCCCTGCCATTTCAATCATTGTGATAGATTTCTCGAGAAAGAATTCACTAACGGTTAAATCAAACAAACTCAATTCCAAAGATTCTGTTCTCTTTCTGGACTAAATTTAAAGGTGTATAAAAACTGGCTGGCTTAGCCAAGGGCGATATATATTAGAGAACTCTGTGACTGGTAAGTATGCAGGGACTTCCCTGGCATTCGCCACTTTGTGACAGTAAGATAAACCTGTACGACAGCCTTAACTCTAAAAGTTCAACTTTATGCTGGTAGTAACTTTCAAAGCACCGTCTCAATTTTCTTTAAAACCAAAATCGCCTCTCATATATATCGGAAGGATGTACGAAGAAGAGAGCTCATATTAAATTCACATGAAAAACGTTTGAGCACACCTACCTCAAACGCTTGTGACATTCAAAAGTATGTAACGATGGCAATCAATCATCAAGGCCCGAAAGTTGATGACATCTTTTAACTGGTGGATCGAATTTGTTCTCAACATATAAATTGTAGTTATGCCCCTCGGATTGAAGATTTACGTGGACAACGTATATGTTTACGATTTTGAGTAAATTAATATTTTCTCTTGAAGGCAGTTGTAAGGATATTTTCTCATTTCAGCATTTATTAGGTCATCAAATCTGAACCCCAGTATTCATAAAATCTTGCATTATTAACGGAAATGCGCACAAATGTGCAAAGTTTACACCTAAAACATTGTTCCTATTAACTTTTGCATATTCGTTGATTGTTTTTGTTCGCTTCTGAAACATCTCAATATGGTAGCGTTCACACTTCTCACACCGTTCACATCTGCATGAATCCGTGGGGTTGTGAATTGTGATAAGACTTATTTTCACCTAAATGATAATGAAAACCATGCAATGCCACTCCTGTCAGAATAATGTATTGCATTGTAAAAGTGGAGTCAATCAATTAGACATTATTTCTGATTGTTTTTGTAAGGTCGAGTCATGTAACATCGATACCGTAGGCAGAAACGCTCAATCCCAGAGCCAAGAGAATCGTTTAGTCAAAATTCGGGCGGGAATCGAACCTGAGGCTCCGAGGACGAAAGGCCAAGGCGCCATGGAGCCAAACATCTTCGGAATATTAGGTGAGTTAAAGTCAGCCTCTCAAGTCAAGTGCGGTGCGTGCATCATGACCAACAGACACTGTAAATCATTCCAAACATCGACTAGTAATAAATTATGACATCCTCGATAGAAAACAAAGGGTGTAACAATAAGGTAGGAGAAACTGTCAGGACACAGTCCTCACGCGTAGAAGAAGAAAATATATTGACAATGGTCCGGAAACGCTTTATTTCAATGTTAACTCTGCATGGAAAACGTGAACCGAACGTACCAGCATACTACATCTTTCTTACACGAATGGTCAAAATGCCCTCCGTTAGCACTGATACATGCATACGCAACAACACTCCAGGGATACACAAGGGCAACCGGTATTCAAGGCGACAGCGGGTTGATGCATCATTGTTACACACTGTATAAGACAGACGAAAGGATAGAAAGAGAGGAGAAGACTTATGAATCTAGCATTAAAATGCTTCAAAAATTAGTAAGACTCACATTTCACTTACAATAGTTCGATGATAACATTATCCAAAATGCCAGCAGAAATAGTATAAATAAAACGTTTTCACGCGTAAAACCTACGACTACAACCGATGTTGAATTAAGAATGTATAAATACACGACGAAAACATGAACTAAGGTCGAAGGTAGCCATAAAAATAAATTTAATGAAACTGAATTTCATTATATCTATCATATATCTATCACAGAGATGTAGCAGATTAAGCTACGCTGAATTAATATTATCCCCAGGAACCCAGATGATGTGTGGCATCCGGAGAGGCCTGGTGCAAACCTCAGGCGACCTGCGCGTCTGGGTGTGTGATGAATGATGATAGTAGTGAGACAGGGAAGTAGTGAAAAACAGTGTCGGCACATATCCTACGTATGCCAAAAAACATCAAGGGGTGTCATCGAAGGTAAACGTCGCCATACGACGGAAAAATCAATAGTGTCGTAAGCCCTCACTTCATATCAACACTGTGGAGAAGTTTGGAATTGAACCCAGGCATTTAGCGCCCGATCTAGTTATTATAAATTGAGTGTCAGAATGCGAAAGGGAGCTAACCCACACAGACATGGAACTGAGGTACTTAAGGCTCCTTTCACACGATCCACTTGCTTTCCACGCCACGCCACTCCACTTCTCAGACACTTGCTGTCCACTTCCGTCAACTTGCCGGCAACTTCTCGCCCCCACCACATATTTTGCGTCTCGGTTTGAATCTGGTCCATGGACGCGCACGTTATCCTTGGGATTTTTATTCTTACGAAAAGATGGTTGAGGTGAAAGAAGAGTACTAAGGTTCATTAGGTCCATCTATTGAATTCATATCACCTAGAACGAGAAGCTCATCGTTCTTCTAGATGAAAGTACCAGTGATCTAAAACTGTTCCTTAATTACTTTCGTATGAGTGGGAATTTGAATTGTTGTCAATCCTTGAAGCAAGTTTTCAGCGTCAGGACACCAACATGAGAAAATGTATTCAGCCGATATTTTGAAACAAAAACTTCAAACTTGGGACGCACACAGTGTTGACCGTTTGAACGACTGATTTAGTGAGCTACCAGTATGGCCTTGCTACCTACACCTACCTTCTGTAAATAAAACACTGGTAGTTCTCACGAATAAGATTGTTGTTTTTACAAGTTGCTGTACGTCGCACCGACACAGATAGGTCTTATGGCGACGATGGGACAGGAAAGGGCTAGGAGTGGGAAGGAAGCGGCCGTGGCCTTAATTAAGGTACAGCCCCAGCATTTGCCTGGTGTGAAAATGGGAAACTACGGAAAACTGTCTTCAGGGCTGCCGACAGTTGGGTTCGAGCCCACTATCTCCCGAATACTGGATAATGGCCGCACATAAGCGACTGCAGCTATCGTGTTCGCTCGCTACCAAGAAAAGCCCTCTTTGAAGAAACCCAACCCCGTTACACTAGCTGTTTTCATTAAAAATCAAATCACCAACAAGGAAGCTCCCCTCTGTAGTTTAACGGTAGTGTTGGGCTCCGAAACAAAAGATCGCAGATTCAAACCCCGTGTAAGTCGAATATTTGAAGTCCATGTGACAGTCCATGTCGTACAAGATTCCTGGCGACAAATTTCGTAATTATCCTCCAAGATTAATTAAAATTCAGCCACAGACAACCCAAAAGAGATCCATTTCTCTGCCATCTGCAAGAGCTAATCCGGATCGTCAAAATGGAAAATGCCGACAGCCTCAATGGTGTCAAATCAAAATATCTGCACGCGGTAGTTGAAGCAATACGATTTATTATTATTATTATTATTATTATTATTTATCAACAGGAACATTTATACTACGTAATTAACAACATCCTCCCATACGAACCATGTGACCTTGCCGCGGTGGGGAGACTTGCGCGTCCCAATGAAGCAGCCGAGTTGCAGGTGCAACCATATCGGATCTGCTGAGAGATCAGACTAACGAATGGTTCATCGAAAGGGGAGTAGTTAAATGTTAATCAGTGGAGGCCGGCCTTAATGTGCAGTGAATCGGATCACTGTATCCATTCAGTAACGTGAACGGAATCAAATGAATCGAATGTCCCATCACTACTACACACTTTCAGACCATTACCCCAACCACCGGGCCTAGAGACTGTCTGCTGATCTGATAGTGTGTATCCTGTTCATGCTCGCCCAGCTGAAATATTCACCAACCGCCACTGACGTCGTCACCTTGCATGTTATGATTCCTGATGTTTAGAACATGTTTGTAATTCCAAATGTGTGTGTTTTGTCGCATACCGAATAAGGACGGTTCATGTAACATTTTAATACCCGTAATTTTACCGAAGTCTAAGGTGTGTTAATAACCAGATACTGCGCACCCTCCTTGTGCACTGTTGCAAGAATGGCAGTAGAACACGAACCATGATCCCAAGAATTGGGCCTCTGTGTCGTGAACGAGCCCTTATTCCGCATGAACACTGCGGAGAGGTTTGAAATTGAATCCAGGCTCTTGGCACGCAATCTAGTGATTAGAAATTGTTTACTACCACCCTTCCTAAGCATTCCGCCCAACACTCTGATGTTTTTTTTGTTTTTTTCCACCGACGGGACTCGAGCCGCCTAACCTCGTTGAGGGACCAAATCGAGTTGACGCCTTAACGATCATGACCACCAGGCGGGCAGGTGATTTATTGATCAGCACGTTAAACGTTTTTGATCACGCAAAACTCTACAGTGACAGTGTCTGAACTCGGTATCCCCATTATGAACAGTGGCATATCTCATGTTCAGAAGCCATCAAACAGCGGATTAGGAAATTGTGACAGTAAGATAGTCATTGATGGATGCAATTAAAAAGCGGCACAAAGACAGCTAATGGACGAAATATGTTCCATCGGAACGCAATTCTCTCTCTTCTGATACAGACGTACTGCTGCAACTTGCTAATCAACAGGAGGGTCCTGAATCTACAACTGAAGAGGTTAACCTGTAACTATTACAATATGCCGTGAATTCAAACATTTAACGAAATTGTACTTTGCACTTAAATACACACTAAAAATTGTACGTATTTTTTAAAAGATTTCAGATGACCCATTCTTCGCAGCGAACAAAATTGTCTGATATGTGGCAGTGTTATGCAAGAAAATGAAGACAAATCCATTGCAAGTTAATACTTCTGAAAATTTGTTATTCCACCTTTCAAGCGTACGATTATTGGAAAACAAATATTGTTTCCTAATCAGTGAAATATTTATGTATACCATCAGAAACAGTGTTCTCCAACAGATTGTTAATCATACCAGGACTCATATGCGACACATAATACTATGAAGTGACGGTTTTATCGTTCGTTTTTATTTTTAAATAGTGTCGAATATATTTTCAACATTTGGTTTGTAGAATCATGTAGAATGACCGAACTCCATGGCGCAACAGACCCGAAGGGCCATGGCCTACCAAGCGACCGCTGCTCAGTCCGAAGTTCTGCAGATTATGAGATGTCGTGTGGTCAGCACGACGAATCCTCTTCTCGGCCACTATTCTTGGCTTTCTAGACCGGGGCCGCCATCGCACCGTCAGATAGCTCCTCAATTGTAACCACGTAGGCTCAGTGGACCTCGAATTACCCCAGACCCGGGTTAAAACAATCCCTGACGTGGCCAGGAATCGAACTTGGGGCCTCCGGGTAAGAGGCAGGCACATTACCGCTACACTGCTGGGCCGGCATACACACCACTATATATTTTAATTTAACAGATATTGAACTGTTAACATAAAAATGCTTATTTAATGCATCAAGTATCAACAAAAACCGATATCTACCCATCTCTAATACAATGACCGGAAAAAAGTGGAACACTAATTTCTTACATAATTTATTACACTAAAACGTATCGGTGTTCCAAAAATGGTTTAAATTTTATAAAAGCTATATGTTTTACTATAGAAAATACCAAATCATGTTTTACAACGTGCATTAACTCAAAATTTTCCTTCGATTTTGCAATTCTTGAAATTTTCAATTTTTAGTTTTCTTTTCAATTATTAAATTGATGGCCAAACAAAACAAAGTTAATGTTTGTACTGCACTTCACGAGTACACCGGCCATTAAAAAAAAAGGGTGTCCTGAAAACGATCAGATTTACTGTTCGCGAGTTGCTGGATGGCCTTTGCCGAGATGTCATCCCACTCCTCCAGCAATTATGTTCTCAATTGTGCCAAGATTGTGTTGTCACGTTGTATGACATTCCTTCCAAACGTACCCCACACATTTTCAATGATGATGATGCTTGTTGTTTTAAGGGGCCTAACATCGAAGGTCATCGGCCCCACACATTTTCAATGGGGTTTATGTTAGGACTACATGATATAGCCAGTCCACGGTACGAATTCCAACTTCCTGCAGATCGCGATACCACAGCAGTCTAAACAAGAAATAGAAAACGCCATGCATGAGAGAGAGAGAGAGAGTGAGCCAACAATAAGGAGACCTGTACGTGTACCCTGACTCAAACGCCAACACAGAGAAGGGAGTCTTCGCGAGGGTGCTCCGGGATGGATCAGGGAGCAGTGGGCCTCTGTTCTCTTCACTGATGAGAGTCGCTTTAATTTCAGGTCACCTGATGGAATAGGTCTCGAGGAAGGTATAGCGCCACTGCTTTCTCCTCAAGCACTCCGTTTGGAGGCGGGTCGGTGGTGTGGGGTGATATCAATGTGGCTGAACAGTGAGTTGGTGTTCATGGATCACGGGACCCTCTGTGCCCCGCTTATCATCAACAATAGTAAGCCACCCTCCGAGGTCAATGGAGGTGTAGCAGGATGTTGTAATTGTGAAAATTCTAACGGCATGTCTTACGGTAGGATTCAAAAGTCCTGCAGATTACGAGGTGTAGTGTGGTAGTTGAAAGGCCAATAATATAACAAACGGCTGGGCCTATCTAAAACCTAATAACACCATACTATAGCTGCATTCGGGGAAGTATAGTCTTGTTTCATCTTCCGTGCTAAGTTATTTGAATTGCAATAAAAAATATAAAAAAACATGTTTTCGGACAAAACAAGACTTAAAACTCCATTAAAATAAAAACTATTGCAATGTTATAGTCCTAAGCGTTCTTAACAAGTTTTCTAAATAATTACCAGCATTGTTCAAAATGTTATTTTAATATGGAACGTGTTTCTCGGTACTGTGAAAGCCAACGAAGTTGTCAATATTGAAGATCGAACGTTGCCCAACGACTAACATACGCAGTAATTCTTTTCACGTGCATGTAATCTAATCGAATGCTACAGTGAACCATAATGAAAACCAGCACTTCAAACATAGATCTCAGGCACTAACAGTGAATTGGTAATAGAACGCGAGAAACGTTAGCCATCAAAAACGAGTCAGAATATCCCGTAACTCCTTAGGTTATATAGGTTGTAAGTTGGTTTTAAATTATACATCAGAGTTAATATTTTCTTCAGCAGTAAATATGCAAAAAGGTTTTATTACCATCTGTTTAGTCACCGGTGTCACGAGCATTAAACAAATTTAATTCCTAAAAAAAGTAAGCGAGTTTATTTCTCCATTTGTTTAGTGACATCTTCCATTTACACAGAACAAGTTGACATTTTTGAGAACACACTAAGTCGCAAGGCCACGCGTTTTTTAAAATAAAGGCAGGGTTACAAAAGACAATGTGACACAGACTGGTCTCAATCCTGTTTACATGACAACTACTGTAACTCGAGCTCATTATATTGCCAAACACGCAAGCTGATGAGCGCCCCAGAATAGTTTCTGGCGAGAAGGCGAGGGTCCAATCACCGAAGTTCTCATTTTGAAAGGTAAGTGGCAGGTACTGCAATACATCAGCTAGACGGGCTCTAATAATAGTTGTCACTGATGAATGAGTTGGCACTTCCACAAAAGCATATCACACCGTAAAGAGCCACAAGAATAACACTAAAATACAAACAATTATAAAAACATTAAGACATATCTTTAGTTCCTTCAACAAATTTTAAGAGTCTTCTGCTCTCTTTATCGTTCTGCTTATCAGACCTACTGCCTAAAACACTTGTTATCAGGCACACGTTATTTGGCATTAATCCAGTGTTTACTCCCATCAACACATACCACCCAAAGAACCAACCTTCGAAAACAAAAAACAAAAAATCATGTTTCCCGCCAATCGATGCCGAAACATCTCACCGACCGACAGTACAAAATACAATACAAAATTTCTACGCCGTGTTGATAATACTATCGTATCGTAATGATAACCGGTAAATTAAACTTAACTCGTACACGATAAGTAGTCTATACGGACAAATACTTCATTCCACATTTTAAAAAATGAGTGATCACAATAATTGAAATTATCCACGCCACACTTAACCTACTAAAATCCACACCAATCACGACCACGACAAACAAAAATATGATGCAGCACCCGAAAAAGAATCAGATTTGAGCATCACGATGTGCACTTTTTATTTTAAAGCCGCCAATGGGATCAGGATTCGGCCACACACCAGCTAAATACACACTTTTAGTATCGAAACATCCTGAAACGGCGGGAGATTCAAAACATGTTTAAGTTCTGCAGTTATCGCGAGTTTCGGCAAGTATGCGCAACATTTCAAAAGCGAATATACTAGTACTCCAGTACACTCCAGAAAGGAAAATCCCAATATTCGTGTAGGAGTATCCGTTCATGAGACAAATACAGCCTTCTTATTTACGTGACTCGATCTCGAAATGGCAATCCCACTGCCTACTAAATAAAAAACAAAAAAACTGTTGATGTTAATATTAGATACCAACATCAAAAGGGGTCTTTAACGGACACATTGCTCCTTGGAAGGAACCAAACCTGCTAGGCATCATACAGATTAGAGCAAATTTAAGACAAAGATATTGAAAAACTGATTGCAAGCGAGATAAATACACACACTCCATTAAACTAAAAATATTATAACATTCTACCGGGCGTTATGGACCTTGTCCCGACATTCCGAACATACTGCAGTAGCCGATTCCTTATTTTAGCTGCCTGGAGTGACTAATTACCTCGGATTGAGTGAGGGATACGCCTACATCAATCGCCTTCGAGAAGAATAAAGGATTCTGAGAAAGAAAATATAATACGCTTGTCCTTTACACAAATGTTTTCAGTTTATCGCTAAACGTGTCATCTTCAAATTTCAATCAACAACATTTTGAAGGATAAGAATTCTAAAACGACAACACAATCACTCAGCATTATCTGCATAATGAATGTGAATAATACTCCTGGAATGGGTAGGACAATTACAAAATGACCTAAACTAAAATGTTAAGTCATACTTTTTTTTTTTTTTTTTGCTATTGGCTTTACGTCGCACCGACACAGATAGGTCTTATGGCGACGATGGAATAGGAAAGGCCTACGATTGGGAAGGAAGTGGCCGTGGCCTTAAGGTACAGCCTTGTGAAATGGTGTGAAATGAGAAACCGCGGAAAATCATCTTCAGAACTGCTTACAGTGGGATTCGAACCCACTATCTCCCGGATGCAAGCTCACAGCCGCGCGGCCCTAACCGTACGGCCAACTCGCCCGGTGCCATTTATTTTGTCAATGGCAAAGATAGTAAGCCATAATATAGCTGCGTACTCAGACTATGGTCCAATGGGACAGGAGTGCTCAGGCAAATCAAGAGCATTAAGAGGCGGCCGGAGCTGGAACGGCCGGCCACCAGCTCAGTAGTTGTTGTAACATGGGTCAAAAGTTTGTAAGAGTTTCTATAAGGAAACGGAACACGGTAAAATTATTTTGTTTTTATAGCGTACGGTAGTCTGTGATACACTTCTCATTAGTGTAAAAGCATTTTAAAAAGAAATGCAAGTATAGTTATAAAATGGTAGTTAAAATAACGAATCTCCATATGAAATTGAGCTCTGAACCGCGGTTTTCCTAAACTTGTTTTAAGTCAAGATGGTGTTCAAATTAGAAGCAAACTATACCGTAGGGAAGTTTATTTTTTTCTCTAAGCGGCTACTTTAACATACTTCAAAATTAGGGATTCTTTATATATTTAATCGTGATTTTAATAAAGCTCTGCTTATTGACTTCCGAGTGTCGGCTGAATTCTAGTGCTGGTAGTTCAGCCAGTTTCCGTCAGATGCCGCAGCGTCACAAAGCCTTGTCCTTGAAGAGGGATGATGACAGATTAGCTCTTACCCATGCAGGGAAGTGGTGAGTGAGATCTTCAGCTGCTATCAGTTGCTTCCTCACCCTTGCTTCATAACAAGCGGCAGTGGACACGCTGACAATACTTCGTTACTCGCTAGTTGTGGTATGACCTTTCAATAGCACATTATATTTTTTACCGAGTGCAATGAAATGGCAAAATGCTTGATTTGTAATAAGACATTAAACTTTATTAAAAATTTTAACACTGGGCGAGTTAGCCGTGTGGCTGTGAGCTTGCATCCGGGAGATAGTGGGTTCGAACGCCACTGTCGGCAGCCCTGAAGATGGTTTTACGTGGTTTCCCATTTTCACACCAGGTAAATGCTGTGGCTGTACCTTAATTAAGGCCGCGGCCGCTTCCTTCCAACTCCTAGGCCTTTCCTATCCCATCGTCGCCTAGGACCTATCTGTGTCGGTGCGACGTAAAACCACTAGCAAAAAATATTAATATTCATCGACATTATTCTTTAAAACACGCCGAAGAATATGACAAATATGTTGGTGAAGAACACCATGAAATTGCGAATGAACTTAAAACAGCTGCCTTATCTGAGGTAGATGTTACCTGACTTTAATGAATTGTCTTTGTTACATTAGTGACGCAATGCTGCTTACTATTCAAAATAAGACAATTAACTTATTTTTATTGGTAATTGTAGGTCGGAGGTGAATCGTCAGTTCGAATAAGCTACAACATATCTTACTAAAAGAATGGCTAAATGGCGTAACGTTACAGAAAGAGATGCAGTAATGGTTGAGAATCCGCATACTGAATAGTAGTTGCTAGTAGAATAAGAATAAATTGCTATAAATATACGTTGTTCCTTTTTCAGTTGTAGCCTGTTACAATATGGGCAGTGGCGGTTCTAGATACTTAAAAACCGAGCTTGATAGCTGCAGTCGCTTAAGTGCGGCCAGTATTCAGTATTCGGGAAATATTAGGTTCGAACCCCACTGTCGGCAGCCCTGAAGATAGTTTTCCGTGGTTTCCTATTTTCACACCAGGCAAATGCCGGGTCAGTACCTTAATTAAGGCCACGGCCGCTTCCTTCCCACTCTTTGCCCTTCCCTCTCCCATCGTCGCCATAAGACCTATCTGTGTCGCCGCGACGTAAAGCAACTAGCAAAAAATAAAATAAAATAAAATAAATGGGGGGGGGGGCTGTTCGGAATTGAAAGTCTTGGTAACGGAATTCAAAAGAAAAGTAACCATGTTTATGAAAATACAATGGGCAACATTAGCACAACCATTAACATGTTTATTTCAAATACGTTATATCTGTAAATTATCAATTTCTTTATTAATCAAGGAATTTTAAAATAATTAATTTACTAAAACTGAGCCCCCAGCCCCGCCAGGGCTAGAATCGCCACTGGATATGGGTTTAAATCTACGTTTGTTACTAGTGTGCACGGAAACTCACCGCTGCACTGCTTCCCTTGCTCTCGATACGAGGCTTGCAGGCGGACCTCCCCTGTTTCTGCATTACAATCCTCCTTGAGGCTCCGTGCATGTGTCACTGTTTGTAATACCCATTACAGCTGGGACAGATAGAACGCAACCGTTTCGGGAACACAACCGTTGTTGAACGAAACAATTACAAGAATATAACCGTTTCTCAGTTGCAGTGCGGTGGTGGTGATTATTGTTTGTTTTTTTTGCTAGGGGCTTTACGTCGCGATTATTGTTTTAAGAGGAAGTACAACTAGGCAACCATCCGCTATATAACTATAATCAGATAGAAAAAATGTAAGGGATCCGACACTTCGAAAAATGAAGGTATCGGCCTAGGAAAGACAAGGGCCACGAAGGGCGTGAAAATGAAAGACTCCATAGGCCACCTTACGTAATACCATCGGGGTCGGAAAAGAACAAGAGTTGACTAAATGTGGTCGGATAGGATAGATGAGAGAAGAGAATATCGTCTATTGCAGCTGGTTATTCAATGAAAGATACAAGGCAAAAGATGACAAGGAAGAAGGCGCATTCCTTGGATTGATAATTTGAAAACTTGGTTCAACTGTTCCACTACTGAGCAACATCCAAAGCAAGAATCTCTATGATGGTAGCCGATCTTCTGAAAGGAGATGAACCGAGCTCGATAGCTGCAGTCGCTTAAGTGCGGCCAGTATCCAGTATTCGGGAGATAGTAGGTTCGAACCCCACTGTCGCCCCCTGTGGGTGGGGGTGGTAGAACAACACCCACGGTATCCCCTGCATGTCGTAAGAGGCGACTAATAGGGGGCCCAGTGGCTCTGTACTTTGGAGCGTGGGCTGGCGACCACGGGGCCCTTAGCTGAGTCCTGGCATTGCTTCCACTTACTTGTGCCAAGCTCCTCACGTTCATCTATCCTATCCGACCTCCCTTGGTCTACTCTTGTTCTCTTCCGACACCGACGCTATTAGGTATGCGAGGGCTAGGGAGTCCTTCATTTTCGCGCCCTTCGTGGCCCTTGTCTTCCTTTGACAGATATCTTCATTTTTCGAAGTGTCGGATCCCTTCAATTTTTTCTCTCTGATTAGTGTTAATAGAGGATGGTTGCCTAGTTGTACTTCCTCTTAAAACAATAATCACCACCACCCCACTGTCGGCAGCCCTGAAAATGGTTTTCCGTGGTTTCCCATTTCACACCAGGCAAATGCTGGGGCTGTACCTTAATTGAATCGATTATTTCAGAAACCAGTCAAGCGCCAAGTCTGTTATTTTTGGGAAAATGAAAAACTGTCTAGCATCAGACAAAACGTTATGGTAGAGGTTTTAATATTTTAGCACGAAAGTATTATATCTCTTAATAATTTATATCTAAGGAAAAATATTTTGTGCTTATTAACTTTGCTATAAAAAACCGGTAAATATTTCCACTTAACTGGTTTCTGAAATAAACGAGTGTTGCAAACATATTTTTATGAGATAATTCTTTAGTTTTGAAGGGATTTTGTCATAAACCCCATATTTGTTTAAAAAAAATATATTTTAATAGGTTTAGACTGTATTGCTGATACAAAAGGATGAAATCAGCAATGCCTGCTCATCATGACAAGAGGTAATCAGTCCTCATAAAAAAACTCCACAGCACATTCTGTCTCTATATTAGGCCATTCTAAAATGCTGTCATAAAAGTGTTCATATTCCATGAGGTAAGGTTTTAAGGCATTTAATTCACGTATCGTCTTGATATTGATGGGCACCTAAAACAAACAGTAACAAAGAATAATGTAGGGCTCAGACCAGGTACTTCCTTGTCTGAGTAAGAAATATAACCTTCTCCTTTTACCCTTGCATTCCGAATAATATTACGCGTGTGAGTTTGTTTGTCTACCACTCCTCGTTTCCTTTTTAGATACAGGTTCGTCTTCTGATTTTTTTTTTTGTTTGCTAGTGGCTTTACGTCGCACCGACACAGATAGGTCTTATGGGGACGACGGGATAGGAAAGGCCTAGGCCTTGGAAGGAAGCGTCCGTGGCCTTAATTAAGTTACAGCCCCAGCATTTGCCTGGTGTGAAAATGGGAAACCGCGGAAGACCCTCTTCAGGGCTGCCGACAGTGGGATTCGAACCCGCTTCTGAATTTTCAGACATATCACTAAGAATATAAAAACACTGCACTAAACAAAAGAAACATTTTTTGAAACAGTTGTTCACAAAATTAGGAACATGCGATTCCAGAAACACATTGACAACAAAAACAGATGAACAGCTGGTTATTCTGGATTCAGAACAGCAGCGCCAACCGGAAAGGTACCAGCAGTTTACCGCAGAAACCAACCAAGCGGTGTCACTTAACTGGTTCCTGAACTAAATACGAAATTTAACGTAATGCCTGGCCATTATAGGACGTTTCTTGAGTGGTTTCAGCACCAAAATGTGCGTATACCCTCTTAGTAACATATTCTGCCATTAACTTATATTTCCATTTTTTGGCACTTGACTGCTTTCTGAAATAATCGATTCTATTAAGGCCACGGCCGCTTCCTTCCCACTCCTAGCCCTTTCCTGTCCCATTATCGCCATAAGACCTATCTGTGTCGGTGCGACGTAAAGCAACTAGCAAAAAAAAAGACACTTGATGAAGAGGGATATATCAAAGTGAGGAGCCCGGCACAAGTAAGTGGAAATAAAGCTAGGACTCAGCTAAGGGCTCCGTGGTCGCCAACCCAGACTCCCAAGTTCAGAGCCCATGGGGCCCGCTTTAGTCGCCTCTTACGACAGGGAGGTGATACTGTGGGTATTATTTTACTACCCCCACCTACAGAGGGAAGTTACAGTGCCCCTCAGCTGTGGCGTTCTTTACCAGCACCGTTTCAGAGTTTCATAACGAGTAGGTATACAAAACCGTCGTTTACAATCCTTCTATTTCTTGGAAATGGGGTTTTCCAACGTAACTAGAATAACTCACAGGTCAGATAGGTCATTCCGGTGAGCAGCGTTGCTATTGGCTAAAGCGCCTGACGTCACCGAAAGCGAGAATGAAGTAGTATTCTTTTGAGCTTAGTAGTTACTCTAATTACACTCCACTCAAGTTATGAAATACAGAACTAATGGATATTGAGATGCTGTAACATTTATTATTTAAAACTTATACGAAAACATACGGCTTCAAATCCGTGTTTGTAAAGACAAGGAGACTCTCACAACGGCTCGAAGGTTGGAACGCAGGCCTTCTGCCCCTTGGCACGTTCGATCCTGGCTCAGTGCGGTGGTATTGGAAGGTCGACACGTTAAAGAACTCTTGCGGGACAACATTCCGCCACCTCTGCGTCTCCGAAAACAAGTTATTTTATCGAATTCAAATTTTAACACAATATGCATTGGGATGTTTTATACATTGTTTATATATTTCAGAACTGTTTTTTCCAAGGGAAAAAAAACTGTTATAAATTTGTGAGGCTTTTTTTTACTCAGGGTTGTTGGAAAATTCCGTTCTTGGTCGCGTTACAATCTTTATCGTATGTCCAAAGTATCACTGTGTGACTAAAAAATGCGTAAATGAATTCTTCTGTTATATCATTTTGTATTTTCATTGGATAGAATTATATTATGTATCACTTACTGGCCGGTACAGGGAAAGACGTGAGGCGGGGACGGGGTTGATGCACTACTTCATTTCAACATCGGAAACAGTGTCCGGCGTGCTGGCCGTTGGTCACAAGGGTCCCGGGTTCGATTCCCGGCAGGGTCGGGAATTTTAACCATAATTGGTCAGTTTCTCTGGCATGGGGGCTGGGTGTATGTGTGGTCTCCATCATCATTTCATCCTCATCACGACGCGCAGGTCATCGCCTACGGGAGTTAAATCAAAAGACCTGCATCTGGCGAGCCGAACTTGTCTTCAGACACTCCCGGCACTAAAAGCCATACGCCATTTTATTTATTTCTGTCGGAAACAGTACCTTATTTTGACTGCTTTGCTCAGCACTAACCGATGCTCAATAATTTCCTGGAACGTTTCGCATTCCGTACGAATGTCAACACCATCAGCTCCGTGCAAGTACTGTATCACAACTTCCTGGTGACAGACTATGTGACGCTGGAGGGTGAGAAGGGAATCGCTCGTTCGGCCTTGGCCTTTCTTACTGCCATCTATGCACCCGCGATGTAACTATCAGTGGAGTTAGTTGTCGACATCAACGAGACTAGTGGCGATGTTTTGAAATAAAAGATGGATCTTGAGCTGACTACGGCCGCCTCTTAAGGATAGGAATAGGGAACATCCAAAGTATGTGTGAAGGGAAGCTGGAGAACACAGTGGAAAACATGAGATTCGACCCCTCAGTCTTAGATACCCCCCAGAACTGAATGCAGATGTTGGACACACGTGCCATCTACCTCTTACGAGAGAAAAAGCAACAACCACCGCAATAGCGTGGCATTCAAGCTCTCCACGGAAATGCATCGAGCGGCAGTCTGCTTTGGGTCTGCCTCGGATAGGGTCGTCACTTTTATAAAAATCCAGGAGACTCTCCTCAACGTCAAATTCATACAAGATTATACACCCAAATCCAATGCGGAGGATGACGTGATGGTTGTGATTATTGTTTTAAGAGGAAGTAAAACTTGGCATCCATCCTTTAATAATACCGATCAGAGAGGAAGAAGAGGTCCAATGCGTCGAAATACGAAGGTAACGGTAAAAGAGAGGGAACGGGCAAGGAAGACGTGAAAATGAAAAACTTACCTAATACCATAATTCGGAAGAGAACAAGAGTTGATCAAAGAAGGTCGAATATGGAAGATTAAAACGAGGAGACTGACATAAGGGTAACCAATGCCAAGCTCAGCTAGTACTCTGTGATTGACTCCCACGCTCCCAAGCTGAGAGCCCCGTAGGCGCCGCTTAGGCAGGCAGGAGATAACGTGGGTGTATTCTACCACCCTCACCCACATGGGGTACGGAGGAGGAAGACCTGGAGCGATTGCATAATGACGTCAGGAACGGCCTCAGACAAATAAAGCATCAGTTCACCATTCTTTTGGGAAACATGAACGCCAAGGTCGGAGCGGGGAGAGGAGAGACGGAAGACTAGTTCGGGCTTGGAATTGGGGATAAGCGAGGCGATCGATTTGTGTAGTTCTGCAAGGGACACACATTTCAATTTATACCAAAGCGATGCTTGTATACCTGAAGAAACCCCACAGCATATGGCACGGGTATCAATTCGACCACGTAATCATCCCTCAGAGGTTCAAGAACTTCAAGAAATCTGAAAACGTGTCCAGAGACTAATGTCCTCCTTTCGGTACCTCAAATTCGGATCCTATTCCAAGTTTTTCTCAACAACAAAAAAAACGTAGTATGGTCTGCTCCACCTCATCGCGCAAGGAAAGATAAGAGGAATACGCGGTTCGGGCTGAAAAAGGATCTCGTGGCACTGGCAGGAAAACATAAGTCAGTGGTTCGGACTATCCTCAACGGCCCTCCTCAGCCATCAAGACTGCCAACATCCACTTACGAATATGGCACTTAAAGAAGACAAAGAAGAAGAAAAAATCTATATAAATAAAAATGAATCGCTAAATGTGTTGCTAAGCGTAAAACTCGGAAACGGCTGGACCAATTCAGCTAATTCTTTTTTTTTTTTTCTTCAAATATTCGTCGAAGTCCGAGTAAAGTTTTTACGAGGAGAAAAATTGGGAAAAATGCCTGGAAAAACGTAAAAGCCCCATTTCTCTTTTTCCATTCATACTGTTCGTCTTTCTTTCCTTCTCCCACGTTTGCGCTTAGCGCTGTCCTCCTCTAATCCAGCGCGTATGCCAAATGTCCGTAAATCTCAATGTTATCGGTTAAAATGGGTGAATATCGGATTATGAACAAAATTTCAAGCCGCATTTGACGCCGTTAACAAAAAAAGTTTACAAAATAACTGAGTGTGAAAATGTTAATGTAATGGAATGTTACCTCAAATGCAAAATCTTCATTTCATAGAACTTATGCCATAACTCCTATTTTATATTCACTATATTTGTAATTATTTCACTGCTGGTAAAGGAACATTTCAGCTCGACGTAGATAAGTTTGTTTTTAAATTTAAATGATAAGAACATGCACTATTTGTTTCTTTTCAGTCATGTTCAGAGATTTTTTTATGTGCAGGCACGAAAAAGTCAGTCGCTGGACAACTTCTTTGCTTCTGAATTTGCATGGGGGGGGGTCAAAGCGAGGCAAATGGTCTTCAGATATGGAAGTTATTTTTAAAACAAACCCACAGTTCTTATCTCGCTTAGTTCTCAGTCTGTGACAGGAAAAATGTCTCCTTGGGCTTTGGTTTCGCGCGGGCTGGCTGACTGTCTGGCTGCCTCGACCAAAGGCCTCGACTGCCCGTACGGATCTCCCAAACATACGCTCTCCAGACAGTAGCACGCAGTGTCGTGTTTTGTTATAGTTGGAGACCTTTGTCTACCCTGATTGTGTTTAAATCTTCGCTTCTCAACAAACAAGTTCATCGATTTCTTTGGTTGATTGGTTTATTGTGTGTGTGTGCTTCCATATACAGTATACTCATTTCAAGACTCATGCCGCGTATAAGACTGGTCGAAGAACTCGAAATGCTACAAACCAAGCTAATTTTCAGTCTAATCGGACTGCACAACAACGTGAAGAGCGAAATGAAACTGAAAGGATTCGAATATCACAAGCCCGTGCAGCGCGCAGTTCAGCTAATAAACACTATCCAGGTGCTTGGGAAATTGAACCTCAAGAGACTTTCTGCTCGGAGGAAAGTAGTCGACCTAAAGCTGCTATACAAAGGAGCTAATGGTCTATTTAGGTCTCCAGATTTATACATTATCTATCAACAAGAACCTAGACATCGTAACGTTTCCTTCCTTCTGTCATGATATTTCTAATATAACTTAATTTTCCTTCTTGTTCTTTCCCGTTCTGCTCCTGTTTTTACTGTAAATGTATTTTTCTTTGTTAATATCGGTGTTTATGTAAATATGTATTATATTTGATTGTACAGTTTTTATTGTGTGTATATTTGTGTCCTATGTAAATATTTATATCTCTTTCATTTTAGATCAATATATATTGTACATAGCTCGGATCTTTGTAATTCGGCGTTATGCTATTGCTGATCCGGAATAAATAAATAAATAAATAAATAAATAAATAAATAAATAAATAAATAAATAAATAAATAAATAAATAAATAAATAAATAAATAAATAAATAAATAAATACAGTGACTACCAATGCGTTGCTATTGGATCTATGCACTCAGTTTGCCAAATTTGTAAGACATTGAAATACAAAAATGAAGCCGCTGGATTGTGTTGCACAAATGGCAGAGTGAAATTAGTGCCATTGATTCCACCACGAGATCCATTGTACTCATTGGTTTCAGGAACAGGAACAGATTCCATACATTTCCTTACAAATATCCAAAAATATAACAACTGCTTTCAAATGACTTCATTTGGGGCAACAAATGTACTTCGGGACAATTTCATGCCAACTTTCAAGGTAACATAACATTGCTTTCTTTTAACATATAACAAACAGTCTCATCCCCCATATTGCTTTGTTTATTTTATAGTTTTTGTGACAAAAATAATAAACCTGTCCTTCTTAATTTACATATTTTTGAACTCGCTGGATTTGCCACAATTGCCGCCTCACATTCTTCAATTAAAGGTCGGATCAGTCGTCATAATGTTACGAAATATCAACCAACCGCGTCTTTGTAATGGCACACGGCTAGCGGTGAAAATATTACTGAATAACGTGATCGAAGCAACCATTCTAACGGGGAAGTATAAAGCAGAAGACGTTTCGATAACACGCACCTCTATGATTCCGACTGACATACCATTTAAATTTAAAGGACTGCAGTTTCCAGTGCGGGTCGCTTTTGCTATGACCATAATTAAATCTCAGGGGCATTCATTGAGTGTTTGCAGCATTAATCTTGAACACCCATGTTTCTCGCATGGCCAATTGTATGTTGCCTGTTACCATGTTGGAAAACCATCAACTTTGTTTCTTTACGCGCCGGGTAATCAAATAAAAATTATCGTGTACCTTAAAGCTTTACAATGAAAACAATCTTCATAGTGTTCATTGGAATCGGTGTTTTCTATGATAATTATTTCCTACGAAGAAAGAGGAGTAACTTTTGCCATATTATCTTCACGCCATCAACTTATCAAATTACTTGATTTGCAACGGGGGATAATTACAGCTCTGGGAGCGATTTGAAGACCTGCTGAACAGTTCCCATCTACGTTAGCGTCAATCAGGGTTATTTCTGGGTAGTGATATGCTGTGACCTGTTTGAGCATTTCCTTATTCACAATCAATATATTAATATTGCAGGTAATGAAAACACGTTTTTCAGTAGTTTGTTACTAACTTTCGGTAGCAGTAGAAAATGAACTCATTTGATGTTGATAATGTAGTCATTTGCATAATTCTGACTTTTGCGTGCAGTACAGACTGAATTTCAGTTCGTTCCATTGTCATTTATTTCTGACAACGACGTCTGTCGGGTCAGCCAGTTACCAATAAAGAAAAATGTTACCGTGGTCACAAGAACTAGAAAAGTGTTTAACTAAAACCTGTAGAAAGAGACCAGGATAAAAATGACACGTCCGGGAAATCAGAGCCCTAGTACCAAGGAAACTAACGGACTCGATCGCAGAGAATCATAATCTTCCTGGCCTTTTCCCAATTACCTAGGATCGACACTTCATATAACCCATTTTTACGGCCGGATGGCGTTCCTGACGCAAACCCTATGTGGAGGGATGTATTCACTATTGCGCATTTCCGTGGTGGTATGCAGTATGATTTTATTTATCGTATAACTCAGTACCCGAAGTGCCCCAGGACATGCTCGGTTCGGTGTCCGGACATTTCGTACCACGGACATTCCGTACCACTTGATTTTTGAGGACATTTCGTGCCATCTAGGTCGTTATCTACCTGCGAACGGTTTTCCCGTAATCTCCAAATATTTACGCCAGGACAATCCGTACCACTTGATGTCAAATTGGAATTCCATGTCCAGGCCAGTGGGCGTAATGAGCCTGACAAACACTTTATAAATCAGAAACAAAAATAATTTACATTTGTTGAAGAAAACTTCTATACAATTTTAATAATAGTCCTTTAAACTGTACTTATAACTTACTCTTCTTTTCCTGCCGCTTCTTCCCAAGAACTGCGTCGCACATGTGGATTTGGCCCTGTTTTACGGCCGGATGCCATCCTGAAGCGAACCCTATATGGAAGGATGTAATCACTATTGCGTGTTTCTGTGGTGGTTGGTAGTGTGGTTTGTTGTCTGTATTTGAGAAGAGTATTGGGATGGACACACACACCCAGTCCCCGAGTCAGAAGAATTAATCAGAAGCGATTAAAATCCCCGACCCGGCCGGTAATCGAACCCGGTACCCTCTGAACGTACATAGGCCCTATTATCACAAGAAAGTCGAATTTTTGAAGTATAAATCCTGAAACAAAACAATGTAATAGAAATACACATCGTGTTCGGGCGCAATGTGCCTGACGAGCATAAAGATGGGTAATATTACTATTATTGTGAATATTTATAAACTCCTGCATTATTTCATTATCAAGTACGTAAAATAAAATATTCTAATGAACTGGCCGATATAGGCTTGAAGGTCAAGGAGAAATAGGATACTACTGAATATCCCGATATTTCCTGGGCTTACACCACGTTGACGAGTGGGAACTAATGAAGAGAGAAATTGGCAAAGAAACGCTACATTCAAAACTGGATAAAATTAAAACTTGATCGGTTTCATACCATCATCACCATCATCTCAGGATACAGGAAGTGATCTAGTCCCACAATGAATGCAAATTGTGGAGAACTGAAGCGGCCATTAATGCAAAAAGACGCTCAAAATGCTAGCAACACAGTTTAAGCAATGTAGAACGGAATGTTATGCCACTATTACTTAAAACTGTTAAATATACGCAGTGTATAATTGCATACATCTTTGTAGAGTCTCAGGGAAATAGGTGTTAGTTTTCATTCACAAATCCCAGAACTACAAGCGTATGAGGCAATACACTTATATAGGAATATAGGTGATAACTATAATAATTTTGTCCCTGAATAATACTACTAAATGCTGTATCCTAAATTTGGAACAGACTCGAGAATCGACCCTGAACAACCGAGCGAGAAGCTCCCAATGGTAACTCATAGACTAAGGCATGCCATATATCTATAAAGACTAAAGAGAGTAGACAAGGATATACAAAAAGCTATCCTCCAGCGTAGATTAAACAAGAGACTAGTTCCCACACATCTGAAGAAAAGAAAGTAATTGTATCAATACGAGCATGTTCAATAAATGAGATAGAATATTTCGCTCCAATCCAAAATATTGCAAATGGTCATTAGAAGATTACCCAGATGAAATCAGTCGATGGCCCTCGCGTTCCAAGCTACGCACGGTAGACGGCAAATAATTCCGAGAACAATGCATACCCCCCCCCCCTCCCGATACACAAGATAATGCCTCTCGTTATTACATTCGCTGTTCCTGAGAAAGGGCATACTTCCGGCGTCAAAATCGGAGAGCATTCTCACGGTACGTGTTCAGAAAATAAGGGCCAGTGAACCCACTTTTTTAAAAATAAGTTACACATAGATACAACAGCAGCAAGAAACGCATGAGTAATGCGAATACCCATAAGCAAAGCAACCTACACGGCGTCAATTTTCGGACGAATAATTAAAGAAAATATTTACTAATACAGGTCATCAATGTTTACTCTCAACTACTTTTGGGTAATAATCTAAAATTAACCTTCGTTTCTAGCTTAATTAAGATAAGTTCACCTTTCCACAGCCTAGCATTCTCCATACATCTCATTCTAGGTTAAAAAGTGCGTGATCACAAAAAGCTTCTTTACGTCGAAATCCATACCTTCACACACACACGTACCAAGGACGAATGATATGTAAACTGAGAAGAGCTACCGAATGCGGAAGTATTAAAATTACTATGAGGAAATAGAAATGAGAAAATTTGAGAACTATCAATTTTATTCTACTACTTCAGTGCTGAGGATTGTGTCTGTAGATGAAGACACAGTAACAGTGCCACGCCGTTTCATAGTCGCTGCCTAGCATTCGATATGGCTCGATACGAAGTCCACAAAAAGTAAAGAAATTACTATCACAGGTTGCGGAGTTTGGTCACACCAATTACCCGTAACGTCCAGAAATAAAAGCACCAATGTCCGTATAGTTTACCCGTACGAGCCGTTCGATAAAATGAAGCAACGTTTTTTCCTTGGATTTATAAGAAGAAATGACACTGTTAAAGTTGGGCAAGATGGTTAAACCATGCCTACATAGGAATTCATGACAGACTGCCACTAATTTCGAAGAAAAGCCTCCTGAGTTCACAAATCATTTAAATTCAGTAATCATTTTTTCACTACGGAGAATTTTGCTGCAAGAAGGAGGAAACACATAATTAAATAAATATATAAATCTAACATCCAAAATGCCAGTTAATTTATATTTCCATCTGAGGACAACACAACACTTATAGACATTAAACCACTGGAAGTGTTTTAAGATCTTTCAGAAATGCTTAGCTGACCAAGAGAGATCGGATAGGATAGATGAAAAGTTAGGAACCTGACAATAGTGGAAGCAATGTCAAGACTCAGCTGAAGGCCCCGTGGCCCCAACCCACGCTCCCGACTTAAAGGCCCCTTGGCCCCTTCTTTTTTTAGTTGCCTCTTACGACAGTCAGGAGATACAGTGGGTGTTATTCTACCGCTCCCACCCACAGCGGGAGGGGCGTCCGAAGAGACCTGGAGCAGGACCTTCGAGTTGACATCTCACAAGCGAATTGCGCGTCTGTGAAGATGAAGGAAGCCCTATCTACTATACGCGCACTTTTTCTTGAACCCGATTTTTACGGGGTGAGGAGCAAGGAGGGAGTGCTGCCAGTTCCGGTTATACTGCCAACTGAATGGAAATGAAATCTGAATTGAATCATTAATATGAATTTTCTAAACATATCTTACGTCAACAATTGTGTCACACATACATTATTTAACATTATATAACATTTCTCAATGAAAATCTTGTTACTAGCATGAATTATATAGTTTGGCTTTGCTGCGTAAACAACAACAGTACTAGTTTGCAAAGTGTACGCCAGATGTCGCACAGCGATAAATAAGCGATTCATAGTTTGTGTTTCAAAGGTTGCCGATATGGATGTCGAAGATAACCGAGGTCTACCGATTCAGCACTAGAGAGCTCCGGGCTCAAGAAAAGGTGCGCGTATAGTATGATGAATTGTAATGGCGAAGACAAAAAACACACACACAGAGAGAGAGAGAGAGAGAGTGTGTCCCGGAACCATCGGAATTAACCAATTGAGGTTAAAATCCCCCGACCTGGCCGGTAATCGAGTCTGGGATCTCTCTGACCCAAGGCCAGCACGCAAACTTTTTTTAAATTGCTATTTGCTTTACGTCGCACTGACACAGATAGGTCTTATGGCGATGATGGGATAGGAAAGGCCTAGGAGTTGGAAGGAAGCGGCCGTGGCCTTAATTATGGTACAGCCCAGGTATTTGCCTGGTGTGAAAATGGGAAACCACGGAAAACCATCTTCAAGGCTGCCGACAGTGGGACTCGAACCCACTATCTCCCGATTACTGGATACTGGCCGCACTTCGCTAACAATTTAGCCATGGAACCACTTAAACTCTCCATACCGTAAGTAATCGGCTCCTGGACTTTCCCTGTTTTCTACTGCATTGAAGAAAGGTATCGGACGAAAAAACTCAAATGGTGTTTAAAATAAATTCTGTCAAACAATTTTTCCGTGAAACCAACCTTAAGAGAGGTACATTGAGTTTTATGTTTCAGACTCCCTCTGAAGCCTCCATCCTCAAGGTGAATTATTCAGAACAATGTGTAGCCAAGATCCTATTCGCCCTTATGGTAAACTTAAATATCAAGTTTTATGAAAATTCACCTTCCCGTTTTTCCGTGATGCTGTAGCACACAAAAGTTCAACTGAACCCGACATACGCCATTATTTGCCCCCATCCAATATAAAAACCAAGCCACAGGATAATATTAAAAGTATACAGTCAGAACGACGATTTTATACAGTGTATAAGACAAAGAGCCAAAGAGTTGTATATATTTTGAGGCACGATTATTTCGGCCAAAACGCGATGTTCCAAGTACAAAGAACCAACAAATGCCCAGGCGCACCAGTCTCGGTAAATACCGGGCGTTACGAAAGCGTGGTAAAACTCTTACCGTGGTATTGTCACTAACCTGTTGCACCAGTGCCAATCCGCGGTTTCTAGACGCTCGTTTTTCTCGCTGTTATTCCCCTGCGAAGTAATTCAACGCAGTATTCAGAAAACAGTGATGAGTTCGAAAGTCACTTGTCTTTAATTTATCCAGAAGGCAGTGATATTTTCGACAGTCATGTGTGTCTAATGTATCCAGTTCCCAGTTGTTCAGCTTTTATCTGATATCATCAGCTGTCTTTATTTCTAGGACGAATATGATTTTTTTAATGTTATTTATTCGGGGCGTCGACCTAAGAAGTTCTTTTGCCTCTACTTTGCACCATATGTTATGAACCTGCGTGAATTTGGAAATTGCGGAGTATGTGAGGAAAGGAACATTAAGGACGACACAAACACCCAGTCCCCAGGTCAGGATTATTAATCATGTACAATTCAAAAACCCTGTCCCGGCCGGGAATCGAACCCGGGCCCGCCGGGTGACAGGCGTTGCCCCCTACACTTGAATAAAAAAGTTTTATAATCATTTTTCTCCTTGTCAGCAGCATTGTCATTTTTATAATATCTTCTAATGTTCGCTAATTATAAATTGATAATTAGCCAAATTTTGCTGGAATGTATTCATATTGCATGTCATAAACTCATTTTCAAACCAACATTCTTTCCTAATTACTCCATTCTCAATTTGAATCGCGTATCTCCCACAGCGATACATTCCATTGGCTTGACTCACATTACCATAAATCTTTTAGATTATCAAACTTTTAGGACTAATCAAAGAAGTTACGTAGCCTTGCCCAAGAAGATACAAGTTTACATCATCACCGTTATAACAACCAATACAACCGATGACAACAGGGTCTATAGTTTGGAAGTCAGCTGCAAATTATTAACCGTGATGATAGCATTAAGAAAAATAATATGGACAACAATGTGGTTATAATAGTGCCCCTGTATCTGTCGGGAGCGTAATTAGTGATTACTGTGGCAGTGGTATCGAGGATTTGTCATAAGATCTGTCTTTACTTGAAAATGAACAACAGAATGTTAGTATGGCAACCTAACTCGAAACCACTCAAATAAGGTACAGTGACAACTAGCAGTTCCCGACTGGATCCGCCCGCAATGTACAAAGTATGGTGTTGTTCGTTACTATCCTCACGGATGTATTTGCAAAGTTTCGAGTTAATGAAATAAAGCACATGATCCGCTGTGGTAACAGAATGTAATATTATGTCAACAAAACACTTGAAAATACATCACCAAAGAAATTGAATTAAACGTTCCTTGGAACAACGCTACGCGCCGAACTGTTAAAAAGTCCTTCAAAGATCTTCGTCATGGAGACAAATGTACTAACTTTTCTCAGATCTACCAATTTATGTAGTTATTACCTCAAAGGAAAGAGCTTGATCCACTGAGTGTTTTTCGACCAAAACGAACTGCGTATCTCAATTAAGACGAAAGATATGATTGCTTCAATGAGAAAAAAGTTGAAGAAATGAGACGTCATATTGAATGTGCACTCATAACTTTCCTCAGAATCAACCAATTTGAATAGTTAAGAGCTGAAATGAAAGGGTTTGATCCACTGAACGTTCTTAGGCCAAAACAAACTCCGTATCTCAATTAGAACCAAAAATATGATTGATTCAAAGAGACAAAAAAAATTGAGGAAGGCGGAATTTAAATTATTTATAGTACCTGATGACAAATCTGTGCATTAATACCCTTCAGTTAAAAAAAAAATGAAGGAAATCGACCGGATAGAATGGCCGGACTGACTGACTTTAGTTTTCATAAAAAATGTAATATATAGATACGACTTAAAGGATAAACATTCAACTGGAGTAATGATGTTAGTGACAAGTATGCAATTCTTTCTCTTAACAAGCGGAGGAAAACTGGAAGAGTTCCAGCCCTTCGACAATTAACGCTTGGACAAAAGAAATAAGAGGTAGAGGAAGGGCACGAAATGAACTTTTACCATCAATGTCGGAAGAGAAAAATAGCTGACCAAGGGAGGTCGGACAGAATATATTAAAGGAGACTGGCATACGTAAGATACCAATGCCAGACTCAGTCAAGATTCCACAGTCACCAACTCACGCTTCCAAGTTGAGTGCCCCAGGAGATTAGAAAAGTGTGTACTCGCATCCCGGCGATTATCAGCGACCCGAAGAGGATAATCAATATTTAGATATGAATGTGTTAAAAGTCCTGTTTCTAAATGTGGAGCACGCATGTGTTTACCCTCACTTCATATCCACTGCGGAAGAGGCTTAGATTTTAAGCCTCGTCTCAATATATAGGCCTACTTTCGTAGTCACTATTTTCGTACTTTGAAAGCTAACATGCCGCGGTTAGCATTCGGACGAGAGGCTAGGTTGTATGTACGTTAAACAACACAAAGAAGCAACGAAGAGGGGGCACAAATCATCAAGGAAGTCTTGAAAAGAGCTAGTGGTGTATGTATAATGAACCAGCACGCAATATGAAGCCAGAGTAAAGCTAATGGAACTTGATAGGCCTCTCAAGGCTAAAGTGAGACACTAGCAAATTAATTCGCAGCCAATTCAGTAAGAGTTCAGTAATGAAAAACATTTCCTAAAATCCCTAAAACCAAGAATTAGTAACTCCTTTCAACTTGCCATGCATGTCAGTTCCTGTTCAATATCAGCAACTCGCTCAGGTAACACGAGTATGTGCCCGTGGCCTTGCAAGAGGAAAAAAAAAAAAAAAAAAAAAAAACTCGCCAGCGTTAGAGTACCAACCGCGATTCTGATTGGAAAATTTTAGCCCAGTCTTTCTGCCAAGTAATACAGATAATATAACTGACTATCCATCTATGAAACTACGGAACAACAACAATAATCTCTATATATAAAAGAAAATATATTGACTGACTCATTCACCATCGATGGGCCAAAACAACTGGACATAAAGAAATGTTGAGGATACATTTATATTACAATGTCGGTGCTCACTAAGGTAGAATTATTGGATATCCCGTCGCTAAGGGGATGAAATTTTAAAATGAGTGTATCTATATCTCAAATATTTAGAATCTCCTTTAAAAATAAAGAAAAATCCCACTAAGATGGGTGAAAAAGGATTGAAAACGGGTTGAATGCCTTTAATGAGGATACTTATATCTCAGAAACTGAAGATATTACAGACCTGAAAATTTGTATTTGGAAACTCCTATAAAAATAACGAAACACGGTTTTTTTTGTTTTTGGAAAATCAAATTAATGGGGGTTAAACAGGAGTGTCAAATGGGGTGAATTTTTAGAAAGACTATATCTACAGTGTATCTCAGAAACTTCAGGTGTTACAGGCGTAAAAATTGATATTACCGAGCTCGATAGCTACAGTCGCTTAAGTGCGGCCAGTATCCAGTATTTGGGAGACAGTAGGTTCGAACCCCTCTGTCGGCAGCCCTGGAAATGGTTTTCCGTGGTTTCCTATTTTCACACCAGGCAAATGCCGGGGCTGTACCTTAATTAAGGCCACGGCCGCTTCCTTCCCACTCCTAGCCCTTCCCTGTCCCATCGTAACCATAAGGCCTATCTGTGTCGGTGCGACACAAAGCAACTAGCAAAAAAAAAAAAAAAAAGGTATTTGGAATCTCATGTAAAAGTAAAGAAACATAGATGATATGTTTTCAGAAACAGCACTTAAAGGGGGTGGGGAGAATTGAAAAATTAGCTGAATTATTTATATGAAGATACTATTATCTCAAAAACGAAAGATGTTGCAGACGTGAAAATTGGTATTTAGATCTCCTTTAAAAACAATAATCGTGGGTGGGCGGGGGTGAAAAGGAGTTTAATTCCTTTTATGAGGGCAGCCGTGATAAATGGTATTTAGAAGATCCTTTACTAATAAAGAAACAACTATTTTTTCCGGAGAAATTTTTTCCTTTGGAGAACTGAAAGTTAGATTACAGTAGATTCGCCTGGCATATAAATAAAAATTTTAAAACGTTTGAAATAAACGATAGGAATGGTAATGACCGTGCAATTGTTCACCTCTATAATAAGTCAATAATGCAGGGAAGTATATCATTCGTATCGCCAGAAATCCCGCGCACTTGCCTACGCGCGACAATGGTGTCGGTCACATTGTCAGCAATGACAATGGCAGCAGATGTAATTTACCGCCAAGTAGCGGTCTTGCATCTTTCTGCGGAGTCCAGAATAATAATAATAATAATAATAATAATGTTCTGGACCGTCGTCAAAATACGCGGAGCGCGCTGGAAACGGGTCCTGGCTGGGTAATGACTACGATTGCAGTCCGACCGCGAGTTCAGTACCGCCAATGCATCCAAGACACCACGCCGGATCTCCTCAAGGATTTGATCCATATTAAAAATGCTTATAGGAAAATATGGCAAAGATTTAGGGACCCAACTGACACAGGAATATCTGGAGCTAGCCCAGGAAGTACGAAATCGATTGCCGGAAAGAGATTGAAAAATGGGAGATCGCGAATTTTGGCGGATTATAGGCCTATATAAAATGTTAAGCATTCAATTATAAATTTCAGCATAATACCGTAGCGAAGCACGGGAAGGAATGGTTCAACTGGCGTTCTACGGACACTTGTTGAGGATTGACGATAACAGACTAACGAAGAGAATCTTTGAATTCTTCTGGAAAAGAGCTGATATGGTTTCGAGAAGTGAGGCTGGAATTGACTAAGATGGGGTTTACAGAAAATTATATAATGAATAGAAATGGATCTAGACTACTCATCAAAAAGCTCTGCGGTTTCCACGAGACTGGGAAAACGCTAGTGAGAAAAGGGAGATCCTATACAAAATAGAAGAAAGAAGTCGGAGAAAGGATGAAAAGATACTGGCAGAGAGAAGACTAAAAAATACTGCAAAGATTGTCAAACGTGGTTCATATACGGCCGAAACGAAAGAAAAACGTCGAATTATACTGTCGAACTTATGGCCGAATCATGGTTCACTCTTTCAGTGAAACAGAGGCGTTTTGTCACGGTAATCTAGGACAGTCTCATAGGGAACTACAGGAAGCATATTTTACAAGAGAATGTGCACGAGTGGTGGTGGTGATTATTGTGTTAAGAGGAAGTACAACTAGGCAACCATCCTCTTTATGACACTAAGAGAGAAAAATGGAAGAGATCCGGCACTTCGAAAAATGAAGACATCGGTCAAAGGAAGACAAGGGCCACGAAGGGCGTGAAAATGGAAAAACTCCCTAGGCCTCGCAACCTAATAACGTCGGGGTCGGAAAAGAACAAGAGTTGACCATGGGAGGTCGGATAGGATAGTTGAAAGTCAGGAGCCTGGCACGAGAAAGTTCAAGCAATGCCAGGAATCAGCCCAGACCCCGTTGTTGCCAACTCATGCTCCCAAGTTCAGAGACCCTTGGGGCCCTTTCAGTCTCCTCTTACGACAGGCAGGGGATACAGTGGGTGTTTTCTACCGTCCTCATCCACAGGAGAGGAATGTTTCATACGAACGTTGCCGCAGATGCACCCCGACACTACAAACCATCCATCATATGACTGGAGGCCGTCCCACGCTGGCTGGTCTGGATTAAACTAATGGCGCAGCCCAAATCCTGCAGAGGCATGAGAATCGAGCTATCAGCCAGCCAACGCACTCGAAAACGACGAGGTCAACAATGCACTGAGACAGATCTGTTGTAATTAACTAGAAAATCTTAGGAAATTGTCCTGATACTATCGTTCTAAATAAGGGTACCAATGTGGTATAGTTTTCAGACATTGTTGCCCCACTGTACCGCAACATTCAAACCACCCAGGCGGAGAAAATTAAGTTTACAGCACTGAGAGAAGAGATGAAGATACGGAGAATAAACCACACAAGAGTGAAAAGCGTGGTGCTGTCAGCGACAGGTATCGTTTTGATTTATTTTGTCGGGTAAATACCAAGAGTGACACTAGAGATCTTTTACATGCCGACAACGCAGGAGATGGAGGGCCGAATGGACATTTTTCCGCCCATCAAAAATCCTACCCCCTCTACCGGATTTGAAGCCGTTACCTTGGGACCGGAGATCCGATATTTTACCAGAAATCCACAGAGGACGCTATATTTTTCAAGTACAATAGTGAATAAGTAAAATAACCGCAATAATAACGACATGGGTTGCCTCAGAGGCCAATAATTATCAAGGTTTTCGAAACCAACACACGCATATCCCAACACAGAAAGATACACAGAAATATCCATTGATTATATCCAGAAACAAAATAGTACGGTTATTGCTTATATCACAACGAAAGTAGATGTACAAAAGCAACCGAATGCTTTCAAGAGAATATACAGTGCCTGTGCTGGTGGGAATATAGCATCCACTAGATCGACTGAATTGTATTATCCACGAACTACCATCAATGCTTAATTACTACAAACGCTCTCCCCCCATCAACGCAATTAATTGCCCACTGCAGTAAAACGCTCTTCCAAAATAAAGTCCCTTCCTTGTTTACCATCTCCGTATTAAAAATAGAAGAACAAGCAACTTTCAACAGAATATCTATCTATATAAATAAAAATGAATCGCTAAATGTGTTGCTAAGCGCAAAACTCGGGAACGGCTGGACCAATTTGGCTAATTCCTTTTTTCAAATATTCGTCGAACACCGAGTAAGGATTTTACGAAGAGAAACATTGGAAAAAATGCCTGGAAAAACGTAAAAGTCCCATTTCTCTTTTTCCATTCAAACTGTTCGTCTCTCTTTCCTTCTCCCAAGTTTGCGCTTAGCGCTGTCCTCCTCTAATCCAGCGCGTTAGCCAAATGTCCGTAAATCTCAATGTTATCGGTTAAAATGGGTGAATATCGGATTATGAACAAAATTTCAAGCCGCATTTGATGCCGTTAACAAAAACGTTTACAAAATAATTGAGTGTGAAAATGGTAATGTAATGGAATGTTACCTCAAGTGCAAAATCTTCACTGCATAGAACTTGTCATAATTCCTATGTTATATTCACTATATTTGTAATTTTTTCACTGCTGGTAAGGGAACATTTCAGCTCGACGTAGATAAGTTTGTTTTTAAATTTAAATGATAAAAACATGCACTGTTTGTGTTTCTTTTCAGTCATGTTCAGAGATTTTTATATGCAGGCACGAAAGTCAGTCTCGGACAACTTCTTTGCTACTGAATTTGCATGGGGGGGGGGGGGTGTCAAAGCGAGGCATATGGTCTTCAGATATGGCAGTCATTTTTAAAAAACCCAAAGTCCTTATCTCGCTTAATTCTCAGTTTGTGACAGGAAGAATGTCACGGGTTTTGGTTTCGCGCGGGCTGGCTGGCTAGCTACTTCGACTGCCGGTGCGGATCTCCCAAACATACGCTCTCCAGACAGTCGCATGCAGTGTCGTGTTTTGTTTTAGTTGGAGACCTTTGTCTACCCTGATTGTTTTTAAATCTTCGCTTCTCAACAAACAAGTTCATCGATTTCTTTGGTTGATTGGTTTATTGTGTGTGTGTGTGTGTGTGCTTCCATATACAGTATACTCATTTCAAGACTCTTTGCCGCCTATAAGACGCGGGCGGAGCAACTTCGGCCGGAGAACTCGAAATGTACTTTCTCTTAAAAACAATAATCACCACCATTGCTTTGTTTATTTTATAGTTTTTGTGACAGAAATAATAATCCTGTCCTTCTTAATTTACAGATTTTTGAACTCGCTGGATTTGCCACAATTGCCGCCTCACATTCTTCAATTAAAGGTCGGATCAGTCGTCATAATGTTACGAAATATCAACCAACCGCGTCTTTGTAATGGCACACGGCTAGAGGTGAAAACATTACTGAACAACGTGATCGAAGCAACCATTCTAACGGGGAAGTATAAAGCAGAAGACGTTTTGATAACACGCACCTCTATGATTCCGACTGACATACCATTTAAATTTAAACGACTCCAGTTTCCAGTGCGGGTCGCTTTTGCTATGACCATAAATAAATCCCAGGGGCATTCATTGAGTGTTTGCAGCATTAATCTTGAACACCCATGTTTCTCGCATGGCCAATTGTATGTTGCCTGTTCCCATGTTGGAAAACCACCAACTTTGTTTCTTTACGGGCCAAGTAATCAAACAAAAAATATCGTGTACCTTAAAGCTTTACAATGAAAAATATCTTCATAGTGTTCATTTGAATCAGTGGTGTCTATGTCCGACTCGTTGGCTGAATGGTCAGCGTACTGGCCTTCGGTTCAGAGGGTCCCGGGTTCGATTCCCGGCCGGGTCGGGGATTTTAACCTTCATTGGTTAACTCCAATGGCCCGGGGATTGGGTGTTTGTGCTGTCCGCAACATCCCTGCAACTCACAACCCACACATAACACTATCCTCCACCACAATAACACGCAGTTACCTACATATGGCAGATGCCGCCCACCCTCATCGGAGGGTCTGCCTTACAAGAGCCGCACCAGGCTAGAAATAGCCACACGAAATTATTATTAGTGTCTATGATAGTTATTTCCTACGAAGAAAGAGGAGTAACTTTTGCCATATTATCTTCACACCATCAACTTATCAAATTACTTGTTTTGCAATGGGGGATAATTATGGCTCTGTGAGGGATTTGAAGACCTGCTGAACAGTTCCCATCTACGTTAGCGTCAATCAGGGTTATTTCTGGGTAGTGATATACTGTGACCTGTTTGAGCATTTCCTTATTCACAATCAATATATTAATATTGCAGGTAATGAAAACACGTTTTTCCAGTAGTTTGTAGCAGTAGAAAATGAACTCATTTGATGTTGATAATTTGCATTATCCTGATTTTTGCGTGCAGTACAGACTGAATTTCAGTTCGTTCCATTGTCATTTATTTTTGACAGAACGACGTGTGTCGGGTCAGCTAATTCAAAATAAATGTCATTAAACAGCTCAGTTAAACGGATGATATATACTTGATCAATAACCAAATGAAATGCCAAAAGGAACATAATTCCAGCCCCAATAAGAATCCTCGTATGCATAGGGCTATTACGAACGAGCACGTGTTTCAGTAAAAACGAGCAAAACATTAAACAGGAAATAGGGGAGGCTGTACTGAACATTTTGAGATATGGAACCCAGGGTCTGAGATACCAGGTCAAGGAAATACGCACTTAAACATGTTGAACTATTACATAATAATGTTATTGGTTTTTCGTCCCACTAATACTCTTAACGGCTTCCGGAGACGGCGAGGTGCCGCAATTTACTCCCGCAGTTCTTTTACGTGCCAATAAATGTGTCGACACGAGGCTGACGTATTTGAGCACCTTAAAATAGCTCCGGACTGAGCCAGGATCGAATCTGCCAAGTTGGGGTCAGAAGGCCAGCGCCTCAACTGTCTGAGCCACTCGGCCGGGCTTGAACTTATTACAGTTTTTCCGGATTCTTCAGAGCTAATTTTATAAGTATTTTATTTACATTCTGTCCAAGGGGAATGGTCGGGTACGTTAACGCGCTACAGCTATGGAGCCAAGCCCTGAATTCGGGAAGCGAGAGGGTTCGAACCCCACAACAATAACACCAGGGGTAATATTCCTTTGTTAAAAAACCTTCCTTTCCTTGACTATAGTTATCACAGACGAAGTAACGATATTTCTGAGTAAGTTGAACGGTTTTCTGTCCTCTGGGACATAATACATTCCAGACGATTGTTGGAAGGTAATGAACTTTCCGTGTTCTCGCTTCGGATTAGAACAGCGAAAGACAAGACTTCTATACCCAGTCACAAGTTCGTAATACATGACAATTTCCGATACAATTTAAGGCTGAATTCATTCGCGTCAAAATATTCAAGTCGTTCAATCAAAAGCCGTCAGTGAGCAACGTAACATCAACATTTATATACACACACGGCATAATCCTCAAAACTACAAACACATCAATCAGACCGATGTTTCGCACGACCAAGTAACAAGAGGAGAGTCGACAAACGGACTGATGGATTCGCGAACATAAGAAACAAACACCACTAGAGCAGTCCAAAGGGCTTGGCTTCGTGGAGCTGAAAAGCAACGGTTGGCTGTGGTTTACGATACAGCCTTTGCAGCGGTTTTGCTACATAACGTTCTACCCAGTTCTCTTTTCTATCCCGTACTGAGATCTCATTTCATTATACCTAGACCTTCAATATCATCTCAACACAAATTCACTGTACAGCATATTTCACAATGAAATCCATCATCTCCACCGCGGATTGAAAGATTCAACCGGGCTTCACCGGGCGGAATAAAACTAATTCGAAGAGAGCCACGTCTGTCCACTAAACATTATTTTACAAAAGAATGTCAATACTATACGCAAATTGTGTACGAAAGTAATATTGTCTTCACAGGTTAAAGACATACGATAACCTCAAAATGAAATACTGAAGTTGGAACCGTTAAATCCATAAAAACAATAATTCATAAAAGTAAATTTAAAATATCTATTACGCAAGTCTCTTAATCATGCTAATTTCTCAGAATTATGTCTGCCTGAGAAGTCAATCTACTTGAAGATCTGATTGTAACACGAAGCGAAATACACTGTCGCCTAACTGATATGACATCAGAAATGGCCGGCCTCGTGGTGAACAGTAGCGGAAGCTCTGGGCTCGATTCCCGGCGAGATCAGGGATTTTTACCTGGATCCGAGGGCTGGTTCGAGGTCTATTCACCTACCTGAATACAACTGAGGAGCTATCTGATGAGATAACAGGCCCGGTCTAAAACGTCAAGAACAACGTCCGAGGGGGTTCGTCGTGCTGAACACACGATACATAGTAATCTGCCGGCCTTAGGGCTGAGCAGCGGTCGCTTGGCACACCGTGGCCCTCGAGGCTGTTGTGCCATGCAACCCCCCCCCCCTCCCCAACCGAAACATTCGATCCCAGGAGGCACGTGTGTAAACAACTTCGCTACTACGCCGGCGATCAGAATCTGAAGACTGTTGTCAGCCGTTTAAACACTTACGTAAAGGCCCTTAAATACAAATACCGATGTAGAGACAAACTGGGTGACAGGACCACCTCAAATTTTACCAGAGTTCATCAACTCTTTGAAGTTATTTCTAAAACAGTAACGGATTCCATGTTGGTAAGGTAAATATAGGTCACATGTGATATATTCATAATGTCATCGTTTGCCTTCCGTCAGTGTTCTGAGTGAAACTCCTGAATCGGGACGCTTTCGCAAACATCGTGGAAGGAAGCAATCAAGATAGGCAACATACAACTTCTCAGAACAAAAGGAATTAATAGAAGCAGATATATTCAAAATTCCATTATCGTTGAAGGTACAGAATGCAACTGCATTCTAATTTGGCCTTTTAAAATTTAACACATATCAATTGTATTTATCAGCGTAGTAAAAGGCATTTTACTTCTAAGGAATGTTTTCAAACAATACAGCATGTTTCATAGGAGCCGCACGGGTTACTAAGCCAGTGATTCCCTTGAGTGACAAAAAGCTGGATGAAAATCACGCAATATAGCCAATCCACAGCACTTATTCGAAACCTACTATCTCCGGAGATAAACGTTTTAATGGAATGTTAATTGAAAAAATTGGCTTCGAAAACACAAAAATGGTACACAAAAAAAAGCACTTAAGTACGAACCACCATTTCAGTCATGGTGCAGTACTGAAACAGAAATAAAATGTAGGCTACATAAGTCAATAGATTTGGGCTGTTTCATGCAGGCGTTTTCAAGGTCAGGATGAAAAAGATAATTATAGAAGCAATCGACAGCTGAGACGAACAAATCTAAGAACCTACCTATTATTTTCAAAATTCCATACGAGAAATAAAATCTCTGATAGATCAATGTTAATGACACAAGTTAATGGGAAAATGACCAGCCCGCTAGAATATCTGTGCTCCGGAGGTAAAGGGCAGTGTTACAAATATGCACATTTTACAGGAGAGCTAAAATAACATTTTTCAGTGTATTACTATTTGTATGATGAAAAGCTTCGTAAACTTATCTGACATACTAATAAAAATTATTTCGACTTCACAAATGTTGATAATTTCCTTCACTTGTGTTGTAGTATACTGGACTTCGTGCCTTTTACCTCAAACTGGCAAGGATATAGTGTTCTGTAACTCAGAAACGAGCGTAGAAAATACAGTAAACAAATTTCAAAATTTAGAAATAAATAGACATAGCGCCTTTTACCTCCGCTGCATAGATTTCCCATTTCGAATCATATTTTGTTAATTTCAATAATCTTAAAGAAAATTCAAAGACATAAGAGGGAGGCTGTGATTAATAAATTTAAAAAAATGCAAAATTCTGCTACTTAAATTCCCGAAATCACAATACCGAACTGAACGAACAGACTTAATGAACAAAATACACAAACAAAACTGCCTCCCAAAAATGAACCCCAGCCATCAGAATAATACTTAGCACACAAAGACAAGGAAGAATCGAAGTTAAATCACGCCCCCTCTCCAGTTATCGTTGTTAAAGACGAAGGCCTGCGTTTTTACTATTAACTTCCTTAGTATCCCATTAACTAACAGAAACCGAAATATTTTGAGTGTTGTACATCGTGTTTACCAGTTCCAAATCGTGCCTGAAAAGTGGAAAAAACTCCAAAAAGATTGGTGAATGCAAGAAACAAAAAGCGAATCATTAATGTTTGTATGCAAAACTGATTCTTCGGTCTCCTATTTATCTGCAAACATAGAAAATTAAGAAAACAGGTCCAAGGTCTCTCCGTAGTGCACAGTAAAAAAAAGTGGAAGTGAGCTGCATGTACCATTTGGACCACATACCAGCCCTCCTGCCAGTCTTAAATTTCTGGCAGTACCGGGAATCGAACCCAGGCCTCCGAGGATGGCAGCTAATAACACTAACCGTTACGCTACGCAGGAGTTCCCAGTGTAAAGGAGGAACAATACGATATGACGAGATTAGTTAATATTTACGGTGAAAATCAGTCGTCAGGAAATGCCCTGGATTTTCCCGGATGTACGAGGTGTATGCATAAGTCACTTCCGGTTTCACTAACAGATGACGTCAGCGAACAGTACGCACCATATGAATTTGACACATACATCAGTTTGTTCGTCTGACATTAACCTACCAGCACACACAAGCTGAGTCCGCCGAACACTAGCGTCTGTGTTGTATCGTTCAGTGATCATGTCGACGTTTGTGCATGAAAAAAGAACATTTGTGGCACGCATTGCTTTTCTTATTTAATCAAAAGAAAAAGACTAGAAAGTAATCGCTTGCTGGTAGAAACACATGGTGAACACACTCCATCGATTAGAACATGTGAAACATAGTTTCGACAATTTAAACGTGGCGATTTCAATGTGAAAGGCAGTGCGCTCCGGTAGACGACAAAAGTACGAAGACGAGCAATTGCAGGCGTTACTGGATAATGACCGAACTAGAACTCAACGCTATCGCCAACAAATTAATTTAAATGACACATTCATCGAAAGACGACCGGAATGGGCCAGAAAAAAGGGCAAAGTGATTTGTTACACGATGGGCCGTCTCACACAGCAAAACCAGTGAAAGACACCTTAAAATCACTTGGATGGGTCATCCTTCCCCACCCGCCGTACTACCCCGACCTGGCGCCATCTATCACCTCTTCGCGTAAAAGGGGCACACGCTCACATAACAGCACTTCTCCACCCCAACTGTCGTCGTAAGACCTACATGCGTCGGTGCTACATAAAGCCTTTACGAGGAATACATTACTCTGCAGTTTAATAAGAGTCAGCAATTTCGACGAAGTTGGAAAATGGCTCGACGAATGGTTTGCCGCGAAAGATAAGCAGTTTTTCTAACATGGTATTCATAACTTACCTGAAAGATGGGCGAAGTGTGTAGAAGCCGATGGCCAATATACCAGAGATCTTTTAGATGCCGACATCGTGCGACACGGAGTCTCGAATGGACGACTTTGCACCCTACAGAAATCCGACTAGCCTTGCAGAGTTTGAGCCCACGATCTTGGGATCCGGAGGCCAACACTGTATCCCTGATTCACGAAGAAAGCTAAATAACTATTCAACGTGAATTAATGGTCAGCAGCATAAAAGGAACTGTCGCCAGTAAATTTCCAGCGATTGAAATGCAAACGTTAGTTCCCGCGAAAACTGATAACTAAGTAGAAGAGAGCGAAAATAATAATAATAATAATACATAAATTCACCTGAACATGAGATGAGAACACAAAAATGGAGAAAAACACCCATTCTAGTGGTGTGGTGTGCCAACCGGAGAGCCGGAATACATTAGAGGCCATCACAATATAGGACAGATATAAATGCTCCACCCCCAGCGCATACAATGGCGACAGGTAGAGTAATGCATTCAGACCACACAATGACACCCCGCATACATTAGCACACTCAGGGTAGGGTACAACTGTGATGGTTTGGTTCGGTCTGCACCATTATGGCATAATCTGAAAAGCAGGCCCAAATTAATATACCGGACCAACATACGGTAAACCAGGGCTATGGCATAGGAAACAAACCAATACTGCATTACAGAAGGCAATACACAAGTTTGTTTAGTTATAAACTGCTAAAATTCAGCCGTTACCTGGAATAGATGGAAAAACTGCCTTTCTCACGCGTCACAGTATGAAAATCCAGTGTCCCGAAAAGGATAAAACGTAATAAATACACTTCACCTCGATTGGGAAGAGCAGATACAAAAGACGTCCTTCGTAGTAAAAGTATAATACGACTGGATAAAAATAGGAGATAATATCATACCGATCGTACGATTAACTGTAATTTCAATCCGATAAATGAGACTTTGCATTATGCAGAAGAAGGTAGTATTCAGACAGACGAGGAGCGTGTTTTCAACGTGAGAACAAAATTGATTTAAATGTTGTACTAGGAAGAAGACGGTAAATTAGTGTTTCTGTAGAACATTCCTACGACAAAACGAAGAGAGTTTTCTCGATTATAACTAAATTCCACTGGATCGATTAAAATACACTCAACCTGCCTCACAGGAAAAATACTATCCCCATACTCTGATGAAACTCGAAGTTCGAGTGCGGAATAAAATATTCAGTGTGATGAAATACATATCGTCGGACGAATCTAATATTAAACCTGGAACCACATATTCGTGAAACTGCTAGATAAAAACCTTCCATCACACTATGATGTGCAATGAACATCGGAGCTGATATATGTAAGTTTCAGTTCGGCAAATGATTTGAAAATGAAACAAATTACTTAAATTAAATCCACAGCTGAAACACAGTAGCTGAAGAATACGAAGACGATTTCTCTCTCTCAGTCTTTCTCAACAACAGATGGGCATGATCTAGCACCTCAGTCCTTTAAAGAACTCCTTTGATCCTAAAAAAGCGCGGCCGCGTCAGAGGTATGACCTTATGCTCACGAATGTGTTTATACCTCAACCTTCGTAAACTTAGCCAGCAGTAGTACGGCACAACAAATTCAAAGGACATTAAAAGAAAGTCGGTATGTGTCTAAATGGAACATGTTTTTGTATTAGATGACACTCATTACTGCAAGAGGCTGCTACAGAATTACTTAACTGGATGCAATCACGTTGCAGATCTGAAAACCAAAAAAGTTTTTCTGCTTAATAAAAGTTTAAGCTAATTCTGATAGACCAATATTCTGGAACAAACGGAGAACCTCAGTGTTCCAATAAATGAGTCAAGTCTTGGCAGTAAAATACTGACCAGACAAGTTGCAAGCAACTGCTTCAAAACACGTTCATTCAGTAGCCAACAGCTTGAAGAACTGAAGTGATTCTCGGTATCTACATTTATTTTGCGAGTATAGGTAAACATCTATAATTTACATCAAAAAGTAAGTTTCGAGTAAGAAACCATGAAATGTCACCGACCGAAAAGATACCAAAACAAGAACTGAAAGTGTTCAAGCTCTTTCAACCAAAAAATAACAGACATTCCCCCCCCAAGTTGGAATGCTTCACCAGGACTGGTTAGTGAGCCGTTCTGACACCACTGCAAGCTTCCTCTGAAGCACACTGTGGAGTGATGGGGCATATATAAATAAGATATACCACCATTTCAATTATGTCTTATACAACAAATATAACAGATATATACGATGTTTTAGTCAAATTCCTCCCAGATACCCCTTTTATTCCTTACTTGATATTACAGAAAGTTGTTTATTTAAAGTCCCTTGCTCTTGTTGAGCGTTTTTTGAACTGTGATAGGGATATTTTAGATTATGCATTTTAATTATTTCTGCCGGGGGTTTGCAAAAAAAACAAAAAAAAACGAAAGTTTATTCCTAGTCCTCATTTCCCTAGTACGCCTCTTCAGTGACACCTAGGCCATCTATGACAGCTAATGGTGAACCTGTTGAGGATCCAACCAGTCTTCAGGATGAATACCCAACATACACATACATTCCTTGCTCTAGTTCAAGTCTTTCAAACGGTAGGCATACCAACGGTGGTACATGATGTATTTATTATCCGGTGATATGCAACCATATGTCCAAACATTGTCCCGTTCTTCCACGGGGTCGGGTATGAAGCGAGATGAATCTTCGTAGCGAGCTTTATAACCAGATGCCCTTCCTGGCGCAGACCTCATAAGAGGAGTTTATGAGATTAAATGAATGACGTGATATATGACAGCAGGAAGGGAGAGAATGAAATCCGGTGCAGGCGCATAGCCTACTATCGTCGAATAGAACCAAGGGGTCTGCTCATGGCTTAACGTCACCATCCGACGGACGAATCACCAACAGCGCCATATGCACTCCATACGAGCACTGTGGAGAGGTTTGGAATTTAGTGTAGGCGTTTGGCACGCAATCTAGTGATCAGAAATCGTGTACCACCACCTCCCCTACCCTGCAGGCCAACATTCTGATGGTGAAATTTTTTCGACCAACGGGACTCGAACCGACAAACTACGGTGTCAGACTCAACGAGCATGGCCACCAGGCGGGCTATACGCAACGGTATGGCTGGGTGAATTATTAAAATACGAATAAAATCATGAAGAACATATCATTGAACTTCCATGTGAGACCACCGAAAAACGTATTACCTGACTCTTCTGACTTTTGGATCAAAGCACGATGTGGCTACCCCGAACTTGCCAACTGCAGTCGGGTCTTGGTGCCCGTTTCAACAACATATTTAAGTGAGCAAGGATTTTCACGACTTGCGTTCAAGGAAAAGTGCCGCAACTGACTGTGTGGCACTCGACCGAAGGGCAATACCAAACAAAATTGAACCAGATATAAATAAACTGGTTTTAGTGATGCTAGCTCAAGTATCTTAATGTTACACCTACTCCACTCACTGTCCGAAATTACTATATATAGGCCTATATTTTACTAATCACTTATCTAATAATTAACAAAGAATTCCATATTACTTTTCAGACTAAAACGCAGTCTCTTAAAAATCTGATTTCCCATATTATCTTTATAATTTAAGTACAGTGTCTTTGCTAGTGAGACCTAACGTTTACAGTGTACTACACCTTCAGGTATGGGCTAGATCAAATTTGTTACTTTCATTGACCTGTCTCAAGTCTCATCCTTAGCTTTGATGATATATGGAAGTGGCTGACGGTTGGTGCATGCATTTCAACGGACTTGACAAGATTGATAAATAAAAGCAACATCTGGTAGCGAGTAAAGCAACGGGAAATGATCTCACTCCTCGTTTCCCTACTATTCCTCTTCAGTGACCCCTAGGCCAGCTAAGACAGCTGATATAGCTGTTGAGGATCAAAATCAGCCTTCGGGCTGAATACTCGACATAAAACATTGGGGAAGTCTGCTCTAGCATCTTAAAGGTTAATTTCGCCCCAGCTATTACAAACGGCACCCATGTACGTCCTCCCTTCCTTCAGGGTACCTACTGAAAGAACTATCCGCAACATATGCTCTAGATAGCAGAAAAAGCACACACCATACCACTGCGGTGATAAGATTTATATTGCCACAGACTTATATTTAACGCACAATTATTACCTGCGAAATAATAACACAGACGTATGGTCTCTGTAACCGAAATCTTCCTGAGCTGTCGCCGCTTGGGCGACTACTAAAAAGCAGGCCATCAATTTCAACGTACCGTCCTTGCTAGCACCCGCAATCATAGTAAACAACAATGGTACAGATAACATGAATTCCATGTACACTGATGCTCCGAACGAACAGCTAACTTGTTCTGTAGCTTTGTTTACAAACCGACATGAAAGATAAGGTGTGCTATGAATGTTTACATCTTCCAAAAATTCACGAACAATCGCTTGGACAGCATACGAATCACTTGACAACAAGTACTATTAAGTGCAAGAATAAAAAAGAACATGATCATCTGACTTAAAAAATCGATAATATAGACGAAATCATAGCAGAATATTGCAAAAGAAAAACAGATTTCGATAAGCCATAGAATGTGTGTAAAGGGCGCACGACTTACCTTAAGAAAAATTAGTCTATTATACTGTAACTGAAATGGAAAACATTCGTTGCTTAACATTTGAACAACACAGACACTTTCAAAGGTAACTACATCACCTGAAATAGATACCAACTATTACAGCACACTACAATTCCGTAAAATTATCACACAACTCCCTAAACAAAATTAAAAAGCAGAATTCATAGCTCAGTAAATTAGGTATATGCCAATGAGAGTTAAATTAGCAAAAATTCAGAACAACAAGTGAGCAGAGTGAACAAAGAAAGGAGAAAACACTTAGGGAAAAGTGATGATTATCGACAGCATCAAGCAAAACACGCTTGCTGTTAGATCACGACTACCCGAATTGCATTAAGATCCCAAAAAGTCTATGAAGGACATCGCTCCGCCTCCTCTCAACACCTGGGTTGTTCGAAGTCGATAACATACTTCTTAAAAGTGAATCATAGATGCTATAAAAATGCAATCGATCTGACGACAAAATATTGTCAGATCAACAAGAAACGATCATGAAAAAATATACCACAAGAGTCGGAAGAAACAACAGTTGCTCAAGATGTCAGGTAGAAAAGGGAAAAATGTGACAAGTAGAAGCAATGGAAAAAACAGCCTACAACTCCGCCACCACTATGCGACACTCTCAAATTGAGAGCCCCCATAAGAATATGGCATGGCACAAGTCACAATGTTAAAGGATGACTATCCTATGACTCATAGCCATTGCATCCACACTCTTTTAGTAGCCCAGTAAACTAAAACCAAATTTTTGAAAAATTGAAAAGAAATAGCAAACTCGTGTGTTCTAAATAATTCACCTAACATTCTCCCATTGTCAATTTCAGCAACAGAGGTAAATGTACAATTATACTGCTTCTGCAAGTCTATTCCAATTTAATCCCAAACTTCTAAATCATAACCGAGAACAAGGTATATAAATGAAACTCTGCTACCCTCGGTTGACAAAAAGGAAGATGAAGCTGGTATATGTAACGACGAAATCCAAATAAGTTCTGTCTTACTAAGTGGTTCGGACCATAAAACAGAGTTAATTTAACACTTTGAGACACTGGCAACTAGGAGCAAACTCTCTACTGTTAGCATGTCTGCTGTATCAAATTTCTGGACACACCATACATAACTAACCGATGATACAACATAAAACCCTTTCAGACAACAACCCTTAAAGAACTGATATTAGAAACAATCCAGCTGAGTAATGACGCTGATCACCGTTACGAGAGAAAATACAGGTATTCAACCGTTGAAATCTTTAATCATAGAAGACGGAAAAAAACCCACTTCGAAGAACGAAGGTATGAAAACAAGGGAAGTGAAATAATAATAATAATTTCGTGTGGCTATTTCTAGCCGAGTGCAGCCCTTGTAAGGCAGACCCTCCGATGAGGGTGGGCGACATCTGCCATTTGTAGCTAACTGCGTGTTATTGTGGTGGAGGATAGCGTTATGTGTGGTGTGTGAGTTGCAGGGATGCTGGGGCAGCACAAACACCCAGCCCCCGGGCCAATGGAATTAACCAATTAAGATTAAAATCCCCGACCCGGCCGGTAATCGAACCCGCGACCCTCTGAACCGAAGACCAGTACGCTGACCATTCAGCCAACGAGTCGGTTGCAGGGAAGTGAAATGAAAGGCGCGAAAACCTAATAATGTTGGAAAGATAAATTGACACGCCAGGAAGTCGGATAAGAAAGCAAGGAGAGTGGCAAGCATGGGGTAGCAAAGCCAGACTTGGCTAGGAGGCCTTATGGACACTCCATACTCCAGAGTTGAGCCGATAATAAATACTCACGGACGTAAAATTTTCGGCGATTTTCTTCTAAATTCTCTCGCCCATATTTCTGGAATCTTTGGGGGCCTACAAAAATAATATAGACACCCTAGAAGTGCATGCTTATTTGCACCCCAGCATTACTGGCTTTAACAGAACCGTACGTTGGGGACACTTGTTCTCAATATTGCGCGCGCGCGCACACAAGCCACATCCCAGGGAAATTTATTGTGACCTTTGATATTTACGCGAACTGTCCACAAATGGTCATTGTTTATTGTGACAATCCAGACCAGAATTCAAAAACTATTTTACTTTTAATAGTTATTAATATCCTTAGAATATCTAAAATGCAGTAGTTAAAATTAGTCTATAATTAACTAATTTTCATCATTCAATTAGGAATACAAGAACATTTATTGATGAACAATTGTTATACAGGGTTATTCCAAATGATTGTCGGGGTTTCGTGACTTTTTTTTTTTTTGAAAACGTGGAAAACGTACTATTTTTATTGTTGCAGTAACGGTTAGACAAACTCTCAAAGTTTTGTTTTGCATTAACTGTAGTACATAAGTTACCACCAGATGGCAGTAATAGCAGTGTTTAACAAAATGGCGATTAGCGATAAGAAGAAAGCTTTTTGTACTCTTGAATTTCATCAACACCGATTCGTTACCAGAGTCCAGACCCATTTTTGAGGATGGTTGCCCAGTTGTACTTCCTCTTAAAACAATAATCACCACCACCACAGAGCCATTTTCGGACAAAATACGGGAAGGAGCCTCCTTCCGACAACTCTATTCGCAGATGGTACGCACAATTTGTGGATACAGGTTGTTTGCGCAGAGGGAAAAGCAGTGGGAGGGGGAAAGCAGGGGGTGTGAATCGGATTAGGGGCGTTTATCTCCGTAGTCCTAAGAAATCAACTGCTTTTTTTTTTTTTTGCTTTACGTCGCACCGACACACATATGTCTTATGGCGACGATGGGATGGGAAAGGCCTAGGAATGGGAAGGAAGCGGCCGTGGCCTTAAGGTACAGTCCCAGCATTTGCCTGGTGTGAAAATGGGAAACCAAGGAAAACCATCTTCAGGGCTACCGACAGTGGGGTTCGAACCCACAATCTACCGATTACTGGATACTGGCCGCACTTAAGCGACTGCAGCTATCGAAAGAAATCAACTACGAGACGTAGCAGGGAACTGCAAGTTCCTCAAAACACAGTATGGCGTGTGTTACGAAGGCGCCTAAAGGTAAAGCCACATCGCCTACAATAGGGAACATGCATGATCCGGGGTTTTAATTAAAAATATGCTCATCTGATTCAAAATTTCATGCAGAATGCAAAAATGTGATCAGAATGTACAAATAATAACTCAAAACGTGATAAAAATCTACGAAAATGTCACATCACGCAAGTACGCGATCTCATTGGTCTGACGTCATCGTACAGGTTGACTGAATTAGCAGACGAAATAACACAGTGTGCTGTGAGAAGCAGGATACACTTCGCGTATTTCTACTTTATGTTAGTGTCTAGTATGGTTAAATTCGAGGTCTATACATTGGATAATAATCTGAGTGGTATATTTTAGACTTAAAATGAATCCTGCGCAGACAGTGAGGCAGAAAACTTATAACTGGTGTAGAGTTCCGATGTGCAATAGCACATCGCATACCATACCAAACAAATTGTTTATAAATGTTCCAAAGACGCTAAAACTAGGGAGAAATGGATTTTGGCGAGCCGGAGAAATGCTGGTGATATATCGGAAAAGTCGACAGTTTATTTTTTTGAAGATTTTAACGTAAGATGAATTTGTTTGAATTTTCAAATCACTTTTCCATGTCAGCTGTTCTAGTGGTAAAACTTTGTACCGCCGAAGCGAGTACTAAATTTTAATGTATGATGCTTTATTTAAATGCTTCAATTACATCTTGGAATATGAAAGTAATAAACAGTGCATTAAATAATGCTGATTATTAAAGTATTCTCCAAACCTAACCTATGTTTTGGGTGATCCATGTCAAGATAATAAATCAAAGGGGTTATGAACCATTTTGACAGCTCTGATTCTACCAATATATCTTGGCATGGGACAGTTATGTATGTCTTTATTGAAGAGCTTCATTGGTAAAGAAATTTAGGCTATATCTAAATACTCTATAATGTAACAAAGAATAGGCGTGTACATCATGAAAGGAAACAACGTGAATTTAACAAATGTATAACTCTACACAAAACCAGTGCTTGTCTGTTGGGGTCTTATAAGTTAACAATGCTCAATTATAATAATTATCATAATATTAATGAAATAAATAACATAATTGCACACAGGTGAAAATAGTGATGTAGGTGTTTAAAATATTATCCAGCTTAGCCTAAGTTTTAGGTTATACAAGCCAAGTCAATAAACCGAACGGTAAAAATACCGCGCGAGTTGGCCGTGCGGTTAGGAGCGCGCAGCTGTGAGCTCGTATCCGGGAGATAGTGGGTTTTGAACCCCACTGCCGGCAGCCCTGAAGATGGTTTTCCGTGGTTTCCCATTTTCACACCAGGCAAATGCTGAGGCTGTACCTAAGGCCACGGCCGCTTTGTTCCCATTCCTAGGCCTTTCCTGTCCCATCGTCGCCATAAGACCTATATGTGACGGTGTGACGTAAAGCAAACAGAAAAAAAAGAAGAAAAAAAGTAAAAGTCACAGCACCCAAAGACATTCCTGTATTGAGCGAGTAAAATGTCACCAGGACACTTTTCTTTCCTGATATGCTCAGCTTGTTAGAAGCCAAATGTAATTAATGTTATTGGCTTCACGTCCCGCTAACTACTTCTACGATTTTCGGAGACGCCGATGTGCAGGAATTTAGTCCCGCAGGAGTTCTTTTACGTGCCAGTAAATCTACCGACACGGAGCTGACGTATTTGAGCACATTCAACTACCACCGGGCTGAACCAGGATCGAACCTGCCAAGTTGGGGTCAGAAGGCCAACACCTCAACAGTCTGAACCACTCAGCCCGACTTGTGAAAACTAGATGAAGTCATATTTATCTTTATCGTGTTTAACTTTTTCCCTCCACAAAGATATTTAATTCTCTATCATGGGCCCTGGAAGTGGGTAGGCCAGTTGTCCCAACCATAAATATATATTTTTTTGGGAATGATAGATTATAGCCCTATAGTACTATGATCTTTCTTTCTTTCCTTCTTTCTTTCTTTCTTAATCAGTTTATCCTTCAGGGTTGGTTTTCTCTCGGACTCAGCGAGGGATTTCACCTCTACCACTTCAAGGGCAGTGTCCTGGAACGTGAGACTTTGAGTATGGTGATGCAACTGGTGAGGAGGGCCATTACCTCGCCCAGGCGGCCTCACCTGTTATGTTTAACAGGGGCCTTGTTGGAGGATGGGAGGATCGGAAGGGATAGACAAGGAGGAGGGAAGGAAACGGCCGTGGCCTTAGGTGCCTGGAGGAGAAGTAGGAAAATACGAAAAACCACTCGAGGATGGCTGAGGTGGGATTCGAAACCCTTCTACTCAGTTGACCTCCCGAGGCTGAGTAGACTCCGTTCCAGTCCTCGTACTATTTGTTTTCAACTTCATGGCAGAGCCGGGAATCGAAACCGGGCCTCCGGGAGTGGCACACATTAACCACTACACCACAGAAGCGGACTAGTACTATAATGCTACCTAAATGTTTATGTTAGTGCTGAAATCCGATTTCTTACTTTACTAATGCTGAAAGCCCGAAAATGTAATGTTATTCCTTAATAGGGGAATCAGTCTAGAAGGAAATGTTGAAAGTGATGTGATATCTATCCAGGTTCGTTGTTATCCTAATACTATGGGTTACAATACATTGCACGTATATAAAAGACGCCACTTACAAACTTGCTTGTTATCCGCGAATTTCTGCGGCCACAAAAGTCACATTTTTCAAGAATGATGACATCTACACATGGTAGATTGTCTGACTGTGCTGTTTTGAACCTTTCTTCTGTCATTTCGAAGTTATTCGCGATCATGAATAATAAACAATCGGCTTTTAGCAACGGCTGATGCACAACGGCTGGTAGAGCTCCATGCGGTACTGGATCGTGACGTCACAGCGCGCCGCTTACGTCAGAGGCCGTTTCACTCGCCTTGCGGAAAGGCACTATTAAATATTTTTTTAATGGTAGAAAACAAGGCAACATACCACAGTGTAATACGTTTACGTACTATTTAATTGGTGTACTTTTCAAAAAAAATATTTTTGAAAATGATGCATGTTCCCAATTGCGTCAAGCTCTAACAGCTAATGACCAAGCCCTACGTTTCAACTTTTGCATGGCACTGCAGGAACGGATTGAAGAAGATGATGGTTTTCTTGACAGAGCAGTTTTCAGTGACGAAGCTACGGAGGCTCCTTCCCGTATTTTGTCCGAAAATGGCGCTGGACTCTGGTAACGGATCGGTGTTGATGAAATTCAAGAGTACAAAAAGCTTTCTCCTTATTGTTAACTGCCATTTTGTTAAACACCGCTATTACTGCCATCTGGTAGTAATTTATGTACTACAGTTGATGCAAAACAAAACTTTAGAGAGTTTGTCTAACCGTTACTGCAACAATACAAATGGTACGTTTTCCACGTTTTCAAAAAAAAATCACGAAACCCCGACAATCATTTAGAATAACCCTGCATACGAACGGATTGTAAAAACTATTAATTTAATAATTTTGGGTATACGCAATGAAGAAGGCACGTTCGCTTCTTACTATTAATGTCGGCCAATGCACAATTGTAGGTTGTTGAAAACTGGAGCAGCAGTTCTGGCAACACTGAGGACATACCGTGGTGACCCTCACTTTGGGGGTTACGTTTCCGGAGTATCTGAGGAATTTCATGGCATGTCCATGGAGTACGTTTGATTTTTTTTATTAATATTGTTTTGTTTGCTCATTTTTGTTCTCTGCGTGTATTATTTTTCTTTTCTTTTCTTTTTTCTGTACAGTATGTAGAGTTTGAAAGAGTGAATTTTGGCATGGGCTGAACATGTTATTTTTCTCATTTAAAGGATCAAATGGGTATTATTACTGTAGATCTAGAGAAAAATAATAAAGTATCAGTATCACTGAGGACATTTTTTCGTTGCCGAAATTCAGAACTGAAGAGTACTCTTTCCCTAGAGCGGTTGAGCTCGAAAAGCCTGAAGCAAGTTCAGTCAATTCGGCCTAATAGTCAATGGGAGGTGCTTATTCACTTCAGCAGTCTCAGCCGTATTCACACAGACTGAGGGAGACCGTGAGATTTATCTCCACTTGAAGCAAACATACACTGGACATCTTCATCTTCACAAATATGTACAATCGCGATCGCAAGAATTCCGGGTGGAAAAGGAAACGTTTGTGCGAAGATTTTAGCCAACCCTGAGGATGAAGAAGTCACCAAGACAACGCCACACGTGTTCGTCTTCCAGGAGGTGTGGCTTGCGACGTTGCGCATTCAGAGGCCACTCCGTTTCATTTGGAACTGGTTAAGATGTTTCTATGGTTAAACATTCTGGCTATACTAGCTTTTCCTAATCAAGGAAAACAATTAACTAATTAACTGTAATTTAATTGCCATGAAGTGTGGACGATGTAATCCATGGCATTTAATTGTTTGAACAGCGCTGACAATAACTTCACAGGAACGGTTTTCCAAACGCCCTTGCGTATCTGATAATCATAATTATTTAATGCCAGGTTATTTTTACATTGGATTTTGAGGATTATTATTATTATTATTAGTAGTAGTAGTAGTAGTAGTAGTAGTATTTAACGGGGCCTATATTGAAGAAAATAAGGGTCATTTTTTCTTCGAGTGGTTAAGCGATGCGACTTGATAATGAAGTCATAGTCGAGACCGCTAACATTTCAGCCAGACCTCGCACACAAGAATTACAAAGAAACTGGAGAATTTGACCCGCAATGAGTTGACATACAAATTACGTCTGTTGCCTTGAAGAATACATGTGGTTCCTCCCTTCTGTGTTGAGCCAATGGGACGTGTGGGCAGGCGGGGAAGCAAGTACCCTCCCCTACGCGTGTGTTTCGTTCATGCTAGATATCCTCGTACTTCCGTTTACGCCATCCACCCTCACTTTTCAGATGTGTGCATGTATTAACGTGTCTGAAGGATGTAACCAATGAGCTGCCTTTTTTTGCTTTACGTCGCACCGACACAGATATGTCTTATGGCGACGATGGGATAGGAAAGGCCTAGGAAGTGGAGGAAGCGACCGTGGCCTTAATTAAGGTACAGCCCCGGCAAATGCCTGCCGTGAAAATGGGAAACCACGGAAAACCATCTTCAGGGCTGCAGACAGTGGGGCTCGAACCCACTATCTACCGATTACTGGATACTGGCCGCACTTACGCGACTGCAGCTATCGAGCTCGGCGTGCCCAATGTGAGAGTTTAAGCAGGCACTGGGTGGTTATGAGGACTGTACTGATTTCTTGCCTGAAATGAATATTTCTAGCCACGAGATAGTAAAGATTTCGAGTGTACAATCTCAAAACCTGCTGGCGTAGATGTGCTTGCGTCTTAATAGCAATTAATTCTATTTGATAGCTTACTACTTGGTTTGTTCTACAACCTATGATTTGGAAGTAGCCGAGATTCTTCACGCGAATTAAAACCCACAAATATACAGTACATGTAATTTGATACAAGGCGTTGCATGGCCGAGGCGATAAAGGCGTGTTGGGCTCCCCAGAGGGACGTGGGTTCGATTCGTCAGGAAGTCGAAAAATTTAAGAAACTAGATTTCCACTTTCGAAGGTGCATGTGGTCCTGAGGTTTATTCAGCCTACACCAAAAATGAGTACCAGGTTAATTCCCGGGGCCAAAGGCGGCCGGGCGTAGAGCTAACCACTCTACTCCATCAAGTGCCAAGGTTACGGATAGGACCTTCCACCACTCCGAGAGCCTTCATTGCCTGTACGGAGATGATTTTTCCTTTTTTAATATAGTTTGAAACAAGACGTCGCGTGATAATTTCTTGTTTGAACAAACAGATCGCATTATGGGAAGTAGAAATTTACATACAATTGCTTGCAGGGTGAATCAAAAGTATCTCCACTTACGAAATAAAAATTTCATTCCACACAAAGCCATTGCTAACGTAACTATGCTTCTTAAAGGAATTTCCTCTGCATCATACGACACAAATAGCAACAGAAATAAAATTTATGACTTGCCTCCGCATTTCTATTGTGATGTAGTTCAGTGAAAAGGAAAGACGATAAGGAGCTATGCCAGGGTAGAGAAAAAGGAGTACAACAGAACTTGCATGCCGCATGGGAAAAAAATTAGACAATGCATTAGTCAAATACAGGAGTAACTTACAGACAAGATTACGAATGCGGAAGTTTTTAACAAACTGAAACTTAACAAAATAAAGAATTATCAATCAAAACCAACTCAAATATGTCCAATAATCGTCACAAGGGCCGTGTGTCAGGGTTTCTTTTCGAGTAAACAATGGAATAGTAGAATGAGGAGCAATTATTTATAAATAGAACATTCCAAACCTTATAATAAAATATTAGTCACATTTTACTGGAGTAGAAAAATAAACCATCAGTGCAACAAAGCAATGCCAGAATTAGAAACTATGAGCTTCGAGCAGTGAATCAATCTTTTAATGAAACTGTCCGGCTGTTTCGGTGGGTAAGAAGAAAGCTTTTGTAATACAAAGAATATCATTCTTTTTCATTTATAACACTACCGTAAATAGAAATTAAACTTAGTCGTCCTTTGAAAACTAATTTCCATGTAACACGCTACATCTCTCCTATAGTGTGGGACAATATACATTATCGACTACCTTCGAATTTTAATTTATTGCTATAAGTTATAGCCTAATTATGCAATCAACCCTAACCAAAGACAGGTGTTCTTGCAAGAAAAAACACATTATACTACGCGAAAATCTTAAACAACTTCAGAATATCAAATACTTTATCTAAACACATCATGATGGAAATACGACGAACTGAAACGCAATTACTGATCTCAAAAATTAGGAAAAACACTACATTTAATAGTGTTTAAGGCTAACTGAAGACATGCGCTTCAATGTTTCTAGTCGTCACAGGGAGAAGCGAAGATAATGTTAAACCAACACGTAATCACACGGTGTAGGGGGGCAAAGCGTCCGTCTGTCACCCGGCGGCCCCGGGTTCGATTCCCAGCCGGGTCAGGGGTCTTTAATTGTAAATGATTTATATCCCTCACTTGGGGACTGGGTGTTTGTGTCGTCAACACTCGACACTTCCGCAATTCCAATCACACACAGGTTCATAGGGGCAAAAGATCTCTACAGGTCGACGCCCCGAACAAATAGCATTTTTTTTAAAACGTAATCACCGGAGATCAGTACTAACAATAAACCTAACAATAAACATTAGCACCTCAAATTGGTGAATTACACTAATGATAGGATAAACAACAGGACCATCAAAGGAGCTCACATATTACCACGCAGCTAATTAAATCACAGCATAGTCAAACACAAACGTATCCGCCCAAGTGTACATGGTAGGTATATGACAGGTAGGGAAGTATTTTGTCTTGTCCACTTCGATAACAGAAGGCTTCTGATCACACCCCCACCTCCATCTTATAAAGAACAATCCTGATCTCCAGAGTTATTTTATCGTTCAGGAACGTAGATCTATCTACTTCAGCTACGTCTTCCAAGTTTTCTCTTTATCAGCTTAGAGGACTGTACTGAGTTTTGCAAGACCAGGAAAGGGAAATAGCAGCGCATGCATTATTGCACTGCTCATGAACATAATGATGTGGCTCAGCCTGTAAAAAACATAGTCGGCTCTCTGAACCCAAGTTGGCGGGATCATTCCTGGCTCAGTCCAGTAGCATTATTATTACACCTAAGGGGAAAATACATCGGGAAAGATCCTGACAGAGGCACCTGTTATGACCATAAGCAGTACGAGCGGACCTTAAATATCATTATATACTGAAGATGTGTGGTCCTAAGAGTGGAGATGAACAGGGTACCCAAAATAATTTTAACACCTTGTATGTATGTATTCTCTTCAGTATGAATTACTACTTCCTCTAACATGCTCAATTTCAACACGTTATTCCGATCACTTATATTCCGTACGCCAATGAATTGTACAACATGTGGAAACATGACAAATTATGGCGGACAAGAGGAAATATTTCTCGTCGGCAAGCCACTTGATATTGTGCCTAGAAGAATGAAATTCATATTACTACTGTAACATAATGCCCCTCTCCACAGCCTAAAGATGAAACAAATTATAGCCCAATACCACACTTCATCTAAAAACTGTTTGTTAGGGCACTCTTATACTGATAGCCTCAAATATAAGCAGAATATTCTTCTTAGCCTTTGACACCCGAAAGTTAACCAGCTTTGGACGTGCAAGTTCATTAATCTTCAATGAGATCAATGAAAGCCATGGTAGGCAATATACGTCACGAATAAATTTGCACAATGAACTTAAACCTTGGTACTACTTTATTATATAAATGTACATAATGCAACATCTGGACTGTACTGGACTACTGTAATAATGACAGAAAGGCTGCTAATGTTTCTACACTAGGAAGAAAAGATCAAATTGTTCTTCAATGCTATCAAATGAAATACAAATCTCAAAATTATGATTAATTACTAACAACAATTAATCTATCTACTTATTTACATATCATTACTAACTTATATGGAGGTGCACTAATTTTTCTTCAAATTCCTGTATACTGTAAAATGTAAATTCTGTTTACCTCACTCAGAATTCGCAGAACAAAGCTTGCAAGATATTTTGTGATTAGAAGAACATACTATTACCTACTTTGTTGGTCCATACACTACAGACAATGGACACCTGCTTAGACTTTTTTTTTGCTAGGGGCTTTACGTCGCACCGACACAGATAGGTCTTATGGCGACGATGGGATAGGACTAGGAGTTGGAAGGCAGCGGCCGTGGCCTTAATTAAGGTACAGCCCCAGCATTTGCCTGGTGTGAAAATGGGAAACCACGGAAAACCATCTTCAGGGCTGCCGACAGTGGGATTTGAACCCACCTATCTCCCGGATGCAAGCTAGACTTAATTTAAACCAAATTATCTGACTAGTCAAACATGAAGTGTTACCATACACATGTTATTAAATGTAAGCTTCTACAGTATCAGATCAAGATTTACATAATAGCCATGTTAATTTGCATGTTTTCAGAAATTATTTTATAAAAATGCACCATTATGGGAAAGTCATTAAAATATGTTTGGGATAATTAGCAGTTCAGTTACTTTCTACAGCACAGATAACGTTTCAATGAATCCTCATCCATTGCCACATACTACCTGCTACTGTTCTGATTATTCTGATAAACATGCCATTCAAACTACAATTTTCAGAATTTTTTTTAATAAAGGAAGGTTTTAAACCCTTGATCAATTCACCACCACTTCGATTTGAATAATTTCCAATACATTAATTATACTTATGAATAGTATGCTATCAAGAAAAACACAAAATCATTATATATTTAATTCAGAACAGGAGGAAAGTTCAAATACCTGCATCCTATGCAATGATCTTCAGTACATTCAGTCAATAACATTATACTTGATCTAATGGAAACAGTGCTACCATAATGCTCATGATATCCTATAGCAACTAGTTCCATCCCCAGGACAACTGAACGGCTGTTCGCCATTTCAAGGACACAGGCTGAGGGAAGAACTCTGCCTTAGTGTGTGATAAAACTCTGATGTCAGTGAAGAGATAATCGGTGGCGGTAAAACCAGGCCGTTACACTGTATGGTATTTACAGGGGCTTTTGGAGCAGTAGGATCAGTGGGTTCAGCACTACTGCCCGGGGAATGCCTAAATGCAGTAATGTTCTTCATGGAGGATACTCTCAAATCGTTCTTCAGGGACACTAAGTCTACATTATTGGAAACCCCTTTTACTTTAGAGCCAGATATCTGGGGCAACATAAAATGCAGTAACCTTAACATTGTCTTTACAGATGAAAAAGAACTTACTAGAAAGACATTCTATGCCTGAAATGTTGCAACTACAGTACCATACCTAGAAAACAGATTGTTCATGAGATTGAACACTGAACTACTTTTTTTAAAGAAACCTAACATACATGCAAAGATTTCTAAAAATAAAGCAGTGTAGCAGATGATACTTGATGGGAACAGCAGGGGTGCCTGAAGAAATGCAAAATTCAGATAGATCAAAAGTATGAAACAATAGATCTCCCACGTGCTTTCAGACCAGAGTATAAATAAGACTATTATTACAACGTGCAAACAAACTGCCAATCTTGTATGACTAAACACCCAAGTGGAGAAGATAAAACGCTGCTAACAACATGCAAGAGTAGTTTCAACAGGTTTACATTAGCTGTTGAAATTACAAACAAATCCCAAAAATATAGAAAGCAAGTGATAGCCATGCTGAAGCCTGGGAAAGATCAATCAGACCCTACGAGTCATTGTCAACATCATGACTAAGCTATCTACTGTTATGGCAAAAGTAAACATGCATAAATGCGAAAGCCAAGTTTTGCAAGTCTGAAGAGGAGCAGACAAAACATCTTAAGAAAATTAAACTATGTCAATTCGTCAGTCCGCACAAAATCGTAACCATTTTCATCCACGGCTGTGTACTGTCCAGTCGTAATTTCAGAATAATGTCATGGCAATTAATAGTAGTACAGTACATAAGTGGTACAAGTTGTTTCCAACTTCCATAAAGAAGCAAACTGGACCAAAATTGACTGTATACATCAGAAAAAAACAGGGGAATTATGAGGTGGGATGAAGAGAATAGCCAGTATGAGAGTAAGAGACTATAAATCTATAAAAACAATAATAAGATCACCTCCATATCAGTGATCACAGTGATTCCTAAACATCAAAAAAGTGCCAGAAGGGAAATAATACAGTCCTGTAAAGAAGTATCAAAATGAGATGTCAAAGTAATGAAGAGAAAGCCTAAAGGTTAACACTATTTAAAAACCACAATGGATGACCCTTCTTTGTTTCCAGGATCTCTTTTAGTGCACAGAGCCATCACAGTAAGAGAAGCAGATGGAACATATTCAGGACGACTACACAGTGCTATCAGTAAATGTCGTATTATGAAGGTACTTTATTAGCAAAGACTTACAAGAATAAAAATTTGAAGTGCCCATATCAGAAATGTATGCATGTAGCCTATTACGATGAAATTTGAATAAAATACAGGTATTTCAGAGACACATATTAAGATTAGGCCTACTACATGCACTGAAATCCAGCAAGATGATTGATGAAAACAAGAACACACATCACTAGAGCCTGGATAATATGTAATTACATATTGTTCCCCTATATGTAGCTACAAGAAAAACTAAAATGTTGGCAAATCACACTAAAAGGACCATTATTCCAGGAGTCACATATTTTTACATATTATGGTGCATAATAAATATTTTGATAAATATTGCTTATTTTAAATACTTTGAAGGATTTCAAAGAAAACACTTCTTTTTTTCACTAATTTTACATCGATTTAAGTTTTTTAATTAAACACTTGAAAATGCATTAAAAAGCCTATATGTCTCCAACATCTAAAAATAATTTATAAAAATGAGGTATTCTGTCAAAGAATCACATCCCTTAACTATGTTGACGGTGCAAGACTTGGATGTCTCGAACTGTGTCTTCCCTTGCACAAACTTTGTCACATTGTTCTCTCAGATTTAGCAACTTCATTTGTGATCCCTTCGCCAGTCCTCTGTTTAATGCCATATGTCAAAAGCGCCTTTTCTTCTTTCTTTCCTTTTTCTTCGGTTATTGCCCATCCTTTTACTCCATAGAAAAGTCTTAAGAAACATCTTTCTAATAAGCATATTTGTGTTTGACGAGATCAAATTTCTTCTCTCTTAAGAAGGACCTTCCTTACTTGAGATAGTCTACAACTAAATTTCTTTGCCGGGCAATTTGAAATACATGCGAAATTGTATGGTCTTTTTCTACATATAAGAACATCCTAACGCACAGAAGGTATTCGATGACCGCACAAAATTTGGATAACTATTTAGTTATAAATTGTGCCTCCAAATGAAATTTAGAGGTTGAATAACATCTGCACTTTTAACTTTCTTTTGTTTTGTTTCCTTTTCGGTGTACAAGAATAGCCTACATCAAATAAAGCTTAGATATTAAGTTACATATTTTGCTACATATTTTGTCAATTTTAACTTCATAGGCCTATTTGTCATTTTTATAATACATATAATCCGGGCTCTACTTATCACTGAAAAAAAGAAGCCTGCGAGCCTAGTATTGCAAAGCGACTACCTTTCTGAAACCTTAACAAAGACTAAATATTTGACATATTCAAAACCCATGACTGAACGTGATAGAATTACCACGTCACATAGTTTTCAGATTTCATTATCGTTCAGTCTATATTATGAATTATAAATCAATAGTAAAACTGAAAATTCTATGCGTCTCTAACCTACATATATTCTAATCAGGTTGTAATATTCATGCTATGGTGGTTGTTGTCCCCCCCCCCCCCCCCCTACTATTTGTACCACTAACATCTCCATCCAAAACAAAATTCTGGATGTCAAGATGTGTCCTGTCAATCTGTATCGTGATTGACCTGTCTAAGGCATTTGATAGGGTAGATCATGGGAGACTACTGGCAAAAATGAGTGCAATTGGACTTGACAAAAAGAGTGACTGAATGGGTGGCTCTGTTTCTAGAAAATAGAACTTAGAGAATTAGAGTAGGTGAAGCTTTATCTGTCCCTGTAATAATTAAGAGGGGAATTCCTCAAGGAAGTATTACTGGACCTTTGTGTTTTCTTATATATATAAATGATATGAGTAAAGGAGTGGAATCAGAGGTAAGGCTTTTTGCAGATGATATTATTCTGTAAGTTACAAGATTGTGAGCAACTACAAGATGACCTTGATAATGTCGTGAGATGGACAGTAGGCAATGGTATGATGATGAACAGGGATAAAAGTCAAGTTGTGAGTTTCACAAATAGGAAAAGTCCTCTCAGTTTTAATTACTGCATTGATGGGGTGAAAGTTCCCTTTGGGGATCATTGTAAATACCTAGGTATTAATATAAGGAAAGATCTTCATTGGGGTAATCACATAAATATGATTGTAAATAAAGATTACAGATCTTTGCACATGGTTATGAGGGTATTTAGGAGTTGTAGGAAGGATGTAAAGGAGAGAGCATATTTGTCTCTGATGGGACCCCAACTAGAGTATGGTTCCAGGATTACTTTATTCAGGAACTGGAAAAAATCCAAAGAAAAGCAGCTCGATTTGTTCTGGGCAATTTCCGACAAAAGAGTAGTTTTTTTTTAAACATTAATTTATTGAAACCACCTACTCAATACTGGTTGAGTCTTTATGACTATAACAATGTCATTACATTAAGTTTGAGTATGCTACATGTTTCGCCTGGCATTGCAGGCATCATCAGCCATTAATTCTATCTCCAAGTCAAAGCTCTGAGTGGATGCTATTTTAGGATTAATCATACTCAATATTATTTATATAACAGTGCAAAGGAGTAATCAAGCTGTCTATGTTTTAAAGTTCTAATGTGACATTCTACTCTTGTTCACATTTAATGGAAATATATTGAATGTTAACTTTCATAATGTCGGTAATGAGAACGGCTTGATGCAATTGGGATTAATCATCTGTACATTTTTACAACTTATTGGAGATTAACATGTGCTAGAACTATTCTTAAAAACTATTTTTACACAATTTACGTAATATATTCAAACTTATGGTACATTTTGGAACTGAACTGGTCGAACTTGCCTTGAAGTTTCAATGGGATGTCTTACTCATATCCTGTTAAATGAAGAACCGGAAAATGCTGATACTGGGATGACATTGTAGTCTACTGAAGTCATAGCATTTAAATATTCTTTTTATATTTGCAGGACATTGAAACATGTTCAGCTTATATGGTTTTTTGGGGAGGTCTAAATATTCTATAGATCAGCATCACTTCTTAGAAGAATGAGCATCAATATTTAGGTGCCTTATAGTGGAATGGCAAGGATGCTGTTGGAGACTTAGGGGTATGTTCCGAGCTGTCGGTGGAGAGATGGCGTGGGAGGACATCAGTAGACAAATCAGTTCGAGTGGTGACTTTAAAAGTAGCAAAGATCACAATATGAAGATGGCTGATTTATTTTCGTTAATAGCCTATTCTTTCAGTCCAAAGCTATTAACTATTTGGGGGGACACCCTAAATGTCCCATCTGCAAATTATCTTTAACTACAAGATATACTGGTATTCTTGACTTGCAAATATAAATTTAAGGAACTATTTTAATTTTAACCTTTGTGCTGGAAATAGCTATTATTTATAAACATACAAGCACTATGTAGGCCCACCATGCAAGTTACATCAAAAAGGACAAACATACAAGATTCGCCTTTATATGAACAAATTTTACAGATCACAATATGAAGATAAAGTCAGAATCCAGATAATAAACTGGCAAACATATTCATTTATATGAAGAGGAATTAGGGATGGGTATAATTTATCAAGAGAGATGTTTGAAAAAATTCCATGTTCTTTGAAATTCTAGACTAGGTAAATAACTAATAGGTAATCTGCCACCTGGGCAACAGCCCTAAGTGTAGATCACTGATTGATATATTTTCAGAACTTACAATTGGTTAATGAACCTTGTCTTGGATTAAGCGACTCTTCTGCCAGTTCTTTCTCATGTAATGATTTAGTTTGTCTTACTACCCCAATGGCACAAGTAGCAAAATTTTGTATAGCCAAGCTGTAAATCAAGAAAAATTTTTCAAATCTCCACACATCTGCCAAGAATATGGATAGCAAGATCCATTCTCCTAACTTTCCTTCATAAGAACTGCATGGGCGACATGAATGGATGCATCTTTGTTTTCGGTAAGTAAAAGCACTCCTTCCAAACTTGTATTTGAGGAGTTTATGAACAAACACCAATCTTCAGGTTTATGCTCAACACCCAGCAACTCCCAGGCAACAAAAAATCAACATAGCAGGATAATAGAAAACAAACTCAAATTCCTATTGACACAGGCAAAAGAAAATTACTTTGGCGTTATCTGCAGCACCTTCCAGCGAGTAATACTGCTTCCCTTTAACATAAACCAAGAATTGTAAACTGTAAATTTTCAATACAGACCAAAAATGAGATTTATAACATGTAATAAACCAAGATTCCGAACCAAATCCCCTAGATCATCCTGGTTAAAATAGTGAGATTCATCTGTAGTAATATCTTCCACAAAATCCAATCATTCCATAATTCATTCTGAACCTGGAAAACATTTTCAGTTCCTTCAGTCAATGTAATATCATCTCACGGAGTTCGTATGAGCAGTCCTGGTCCATGAAGAACTGTCTGAATTGCCGATTCTATAGATGTATGTTTACCACTGTATCTGGCCTTTGAACTTATTCCAGATATCTTTGATAAGCAGAAGTAGCAGCCTGTCAAATGATCCTTAGGTTCGCACCATACCACAGGGAATGCAAAAGGCATATGACAACACGATCCTTTTAATCAGGCAGTTAGTGACAGCCTAACTTATACACTGGACACAACAGATTTTTTTTCACAATTTGCTTTAGATCGTACTGGCACAGATAGGTCATTCGGCGACTCCTAACTAGAGAAGTAAAATATTGTTGCTGCACTTTTAAAGAGATCTCACCACAAATGAAGAAGTTGTTTATAACATTAACACAATTTTGTTTCTGATATACTGTACACTACTGTTTATAATACTCTATATATTTCAACTTCTATCACATTTCAATTTACAAGTGAAGAAAACATATGATTAGCTGCTTTCATTAAAGAAACCTTCTCTTCATCTAGGAACTCAGTTTCATGAGGAAAATGTAGGCTAAATGTTGTCATTCCTGACAACAATCACTAACAGTTATAAGTTGACACAATGACAGAACAAAATATTTACACTGAATAGTCTTTTAATCAGCATGTTAAAGACTACAAATGCTAATTAACAGGAAAAAATTGGTTTTTATAATACAACAAAAATGATCAGTGACAACGTTCCAGTTAACATTTTCATTTTTGCAATCAACATATGAAATATATAAGAAACAGTCAAATTCATTGTTGACCAGTGTTACGATTATTACAGTATTATATGATAATAAAACAGCTGATTATAGTACCATCACCTTCATTATAGACTACTTTGCCTTTCAGTCTGCAAGCCACCGTGATACTCTCCACAATACTTTATTTGCAGTCTCCTTTAGTTCCACAGCTATTATCTTCAAAATCAATCAAAACCAGTCTAAACATTGTTGCCTCTAACTCTACTTCCCTTGTCCTCCATGGCCATTATAACTCTCAGGTAAACTATCCTTCATTCACCTGACATGACCCCACCACTAAGTCTGATTTATGCACATTCATCTATTGAGTTCATTCCTAACTCAGATTTATCTCCATACTCCAAGTACCCTCCTGGTCCGACTCGTTGGCTGAATGGTCAGCGTACTGGCCTTCGGTTCAGAGGGTCCCGGGTTCGATTCCCGGCCGGGTCGGGGATTTTAATCGCTTATGATTAATTCTTCTGGCTCGGGGACTGGGTGTATATGTCCGTCCCAACACTCTCCTCATCATATTCAGACAACACACTACACTACCAACCACCACAGAAACACGCAATAGTGCTTACATCCCTCCATAGAGGGTTGGCGTCAGGAAGGGCATCCGGCCGTAAAAACAGGGCCAAATCCACATGTGCGACGCAGTTCGCACCCGCGACCCCACAGGTGTGGGAAAAAGCGGCAGGAAAAGAAGAAAAGAAAGACTCCAAGTACCCTCCTGCCACCTGTTTGTACCACCATTCTCCCTACTTTGAAGTACTTCAATTATTATTTAGTTATTTTTCCAGGTTGAACCGTGTTATTGTTTTCTGAACATCTCATACAGTTTGCTGACGTTTCGAATACATAACAGTATTCTTTGTCAAGGAGACTGAAAGATCCCTACTCGATCCGAGGTAATCAGTCTCCCAGGCAGCAATCAAGAAAACATGGACCAACCCAAAAAAAGAACTAATAAATTCTACACACCATGGAAGCATCACTTCTAAGAAACTTCAATTACTGGACAGAGGTACGCAGCTAGACTGTCATGAACTCTACCCACGTCAAAAATTTGTTGCTACTTGTTCCTTGGGCCTGGACCCAGTATCTTACCGATGCTTGTGTTGAACAATGTGATATACGCGTCTGGGTTTAGTGTTCTAAATTATGAAGTTTAACATTCTCAAGATAGATGGTGCATGTTTTGTTTGATATAGGCCTAATCATGCTTAATTACTAAGCCAATAGTTTCTTTTGAAAGCAATAAAAAAAATTGTATTCAACATGTCATTTCACTGAAAATCTAATGAACTATACACAGTATGTCTATTAGTGTCCTACCATAAAGTAAGTTCATTATGCACAGTAATTACCTCTTACTCCTATTGTAATAAGTACTGTAGCATGAAGGCGATTAAGAGGGGGAAAGAAAATCTGGGGGATTATCATTCCTCAACATGTAAAATTCACTGCCAGGAAGTAAACCAGCCAAATTCCTCATACCATACAGGTTATGAGATAAAACTGGATAAAGATGAACACATTAGAAGTTACACACCTCCACTAATTCACAACCCTGAGCAGAATGAACTTGGCACAGAAATTAGGTAAAAATATAGGTTTTTGGCATGGTAATTTGAAAAAATAAAAAGCAAAAATCTAAATAACTACCTGGGAAATTTGTATGAATAAGTATTGTGATTTTCATAATGCATTCATATGTGCAAATCTAACATCTTAATCAACAGGACCGTACAGAAAAATACAATCATTGTAAGAGACGACTGCTGCACGGCCTGTCATCCAAACGAGGGGTGTTCTACAGGGTGACCCGATTAGTCTGTTCTCATTTAATCTGATTACTTCAGACGTTGCGGAAGTACATAATGGATTTGAAAAACAAATATCTCTACATGCCTATGCAGATGACATGGCGCTCGGCTCTTTGAATTTTGAAGACTTACAGAAATGCTGTGATCTACTGGTATGCTGGGCAAAAAAAGAAACAAATTCCACCTGAACATGGACAACACAGTCGGCATGATATTTAGGACGGGTGGCAGAGTTGCCGCTACATACCAACTGACTTATGAACAAGACCCGTTACAAATATTAACGATTTCATCTATCATGATAAAACCTTGCAGACCTCCAGAAAACTTCATGAAACATGTAATAAGGAGGGCAACAGTAGCAGCAATAGCAATGACCGACATCAAACTGCTACAACGGCTATCAACTGAAGATTAAATCCCGTAGCTACTTACAGGATACAACTCATTTGGCCCTCATCACCAAAAGCAACAGAAAAAAGTAGGGCAACTTTTCTGAAGATGATTTCATGAATTAGCCAGGGACTCCTTTTATAGAAAGGATGTTAGACTACATATGTGCCTACCATCCACAGCTGACTACAAAGACCTGGTAACAGAGCTACAAGCTAAGGAGATAGTAATAGACCCAAATTCTATGCAACAGAATCCATGACATCTTCAAATTGGAAAGCAGACTCTGACATAAGGTAGCTTGTTTTTCAGTGCACGGCTTTCAATTTCGAGCGTGTAAAATCAAAGCCTTCTATGAGCCAGCCTTGGACTGCATCTGTGACCTATATCATGCGGAAACCTGTAATAAGAGACAGGGGTATCTTCATGACAGTGAATAAGCTTTTTATTTTCACTGTATTTTGGATCAATAGCTATTAGCTGTAATAAAACTATTATAATCAACAGGAATATCTTAATGCAGGAATTACCTGCACCCACTCATAAGAAACTTAGTATCGAACAACTGGACAGGAATACGTGATGGCATCAGTAAATCAAATCGCTTAGCACAGACTGCAGATATATTGCAGGGTGATCCTCCAAGCACACTGCTGTTCATACTTGCTACATTATAGATGCAAGAGAATAGGAAATCTTGATGATTTTCATGTACACTGATGATATGGTACGAACTTCACCCTCAGAGACAGACTTGCTCTCTGCTTTTGACCGAGTGACAGAATGGGGATGAAAGAACAACTTGAGACTAAACACGAACAATCATCTCGAAAACTATTAGAAAATGGGGGGGGGCATGGAATATTTCAAATCGTAAGACAGATAGCTAAGATCAATAACTAATTTTAAATATCTAGGAGCCACTCTTCAGACATGAGGAAATATACTTGTGCTCCGTGTCAATGATTGGTAAACATTGCCTTGAAAACGGTACCGATATCATGCATCCAAACAACCTACAACAATCAATAGCAACTTATGGATTAGGAAACATTTGGTTCCATCCAAGCAGGAGACAACTGGAAATGAGAGAGAGAAATAAAAGGCAACATTCCTAAAGAGAGCATTCTGTTTATCAAAGTAAGTTCACTCCCTCTCAGCTAGTACCTATATGAACTGAAAAGAGAGATGTTCTACTTGAAAGAACTCAGATTACAATTGTGCCTGTCATTTACACTGGCATATGTGAAACTTCTACAAGAACTTCATCTAAAGAATGACAGTATTAGGGAGGAGTTCTAAACTAGTCATGCCATGATCAACAGAAAATGGACACTAGGTGGCTACACAATGAAGCATGTCATCACAAGACTCTCTGAGCACAGATTCAATCACAAACTGTGTCAGACTGAACGTTTTCATCCCTATACGTATTAAGCTGTCAGAATCACTGTGAGAGATACTATGTTCTGAAATTTAAATGTGGTACAAAATCTCTTCAATTTTGTACTGGAGAATGAGTTGTATGGCCATTTGGCTGCAACTAATCTCTTATTAAATCTAACATAATGAAGCCAATACGATGTATAGGTTCACTGTGCATAATATGTCATGAACACAGCCAAATTTCCATGTACTGGAACACACAAATATATAAGCACTGTACAACAAACACAATTTTTGAACACAGGGATATGCGAGGACATAAGGACATTTCCATCCAAGCTAAGAAACTGGCTATAATTAGGAAAGATGGTACCCGATAGAGAATTTCTGAACTTAGAACAGCATAACTGATAATACCCAGGTGGAAAATAGTCAACTGTTTAGTTCAAGAACTTCATAATGTTTGATCCTACATAAAATTGCAGCAGGTGCTATTGTAGGAAATTCCTTCTATCCACAGCCTACTGTTAATCTATGAGAAAGGCGAAGGCCTCGGAACTGAGAGTAAAGCTCCTTGGAGAGAGTACAATACTTCAGATAGAGAATGGAAAACAAGAGCTACAAAATCAAGATGCACAAGAGGGAATGAAACTAAGCTACCAAAAAAGAGAGATCAAGATACTGCAAAAATCACCAGTTGGGAAAATAATCCATTCCAAATATGGTTAAGTAACAGCTACTACATTACAATCACACCTCTTCATACTAGCCGTTGGAAGCAAGATAGAAAACAAATGAAAAATTAAAATAATTTAACATCTGCTACAAATATAGTAGGACTAACTGAATTGCTGATCAACAATAGCAGGTTATTTAATATAATAGATGTATTGCAGCCAATGGCCAATAAATACATATACAAATTATTCTTCACTATATCTCACTATAGATTTTGTTCGTTTCAAGCAGTCCTTCCTGTAGGTGATATCTCCCACATTGTTTACCACAAAGTTTACAAAAGCAGTGTTCATCCGGTGAATGAAAGGACTTTATTTTACATATACGATGATGAAATCCATGCAGAGCAAACCGAGTCACTGTGTGCCTAAGAGCGTAGTAGGTTTGAGTCCATTCCTTATTTATCATTGCGTCGGTCCAACTACCCAGATATTGGCCATCAGCTGAAAGTAGGCCTAAAACCTAACCAAAGATAAATAATAACAGCAGAGGTCTTTTTCTACCCCTTTTAATATGAACAAGATTTCAACTAAAACTCAGCATGTAAATAAACCCACATGGTACAGCGACAGTCTATTTTATAAACAAATCGCTACATTTATAATAAATCCAATCAAAGAGAATAAATCAGAATAACCGATACTGTCATATTCCTTCTCGTGGAAATGAATGTGAATTACCGGTACATCATTATGATTCAGTCATAGCGCAATAGACGGGTATATCTTTTCATTTTCTCATAAAAACCTGATCTGAAAATGATTAAGTGACGGAAGGCATGAATTTACAATGCATTAATCAATAGAGAGCTGCGGCAGTATTTCAATGAACGATTACATCACGGCGCGTTAACCTTTCAGTAACTTCACACCAGCTCTCGAACCAACGGTTCAATTTACTTTGCATCATACGGCAATCAATGCTTATTAGGAGAAAAATAAAATTTCCTGAATGTCATCATGCACGAAACCCTATAAAATGGTATTAGACTGACTATGTGTTTCTCCAACATAACCAAGATATTCGGTATGTTAAATTCCAATTACACGAAACCAATTCCATAAAATATATTAACATCTAAGCCTACCAACTAAACAAGCGACGAAACAGGCTTAGCTCGACAAGTTATTTTAATAAATAGAAAAATACGTAATATTTATTGCAATCTTTAGGCATTCTATGTGAATCATCCAACGCTATAGTGATTCAAGAGCGACAAACGACAATCGAATGTTTCGATATATATCGAAGTGTGCTCCTGACGCCAATGTGATGTGAGGCTAACAACACAGATTTGTACATTAAATAAGTTAACTTATGTGAAACATATTGTGTTCGATATCATGCACCTTACTTAGCACATAGAACTTGCTCAGTATATTAATAATGGGTGTTCCTTACCTTGATCTAGAAGCCGCAGAGCATGTGGCCACTGCGAAGAATCCAATCTTTGTTTTTCATTAAGCAATTCTCGAACATAGTCCCCGGCTTTATCAGGAGCAACTGGAGTGTCGATTTCCATTTCAGATTTCATACCATAACCTTCACCAGATGGATTATTTCCACTGCCCGTTTCACTACCACCGTCTCCTCCACTATTTCGGTTTAAAAGATCACCGTTAGCAGAAGCTACATCCGCCATTACGTGCTACAACCGTACACTTTGATCGACCTCCACACAATGAGCGAGGCGCTGAATGCTTAGGCCAGAAAATAGTTTGAAGTTTTACCGCTAGAGGAGAGACGAATCAGCGGTGGCAGTTGTTTGACTCAAACTAGCAGCGAATGCGCATGCTCTTGGTCACTACTGTCCAAGTTAAAAATAAGAGTAAAACTACAGAGCGGTGTCCGGCATGGTGGCGGTAGACGTTGACAGCATGTCGAATTAATATTAACATTTAATCAAGCAGTCAACAGAAAATTTCAGAATAAGTGTACATTTATTTACAGCAAATAGAACATCCATCACTGCATGAGTTGTCTGTAAGCGAATTGTATCAGTATATTATTTCCGGTACTTGTGGTTGCTTTCAAACGCCGGTACAAAAATAGTGGACGAACTATGCAATTATCCATTTATTGCAGAGTATTGTCGACCGACTGACCAGCTCCTATATATACATAAGACCGAAGGTTCGATACGAGTGTACTGCATAATGCCCATGCCAGATTCACTAGTAGATTAAGGATTGCTCTACAAATCAGAATTCGATCCTTCTTGTGTTTAAAAGTTATTTTAGGGACATGAAATGCAATGCATTATTGCTAGAATAATAATTCTTAGCAGATAATTTAAATGGCCTCTTAAGCATTTCGCGTACAAACAGGTCGTAATTCTAAACTTACCCAGAGCTTCTCAATTCCGAAGAGTGGAATAGCGAGCACGGGGCCACTAGCTTCAATCTGGCAATGATTAATTTTACTGGAATCAGGTTCCTCGTTCTCATCCCCCTGTGTTTAAGGTTTTTTTTAAAAAATTTGATTAGAATAAATGTGGTTGATTAAAATTAGTAGTAGTTTTGGTGGAGGCAGTAGAATATGTCCAAAATATTCCCTACCTGTAGTAAGAAGAGGCTAAGAGGTCCCAGGAGCTCTTAACTTGGGAGCGTGGGTTGGCGACCACGTGGCCCTTAGCTGAGTCCTGACATTGTTTCCACTTACTTGTGTCAGGCTCCTTACTTTCATCTATCTTATCCGACCTCCATTGGTTAACTCCCGATTTTTTTTGTCCCCGACGCCATTAGAACATTCGAGGGCTATTTCTTTTTCCGATAACTTCAACCTTCGAAGTGCGGACTTCTTCCATTTTCTTTCTCATGGATGGTGCTCAGTTGTATTTCCTAATATTAATAATGTTATTGGCTTTACTTCCCACTAACTACTTTTACAGTTTTCAGGTGCCGGAATTTAGTCCCGCAGGTGTTCTTTTACGAGCCAGTAAATCTACTGATACGAGACGGATGTATTAGAGAACCTTCAAATACCACCAGACTAAGACCGGATGGAACCTGCCAAGCTGCGGTCAGAAGGCCAGCGCCTCAACCGTCTGAGCCACTCAGTCCGGCATTGTACTTCCTCTTAGAGCAAAAATCACCGCACCTCTTTGTTTCGTCTGTTCACCCTGTCGGTGGGAGCGGTAGAATAACACCCCGGTATTCCCTGCTTGTTGTAAGAGGCGTCTAAAAGGGGCCCCAAGGCTGTCAACTTGGGAGCGTGGGTTGGCAACCACGGGGTCCTCAGCTGAGTCCTGGCATTGCTTCCACTAACTTGTGTCAGGCTCCTCACTTTCATCTATCCTATCCGACCTCCCTTGGTCAACTCTTGTTGTTTTCCGACCCCGACGGTTTTAGAGTACTCGGGGCCTAGGGAGAAGTCTTCCATGTTCACGCCCTTAATGGCTCTTTCCTTCCTTTTGCCGATACCTTCATTCTTCAAAGTGTCGGACCTCTTCCGTTTTCCTTCTGATTAGTATTAATAGCGGATGGTTGACTAGTTGTACTTACTGTATTGTCTTAAACACCACACTTTGCTGTTCGTCTTTTAACACCTTTAAGTAAACATAGAAATAAATATATTGGTCCTGTAACTCTTTGCAGCGCAGAATATGTCCATCTTTGGTATTCCATGATGCATAGAACAAGTCAAATATTTTCTTAACTGCACGACGCAAACTTGTCCAATCTAGAGCGCGGATTTCGCCTGTTTGCCTGTTCCCTTGCACGGAAAAGTATGCTTTTAATTAATAAACCAGTTTTATGCTACGACGAGTCTAAAACTGCAATTTTATAGTAGTTGTAAATGCCTATTTGATACGTTATTGCCTATTGTGATCGTTGATGTCTAAAACTGCCCCGTTAGATAATGTGTCATCCTTTCGCCATACACTTTTAGTACTTGCAATCATACTCTGTTTTAACGTGAACGTTTCGAGAGCTTGGCACTTCCTGCAGACTGGTATGGAAATTGAGACATTTCACCAGGAAAGGATAAACTTGCGTAATGACGTGGTAAACTGGTTAAATAAGGCCGTTGTGCATCGAACGTAGACAATTATGGAATTCCCTTATAAGAGGAACAAGAGGAAATGGAAGTGAATCACTAATTCTAGGTATTAATAAGTGAAATGCGCACAAATGTGCAAAGAGTTTGATAGTTATTTGTCTTTACTGTACTCGTTGATTGATCTTGTTCTTTTTTTTTTTTGCACTTAAGTATGTGGTAGCGATCACACACTTCCTCACATAGAGAGCACACACACTCGTCGTTCACCTCATGGAATGGCTTAGTCGCACACAGCTTATGGTGGAAGCCATGGACTGCCATCCTTGAAACTACATGTCGCTGTTCGTAGTTCGCTTCCGTCCATTTTCGCTCCAGCATGGCTTCGGTGGCATAGAATTCGAGCTCGATTTGGGCTCGTTTCATTCTTCTCTCTACAATTATCTTTGCGCTTTGTCTTGTGAATGGCAGGACTAGATTGATTCTTAGATCCTCAATATAGAATGGCTCTTTACAAAGTTCGTATACTAGTCTGGACTTTGTGTGTGTAGACACACCTAATACTCGCTTTAGAAATATGGCTTTTAGTTTCTCTACGGCCCTAAGGTCAGCCACGGATAACTTTTCTCAAATAATTTCAATGCCATATGTGGCAATTGGGCTTATTGCAGCATGAAATAGCTCTATTGATGTTTTTAAAGATAGTTTTTGGAGGTCTTTAATGTATATCGCTTTGATGGTTGTTGTTGTTGCCCTTTCCTTTATGTGCATTCTGTAGGAGTTGATTGTCTCTACTATACGACTCGTTGGCTGAACGGTCAGCGTACTGGCGTTCGGTTCAGAGGGTCCCGGGTTCGATTCCCGGCCGGGTCGGGGATTTTAACCTTAATTGGTTAATTCCAATGGCACGGGGGCTGGGTGTATGTGTTGTCTTCATCATCATTTCATCCTCATCACGACGCGCAGGTCGCCTACGGGAGTCAACTCGAAAGACCTGCACCTGGCGAGCCGAACATGTCTTCGGACACTCCCGGCACTAAAAGCCATACGCCATTTCATTTCATTGTCTCTACTATATTTAAAACGGATCTTTAAGCACGCATCAGATCATTCCATATTTATTTGTACGTTTGTGCATGTCATCTGCACGAAACTGGAGGTGAAAGTGCCAACGGAGTAAAGTTGTAGAAGTGTGTTATTGGACTGCCACTGATTCATCCTCTTCCACAGATGGAAGAATAATTTTCTGCCAGGCTTATGGGAAAGAAGTAAATTAAACACTTTGTTTTGGTATCCTTTTATTATTGTCTCATTCTATTTTACTTTTAATTGATGTGTTACATTAATACCGTTGTTTAGGCAGATTACTCATTTAAGTGAATTGTTGCAATGAAGCTATTGTTTTAGATCAAATGTGAAGAAAAAAAAGATATCACCTGGAACAACACAAACAGACGCTCATGCATCAGAAAAACACTGGGACGAAATCGAGACACCTGCCTTTCTTTTCTGATGATTTCTCTTCCAAATTGTGTGTCGCAATGGGAGCCGCCGACATTCCATGGAGAAAAAGTAGACAATCCGATTTTCAGGAGATTTCTTGAAAAAAATACCAAAAGGGACATTTCCCATTAATCGACGCTTAGAAGGAATTATTTACTGTCATCCTACGAAAATGTAAGTTGTGTGGACGGTATCTTATATGGAGTACTGTAAGTATGCTGAGAAATAAAATAGAAATGTTACAATAATAATGCCATGATGTGAGTGAAGAACTGGAATCAGAGATAAGGCATTTTGCGGATGATGTTATACCGTGTATAGTAATAAATAAGTTACAAGATTGTGAGCAACTGCAAAAAGACCTCGATAATGTTGTGAGATGGACAGTAGGGAATGTTATGATGACAAACGGGGTTAAAAGTCACGCTGTGTTTCACTAACAGGAAAAGTCTTCTAAGGTTTATTATTTTACTGTGTTGTTGGGGTGAAAGTTCCCCATGAGGATCAATGTAAGTACCTAGATGTTAATGTAAGGAAAGATCTTCAATGGGGTAATCACATAAACGAGATTGTAAATAAAATGTAAAGTTTTCTGCACATCATTATCAGGGTATTTATGGGTTGTAATCAAAATATAAAGGAGAGGGCATAAAAGTCTCTGGTCCAACTAGAGTATGGTTCTAATGTTTGGGACCCTCACCAGGATTATTTGATTCGAGAATTGAAAAAAAAATCCAAAGAAAAGCAGCTCGATTTGTTCTGAATGATTTCCGATAAAAAAAAAATAGCGTTACGAAAATGTTGAAAAGTTTGGGCTGGAAAGACTTGGAAGAAAGGAGACGAGCTGCTCGACTAAGTGGTATGTTCCGAGCTGTCAATGGCGAGATATCGTGGAATGACATTAGTGGGCGAATAATTACGAGTGGTGTTTTAAAAGTAGGAAATATCACAATATGAAGATAAAGTTGGAATTCAAGAGGACAAATTGGGGCAAACATTCCTTTACAGGGAGCGGAGTTAGGGACTGGAATCATTTACCAAGGGAGATGATCAATACATTTCCAAATTCTTTGCAATGATTTAAGAAAATATTAGGTAAACAACAGATAGGGAATCTGCCACCTTGGTGACTGCCCTAAATGCAGACCAGTGGTGATTGATTGATTGATTGATTGATTGATTGATTGATTGATTGATTGATTGATTGATTGATAAGCTCTTTTGTCTCATTTATAACCTGTTTATTCAATTTGTATACTTTTTTGTGTAATTTATTTAATTTTTGGTGCCTTTTAAAGTGCGTATTAGTTGTACTTTTAGTGCCTTTTAACGTGTGCCTTTCTCGAATTTTCAGTACTTTTTTGGCTTCCTATTTTAAGCATTTTCAAATCCTATAAATCCGCGCCCTAAATGCAATATTGAGTATTTTAAATACCTGTTTTTTGAGTTCTCACATCGGTTTAAATTAACGAAAATGAGTGGTTAGCAACGGCGACAACAAAGCTTGAAGCGTGAAGAAGGTGTTCGCTGACGATAACCACCGCGAATGGGCGGACATTTTTAAGTGATTACGACTGCTAACCGCCGTACTGCAAATAGTTGAAGAGAAGTAATCATCCACATCATCATCATCATCGCCATATTAACGATGCTGTCTACCAAACAATAACCACCTTCATCAAGCTAATTTATTTTGTCGAGGATATTTGACGAGCTATCTGCTTCATAGCCAGAAACTTCGTGCTGCATTGAGTCAACACTTACTTGTGAAACAATGTCAAACTCAGAGGAATAGGATTGATCAAGAAACATGAAACTTATGGCTCTGAAAATACGATGAGATTACAGTAGAGACTTGAATCTTTTCATCTGCGCTAAGTGTAGTTTGTGAGAGCAACTTAATTTGTTGGATTTAAACGAAGTTACCGCTGATGTTCGTTGCTATGAGACGCGATAAAATATATCGTAACGATAGTACAGAGTTCGTTTTAAAGAGAGACAGGGTGATCCAAAGAACAGAACTACAAGTGTGTCAGTTCTGATGAGCTCGTCATCTAAACTAAAACCTATACGGGGTGTTCACATACATGTGGGAAGTATAGGGGGACGGATAGTACGAACAGTAAATCGAACGCTAAATTAACAAATCTTAAATCCGACAATAATAATCATAACCTCTGGAAAACGACTAAAATGCTCACTAAAATTTCCTGAAGATGACGAGGTACGGTACCGCGAGCTCCGACCATTATCCCTGTTATTTCAATTTCTTGAAGGTTGTATTTAGATTTGTAGTAGTTTTTACCCAGCCAACTACCAACCCATCAGCCTAATAAGCATTCTTTCTAAAATATTCGAAAAACTACTTCATGCGCCTTGCGTATGAGTATTCATCGCGAAGGCTGCGTTGATCCTCAACAGCTACGCCATGAGCTGTCATAGATGGCCTAGGCGTCACTAAAGAGGCATACTAAGGATTTCTTAATTATTTTAATTTTTTTTACAATCTGGTTAATTAATGTACAGCCCCAACATTTGCCTAGTGTGAAAATGGGAAATCACGGAAAACCATCTTAAGGCCACGGCCGCCACCTTCCCACTCCTAGCCCTTTCCTATCGCATCGTCATCATAAGACCTACATGTGTCGGTCCGACGTAAAGCAAGTTGCAATAAATAAATCTCTCTATATAAAAGAACATGTCCTGACTGACTGACTGACTGACTGACTGACTCATCAACGCGGAGCCAAGACTACTGGACATAAAGAAATGACATTTTGAGGATACGTTTATATTACAACGTAGGTGCTCACTAAGGGAGGATTTTAGGATATTCCGTCGCTAAGGGGGTGAAAAAGGGGGGCATGAATTTTTAAAATGAGTGCATCTATATTTCAAAACTTAAAAAAGTTTACTGATGTAAAAATTGGTATTTAGAATCTCTTTGAAAAACAAAGATACAAGTATCTATTTGCTTTTCGAAAATCCCACTAGGAGGGAGTGAAAAAGCGTGATAAAGGGGTTGAATGCCTTTAATGAGGATACTTATATCTCAGAAACTGAAGATGTTACAGACCTGAAAATTGGTATTTGGAATCTCCTATAAAAATAAAGAAACACGTATTTCTTGTTTTTGGAAAATCCAATTAATGGCAGTTAAACATGAGTGACAAATGGGGTGAATTTTTAGAAAGACTATATCTACAGTACATCTCAGAAACGTAAAACGTTACAGACATAAAAATTGGTATCTGGAATCTCCTGTAAAAGTAAGAAACATAGGCGATTTGTTTTCGGAAACTCCACTTAAGGGGAACTAAAAAGGGGGTGAAATTTTAAAATGAGCATATCTACAGTATATCTCAAAAACTTAACATGTTACAGAAGTAAAAAAAATGGTATTTTTATCTCCATTAAAAAGTAAAGAAACATGTATTTTTGGTTTTCGTAAAAACCACTTGGGTGGAGGGCAAAAGTGACTGAAAATAGGGTTGAATTATTTTTATTAGGATACTGATATCTCAAAAACTGAAGATGTTACAGACTTGAAATTTGGTAATTGGAATCTCCTTTAAAAATAAAGAAATACGTATTTTTTGTTTTCGGAAATCCGCTTACGTGGGGGGGGGGGGGGGTGGAGAATTGAAAAATTAGTTTAAATATTTGTATGAATATACTATTATCTCTAAAAGGAAAGGTGTTGCAGACATGAACATTGGTATTTAGAATCTGCTTTAAAAGTAAATAAACACGTATTCCTGTGATTTCGGAAAATCCAATGAAAGGAGGGGTGAAAGAATTGAAAAAATAATTGAAATAATTGTATGAGGATACCTACATCTAATAAAAACTAAAGTTGTTGGAGACGTGAAAATTGGTATTTGGATCTCCTTTAAAAACAATGAAAAACACATTTTTGGGGGGAAATCATCTTCGGGGTGGGGGTGAAAAGGAGTTTAATTCCTTTTATGAGGACAGATATCTCAAAAACTGAAGATGTTACAGGCGTGATAATTGGTATTTAGAAGGTCCTTTACTAATTAAAAAAACAAGTATGTTTTCGGAAAATTCACTTAAGGGGGGAATGTGAAAGGAAGTGAAAAATTAATTCTTTTTATGGGGATAATTATATCTCAAAACTGAAGGTAACAGACGTGAACATTGGTATTTGGAATCTCCTTTAAACATAAAGGAACACGACTTCTTTTTTTTTGGGGGGGGGGGTCAACTTAACGATGGTGGTGAAAAAGGAATTGAGACCAATTAATTTTACTGTTCATAATGTACTTGATTCTGATCATAAACCGATCATTTTTAATCTTTCCTGGGTTCATTTTCAAGAGCCATCTTTTCTTTTGGAGACCTCAAAGTTAGATTACAGTAGATTCTCCTGGCATAGGCCTATAAATAAAAAATTTAACACATTTGAAATAAACGATAGGAATGATTTTGACCGTGCAATTGTTCACCTTTATAATAAGGTCAATAATGCACGGAAGTAGACCTATATCATTCGTATCGCCAGAAATCACGTTCACTTGCCTCCGCGCGACAATGGTGCTGGTCAAATTGTCAGCAATGACAATGGTAGCAGATATAATTTACCACCAAGTAGCGGTCTTGCATAATAATAATAATAATAATAATAATAATAATAATAATAATAATAATAATAATGTTCTGGACCGTCGTCAGAATGTGCGGACCGCGCTGGAATCGGGTCCTGGCCGGATAATGACTACGAATGCAGTCCGGCCGCAGGTTCAGTACCGCCAAGGTACCCAATACGACACCACGCCGGACCTCCACATGGATTTGACCCATAATAAAAATGCTTATAGGAAAAGATGGCAAAGATTTAGGGACCCAACTGACCGGGAGGAATACCTGGAGCTAGCCCGGGAAGTATGAAATCGATTGCTGGAAAGAAAGATTGAAAAATGGGAGGAACTTTGCCTTCAGATCGCGAATTTTGGTGGATTATAAATAAAATATTAAGCATTCAATTATAAATTTCAGTATAATACCGTAGCGAAGCACGGGTATCTTGCTGGTAAATAAATAAATAAAACCGCCCTTATATCTCTCTCGTCCAAAAAAAAAAAAAAGAGACGGTTTCACTACATCTGAAAAATCTCAAACCAAAATTTAACAAGTCTCAGTCTCGAACAAAATTAGAGTGTTTCAAATTTTAAAATTTAAAACAAAAATTTAATCATCCTATTAACTATCATTAAATTCAACAAATTTATCAGCCAAGCTTGGATAAACTACTGTTTGTTAGAACAGAGAGCCGTGCGGAATCATAAAGTCCACCTAAATAGAAAGCAGAACATTCTAACATATTTTCCAAACAAATGATTATTATTATTATTATTATTATTATTATTATTATTATTATTATTATTATTATTATTATTATTATTATTATTATTCAGTTCCATTTATTTAGGAACAACCTCTTGTATTTACAGGCTGCCACTAAGCACAAAGTAAAACATATACAATTTTCTGTACAGTTCTATTTATTGAAGAAAACTCTAAATTATAAAGGAACAGTATAATTAGTGCGGCATTTCAGAGCTGTAGCTGTAGAGGTGGTGTCTCAGGATCTTGATGGAACCTTGGAGGACGAGATTCGCAATTTCGGGGATGAGCTTCATTGGAAGTGGAAGCGCTTCCATGTGGTGACAAAGTGACGAAGTACGGTATCGCGAGCACCGACCATTATCCCTATTATTTCAGTTTCCTGAAGGTGGTATTTAGATTTGTAGTAAGTGTTTTTTAATCTTTCCTAGATTAACCTCCTCTGGCTGACCGCTATGGTGCTCGAACCTGACAGTCGGATTATTAATATTATTTCCACCTCCTTAGCGTAACTGTTAGCACTATTAGCTGCGTTCTCGGACGCCCGGGTTCGATTCCCTGTACTGCCAGAAAGTTACGAATGGCAGGAGGGCTGGTATGTGTTTGAAATGGTACCTGCAGCTCACCTCTATTCGGGGTGTGCCTGAAAAGAGCTACACTACCTCGGGATGAGGACACGAGTTTACTTACTTTGTCCGTCTCCGTAGCGTAACGGTTAGTGTTATTAGCTGCCGTCTTCGGAGGCCTGGGCTCGATTCCCACTACTGCCAGAAATTTAAGAATGGCAGGAGAGCTGGTATGTGCTCACCTCCAATGGGGGGTGTGCCTGAAAAGAACTGCACCACCTCGGGATGAGGACACGAGTTTGCATTGTTATTATTTAGAGACGTTTCACACTGTCGAGCGGTCGCCGGCGATTAGTCGCTAGACGATAAAAACCACAAACGTCCACTCCGGCGGACCACCAAGGCAACCAGCGCAGAGTCCTCAGCGGCAGTGGTTTGAGAGCAGTAAAGCCGTATGGATGTCGAGGAGGTTACTACAATGGCAATACTTCGTTCCTCCAAAAGAAACAGGAAAAGGAAGAGTAGAAAACATTGGGTGCACCCTTTGTTGCAAGAACGTCGCTGCAAAGGAATATTTTCTTCTCCTTTTCAGTGACCTCAGGAAATACAAAGATACGTTGTTTTTTTTTAACTTTTTGAGAATGTCCCTGAATGTCAATGAACTGTTGAGCGGTTTAAGACCATCAGTTATTGGGTTGGATACCAACATGAGAGCATGCATATCCGTGGAGGAAAAGCTATATCTGACTTTGAGGTAAGTGCCATTTCATTTTTTAAAAAATATTAAATCAAACACATCAACTTACGTAAATTATTGATTGCATTCCAAACTAAAAGCCAATTAAGAGTTGACAACTTGTTATATAAAAGAACATTGACACAAGCAGCATCAAATGAACGAGTTGAAAGAAATGAACTAACAAAACAAGAATGATAAATTTATGACCGAAAATTTAAAACAAGTCCACATAACGACCGGAATTTATAGTGTCATCAGAGGTATCAGATGGGGGATGAACATCCAAAATTCTTCGTTGTTGACCTGGAGATTTGAAAAGTGGTACGAGAGCTGGAACGGGGTCCACTCACCCTAGAGAGGTCAAATGAGTAGAGGTGGGTTCGATTCCCACCTCAGCCATCCTGGAAGTGGGTTTCCGTAGTTTCCCACTTCTCCTCCAGGCAAATGGTGGCCACGGCCGCTTCCTTCCCTCTTCCTTGTCTATCCCTTCCAATTCTCCCATCCCCCACAAAGCCCCTGCTCAGCATAGCAGGTGAGGGCGCCTGGGCAAGGTACTGGTCATTCTTCCCAGTTGTCTCCCTCGACCCAATGTCTCACGCTCCAGGACATTGCCCTAGAGGCGGTGGAGGTGGGATCCCTCGCTGAGTCCGAGGGAAAAACCAACCCCGGAGGGTAAATAGATTAAGTAAGTAAGTAAGTAAGTAAGTAAGTAAGTAAGTAAGTAAGTAAGTAAGTAAGTAAGTAAGTCTCAATTAATCCTATGGCCAGCCCCAGGGGCTCTGAACTTTGGAGCGTGGGTTGGCGACCACGAGGCTCTTAGCTGAGTCCTGGCATTGCTTCCACTTACTTGTGCCAGGCTGCTCACTTTCGTCTATCCTGTTCGACCTCCCTTGATCAACTCTTGTCCTTTTCGACCCCGACGCCCTTCGTGGCCCTTGTCTTTCTTTGGCCGATACCTTCATTTTTCGAAGTGTCGGATCCCTTCAATTTTTCCTCTCTGATTAGTGTTATATAGAAGATGATTGCCTAGTTGTACTTCCTTTTAAAACGATAATCACCACCACCACCACAATTCTATGGCCATATTTTTTACGAATTTTATTACGTTAAAGCAAAAAATACACCTTATTCTTAAAATTTACAGGTCTAAAAATGTAATTTTCAGTGATGTTTGCAAAATAAAATCATGAAACATTCTGTAGAATGGATTTTGTTCGTAATGAGATATTGTACTAAATTAAATCAGATGAAGGGTTTCATGATGAAATGAAATGGCGTATGGCTTTTAGTGCCGGGGTGTCCGAGGACATGTTCGGCTCGCCAGGTGCAGGTCTTTCGATTTGCCGCCCGTAGGCGGCCCGCGCGTCGTGATGATGAAGACAACACATACACTCAGCCCCAGTGCCAGCGAAATTAACCAATGATGATTAAAATTCCCGGCCCTGCCGGGAATCGAATCCGGGACCCCTGTGACCAAAGGCCAGCACGCTAATCATTTATCCATGGAGCCGGACGGTTTCATGATGATTTTAAAGGAAAATAACTGATGGCCCACTAGACAATAAATAGTAATAAATAAGAACTTAATTGACACGCTAGTCGGTAAAGTTTTACCATCCCTGTCCTAGGGACTATCAACTTCGGAGCGTGGCTTAGCGACCACAGGTCTCCTAGATGAGTCTAGAATTGTTTCCACTTACTTGCGCCAGGTTCGTCGGCTTGCAACTTTCCTATTTGGTCTTTCCAACTCAACTCTTGTTATCTTCCTACCCCGACGGTATTGGGTTAGTGAAGCCTATTTCACACCTTCACGACCCTCCTCCGTCTTCTGCCGGTACCCTAATTCTTCGAAGGGTCGGACTCCATTTATTTTTGACGTGAATACGTCTGTGAATTCAGCATGGTGCCACCCGAGAAAGTCGACAGACACTTTTTCAGGCGAGTTTCGTCGCGCCTGTATTTTCTGAACTACACGACCTTGCACTGAAATAAACGATCATCGACAGATTAATCCGTGACCTCGTGTTTGAGCGGGTGTCGTCATCTAGCGTCCCGCGGGAGGAGCGAAGATCAGGCGTGAACTGGCGGGTTGCGTGGCAAGGTAACCGAAACAGTGCAAGGATACACACTGGGCGGATCCTGTCGCGACAGCATACTCACTGCACCGTGGATCTGTAGTAGTGGCGCGTAGCTTCCACACTGGGAGGATCCTGTCGCAGCGGCATTGGCCTACTTACCGCCACCGTGTTCTGTACAACCCCGTCACCTCTCCTGGCCAGAGAGAGGGCGTCACCCTCTAGGTGGCTCGCCCCTTCCCGAAAGGGGAATGAAAACATCCCCCTAGGTCCTGTAGTAGTGGCGCGTAGCGTCTGCACTGGGCGGAAGAAAATTGTGCGGTAGATTTGCCGCCTGCTGCCATTACTACTGGCGGCAGTTTTACCGGCATGCCCTGCAGGGGTGTAATAAATGCGATACGCGCTCGCCTGCCAAAATAAGAATCCGGACCCCCTGAAATAAAATATAAAACCTATGAATAACTAATATAATTTTAACTACAGCATAAGTGATGCAATATATTGACAAGTTATATGAACACAAGTATTATTCGTTATTGTAATATACAGTATCATTCAAAAATAATAGGTTTTGGCCCACCTAGTGGTCGTGATCGTCAAGGCGCTGAAGTCTAAACGGTCTGACACCGTGGTTGGCCGGTTCGAGTCCAGTTGGTCGAAAAATGTTCACCATCAGAATGTTGGCCGGCAGGGTAGGGGAGGTGGAGGTATACAATTTCTAATCACTAGATTGCGTGCCAAGGCTGGATTAAGCCCCTTGGTGCTATTCGACAGGAGTAAGCTATGTCCCGGCACCGGGATTCACCCTTTCCCTATTATCATATTTCACGTCATTCATTTCATCTCATTAACTCCTCTGATGAGGTTGACGTCGGGAAGGGCATCCATTCATAAAAACCCGTCATGACAGATTCATCTCACCGCATACCCGACCCCGTAGAGAAACGGGGCAAGGGTTGGACAAACAAATAATGTTTAAAAGGTTTTGTTTGACTGCCTCCGTGCTTTATCTGCTGAACCATGTTCCACTAACTGTAGGTGTTCGTAGTTATCTTCAATTGGTTTCATTTTTCAGTAACTGCAGAACTACACTCTATATAACCGATAAAGAAGTCCGGCTTATAATAATTTATTCCATTATGACACAAATAAATATACGAACATAATTAAAACAAAAACACTTCAAATAAAGTTTGAGAAATACCAAACCGCACAACTGATATGCGTAGTCTATTACTAACTTCGCGTAGAGAGACCTCGTTCGAATCTGAGTTGACTGACTTCGTATTGGCATTATACATTGTTGTCGGTTAAATGTGTGACAACAGTTAAATATTCAGCAAATGAAATGAAATGGGAAAATATGTGCGTAAAACTATATCAGGTGCACCACAAATCAACAAAGTATCATTTTCAAATTAAAATACACTGACTGACAGAGCAAATGCAACACCAAGAAGGAGTGGTCAGAACTTTATGCCAATTGCAGGGTAGACTGACGTCACTGAGGTATGCTCATGATGTGAAATGCGCCGCTGTGCTGCGCACGTAGCGAACGATAAATGGGACACGGCGTTGGCGAATGGCCCACTTCGTACCGTGATTTCTCAGCCGAAAGTCATTGTAGAACGTGTTGTCGTGTGCCACAGGACACGTGTATAGCTAAGAATGCCAGGCCGCCGTCAACGGAGGCATTTCCAGCAGACAGACGACTTTACGAGGGGTATGGTGATCGGGCTGAGAAGGGCAGGTTGGTCGCTTCGTCAAATCGCAGCCGATACCCATAGGGATGTGTCCACGGTGCAGCGCCTGTGGCCAAGATGGTTGGCGCAGGGACATGTGGCACGTGCGAGGGGTCCAGGCGCAGCCCGAGTGACGTCAGCACGCGAGGATCGGCGCATCCGCCGCCAAGCGGTGGCAGCCCCGCACGCCACGTCAACCGCCATTCTTCAGCATGTGCAAGACAACCTGGCTGTTCCAATATCGACCAGAACAATTTCCCGTCGATTGGTTGAAGGAGGCCTGCACTCCCGGCGTCCGCTCAGAAGACTACCATTGACTCCACAGCATAGACGTGCACGCCTGGCATGGTGCCGGGCTAGAGCGACTTGGATGAGGGAATGGCGGAACGTCGTGTTCTCCGATGAGTCACGCTTCTGTTCTGTCAGTGATAGTCACCGCAGACGAGTGTGGCGTCGGCGTGGAGAAAGGTCAAATCCGGCAGTAACTGTGGAGCGCCCTACCGCTAGACAACGCGGCATCATGGTTTGGGGCGCTATTGCGTATGATTCCACGTCACCTCTAGTGCGTATTCAAGGCACGTTAAATGCCCACCGCTACGTGCAGCATGTGCTGCGGCCGGTGGCACTCCCGTACCTTCAGGGGCTGCCCAATGCTCTGTTTCAGCAGGATAATGCCCGCCCACACACTGCTCGCATCTCTCAACAGGCTCTACGAGGTGTACAGATGCTTCCGTGGCCAGCGTACTCTCCGGATCTCTCACCAATCGAACACGTGTGGGATCTCATTGGACGCCGTTTGCAAACTCTGCCCCAGCCTCGTACGGACGACCAACTGTGGCAAATGGTTGACAGAGAATGGAGAACCATCCCTCAGGACACCATCCGCACTCTTATTGACTCTGTACCTCGACGTGTTTCTGCGTGCATCGCCGCTCGCGGTGGTCCTACATCCTACTGAGTCGATGCCGTGCGCATTGTGTAACCTGCATATCGGTTTGAAATAAACATCAATTATTCGTCCGTGCCGTCTCTGTTTTTTCGCCAACTTTCATCCCTTTCGAACCACTCATTCTTGGTGTTGCATTTGCTCTGTCAGTCAGTGTTTGATGTTTGGTATCAATTTTCTGCTGTAATTATTTTTCAATTATTTCGTGCTCTTCCTTTGTGATGAGTGTGTCGCGTTGTTGCGAGAGATGGCAACGGGCAACTATTGTTTGCAGCTGTTCTAGATGCAACCAAGGGACAATTAATCTACGGACAAGTTGTAAAAAAAAAAAAAAAAAAAAAAAGGAAAACCTATTTCGATTGATTCCATAAAACCGCCCTGATCATTTCAGTGCAGAGGTTAGATATTTAATTTTTGTGAGGAGTGTGCGGGGCCCCTTAAAGGCCCGGGCCCGCATTGCAGGCCCTGCAGATCCAACATTGCGCCCCTGTTGCCCTGATAATGGCGCACGTGCTCAAATAGGTGCTAGCACACTCGGCGGATTTTCAGCCGCCTTGCATTGCAGTCTGCCTGCACGTATGGCGCGGTGTAGTTCAGAACTGTCTCGTAATCGGAACATGAGTGTCATGGTGATAGCCAATGACTTCCTTATATCTTTTGTGGGATAAAACATTTAGACATTTACAGTCATCGACATGTTACAAGTGTGTCTGGAATTAGGAGGTAACCCCCTTTGGCTGGGAGCGGTAGAATAAAACCCACGGTATCCTCTGCCTGTCGCAAGACGCGACTAAGTTGGCAGCAGGGACACAACTTGGGAGTGTGGGTTGGCGACCACGAGGTCCTTAGCTGAGTCCTGGCATAGCTTCCAGTTACTTGTGCCAGGCTCCCCAGTTTCATCTATCCTATCCGATCCCCCTTGGTCAACTCTTGCTCTTTTTCGACCCAGACGGTATTAGGTATCGATATCTAGGGAGTCTTTCGTTTTCACGCCCTTCCTGGTCCTTATCTTTCTTTGACCGATAACTCAGCGTCGCAGCCATTTAAAGAGCTTCCTACCCCGCGGCCGGATGAGATTTCAACTACGCGCGACTGAAATACATTGATTCACTTACAACGTTACTACAATTATAAGAGTAGCCTTATGACAGAACTAAGTACGTGCAGATAATTACATAATCGTTTCACATTTCCTTAGTAATTTAGTTCCGAGTGATAGAGTTCGAAGCACTCTTCGAGACAGGGACCCAAGTCACACTCCTGGCAGCAGTACACTATGTCTTCTTTTCGTCGTGTTTTTAACACACGATACAACGTCTCTGAGGTTTGGATTTCTCGCTCTTCGGTGCTAATTTCCTGATAAAATGTCTTTTCTGCAACCTTGGAACTGTATTATCTGATGCGCGCAGGCCCTGAATATTTCTTTCCTCGCCCGAGCGAGCGTATTTTGTAAACAAACCTTTCACCAGCTGCTCCGATAAGGTACCCCTAATTGCTCAATATTTGTCTCTGTGACATGTGTGAATATTATTAGAGAAGTTAGGAATCATAATTCACTGTTGAAAACTTCCCTTTGACATGTATAATTATCAGTAGTCTCCTACACGAAATTTCCAAGTACTGTTTCCTCCTCATCGTCACTCTCATGATTTACCACTGCTACATCATCTATTTCATTATCAGTGCTGCTAATACTGTCATTACTACTTCCGACTAAACGTTCATCTGAATTAGGGTACGTTTATGCTGCAGCCTGGCTGCTGGCACATCGCTAAGCCTCGCTGTTCGATGTTAGGCGATGATGAAACAAACCAATGAATCTCAATCAGTGCATTTACCCTGGAGCCCGGCTCATAGCTGCGCTGCTGGCTGCTATCCTTGCCACATCCATGGTCTCAAACACGTTTGATTTTCGAGCCTGGCCCATCGCTGGCAATCCTGTAACTTGGACTGTGATTGGTTCTTTCAAGGTCACCCGCTCTCCCACTCTTCCTCTTTTCGCACTCTATACACACGTTCAGTGATCACTTGCTCACTTGCTATCTGAACCTGTCTTCGAACTCAATGCGATTTGGAGCCAGCGGCATGCGGATCATCACACGAGTTTCATATGAGATAAAAGGAGTGACGAGATGACGAGCGGCCAGTAGACCTTTTCCTACGTTTTATGAGAGAGAGTGGCTTGTTTTATCCTGTTTAAAAGTAAAGTAACTATTTGTGTTTTAATTGGTTTATTGTTAACTACTATTTTACCCTACCGGGCGAGTTGGCCGTGCGATTAGGGGCGTGCAGCTGTGAGCTTGCATCCTGGAGACAGTGGGTTCGAACCCCACTGTCGGTGGCCCTGAAGATGGTTTTCCGTGGTTTCCCATTTTCACACCAGGAAAATGCTGGGGTTGTACCTTAATTAAGATCACGACTGCTTCCTTCCTATTCAGAGGCCTCTTCTATCCCATCGTCGCCATAAGACCTATCTGTGTCGGTGCGACGTAAAGCAAATAGCATTTTCCTAATCCTAGTCAATGGGTTAATTATAACTTTTAATCCATTTCGTCTCATCTTGTACCATCAGGGGCCGATGACCCACATGTTAGCCCATTTTAAACCACAAGCATCATCATCAAACTATCGAATGACGTGGCAAAAGAATGCGGAACGATTACATCAACTTTGTTCTTTTAATCTTGCCATTTTGGGGACCTCTATTTTTACAAGCAGGTGATTTATATGAAGTACCTCATTTTTCATGGAAAGTTCGACAGTTATTTTTTCAAACTGTAAAAAAAGGTTGTTAAGGAGACCTACAGTAACTAAAGTCAAAATGACATACTCCATAACCCCCTATTTTACATTACTTAAAGTACACTATTAAATTACGAAATGAAGCATTTGTAGCTTCATTCTTCAATCAACTCCCGCAGTAGAAATGCACTGCAAAATCCAGGCTAAGCATTTTACACTTTTTATTTCACATTCAGTACACCAAATTATAGTAAGATACACTCGCCAACAGAACTGCGACTCACTCGTTAAAAAAATCTCTGAATTTATTCCGCACTTCAGAAGCTTCAGCTGGAGCTGTGTTCTTTCTCCTCGACGGGGTAGCTCTTGGAAGTACGTCTTCGTAGTCTAAGAGGTGTTTTTTTTTTTTTTTTTTTTTTTGCTTTACGTCGCACCGACACAGATATGGCTTACGGCGACGGTGGGATAGGAAAGGCCTAGGAATTGGAAGGAAGCGGCCGTGGCCTTAATTAAGGTACAGCCCCGGCATTTGACTGGTGTGAAAAGGGGAAACCACGAAAAAACATCTTCAGGGTTGCCGACAGTGGAGCTCGAAGCCACTATCTCCCGATTACTGGATACTGGCCGCACTTAAGCGACTGCAGCTATCGAGCTCGGTAGTTCATGCCCTCTATATCTATAATCAAATTATGCAAAATAAAAACCGCCTTAACTATCAGTTCCTCTGTTTTGAATTTGCGACTACAGCTGAGAGCTGCCAGCAGCGTGCGCGCGGGGCTGCTGCAGGGTAAAAGCTCCATGGCGAGCAGCCAGGCTATAGCCAGCAGCGAAGTGCTAGGGCGAGCATCCATGAGCCGGCAGCGAAGCTGCAGCATAAACGTACCCTTATACAATATTCCAAGCACGTTACTGTCAGTCAAACCACGGCTGAGCGCGGCGCGCCACACGGATTGATAAAGCTGCAGCGAGACTGAAAGCAGCGGGACGAAACTGAATGAGGGGAATAACACTTACTGTATGCGAAACAAATCAACTCGATACATATTTCATATGAAAGGTCGAGACATAGTCTTTCAAGCGAGATATGTAACATGAACAACTGGCTCTCGTATCGTATGACAGAAAGCAGCACTTGCTGTTGCCTACACAGAGCGCTCGTGGAGAGTTACGAAAATATTACGAGCTGAGAAATGAAGACGAATATAATAAATAAACCGCACTCCCAATGTACAAATAGAGCAAAGAATATCACGCGAAAAGACAAACTTCTCAGATCATCATTTCTTTATTTTCTTCTGTGGGAAAGAATGAAACAAACAGACTTTTTAAAAAAGCAGAAATTAGTGCTCAGACTTACTTGACAACTAATTAACCTTGCAAAAACAACTACATTATAACGATTTTAAATTCTTATTTACAACACTGATAAACCTGAAAATGTCTTCTTGGAAACAAAACAATTTTCATATCAATAACTACAAAACTCTTCGCGCTATAGTCGTAAATGTGAAACCATGTATGGGTCTATACGACGTATAGAGGTCGGCGGCTACGGAAGAAAAGAGGGTCTATACCACGTATAGAGGTCGGCGCTGAGGGGTTAATCTTTCGAAGAGTCAGGACTTTTTAAGTTTTCCTTCTGATTAGTGTTAATAGAGGATGGTTGCCCAGTTGTACTTCCTCCTAAAACTATCACCACCACCACCACCACCACCACCAGCAGCACCACCACCACTACCTTCGATGTGTTAGTGCGACGTTAAAAATCTACCTACCCCGATGTGTGCCTCTGATTTGTGTTAAGGCGGTATATACTTCACCAGAAAACAATAATCACTACCAAATAAACCAAAGCAAAGTCTCCGTACAGGCCACGGAGGCCCTTGGATGTGTAGAAGGTAAAAGCTCTCACAATGTGTAACCTGCCGGGCTAAGTGGCTCAGATGGTTGAGGCGGTGGCCTTCTGACCCCCACTTTGAAGGTTCGATCCTGGCTCCGTTCGGTGGTATTTGAAGGTGCTCAAATACATCAGCCTCGTGTCGGTAGGCTATATTTACTGGCACGTAAAATAACTCCTGCGGGACTAAATTCGGCACCTCGGCTCTCCGGAAACCGTAAAAGTAGTTAGTGCGACGTAAAGCAAATAACATTATTTTTATTTAGACCAGAGGTGCTCAGCTGGGCGCCCGTTGAGGCTAGCCCTGTGCGACAGGGCTGGCGTAACGTAAATGCGGGCAGCTTACGTAACAAGAATACGCCACAGTGAAGCGAGTGAGCGGACACACTTTGCAGGGAAGGGAGGGAGCATTGACGTTCAGTTGTGATTACGAATCACTTCTCCACTACCCAGCGAAATGCTGTTTGGGGTGCAGTATTTAAAATAAAGCGCTATAATCGCAAAAGACTGACCTGTTCAAGATATTCCGAATTGATTTATACTGCGCTCAACATAAACAGTCAGTTTTATTTTCTTATATTTATTCATTCATAGAAAACAGACACGTTATAATTTGTTATTACAATCTACAAAGATACAGGGTTTAAGCGTACAAGCTACGATCTACAATTCCTTGGATGGACATGACAGTATCTCCCTTTTAAAAAAAAAGTAAAATTCCTGTTATTCATTGAGAAAAAGTAATATTAATATACTTACATAATTCAAGAAGTTTATTACTTGTAGCGTTGTGTGATTTTCTCTGAGAAAACCTACAACCTGTTTTCCGGTCAATGACCGGGTCAGGGATGGAATGAATGAAGCTCCCATCTAGCGGCGAGGATAGGAATTGTACGGGCTGCCGAAACCTGTCGCACTACTCTGGGGCAATGATCAATGACTGACAGATGAAATGAAATGACAGTGGAGAGCGTTGCTGGAATGAAAGATGACAGGTAAAGCCGGAGTACCCGGAGAAAAACCTGTCCCGCCTCCGCTTTGTGCAGCACAAATCTCACATGGAGTGACCGGGATTTGAACCACGCTATCCAACCGTGAGAGGCCGACGCGCTGCCATCTGAGCCACGGAGGCTTCTGTGAGACTTTCTCTGATGTTATTCCCGGTAAGTATGACTGGACTGTTGGTGAGTTTATCAGCCACCAGCCACAGCTAATCCACCTTAACTCCGTATTATTTTAGAAATGTTTCTAAAGCACCTCTTGAAATTTAATAGTGAAAACTGTAATTCATTACGTACATCATAAAAATATTTAAGGTTGTAGGCCTAACTCTTTATTGTATCCGGTCAAAATACATAAACTGCAATGAACGAAAATAACTGATTTCTTACAAAGGACATTTCTCTCATTATTTTCTACCTCCATTTCAAACTTGGGTATCGCCGCAGTGATCGAGAGTGACTGCGAAAACTTCGCCCAACCTTCACAGCCTGTGACGTAGCCACAACGAACCACGACGTCACTGTGGTGGAAAGGCATACGCCACGGCCATCTTGATATATAAAGGCCTGCTACCAACAGTTGTGACGTCACGCGTATAGTGCTCACTCTCCGTCATTGCGTGTAATTCCTATATTGCTGATACGATACCTTTTATCATAATGTGACAAAGAAAATGCAATAATAAGCCCATAAACACATAACATCGAAGAAACACTATCAAAAGAATACATACGAATACATAAATATGTGCACTCAAGGTAGTATACTACATTTTGTAAAATGTTCGACTGAAGGCTACTCACTTGGACTGTACGATGATGGTGACTAAGCGAATGGTTTTCTCTCAAAACAATGTCATTCTTTTATGCTTTTCTGAGCACATGAATAAGTTAAAAAACGTATTTTCCAAAATATGACAGATCTTGGTCACAACACTCATTAACTCAGCAGCACACATCCACACTTGTCACAGGTTTTTTCAACTTTCATTATGAAAACATAGAAAGAAACATCCCTACGATTTCCACTGTATAAAACTACATCTCTGAATCAGACATTAAGGTCTCAGTTAATGTGTAGCTTTCCACAATTTGAAAAGTAGTATGATGGTCACTAGGCAAACTGTTGCTGTCTGTAAATGCCCTTATATTACACTTATTTGAACAAATAGTGTTATTAATCATTTTTGAATGACAGGAAAAATATTTGCCATGATATGATAGATCTTGGACACAACACTCATTAACTCTGCAGCTCACACCCACACTTGTCACAGAAATTACTAGGTTTTTCAACTTCCATTATGAAAACATTGAAAGAAACATCCCTACGATTGCCACTATTTAAAAATACATCTTTGAATCAGATATCAAGGCCTGAATTAACATATAGCCCTCCATAACAAATCATTTAATGCTCACTAGGCGAACTGTTGTCTCTAAAATGTCATTATTTTATGATTGTTTGTTCGCACAGTGTTGTTAGTTATTTTTGAGTAATTGTTATTAAAAATGTTTCCCAAAATGTGGCAGATCTTGGACACAATACTAATGAACACTATACCACACACATACTTATTACAGTATTTACCAGTTTCTTCAACTTTCATTTTCAAAAGGTTTGTAAAAACTTCCCTGTGACTTCCAGTGTACAAAAAGGAATCTTCAAAATCAGTTATCAAGGTCTGAAATAAAATGTAGGCCTCCACAGCAATTTGAAAAACAAAATCTCTAGGCTGTTTCAACCCCCCTCTGGACAGCTTTAGCAAGTATGAATTTGTTTCATCGTTCAGTCCTACTGTTGACAATTCTTTGTCCAAAGTAATAAGAGTTTTACATCAGCACATCCTTTCACATTTCTTAATAAACAGTGTGAAATATACCCTGCTATGTAAAACAATACTGATGCAGTATTGAAATCAATTTCTAAGTCCCTTGATTTAGTGATAGCCAAATGCAATTCATTAACTCATTAATACAGTAATCTAGAGTTAAGCACATATTTTTTAACTTGTTAACTGTATCCCCTGATGTAGATGAGTTACTAAAAACTTTCAAATGCTCAGTAAACACTCAAGTGCTGAACATGTGGTACACGGTAGAATATCTCCTAAAATCCAGCTATATTTTTTAGAAGGTATCTTGCAACCATTTAAGCAAACTTGTACATTGAAAATTGTAACAGATATCTCGACAGTCGGAATGTCTCTGGTTTGAAGCTTGTGAAACAAAACTTTATCAACATCAATTTTGATAGAATTCAAGTAGGCCTACATTTAAGGTTGTTAACTTACTCAACAAGTGCTCATAATTTGATATCTTGTCTCTTTCACACCATGTCTTGAAGTTTAGTTCCTCTCTCCTTTCTTCTGGCGATTTTCGTTTGGCAGGTGTTGGTTGAGACATACATTCGGCTGCCCAGGAAATATAGTTGGCACAGCATCGTCAGTTAATTTTGGCATTACCCTATGCACAATTAAAACGGAACCATTTGGTCGTTTTGCAGTATCAACTCGAATTATGTGATTTTCGGAAAAATGTTTAATACAGACACAGGCATATTTACTGGGTTCAAAATTAACTCGGTGTATAGCATGAATCCGTTTAGCTCGCTTTTCCTTATCGCTAGGAAACACAAATGTTGAGGTAGCCACCTCTTTATTTGAACGGTAATTGGATGTACATCCAGGCACACTGCACTCACACATTATTATAATGATCATGATAAACTTTAGAGTACTTCAGACAATTCATACTAGCTCAGTGGATTCACCTAACCTATCACATAACCTAGCAATACTTCCTAACATCTGGCTGCTCAAATTAGAATACTATAATATTTAACTTATACTATTGCTGAAAATACATCCTTTACTGATGCGTTTTCATACACTTATCACTTTTAAACACAACAAACACCCCTAATAACGTTGAAATAACAACAACGTGCTACGAAACCACCATGTAAACAAGACTCATGCCTCCGTATCGCTGCACTAAAAGACTGACGTCATCACTATGGAACTGTCATGTGTAGCAGGCCGGAACTTCGAGTTGGCCGTGCATACGCTCATTGCCTGCCTGTCCGCTCGCTTACAGTGCTGGGAGCCCGTGGGACGGAATGCCCAGCGTGAGCACCTCTGATTTAGACTTTCACGACCCTTGTAACTATTCATGATGTAATAGGATGAGTGTGTTTAAAAACAGTACTTTATTACACGACATAATCCCCAAAATATTGAATCATGATTATTATTATTATTATTATTATTATTATTATTATTATTATTATTATTATTATTATTATTCATAACCTTTGCTCTGTATTTAAGTGTTGCCTTCAAGTTGAATATTTGTTCTGCACACGAACGACCAGGGCGGAAGCCTGCTTGGTATTCGCCAATACTTTGTTCAAGTTGTTCTTGCGTTCTCTTCAAAAGGCAAGCTGAAATAATTTTGTATGCCACTTGGAGAAGAGAAATGCCCCTGTAATTGTTCACATGAGTCGTATCTCCTGTTTTGTGTGTGTGTGTGTGTGTGTGTGTGTGTGTGTGTGTGTGTGTGTGTGTGTGTGTGTGTGTGTGTGTGTGTGTGTGTAATGGGTGGATGAGGGCGCACTTCCAGTCCTGAGGTAAATCTTCCGATTGTCAGATATCTGTAATGATTTGAGGGAGTTCGTTGAGGGAGTTAGGTTCAAGATTTTTCAGAAGTTCCTCAATGATGCCATCTTCTCCGGAGGTCCTATTGTTTTTAAGTTTGAGGATGTGGCCGCGGATTTCTTCCTCTGTCGGTGGTGGAGAATCTGGGAAAGTGTGCCTTGGGGGTTCTTGAGGGAATTTCGTGAGGTGCTCTGGACAGTTGAGGAGATCAGCGAAGTAAAGTGCTAGTTCCTGGTTACTGAGTGCAAGTTTTCCATCTGATCTTTTGAAAGCCAGCTTTTGAGGAGCATACCCACGAACTTGTCCTCCGAATTACCTGTAGAAGTCTCGTACGTTGTAGTCACGAAAGGTATCTTCAATCGAGTCCAGTTGTTTCTTCAAGTGTTTCCTCTCGACCTGCCTGAAGATTTTGGCTACTCGTTTTCTAGTTTCATTGAAATATGTTTGGTTTTCTGGTGATTTCTTGCTGTTGTATTTCTGGAACGCTTCTTTTCGTTCCTTCAAGGCACGTTCACATTTAGAATTCCACCAAGGGTGTTTTATATTCTTTTTCAGGGGAATTTGCTCTCGAGCTTTCTGGATGATTTTGTCGCAGAATTTCTCCCAGGTGCCTGTATGTTCCCTTTCCGACACTTCTTGCAGATTAGTGTTTCCAATCTGTGTCGTGTCAACCTTCGGTATGTGAATTTTCTTCGGGGTGAATTTTAACTTTATTCTCACTAGGTAGTGTTCGGAATCGACGTTTGCTCTTCGGCGTACCTGTACATCGTGTACTTCTCTCTGCATGGGATGAGGGATGGCCATGGGATCGATTTGAAATTCACCGATCCTTGGAAAGGGAGACGTCCAGGTCTTCTGTTACCGTGGTGATTTTCTCAGAGAAGTTGACATGGTTTTAATATTGTTTTGTTGACACAGTTCAATGAGTCTCAACCCGTTTTTGTTTATGAATTTGTGAGCAGGGAATTTGGCAACAGTTTTCTGGTGTTCTTTTTCCTTACCAATTTGTGCGTTAAAATCGCCCAGCAAAATTTTTGTATCCTCTTTTGGAATCTTCGCCATGATTTTCTCAAGTTTAGCTCAGAACGCATCAGTTTTTTGCGGCCCTTTTTTATTGTCCACATTAGTGGGTGCATGTACATTCACTATTGTATATTTCTTGTTAGCATATTATTATTATTATTATTATTATTATTATTATTATTATTATTATTATTATTATTATTATTATTATTATTATTATTATTCATAACCTCGGCACTTGGTGGGTTAGAGTGGTTATCTCTACGCCTGACCGCCTTTGCCCCCAGGAATTAACCTGGTACTCATTTTTGGTGTAGGTTGAGTGAACCTCAGGGCCATGTGCTCCTCCGGAAGAGGAAATATCGTTTCTTAAATCTTTGGACTTCCTGACGAGGAGTCGAAGCCACGTCCTTTCGGGTGAATCGAGCATGCCTTTACCGCCTTGGCCATGCAGCCCCTATAATCACTACCATCACCTCTATTATCCTAACCATAGGCAATGCAAACAAGGAGAACATTTCCCTACGGCCCGAAGAAGCATACTGTTTAGTTGAATGTTATTCCAAGGTTCGAATTGTGGGCCCTGTACCGACGCAGGACAAGGTTTACAACTAGAGAAGCTGATTATCTCGTTGTAATGCCGTACAGTTCAACCTTGACCTTATCGCCACTTCGGGCTATTCAGCCCCACATTTCACCTACGCTCCGCTATGCCCTTGCTATACAGGGCTGCAGGGGAGCCATTCATTGAAAGAGAAACAGTAGCAGCAGCCCACGACAAACATAATAAATCAATACCAGGGTAACTACCGTTTTTCATATTATTTGTGAAAGTTACGAAATTAAAAATGTATCGCAAAAAACAACATGGGCGGTAATTTTTATGCAAACAAAAAGAGAGCGCGGGAGTATCGATGTTTTAGAAGAGATTGATGAAGCCGGCCTGTGCTTAGCTTCACAAAAAGCTGTAGTTAATAATAAAGTTGGTAATGTTATTGACAGCTTGATATGTCAACCCATTAAGTTGGCTATCCTGCAACATGAAAGGAACACGGTCCTCGGACAGTCCCGGCACTAAAAGCCATACGCCATTTCATTTCAAAGGAACACGGAGCATGGGTGACGCATACCAAAGAACATCACTTACGATACTCCGTATAAAGCTTGCTTGTTTTTTCGTTGGTTATATGAAATTAATTTCTAGAAGTCCGACCTTATATTTTAAGGGCTAGGAACAGAGGCTATCTGTGAGTGAGGGTGGAACGGTGTGGTAGTTCAACTCACGAGCACAGTTGCACATCGGTGCGAAACGCTGGTCATTTTACGATTGAAAAAAGCCTAAAGAACTTCAGTACTTTAATATTCCCAATCACCCTCTGTGGGTGGGGGTGGTAAAATACATCTGTAGTATCCCCTGAGTGTCGTAAGAGGCAACTAAAAGGGGCCTCAAGGCTCTTAACTTGGGAGCGTGGTTTGACGACTACGGAGCCCTCAGCTGAATCCTGGCATTGCTTCCACACTTACTTGTGCCAGGCTCCTCACTTTCATCTGTCCTATCGGACCTCCCTTGGTCAACTCTTGTTCTTTTCTGACCCCGACGGTATTGGTATGAACTTTCATTTTCACGCCCTTCGTGGCCTTTGTCTTTCTTTGGCCGATTCCTTCATTTTTCGACGCATCGGACTCCTTGCATAATTTTCCACTGATTAGTGTTAATAAAGGATGGTTGCCCAGATGTACTTCCTCCTAAAACAATAATTACCTCATCAATAATCACCAATATTCCCACTCCTTGACATTTATTTATCGTTTCCTTCGGGGAACTGAAATTTTTGCTATTCATTTGGCTTGTTTTAGATTGTATGTATTTACTTTTACGCCTGACATTGAAGAACAAACCTGAAAGGAGTAGAACATAAATACACTAATACATTCTCATAAAAAAAAGAGTCTAAGCTCGTGTCCACCCGGCTCCATGGCTGAATGGTTAGCGTGCTGGCCTTTGGTCACATCGGTCCCGGGTTCGATTCCCGGCCGGGTCGGAGATTTTAACCTTAAATGGTTAATTCCCTTGGCTTGGGAACTGGGTGTTTGTGCTGCCCTCAACATCCCTGCAACTCACACACCACACATAACACTATCCTCCACCACAATAACAATAACACCTACACATGGCAGATGCCGCCCACCCTCATCGGAGGATCTGCCTTACAAGGGCTGCACCCGGCTAGAAATAGCCACACGAAATTATTAGTATTATTATTATTATTATTATTATTATTATTAGCTCGTGTCCAGCTCCTTGGTTGAATGGTCAGCGCCGAGGCCTTTGGTTCAGAGGATCCCGAGTTCGAGGACCAGGCGCTTTCAACTTGAAAGCCTGGGTTAGCGACCATGAAGCCCGAAGCTGAGTTCTGGCATTGCTTCCACTTACTTGTGCCAGGCTCCTCACTTTCATCTGTCCTATCCGACCTCCCTTAATCAACTCTTGTTCTTTTCCGACCCCGATGGTGTTAGAGCATTCGAGGACACCCCCTGTGGGTGGGGGCGGTAGAATAACACCCACGGTATCCTCTGCCTGTCGTAAGAGGCGACTAAAAGAGGCCCCAGGGGCTCTGAACATTGGAATGTGGGTTGGCGACCACGGGGCCCTCAGCTGAGTCCTGGCATTGCTTCCACTTACTTGTGCCAGGCTCCTCACATTAATCTATCCTATCCGACCTCCCTTGGTCAACTCTTGTTCCTTTCCGACCCCGACGCTATTAGGTTTGCGAGGGCTAGGGAGTCTTTCATTTTCACGCCCTTCGTGGCCCTTGTATTCCTTTGGCCGATATCTTCATCTTTCGAAGTGTCGGATCCCTTCCATTTTTTCTCTCTGATTAGTGTTATATAGAGGTTGGTTGCCTAGTTGTACTTCCTCTTAAAACAATAATCACCACCACCACCACCACTCCTGAGTTCGATCCCCGGCCGGGTTAGGGTTTCAATCGTGTCTGGTTAATTCTTGTGATTCGAGGGCTGGGAGTTTGTCGGAACAATGTCCTCTTCATATTCACACAACACCTAAAAGTACCAACCGCCACAGACTCATGCGATAGTGAATACATCCGTCCACATGGGGTGGACATGCATCCACATGCGCGACACAGTTCGCGCCTGCGATTTCACTAGCATGTGGTGGAAGAAGCAGAAGACGTTTGAGTTCGTACAGTTCAACTACTGTACAGTATGTTCAGTAATCACCAAATTTCTTCATCTATATAAATAAACTTGTAGGGGGTCCGCTGTCTGTAATTTCGTTTGTTTTGAAATTTTTTTATACGATTTAGGTCAACTCAAGACCGTATCAGTGGTTTTTAGCTTTCGTGTCTGTTTGTCTTTTTGGCCGTCTGTTCACCATCACGGCGAAACGGCTGAATATATTGCGACCAAACTTCATATATAGAGTATACTCATCCAGGGGAAAGTTTAGATATGCACATGATTTCAAAATAACTGAATAGAATGGGTGTTTATAGGGAAACCACAACAGTTTTCTTCCATTTTCTCTTATACTGTTGATTTTCTGTAAAATACATGGACTAATTGCGAATTTCCCTTATACAGTACGTTACGTCCTTTTTATGTGTACATAATTTGCTTGGTCACTGCACACTCTTTCTTTTGAGGGAATATTCCAGGCTTTTAAAAATATATTTTTAGGCTCTGGAAAATATCGAAATATGGAGGTAATTTCAATGACGGTTCAGACCTTCGTTTCGCGGTAACTGCTTTGTAAACGGTAAACGTAGGCAGATTACACAATCGCTGCTCAATTTGGAGAGATCTTCAACTTTGGTCCTATGCTTTACTGTCGTATCTCGATTCTTTTTACTTTAGATAGGGCAGCATTTGTCGGTTACAATGAAATCTCTCCAAGTCGATTGCGATTAGCATTAGGAAAATGGGCCCGTCGTTATTTATTATTTATTTATTTATTTATTGCACACTACAGGAGTTAGTGTCCCAATTACAGTGGCAACTACATCAGACAAGCTACAATTAACATGGTGATACTTATATCTAAACTATATTCTATAATTTTATCTAATCTCCTATAATATTGATATAAAATATCAAAGTATTTCTCTAAAAACTAAAGAACCTTATGTTAATATGGTGGAACAACACACAACAAAGTAAAATGACAAAATAAATGAAGCAGTACACGTATAAGCATAATATTATAGAACTTCACCTTACAATTTCCCCTATTTTTAGGACTTCATACAATTGCGCGATGAAGTTCAGTTACAGTTACAGTTACTATGGTACTGAACAGATGAATGCAAGGTTGTGTTTATGAAAGGTTTTATATTCCTGATAATGGATCCTAGGGTCTTGTATGACTCAGCTTCCACTTTTAGTATATGAGAATTGAATGTAAGCTCGTGGTCGAATAAAACCCCGAGGTCTTTCATCTCGCAAACCGATAGTAAATCACTGTCACCTAGTTTGTAAGTGTAGTGGACGGGAGTTTTCCTTCTGGTGAACGATATCGATACACATTTTTCTACATTTAAGTACAGTTTATTTTCAGTCGCCCTCTCCAATACACTTTTCAAGTCTAGCTGAAGCTGTATACAGTCATTTATGTTTTCAATGGCTTTGAACACTTTTCAATCGTCGGCGTATAGCAGACAGCTGGAATATTTCACTTGTTCAGGCAAGTCATTGATGAATGCGAGAAAAACTAAAGGGCCTAAATTTGTCCCCTGTATATTGAAACTATCCATCTATATTGCGAATGGTAGATGGCAAGTGATCCTGCCGTTATTGTAGAAACTCCGCAAGTCAATTGTGAATGGCAGTAGAAAATGTGGCCTCCCATTATCATTGTTGCAGTTCACAAACTTCATCATATAGGTCCGTACTGATACAGCTTAATAGAGAACCAGTATTCATTACATTTAAAGCTTCAGTATTCTTCAGCTGATGATAAGGTCCTCCGGGCGAGTTGGCCGTGTGGTTAAGGGTGCGCAGCTGTGAGCTTGCATCCGAGAGATAGTGGGTTCGAACCCCACTGTCGGCAGCCCTGAAGAGGGTTTTCCGTAGTTTCCCATTTTCACACCAGACAAATGCTAGGACTGTACCTCAATTAAAGCCACGGCCGCTTCCTTCCCACTCCTGGGCCTTTCCTATTGCATCGTCGCCGTAAGACCTATCAGTGTCGGTGCGACGTAAAGCAAATAGAAAAAAGTTATAAGGTCCCATTCTCCCATTTCCGAGGCCAAAGTTTAAATTCTAAATTAGTCAGTATACTGAAGCTACCGGATGTCAAATTTCAAGAAATATTATTTAGAATCAAATTTTAACATGTAGAGGATTTTTTGTAAGAAAGTGATCGACAGTTTTTATGAAAATAAAACAGTGTGACTTGCTTTTAGTGTATTTTTAAACATTTCAGAAAGGACATGGGTTCATCCATTTTAAATTATTAGACAGTAATAATTATGTATTTTAATTAGATACGGGACGCTATGGCTGAAGAAGTCTTAAATTAGACGAAGCATGCACAAAAAAATGTATAACATATTTTAAGATGGAATGTGTTCTCATCTCTAAAGTGAAGTGTGTTGATTGGGCGGACCATTAAACTAGTTTTTAATTAATCTCCAATTATCATCTATATTTTCCCAATTTAATATAATCGTACTTACTTCGTGTGCAGCAACTTACGTAGAACTCCGTACCAGTGTATAACACCGTAGCGAAGCACGGGTACATTTGCTAGTTTAGGAATAATAATGAGTAATTTTTGTCTTTTTTTCCTGCATGTCGTATACACACTTTTCTTAAATTCGTTCTTCTTTGTTCATTATAATTTGCGTCACAATTCCATTGCAACTTTCTTTTGTTGATATACATACGTCTTATAGCTGAGGATCATCTGAATATTTGCGTCTCGAAATTAGCGATAAAGAATGTACGACACCATGCAGGCTGTGATGTGAAATACTAATGGTTGGCCGTGACTGAGAGACATATTATCAAAGAGTACAGATGGTCGATGTGATCTTGTAGACTGTGATGTGAAGTATTGATGGATGGCCATGACTACACTTATCGACTACAAATTCCACATAGACGGCTCTCGAAACCGATTCGTTACATGCAAATAAATGAATTGTTATAAATTTGAATTTCATTTATTGAAAGACACAGTTACGATAATTTGATTTTCCCGAAGGAAAATTTTACACCATGTTTTAAAATATCGGTATTGTACCCGCCCCCTACCGGAAAAGGCTCCGGCAAAATATCTACAGGGCGTTAACGGGTTGAAATGTAATAAAATAGGCGCTTATCTAACATTACCTTAATGGCATACAGGATAGGAGAAACTGGGCATACTTAACTACAATGAGAACACAATCAAATTAAAGTTTAAATTAATACAAGCTGTTTATTAGACCTTGATGACGATGGGAATGACGCATCTATATTCACAAGTGAATTACATTAATTATTAACAATTGTTTTGGATTATTTATCGACTTGTAGTCGTGTGTGGTAGATCCGAGTATTGTTTATCGCAAAGCGATTTGCCATGACGTGATACTGGAACCTTTCCCACCGTCCCCCATGACTCATGGGACCATGTGACAACAAACCGACCCTTTCGGGTCACGAACACATGGGACCATGCTCCACGGAAGTCGGTAGTCAAGGGATCTTTTTGGCCTGTGCCGATTTCTCCTCATTGGGATTGTATATTTAATCCACTCACATGAAGAGTTACCGACCATTCGACTCAGCTAGATCAGAGCTACTCTCCCGTTCCTGAGGTCTGAACACGGACTCCTCAGGGCCGAAGAACGTTCGCGGCAAATAAAGGCTATAAAACATAAACTACCTTAAAGGCCTACAATGAACGGAAGAGGATTTTGGATGCTTGTTTTTCGGCAAAGAATAAGCACAAATAAGTTTACCAAATTTACTAAGGCGCTCGTTGAAATATACACATACACTATGACATCCTTGGAAAATTAATATAAATTGACAAGTTGATTACAAATATTTAGCAACGGTAAAATCCGTGCTACCATCCATCAGTTAAACTTCATCCACGTTCCATAAGAATATTTATGTGGATGACCACAGTTCCTAAGGATACTTCAAATGCAAGAATACTTCCATCCGAACTAACAAGTTGATGGATACCTGATTTGACATACACAGAAAAATATCCATCCCCGAGGGATGTCCAATCTCGTTGACATACTACGTCCATACCATTTGTTTTGTCTGTCTATCTCCCGTTGGATATCAAAAACTGTTGAGTGTTACACAAACAAAATATAACACAGATTACCTATTTACAGTTACAATTCGAACCATTTTCCTCCAAATATCAGTATTCCCTGGGACCGAATCCCATGTCATGAAGTTAAACATTTACTTATACTAATTCAACTACCCCGGAGTGGTCATTTTATCTTATATCTACCGCCACCAAATATCTATACGTGAATAAAAAAAATATACTGCAGAAATAATCATATGTTTACGTAAACCATGGAAAAGGAAATAATATTGCGCGTCTCCACCAATTGGAAGACAAATGAAATAAAAATCACACGAACACAGGCTCGACAACGAACCCGTCACTTCCAACAACTACCAGTGAAAAATTCACGAAGTCTAAAATTCGCACAGAACAGTACATAACACAAAAACAAGATCACACTCTGAAAAAGAAACACATATTATCCACCAACACAAAGTATAAATGGCTGTATTTCATCTCGCAGCACCCGCTACTTGAGCGAGCTATCGGTCCCTTCTGTGCTCTATTGAGGTTCGAACCTGAGACTCTGGTCGTCTCCATCAGGGACACTGAAATAAAAACCCTAATTAACCTAATCATGTCAAGAACAGTCATAAATTCCTGCATTGCCTTTAGATTATGGCTGGTGGATCGTGTGTGGTAATTACGTAAATATTCTGTCTTTATTCTCACAGAAGACTGCACCGTCTTAAAAGAACATTTCTCGGCCAAACGACTCCCCTCAGCTGCCCTCTCACAAGGACCTTCCCATTCTGGGGCCATAAATCTTCCCTTCGCACAGCGGCGAGAGACCATTTAACGCACTCAATATCGGCAGCCACCGAGTCATCAAAATCATATAATCGAGCGAATGCAGGGTACACCTGCTCGAACCAGCTCGATACTATCATTATGTCCTTGAATCATTTCTCAAATTAAGCCGCTATCTTATACCAAAAATCCCGTCAACTCTCCAGGAGTCTGGGGTTCAACCATACATTTCTTCCGTCGTACGTTTTTTTACCACAGTTACGTCAGCCTTTAACCCAAAGAACAATGTCCCCTAATCTCTCCCCCTTGAGGCGAGATTGTGTACCTGTCATATACTACCCTACTACTCGAGAGATATCGGTATATAAAAATCACCGATCACATTACTTTAAGAAAATACATATAATAATAATAATAATAATAATAATAATAATAATAATAATAATAATAATAATAATTGTACCGGGTGGTACACCTCTACACCGTTTATTTAAAAGTTGCGCCAGTTGAAACTCCTCTTCTGGAGGAATGTTGAACTTTATCTACTCTATTAATTCTCTACTTTCTCAGAAGATGTCACCACGTGGAAAATTTTGAGTTTTCGAACTGTGTCACTTTTGATGTGTTTTTGTTTAGCTTGAAGTAAGAAGTGTGAACTTTCTCTTCTAGAGGACACTACTGAAGATCAACAATAGTGCAACCTAGTGCGGAGTCAAAGAACTATTTTGTTGAAGAAATTTTTATTTCAAATGTTTGTTCTTTGCTAAATTTCTTTCTGTTATTGTTTAAGTTGGCTGTATACCCCTCTCTTTCCCCTTGTTTTGCATGTAGCCAATCCCGAATTTCTTAAATTAATTTCTATCCAATCAGATGTACCTTCCCCCAACTTGAATCGATTGCGGGGTCCTAGCCAATAAATAATTGTGGGCGGGTGTTTTCTTTCCCCTAACGCCTAGAAACTTCCGCGAGAGTATTTAAACTGCTGATTTTTGGGTCTCCGGGCCACTTCTGTTCCATCTTTCAGTGTGTTAAGTACATAGCAGGGGGCGGGAAGCGCCTCTTTCTTCTCCAGCCGTTCAACACAAGGTAATGGCCGATTAATAAATTCTTTCTTTGCTAGCTCAGCAGTTTAACTTTCGGGGCGGGTTCTAAGCGTTCTACCATGTAACCTTTTCCTAAATATAACTACTCTTTTATATATTCTCTTTTAAAGCGACATATTGGGATAGAGAGTGCTAACCCTCTCGAGCTCCCACTCATATTGTTGTGAGGTGAACTTAGTTTTCTCAACCTATTCTTCGATAACGTAAAACAAAGTGTTCTCTTCTTAAGTCACCTCTTTAGTATGGGATTAGCCCTTGTGTTAACGGCCTAGTGCCAAGTAGGTCTTAATCAAAGTGTACTAGGAGTGCAAGTTTGCCTCCTCCCTAAATTGTTATTTTAGAGGTCATTTAATTAACCTTCTTTTTCATTTAATAGACCTCAGTAGGTTGGGTATTTTACCCCTGTGTATATGTCCTTAGAGGACAGCTTGAAGGTGAAGTTTGGTGTGGCCTGTGATTGGCTTACACTTTGAGAGCAGATTGCGCTTTTGGAATTCAATTTTTGTATGCCTCGAGGATGCTTTACTGTGTAATTCGGAGCAAGTGCTCCAGGGTTTGATTGGGGTCTTCTGCCCCTTGGTTAAAATTTGTATATCGGAAAGTTGGGCTAGTTGCTCACGAATTGTGAACTCAGGGCTCGAAGCCCAAATTCTGTAATCTCTATAATTGTACATTTCAAATTGTGTTTCGGCTACTAAGTACCTGTTCTTTGTTATTACTTAATTTTGAAAAGAAAATATAACCTTGTTAAATTTTACAGTAACTTTGATTCCGTAGTTTGAGACTCATTCACGCCCGCACCTTCTTTCACCTCTACCTACCACCAAAACCGGTAACAATAATAATAATAATAATAATAATAATAATAATAATAATAATAATAATAATAATAATAATAATAATAATAATAATAATAATAATAATAATAATAATAATAATAATAATCCACTAACCTGTTGCTTGAAATGTATCGGTATAAAACACTGATCAAGTTACATTAAGAAAATAATAATAATGATAATGATAATAATAATAATAATAATAATAATAATAATAATAATAATAATAATAATAATAATAATATTCAGACATGATCAAACTCAACTAGAAAATCTCTACTTTATTAGCCTAGCTAATGTGTAGGGTGGGCCAGGTTTGAACCTCCGCACATCTTTTCTCGAACGTCTTCAGTTACAGCCAAACTTATACACTAGCATGCAAAAACTAACTACTGTCTCTACTTTTATGAATTGAGTGCTGTCACTATCCCACATTAACTTCTGTATAGGCACATGTTAATGATACTGACACCTACTAATCCCTGCTCGTATTATGCAGTCACGCAGATGAAATTATGGCATTAACCTGGCCAAATTTCTATTCATTTTCCCCCTTAAATCCTTCTCAGCACTCATAACAAAAAAAATATAGTATAGCATGCGGCTTCTAAAAGGGGTCCCAAACTCTATACATCCTTCCTGGTTCACTTCCTTCCCATATCTACTTACAAAAAACAAATTAAACAAGGGTCATCCGACCACTCCAGGTAATTAACCTATCAATTACCTCGTCATTAACCCTATCTTTACAGTAACTTTATTTACAAGGGGAAATACTAACATTGGAAGAAATTAGCTCAATACTCAACAGTTTATGATGTTTTTCTGGCCCCCGTCCGAAGTTTTCAGGGGCCTGCCATCGGTGCTCACTCCATGTCGCTGGCTCGTGCAGTCCTTGGTTCTAGGCGTGCGATGACCTTGCTGGAGTAATCCATCTTCCTGGTGAACAAATCACTGCAATTATATTTACACAATACACTTGTTGATCACTCGACACCATCCAACTTCCCCTCTATCGTTCTAGACCGATGCAAGTTACGCGATGCTAATTATTATGGATATCTCAGCTAGTCTGTTTAGTTAAATTAGGCGAGTTGGAAATTCATGGTCTCCTCCTTCCCAAGTCTATCGCCTCCTACGTCCGTGACTTATATCAACCGTCCTTTTCTTACTTTCTTATCTCGATTAAATCAGATCCTGTACTTATCATTCCCCTTTACTTGGTGTTATAATCTGTTCCGGAAATCCTGCTCTCAATGTTACATGGATTTAAACTGATAGTATTTCTTCACACGATCTGATTTTCTTTGAAACAAAGTTTACCAAATCCCAAAGTTAGACTCCTCGAAGCTGAGCTCCCTTACTGCTACAGACATTAGCCTTTTACAGTCACTACCTAAGACATAATGACAAATATTCAGAGTTTACTTCGCGATCGGATGTCGCACAAATACCTCTGTCATATAGTTACATTTCCTACTATCGCTGCACACTGGAAAACACTTTTAAAACTTCACTCCCGTTTCTTTGTGTCAGTTATTCAAACAAAGAAGAGGTGGACCTCGCTCGCGGACCGCACGTAGTTCCACCTTCTGAAGCTCGTTCTCGACTACTCACTCCCCCGAGAAACTGCAACAACTTATAGCCAAACCGGGAATAGGGATGGCTAGCGTGTCCTACCCCCACTCTGATTCTGGCCTTTCCTGGATAAACCAGCCTGTCGAAATTAGCAATACGCTAGACTGTGTGACTTGGATATGCACAAGTACGCTATGATATGCGGAGTTGAATATGTTCGGCGGATCTGCAGTAATTAATTAATCAGCTTGGAGGGGAAATAGGGAATCCCCAAAGGCATCTGGTTTCAGCCACCGCGTCCGTACGCTATGGGTCTTATATAACTTGTTTACCAACGCCTTTCGCTTGGAGAGTATTTTCTATCAGAACTCTTGACTTTATAATTCCACCAAAATTCAGCACACTCCTCTAACAGGTGCAGTTTTGTTAATCAAGTCTTATTTACGCCAAAAATGCATTAAATTTAGCCCGATCGCTCTGGCATCGCTGTATGCTGGCAGATGTTTTCCAATATGGAGTCGCTAAATAGTGTTCTTCTCCTGCTTCTTCTATGACGTGTACCTAATTCGGGGATTCTTTAAGCCACCCAGTGGGCGGGTGAAGGCGCCTCTCTGGCGGGCTTCGTATTGCACAACCTGACGATACCCCCAGCATCCACACAAAGAAAGCTTGCTGCCAGCTTCCTTACCAAGCATATCACTTGAAATAAATACTAATTGTGCCGGTACGGTCACAATACGAACGGAAACATTTACCATAAACACTGAGGCTATATGACATTATTGACAAATGAAATTAACATTCATGCAACAAGTCTGAGCGATCCCTATTCTAAAAGCACACAATTATTTCCCAACGAAATACCATGAAAGAAATTATACAAATGTGGAACAAACACCCGGGTTTGAACCGACCATCACTGGGATACAATTCGCCGCGCCGATGGGGCGGAACCATCGCCGACGCTAATTATAGTCACAACATGTCACATAAAACAACATAAAGAATCACATATTTTATACAATAAACACGTGAGGCACCCCATTCTTCATTTTAGCATTGTGGAATACCAATGCCAGCGTAGGGAACTGAACTGACGACCCCCGGGATGAAAATATGGCTCTGAAATCCCTAGCTAAATTATACTCAAATGAGTAACAACAGTAAACTAACAAATACTAGTACCAATTACCGTGTCATTTATAAGCGAATGCTTCATTCTGGCGTGTTGAATATTTCCCATTATTAGTCGATCCATACAGGCCTGATTTTCTTAGCTCAGGTCCCCTTCCTACAGAGGCGGACACACACACAAAACACGTCTGTTTGCAGGGTCAGACGTATCCAGCCCCTACTAGGGCGGTCAATAACCTTGCCCTCCACAGGCATAACAAGCCATTTCTTTACCAATATCACCTCGTTACGAGCTACGTTCACAATAAACTGAGGTCTATTCCTCATTAAGCAAATGGCATCGGCTTCCAATAAATCACCTCGATTCAACACATATATTTTTCATGGGCCAATCATGACTTCAAGTATCTCACCTATCTTACAACACGACACCGCTTTTTATGATACCAATATTCGCATGATTACTGTCATTACAATCTTTATTATTATTATTATTATTATTATTATTATTATTATTATTTTGCTGGATTCATCATTACACTATCTTCCTACGTGATTTACCTGGTAATTAAATCATACTGAGTCATCACACCGAAACTTCCTCGTAATTACGATGTAATTGTGAACTGGCCAGTCTGGCTGTAGCGATTGCACAAGAGTTGATTAACTGACGGAGAGACATTGAGATCCACAGCAACACGACGAAAAGTTCATCCTTCCTGGATCAAAGTAACGGCCCTTGTGACTTTAACCTCATTAAGATGTCTCATGGGATGTACTGGTTTACGTACAACGTGCTCAAATGACCGCAGTAGTCTGTGTACCTCACAACGACACAAGGACGCACCGCCATTCACTTTGTTTTGAGGGGTCACCTGACATTTTAATGCATGGCTACGCCTACAGGTGGAGTATAACTTCGATTTGACATTCCCTGAATAGCTAAGGTATGCTGTACGACCTTTGGAACCTTCGCATACCAGACGCTACAAAACATTTTCCCCAAAATTTTTTGAACTGTGTATATCTACTGATGATGTTCTTCTATGTTCCAAGTGCGGCCAACATAAGTGCGTTCTAGTTTCGCCTTCCAGATAATCCACGGAGACACCAGATGGAAAGCTCAATCCAAGTATAGGCGGCCACGTGCCCTCAGTCCGACCGGAAACTGCCCCGTATGACTCGCGCATCACTTCCAGGAAGTTGTAGGTGCTGACACTCGCACGACCACCTAACAATATGTTTGTCATGTAAAGCAAGGCTGAAAAGCGCTTTCCTTATGAAGAATACATTGGTACCACAGAATTCCTGACGCTATAGAGGAGATCGCTGAAACCGATGTCGCTAAAACGAAATTGTACTGTATTAGAAGACCATATAATTGACCGGGATAGTTCTACAATCGCGTCGTAGAATAGATTCTTGAAAATAGTTTGATTTTAGTCAAATGATGAATAAAGCCGTTAGCATCCTTCTCCCCACAAGTTAACCATAAGTTCAGTGGACACTGCATCTAACGGCTGTCGTTAATGGTACTGTTCAAAACCAATACATCAAGCTCAATATATCAACCGAGCGTTATCCGAAACAGTGAAGGTGGAATCACTGGTGTTTTCTGTTTTCCTGTTCGGTTGTGAGCCCTGGACTGTGAAGGCTAGTGACAGGAACCGAATAGATGCCTTTGAGATGTGGTCTTGGCGGAGAATGCTCCATATACCATGGGCAGAAAGAGGAACAAATTCCTCCATTACAGAAGAACTGAGCATCAAAAAACGTTTATAATCCTGCGTTAGTGAAAGCTACCTCCAGTTCCTGGGACACATTTTAAGGAGAGAAGGGGACAATTCAGAAAAGACCATTCTGCAAGGCAAAATTGAAGGCACCAGACCAAGAGCCAGAACAACAAGTAGATGGTTAGACCATGCAAAGAAGATCACCGGTCTACTTCTTCACAATATCTTCAGAAGAGCTGAAGACCGCTCAGAATGGAAAAATGTCTTTAAGGTTACAGTTACTAATGAAGTGAAGAAATCAGGTCGCGACGCTCAGCAGTGAGTAAACCGACTGCTGCTGATGATGAATGTGATAAGAAATTAAGTTTTCTTGAATTGCAAGCATTTGAAAGTAGGACCAACTATTAAGAGAATGGTTTTTCCCTGGTTGTCAATTCTCCTGCATTAAGGCGGATGGTGGGACAGTTCCTAGTATAGGCCACGGACACCCACCCTCTCACTTTCTCCTCACACCTCCTTCTCCGATACAGATCTCCTGGCCTGAGAGACGGCGCCAGCGTCTAGGAGGCCCGCCTTCCCCTTTAGAGAAGAAATTCAAACATTTTATAGTAGTTCAAACTGTTGTATTAATTCAATTTATGAGTGAAGCGTTGAAGATCTATGAGGTACTAATAGACACTTAGTTGAGGAAAATCGCTTATTTACTTACAGTATGTGGTAGGTTAGAGAATCTGGAAAGGGAGATGGGTAGACTAAAAGTAGATGTAGGTCGTTGACCAAAATCACTCCCGTGAACGTGATATACAGTGAAGGCGGGTCTGGAAAGCGAAAAAGAAATAAGTCAACGTTAGTTCAACGTCGTGATTGACATTTTGATTCAGTCAGTAATTGATCGGTTTGCACATTACTGTTTCCAGATGTCATTGCACTACTCGCGGCCGTGTCTAAAATAACAAGTGTTCAAAAAATCTGCTTTCTTCGTGTCTTTAGTGAGGAAGCTGCTGAGGGCTACCAAGGCTATCGGTGAATCCCAAACCTCAGTTGACAATGATGGAAGTCTAAAGCACATTATTGAGCCGTATCCTGCCGGCCCATAATAATAATTAGAGTATTATTTGACCCAATATGTAAAATTTATTCATACAAGTTACAGTCTAATATGTTAAAGTATCGTATCCTAAGATAGTTGATACCGGATGTTGAGCAAGACAGTAGGTCGCTGGACATTGCTTCATATTTCCGTGTGACCGTGAGAAAGGGTTGCGTAACCAAGCGTTGGCAAGGATCAACACGTGTATTAGATGCTGACCAACCAAGATATTTCAGCCAATGGGAACTTCAGGATTCGGCAAACATGGAGGCTAAACCGCGCCAAATCTTAATTCCAGAATGACCAACGTGCTCAGTTGCTAAAGTCGGTTTCTGTCGTTCATCGGTTTTCCATAGTTTCAGAAGTCAGATATAATTGGAAATGTAATTTAAAAATTGGTGGAAGAGATTTGCTAGTGTTTGAGCTGTGATTTGTAAATATATCATAATTAATATTGTGCCATCGTATACGACGAATTTTCTGATTGGTGGTTGGTTCAGACACATGGGAAGCCCAGTACTGAAATGGCGTCACCGAAGCCTCCTCAGTAACCCAAGCTCTGGAGAGCGTCACTCTGTGTTAAATGCTTGGATAGTGCGGAAGCACAAACTCTGATTAGTGATCGTGATTAACGTAGTGTTATTCCAGTAACAGTAACTGGTTCTAAATAATATTTTAAATTGGGCAGTTGGAAGATATTACTGTTCTTGAGTTAATGGAAAAGTATATTCTGGCAGAGTTTACTTTCAATATATAAAGACGGTGTTTAGTGACCGCTGTGTAGCAAGTGTAGAGGAGACGTGCTATTGTTTCACTACTCCGCGACGGGCGCGTTTCGCGAGGAACTTTCGTAGCGAACCGTGTGCTGCTCTTAAAACTGTATTCTCACCCTTTAAGTGAAGTGTTTATCAGTGTGTTTAGCTGATCTTGTAAAGAGAAAGGGTATTCCGGTTCGTAGCATTGAGCAGCGAAGATATTGTCAACCAAAGTCTTCTGTGTTCCAGTGAATTATTTTCCAGCAAGATGATGGCTATGCATGCAGAAGAAGGAAGTGCATTCCGACATGTTAATGCTGTGATTAACATGGTGTAAATCCCTTAATCAGCGGGGATGTAAGCTGCTCTCCTGGTATCCCGAGAGTCGTCATGTGAAATTCAGTTAAGACGCATGTGTTATTTATGGCATGATATGTAAATTATGTTAAGGTACTAGGGCAGTGTAGATAGGATTTTTAATTTCATGTAAAGTAAGCCTGACGGCATGTGTTTGTTTAATTTTGTTACTATGGTAGATTCGGATACGAGAATAATGCATGTTTATTTTCATTTTGCTTTATGATTAGATGATTGGGAAAATGATTGATTGATAGGATTAGTTGTTGTTCATTTATACATGTTACTTAGTGTAGGATATTCCGAGTTTTCCTTATATATGCTAGAAGGGCTAGATTGACAGGTTCATCTTACTACAACGTTAAATACGTATTATTTCATTTTATTTCGGTTATTCAGAGAGACAGGTATAGCTAATCTGCATGTCGCATGATTTTACGGAAGCTGACTGAAGGAGCTGCAGAACGTCGTTGTTAGAATAAGATCTTTGAAGTTAAGTTGGACTCTGTTTTGCCTGATGGTCTGCAAAGGAAACGAATTGAGTCTCATAATGTGGAAGGCCAATGGGATTTATGAGAAATAAGAGATAAAGATTGCATGCTGAATTATAATGTACTGGTGCAGGCTGATTGTATGCCTGACAAGAGAAAGAATATTGTGCAGATGTGTGTGCCTGCCAAGTGTCTTCTGAGTGTATATTGTGATCAGAATGGACAGTATTAATTCCGGACTATTGAGTCTGATGTTATTCAATGGTAAAAGCATGCTAAGAAGGAATGAATATACGTGTGTTTCCGTGTAGCCGGCGAAAGACGTTATCTCATGGCAAGGTGATTACTGGCCTTGTGTTTATTAGTAGGCGCGAATGAGACGAGGTTTCCTTGTGACAGCCTCGGGGACAGAATCCAAACTTTAGCATAGTGTTGAGTTCAACATTTCTTCTCAGCTCGTAATCTACCCGGAAGTACATGACGGATGACCGCGCTGTTGAGCGCTCAAATGCAGCAGAAGGAGGCAATGTTGCTCATTGCTTTATTCATGATATCAAGGGTTATTTATATGTTTTTCCCTTACAGGATGATGTTTTACATTGTTATTTGTGGTTGTATACCTTGTCTCATTGTTTTTAAAGGGAACAGCCCGACTGCTGAAGTATTGGTGGTTCATCTAGTTCTGTCTAGATCTTTGCAGTGAACCGGGATTCACATTAGAATCTGTGTAGCATTTAAGACTTTACTTGGTATCCGATGTATATAGAGGTGTTTAGTTTGATTATTTGAATTGTTGTAAATATAGTATAGGATATGCCCCTAGTATTTTGCATAACTTACATAGCGTCCCATTGCGTCTTAATTATTTTTCTTTTCGTCGTAACTTTTCTTTATAATGTAACTTTTATTTAATGGTAGCATTTCGGCGACTCTCGTTTTAATTTAACTTTGGAAACCGTATCGTTGTGATGCGATAGTGTGTAACTCCATACGGAAATACCACATGTCAGTGTTTGCGTACACTTGTTGCCATACAATATAAACAATGGACTGTAAGAAGAAGCTCAGTTTTGATGTATATAAGTGTTCTTTGTTGAACTTGATTTTTGATTTCAAATTTTGTCTTATCATTCAAGTAACGTTTTTAACTTTCATTTATTTTCTATATTTTTGAGTTCATTTTGACATATTATTATTCCTTGATTATTGTTTTCTCGTAATACGATCGGGGATATTTATCAATAAATCCATCTTACCCCCTATGATTGTTTCTCATTCGTGTTATACCTCCATTTCCTGTCATTGACTGATATTTTAGAGCAGAACTTCGACTTTTTATCCTGACCCAACCGATAACCAACCCACTCTCTGCCCAACCCTGAGTTAGTCGGATGTTCATACAGGAATGGAGGCATCGTCCTAGAGGGTATTCACCCTTGTGGTACGGTACATTATAATGTAAGCATTAGACACATTGTTCCATTTACAAAACTTGAAAGGCAATTAGAAAAAACGTCGCACGTATTTCTAAGAGCAAGGCACCGGCGACTGATATGACAGCCCAGACTCTAGTCCCTCTCCCCTCGACCCACTCGACCCGGCTTGCTGCTGCTTATCGCATAGGAGCGGGACCGGTGGGGGATAGGGATAAGTGCGCTAGGCTTCGGTCCGTCAAATCGCCACTGCTACAGTAACTATCAGCCATGCATTACTCATGGTACATACTTCCTCACTTCATACTTCTGACTTAATTATACAGATAACAGAGTGCTGGTAGATCTTCCGAGGAAGCTAATTAACCAGTGAACGACGGGTACGACCGCTGTAACATTAAACATTTTATTTAATAATAATAATAATAATAATAATAATAATAATAATAATAATAATAATAATAATGGTGCATGGCATCTCTATGGGATTAGTGACCTAAAAAGGATAAAATGAATGTCGGAGACGTCATAAATGCCCAGTCCCCAAGTCAGGGGAATGAAGAGTACGAGGGGGTTAATTCTGAGAATTGAACCGGGCCCATCAGACCAAACGCAAGCATTCCATCCATTTAGCCACAAAGCCGGACTTTAATTTGCTAAACCTTAGGCTAGCATCTCCACTGATCAGGGGTTGAGCATTGGCAGTAGCAGAGGCCAGGGCAGTAGCTTTGAAGCAGCCTTGACAACACAGCAGGCTACTCTGTCGGGAATTGGCTGCAGCTCAGAACGCTTAAGGCTTGACGTTCATTAAACCAACCATCAAAAAGGGGTAACCTAAGTCTAGTGGTAGTCCACGTCTTGATTCCAGCATATGCCTCTGCTGGTGAGCGCTCTGATTCAATCCCGGGAGGAATTCAGTTTCCAGTTTGTTACGGCTGCAAGATCTTGGGTCCCATGCTGTTCTAATAAAGCTTATCGTGAACATGATACACAGTACACTATCGCTATCGAGCTTGGCTAGATGAAATGACACCAAGGGAGTGAAGTTCTTTGTGACGTGAGAATGTTATTTAAGAAAGAATTTAAAACACGTGCTTTGTCGCCGCGATGCAGTTATCGAGTTCTGTCACCTTCCACAAACACTTGATGATGAGACTACTAGTGATCTCGTCCTTCACTTTGTAATAACCCAGCTGGTGGACATGGTCGTTGGGCGTCTGACGCCGTGGTTAGCCTGTTCGAGTCCCGTAAGTGTTGGGGCGGTAGAACAACACGGCGAGTAAAACAGGCCCCAGGGGCTGTTAAATCGGGAGCGTGGGTTGGCGACCACGGACCCTCAGCAGAGTCCTTACTTGTATTAGACTCTTCACTTTCATCTATCCTGCCCAGCCTCGCTTGGTCAAACCTTGCTCTTTTCCGACCCCGACGGTATAAGAGTACTCGAGGCCTAGGGAGTCTTTCGTTTTCACGCTCTCATTCTTCCTTGGCCGATACCTTCATTTTTCGAATTATCGGATCCCTTCCATTTCTTCCTCTTGTTAGTGTTATACAGAGGATGGCTCCTAGTTGTACTTCCTCCTAAAACAATAATCACCGAGCGAGTTGGCCGTGCGATTAGGGGCGCGCAGTTGTGAGCTTGCATCCGGGAGATAGTGAGTTCGAACCCCACTGTCGGCAGCCCTCAAGATGGTTTTCCGTGGTTTCCCATTTTCATACCAGGCAAATCTGGGGCTGTACCTTAATTAAGGCCACGGCCACTTATTTACCATTCCTAGGCCTTTCCTATCCCCTCGCCGGTGAGACGTAAAGCAAAAAAAAGAAGAAAAACACCAATAATCACCACCAGTGCATGTAATAGCCCAGCTCCAGCTGGTAGACATGGTTGTTAAGGCATCATATCTCTATGGTCTGACACCGTGTTTAACCTGGATATCCTTCCCATGTGGGTGGAGGCGGTAGAATAACACCCACAGTACAGTATACCCTGCCTGTCGTAAGAGGCAACTAAAAGGGGCCTCAGGGGCTCTGAACTTTGGAGCGTGGGCTGGCGACCTCGGGGCCATTAGCTGAGTCCTGGTATTGCTTCCACTTACTTGTGCCAGCTCCTCACTTTCATCTATCCTATCCGACCTTCCTTGGTCAACTCTTGTTCCTTTCCGACCCCGACGCTATTAGGCTTCCGAGGGCTAGGGAGTCTTTCATTTTCTCGCCCTTAGTGGCCCTTGACTTTCTTTGGCCGATACCTTCATTTTCGAAGTGTCGGATCTCTTCCATTTTTTCTCTCTGATTAGTGTTATATACAGTAGAGGATGGTTGGCTAGTTGTACTTCCTCTTAAAACAATAACCACCACCACCACCACCACCACTCTCAAAATATCCGAGAAGTGTAGGTAGCTGCATTGGTGACAGGGACCTTACAAACAATTCTTTCCTAGCTGGGTGCCCGTACTTCGTTTAGTTGAGAGTGATTATTATTATTATTATTATTATTATTATTATTATTATTATTATTATTATTATTATTATTATTATTATTATTATTGTACCGGGAGGTACACCTCAACTCCGCTCATTAAGAAGAAGCGCCTTAATGAACACTATCTATCCAACAAAATGTGAAACGGCTATTACAAGAAGTTGGAACTTTAATCAGAAGATGTCACTACTGAAGTATTGAGTAATTGTGTTGTGAAGTTGCCTAAACTGACTGGATTTATTTGCTTTGTGTTTGTTTACTTCAAGAAGTCTGGACATTTCTCCATAGAAGTCACTACCAAAAACTATGGTCATGCACTCTGGTGCAAGGTAAAAGAAGTTGTTATTCAAAGAAATTTAGTGTTCATGGGTTTTCTCTAGTAAATCAACTTTCATTTGATTTTTTTATATATTTCAAATTTTGTAACACTTCTTTCTCATTCCGCCAGTTTTGAATCTGGCCAATGGGAATTTTCTGTAATTATTTTTCAGCCTATCACAGACTTCTTCTGGTTCTTTGGGTGTAACTTTTGAATTTGCCAATAAAATTGAGAGGGTGTGCCCGGATTAGTCCAGAATCCCCTCGAACCTTCGCTTGGGGTATATAAATTGCGGCTGCTCTGGCTACCTTGTCTCTTGATCGTCGTCTTTCTGAGTGTGTGTGTTAAGACAGGAGGCGGGGCGCCTTATTCTTCTCAAGGCAGACCAGCAGCCAAGGTAATGTCCACCAGACTTATTTGTCTGTAGCTACATCCTCAGATTTATCCGAGGGGAAGGTCTGAATTTCTAACTATGTAACCAACCTTTCCTAAAATGTAAATTTTTCTTCAGCTAATGTAAAACTTCATAAACCAAAACCAAACTACAGCTCTTGAAGGGCCTTGGCCTACCAAGCGACCGCTGTTTAGCCCGAAGGCCTGCAGATTGTGAGGTGTCGTGTGGTCAGCACGACGAATCCTCTCGGCAGTTTTTCTCGGCTTTCGAGACCGGGGCCGCTATCTCACTGTCAGATAGCTCCTCAATTCTAATCACGTAGGATGAGTGGACCTCGAACCAGCCCTCAGGTCCAGGTAAAAATCCCTGACCTGCCCGGGAATGAACCCGGGGCCTCAAGGTAAGAGGCAGGCACTCTACCCCTACACCACGGGGCCGGCTGAAACTTCATGAGGTCTTTAACTGTAAATCGGGGATTGAGAGTGCGTTACCCTCTCGAGTTCCCCTTCAACTTGGTTTGAGGTGACTACGATTTAGTACTGTTTTCCTTTACTGTAATGTATTAAATTAACTTTCATTCGAGTCATCTCAGTAGCTTGGGATTAGCCCCTGTATTATCGAGCCGAGAGTCCTGTTAGGGTTTTAATACTTCATTATCTAGGAGCGCAAGTGTACGCCTCCATTCAGTTTGTGTGTCGGGCCATTTTATTTAACCTGTTCTTTTTCCACAAAGGCTCCGTAGGTTGGGTAATTGATACCCCTGTGTAAAACAAATTTGGTGAATTGTGCCTTGAGAGGCCAGAGATCATAAATTTTTGTATAATTTTGCCTTAAGAGGGCGGTTAAAATTGGATGAATGTTGGAAAACACGTAAGCTCTTTTCTAGTTTATTGTAATATTGAGGAGTGCCTCTGGAAGGCTGTAAATTTGTTGGAGCAAAGTGCTCTTGAACTGGGGGATTTCTGCCCTTGCCTAAATAATACCACTTTGAAATTGTAAATTTGTAAACTAGGGGCTTGAGGCCCAGAATTGTTAAAGTTCTGAATCTTGAATTTTCCAATTTTTGAAATAGTCATTGTACCTGTAAACTCATTATTTCACTGAGTGAAAAATTTGTTAAGTTTGAAATTCTGAATTAAATATAACCTTTATTTAAAGTTTTAACTCAATTTCTGATATCGTAGTTAGACCCATTCAACAGCCGCACCTTCTTTCACCTCCTTCTGCTCCACGGATATCTCCGTAACAATTATTATTATTATTATTATTATTATTATTATTATTATTATTATTATTATTATTATTATTATTATTATTATTATTATTATTATTCATTTAAATGAAAGATTTCTTCGACTACTTCGACGACCAGTGGCTTGACAATCTACAAATGCCACTTGAGCTGTGGAATTGTCACAAAAATCGACACCGAAAAAACAATGCCGTTACAGGATGGTATTCTACGTTCAACCCTCTGATAAAAAGATCTCATCACCGCTCATCTTGTTTGAAAAATGAAGCTGTAACATCTGATTTTCAAACAGCCAGGATGGATATGAATGTCTAAGGTTCGAAGAGAAGAAAGAAATATTTCGCTTTTAGACGAAAGAATCGAAAAGACTACAGCTAAACGCGAGGAAACCGGAAACATCGATGGACTGGAACCTGTGGCAAGCTTCTGAAAAAAATATTGTAAATATTTAAATGATCAAGGTTGTTTAATGTGACGAAGTATTAGTTGCATTTTAAAAAGTGGAACTAGGTGTAACTTTGCACCTGTTCTTGGCGTCCATGGGTCTACTAACCCTGTCGTATATAATTGTGCGAGGCTATATGGCAGACACACTCAAAATTGAGGTGTCATTTTTAGAAGAGAGCACGCAACCCCAGCTGGTGCTAACAATGAACCTTTCGGGGCCTTTTTGTATTACTTTATACTTATTATGATAATACTGTATATATGCAGGGTACTTTGAAACAGTGCCACTTTTGGAATTCGGATATTTTAAGACTCGTCGTCTCGGAAGCAAACTGGTTTATTAAACTGTTCTATGGAATTCGGATATTTTGAGACTCGTCGTCTCGGTAGTAAACTGGTTTATTAATCTGTTCTATGGAATTCGGATATTTTAAGACTCGTCATCTTGATAGTAAACTGGTTTATTAAACTGTTCCATGGAATTCGGATATTTTGAGACTCGTCGTCTCGGTAGTAAACTGGTTTATTAAACTGTTCTATGGAATTCGGATATTTTGAGACTTGTCGTCTCGGCAGCAAACTAGTTTATTAAACTGTTCCATGGAATTCGAATATTTTGAGACTCGTCATCTCGATAGTAAACTGGTTTATTAAACTGTTCTATGGAATTCAGATATTTTGAGACTCGTCGTCTAGGTAGCAAACTGGGTTATTAAACCGTTCTATGGAATTCGGATAGTTTGAGACTCGTCGTCTCGGTAGCAAACTGGATTATTAAACTCTTCTATGGAATTCGGATATTTTGAGACTCGGGTGTTTTGAGAGTCGGATATGAGACGAAACAGCCTGTTCGAGTCCCGTTAGCAGAAAGAAAAGTTCAGCATCGGAATGTTGGCCGGCACGGTAGGAAAGGGGGTGGATTTATAATCACTAGATTGCGTCTCATATTTCCATATCCAATTCCAAACCTCTTCTCAGTGTTCATATGGAGTGAGGGCATATGACGTGTTGGTAGTGATTCGTCCGTCGGATGGAGACGTTAAACCTTGAGGAGACCCCTTGTTGTTATTCGACAGGAGTAAGCTGTGTGCCAACACCGTGCTTCATCACACCCAGACGCGCAGGTCGTCTATGGGAGAGCCGAACATGTCCTCGGACACTCCCGGCATTGAAAGTCATGCACCAAAACACTTTATAGTTAACCGATGTTCCATATCTGGCATTAACGTCTCTGTACACTTCAAATTTTGGTTTCTCTGGGGTTGGGGCGGTAGAATAACACCCACGGCATCCCCTGACTGTCGTAAGGGGCGACTAGAAGGTGGACCAGGGGCTCTCAACTTGGGAGAGTTGTATGATGGTGATGATGATGATGACGATTATTATTATTATTATTATTATTATTATTATTATTATTATTATTATTATTATTCATAATCGATTAGCACACGCTGGTCGTTCCTGAAAATACAGTATGGAAAGTCTGAGATAGCTTTCACCAACATATTATACCAAGCCGCCACAAGTGTTACAATATCAAGTGCCTGAGCACTCCACAGTTTGTAGGCCAGTCACGTTCCAGAAACATAAACAGACTACGTTCCACAAACGTTTGAAGTCCAGTCCAGTATAGTGCAGCAGTGTCACTCCAGTACCGTATTGTGCAGTTTCATTTCCGTATCGTCTGTCTCACCGAAGTTTGAACACATGCCTTATAGACTTCAGCCTTCCCCTTGCTCTCAAAAGATACGTCGAGATTCATTCTGGCCAACCAATCATGCGTAGGTCCTCCTGTCAAGACCAAGGCCCTACACCGTTGGCTGCGCAGTAGCGTGTGACTGGGGAATGGCTGTCCATGCGCGTATCGCCATGTTGCGGGCACCTCACAGCTCGCCGAGGAGATCGTAGTATGGAATTCACGCATTAACTTCAATTACGCACGAATGAAAACACCTCTCGACAGGTTATTTTTATTCCTGCGATACAGGATAACACGGTAAGAAAAGTTGTTCATTAGATACATCCAAAATAAAATGTTAAAAAGGTGTCTCTTTAGAAAACAGAAGATACGTACGGAAATGTTGCATTCCAAGCATCAGGGAAACTTAGCTATTCCCAGATCCTAATTCATTAATAATATATGGCACGGCCTACACCGACTAACGTGAATATACGCAATAAATATACAAGAATCAAGACGGTAATAACACGGAAATGATACTTATGCATATAAACTGAACACATTTGCATTGTTATCGAACAAATCTCCACAAATCCTTTAGTTAGCTCACCTATAAGTAACATACGTAATAAAACAACATTTAGAAAACTGGATAAGAAGACTTCAAAATACACTACTAATGATAGTAAATATATACCTACGTACATAAACACATGTCTTAAATTTAGAGAACACACTCCAAAAACAGAAAAACATTGTATGCCAGTAAATTAAATTAATAATCTTCAAGAAAGAATATGTAGCTCACATTGGGCCTACTATAATGACCATGTTTTTAACTGATTTGTTTTCATATTCGGAATAGACACATGCAATTAAATCCTAAATTCGGCAGTTAAGCTATCATGAAAATACCAAGACATTTTCAATTCGCAGCAGTTTACAACTTCAGTATGATTTACAGATCATGAGGAGAAAAACAGTCTTTTACCTGTGACTTACGAGACTGAAGAACATCAATAATCCATCAATTCTTTCAATATTTACAAACAGTTGTATCAAAAGCAAGAATCTGTAATATTGGCAAAAAGAAAACTTGTGAAATATTTTCTGTGAAAGTTACGTGGCAGATCTTTTCTTTCTGATGAGTAAACACAGCAGGTATTATTCAGTACTATGAACAGATTGTTGAAAAGGTACATGACTGCAGAAATCTGTAAAAAAATAATAATAAAGCTATGCCAAGTGTTCACCACAAGTAACTTTACTTACTTTACTAATTCCCATCTGAATGAAATTTTTCTTTTTTATTATTTCCAGGATATGAAATTGTATATCAGGATGAGTATACCTTCAGTTATGATTTCTCTATAGTTTGTAAAATAGCTATCTAAAATCTACTGAGATATACTGAGATTTTTATATGTTTTGTGGGGTTTTCTGCACTAAAATAATTGTGCTCAGATGAAATGCACTGTGTTACAGCACTGACTGAATTGCTACATAGACGGGGATCTATGGCGTTATTCTGTTGATTTGTCCCTCCAAAATCGAACTTTTTAAAATACTATGGGGAGCCTTGTCAGTCTGAAAAAATAAAAATATATAGGCCTATTGGGTCTACCATAAGCAAAACCCTATCATTGATAAAAGGAATAAAAATAAAATAAAGTAATACAATATCTAATCCAAATTACTTGACCTACAAGTACCTTTTTAAGATGATTTGGAAAGTCAGTGTTGGCACTGCATCACCTTTCAGAATTTTGTTCCCTTCAGATTGCCAAAAACTTGCTTCTGTGAAGTGAATTGAACATAGTCTATGGGAATAAGTTGAAACAAACTTGTCTCTTTTAACATCAACAAGCCACTTTGATAGAAATTCAGGCTTATTCAATGGAAAACTGTAAGCAATAAGTCTAAAAATATTAGCCATGTATTCAAAATCAAAGAAATGTATATATTTCTATCTCCTTTTTTTCTCAACCATTCCTGGTACAATGTCAGAACATTCTCCCATTGATTTATCACAAAATATTCTTCTGCTTCATAAATAGAACCTCATGTGATATATTTCAGAACAGAGTTGTGGAGCCAGCAATCACTCACTTTTCACTAAATTATTTTACATTTTGAAAATATTCTTCCTGAAAAAACTCATTACACTGGTGCTACTCAATCACTCACATTTCACTAAATTATTTTACATTTTGAAAATATTCTTCCTGAAAAGACTCATTACACTGGTGCTACTCTACCTCATAATTCTAAATGTATCTAACAATGAAAAGAATACCTAGCTTACCGGTAGTTTAAGTTTCTCTGAATTAAATATATTTTTACCAGTTGGTTAAATTTAAGAGAGGAAAAATATATCATTTAGTATGCAAAATTCCCTCTCATACTATTCTCAACTAGAACACCAATATTAGGCCTACTGATTTTATCAACTCGAACTGAAAGGAGATTTTCTGAGCACAAATTGAGATTGAAAATGTGTTCTAACTTTTCTATTGCAGGAACATTATGATTCACATAAGGAAGAAGATAAAGGAGCTTGAATATTAAGCACATATGCATATAACAGTTAAACAGGTAGATTGATTAGTGTTTTCTAGTGCAAAGTAGGAGTCAGCCTAGTCAAACTTCTTTGGAACAGCAAATTTAACAATTCTTTTATTATGAAGGAGATGTGAAAACATGGATAATGGTATCAATAAATCATTTTTCTGATAATTGTCAATAATCTGAAGTCATAATTTGACTTAAATTGACTTTATCAATCATATTTTTCGGATTCTAGGCCCGTGTTTATCGAAATTTTAATATGGGTACACAGTCTGTAAGAACAAAATGTGCGTTTTTCAGAATAGCTGATTAGTTCTTAGGAATTGTACATAATGAAATGAAAAACGTCAAGAAGAAGAAGAAGCATAAATATTAAGAATGCCACGTCCATACATCCCTGAATCCACCAATCTGTATCCTATTCTCGATTTTGGTAATTTTATAACATTTCAATTTCTACTCACTTGTAAAAAGAAATACCAGATCCTTTCTGATACCGACTGTGCATTGAAAGCTGCACAAGAGGTCACCATCGTGAATAGTTTTCCACTCCGCACTTACGGCTTAACTTAGGCCTATTCTCCTTTAATATCACCGATCAATGTAAGCTCGCACTTATTACTAAAATAGTTGCCAATACTATAAATTAGCACTTTATCACATAACACAACCACAGATCCGCTAACCGATAGGAATCACCATGAAAAACACACAAGAAACTGTAAACATCACTACGTGTTAACCATACATTCAAAACTGAAGTGCCCGCAACATGGCGATGCGCGAAGATATTAAATTTTTCGCATAGCACCAGCGCGCTCTGTGAGTCTAGATAAGTAATATTAAAGTCTTTGGTCAAGACCACGTTCTGAACCTCCCAATGTAACAAGACAATAACAGCATCAATAGACCCTGGGGTGTTTCACTTGAGTCATCGGAAGTTTCCAACTACATCAACAAGTCGATCTCAACAGACTCTGGGATGTCCGCATGAGTCATACAAATTCCCTGATTTATGATAGCAATGATTTCCCCAGCCTTTATACAAAATAAATTACTCATACCACACATGGAGACCTTCCAGCTTACAATATTACGAATAAACGTACAAATGATATAATAATAATAATAATAATAATAATAATAATAATAATAATAATAATAATAATAATAATAATAATAATAATATTTCTCACTTCTGCATACAGTGCGAGGGTGTGATATATGTACTATCACAGATGAATATTGTTACTTGGGCAGAAAATAACTGATGATGGCAGAATTAAGGAGGACATAAAACGCAGACTAGCATAAGAAAAGAAGGCCTTTCTTAAGAAAAGAAATTTCTTCACTTCGAACATTGATATAGGAATTAGAAAGATGTTTTTGAAGAGCGTGGCATTGTATGGAAGTGAAACATGGACGATAACTAGCTCAGAAAGAAAGAGAATAGAAGCTTTTGAAATGTGGTGTTGTAGAAAAGTGCTGAGGGTGAGAAGGATATATCGAATCACGAATGAAGTGATACTGAATCAAATTGGTGAGAGGAGATCGATTTAGCTAAATTTAATCAGAAGAAGAGATAGAATGATAGGACACATCTTATGACACCCAGGATTTGTGCAGTTGGTGTTTGAGGGAAGTGTGGGCGGTAAAAACGGTCGAGGTAGACCAAGGTACGAATATGACAAGCAGATTAGAGTAGATGTAGGATGTGGTTGGCATGGGGGGCTGCATCAAACCAGTCTATGAACTGATGACTCAAACAACAACATGGACCACGTAAATAACTCTTCATGATTTCAGTTTTGTTTGGCGCCAGTATCCCTCCATTCTCTTGCTAACAGCTTCTTTCTTTTCAGCTGTGCAATGCTTTTTCTTCTTGGTCGCTGTTTCTGGCTCTAGGAACCCCTCACATGTGTGTATCTTGTTTCTGAAAGTGATTCTGTTGTGAATGTTTTGATCTATGTTGTTCATTACTTGCAAATCCTTCTTGGTGTTAACAAATCATTTGTAATAACATTTGCCTTTCCTATTGGGCTTGTTGAAAGGGTTAAACATTTTCTTAGTGAGTCTGTCGTCGGGTATTATTGAAATATGCCCAAAGAACTTAATCCTTCGTTTGCGTATGGTATCTGAAATCCTGCTGCATGATTATTATTATTATTATTATTATTATTATTATTATTATTATTATTATTATTATTATCATTCAAACATCTACAGTAGAATTCCAATAGTTCGCCATCCAACAGTCCGGAACGCCCGATGGTCCGGCACCAATCCAGGATTTTTTTTATTTTTATTTTTTTTATTTTTATTTTTTACGTTTGTGACAATTTAAGGCGCACGGCGAGCACTTTTCGCTATAGTACATTTTTCTTGCGATCTAGGATCCGTATTACAGCAGTGCAGTATTGTAGTGAACATATATATCAAAGTGCCCTGTGGATTCTTTCTTGGTATTTAAGCAGTGACAATGTTCTCAAAACCGAAATATTCTTCAAGTTTCAAATCAGGAGAGAAACGTAAGCACGTAACTCTGACCATCAACCAGAAACTGGAAATCATCAAACGCCTGGAGAAAGGTGAAAATAGAAATATTTTGTTGATGAATTTAATACTGGCTCGTCAAAAATTTATGACATTAAAAAAACAAAAAAAATTTACTCAAAAACGCCGTGTTACAGCTGTTTTCGCTGTACGCCTTAACCCATATCGTAGTAAGAGGTACCGCCCGATAGTCCGGCATTTTCGGTAATCCGGCACCGGGCCGGTCCCGAACGTGCCGGACTATCGGACTTCTACTGTACTAGGGTCCATGAACATCACAAATTTTCCCGCCCTGCAGAAAATCTGACTACATCGTTCACCATCAAATTCCGTGTCTTTTCGACACTAGGCCACATGCGTAAATTCTAAGCAACATCTATCTCGTACAATAATAACAATTAAGTTTCATTACTTTGTTTATCAACAGCTCGTCTTTCCTTTTGAACTTGTTTATCTTGTTGTGTTCTGGTTGTTGGTAATAAATCTGAATGTCATCACTCAACCCAGAAAATAAACAGTTTTTCAACATCGTTAACTTGGCCCGTGTATTTTACGCCTGAGCAGTACTTGCTACACCCCTGAAGCTTTACGGCAGTGATTTATACTAATCCGCATGTGGGCCAGAAGAAGTGGCCGGATGTTGGCTTAGAAAGATGAGGACATCCGTCTCGCCTTTACTACACCTGTCTCGTTTATAGAACACATCCATTTTGAAGGTTTCATTTCAGCTGTCGGGTGGAATGATTCACGAGCATATCAGTGATGTAGGGAACCTACGACAAGACGTGAAGAGAGCAAAGAGAGGAAATAAAAATATAAATGATCCAAGAAAAAGTGCCGAAACGTTTCCAAGGGGTTACATGTGCTCTTTTACTGATATTGCTGTGAGCGAGTTTGCCGTGCGGTTAGGGGCGCTCAGTTGTGAGCTTGCATTCGGGAGATAGTTGGGTCGAATCCCACTGTCGGCATCCCTTAAAATGGTTTTCAGATGTTTTCCATTATCACACTAGGCACATGGCACGGCCGCTTCCTTCCCACTCCTAGCCCTTTCCTGTCCCTTCGTCGCTATAAGCCCTATCTGTGTCGGTGCGACGAAAAGCCAATTAAATTGTAAAAAAATGAAGGGTTAGTACAATTAAACTACCTTTCTCTATTCATACTAATTACACCACACTCTGTGGATCAGAGGAAGAGCGTCGGCCACTGGATTTCAAGATTGCAGGTTCAATAATAATAATAATAATAATAATAATAATAATAATAATAATAATAATAATAATAATTGTACCGGGAGGTACACCCCAACGCCGTGCATTCAAGTTCAGTGCCTAGATGAACTCCTCTATACAACAAAGTGGAAACTAATACAACAGGAACTTAGAACTTTAATCAGAAGATGTCACCACAGAAATATTATGTAATTTTGTTATTGTGAAGTTTCCTAAACTGAGTGAATTTCTCCTTGTCTTGTTTGCCATTCATCAAGAAGTTTGGACATTCTCCCGTAGATGACACTACAAAAATTTATGATCATGCCCTCTGGTGCAAAGTGAAAGAACCTATAATTTAAAGAAGTTTTGTATTTCTAGGTTTTTGTAACTGATTGATGTTCATTTATTTTTGGGTTGGCAATATTTCTTTTTCTTTCCGCCATTTTGAATCTAGCCAATCCCTAATTTCTGTAATTAATTTTCAACCTATCACAGGCTTCTTGTTCGATTCTGAGTGTTACTTTTGAAATCTACCAATAAAATTGAGAGGGTGTGGCTAGTTTAGTCTTGAATGATCTCGAACCTTCCCTGGGGGTTTATAAACTGCGGCTTTTCACGTTTCTTGGCCATTTTATCGAGGTCTATCAGTGTGTGTGTGTGTGTTAAGCAAGAGGCGGGCGGTCTCTTTCGTCGGCAGCTAGAACATCTACAAGGTAATGGCCACATAACTTTATTCCTTCTTGCTAACTCCGCAGTTTAATCCGAGGGAAAGGTCCGACTCTTTAGTATGTAACAACTTTTCTAGAATGTAACTTTCTTCCGGCTAATATAAACACTTCATAAAATATTTAAGTATAAACCGGGGATAGAGAGTGAAGTACCCTCTCGAGCTCCCCTTCATGTTGGTTTGGGGTGACTACGTTTTTCTCTAACTGTTTCTCCTACTGTAATGTGCTAATGTAATTTCTATACGAGTCACCTCAGTAGTTTGGGAATAGCTCCAGTTTCTTCGGCCTAGAGCCCTTTAGGTTTTTAAGTGTTCATTACATTGGAGCGCAGTGTGCCTCCATTCACCTTGTGTTTGGGCCAGTTATCTAACCTGTTCTTTTTCCACGAAGGCCCAGTAGGTTGGGTATTATATACCCCTGTATAAATTATTTTCAAATTGTAATTGTGCCTTGAGAGGCCAGTAATTGTAAGTTGATGTTGCCTTGAGTAGGCTTGGAAAACTGAGAGCCTGTTAGCTCTTTTTCACCGAGCTCGATAGCTGCAGTCGCTGAAGTGCGGCCAGTATCCGGGAGATAATGGGTTCGAACCCCACTGTCGGCAGCCCTGAAAATGGTTTTCCGTGGTTTCCCATTTTCACACCAGGCAAATGCTGGGGCTGTACCTTAATTAAGGCCACGGCCGCTTCCTTCCCACTCCTAGCCCTTTCCTTTTCCATCCTCGCCATAAGACCTATCTGTGTCGGTGCGACGTATAAGCAAAAAAAAAAACAAAAAAAAAAAACGCTCTTTTTCAAGTTTTGTAATAGTAAAGGGTGCCTCTGGAAGGCTAGATGTTTATATTTTGGAGAGCAAGTGGTCGTGAATTAGGGGATTTCTGCCCTTGAAAAATTTGTGCTCTTTTGTAAATTTGAGCCAGGAGCTCAGGAAATGTAAAGCTAGAGACTTGAAGCCCAGGATCTGTTAAGACCACTTATCTTGTCTTTTCCTAGACTTGTTTTAAGATTATCACTGTACCTGATGTTTCATTGTTATGAAAAATTGTTAAGTTTGAAGTTCTGAAAAAATATAACCTTCAATTTAAGTTTTAAATTAATTTTGATATTGTAGTTAGACCCATTCTAAACCGCACCTACTTTCACCTCTTTCTGCTCCACGGGTAACCCCGTAATAATAATAATAATAATAATAATAATAATAATAATAATAATAATAATAATAATAATAATAATGTTATTGGCTTTACGTCCCACTAACTACTTTTGCGGTTTTCAGAAGTGCCAGGTGCCGAAATTTAGTCCCGCAAGAGTTTTTCAGGTGCCAGTAAATCTACTGACACGAGGCTGACGTATTGGAGCACCTTCAAATACCACCGGACTGAGCCAGGATGGAACCTTCCAAGTTGGGTTCAGAAGGCCAGAGCCGTCTGAGCCACTCAGCGCGGTCAGATTGCAGGTTCAAATCTGGCAGGAGTAGTCGGATTTTCGTACGACGGAAAGTAGTCCATTCATTTCTCCATGTCGCACGATGTTAGAACTTGTTGGACAATATTTCTGTTTACACGTTTGGTGTCTGTTCGCCCAAACTACTTAAATTTCACGAAGTGTTGTGGGTTCTCCACCATCTGGTAGCGGAAAGAGGAGCGTTAAAATTGACACACAGGTAGCCTCAAAGACGTCCCATCAAAATGTCTGCATACAGCACCTGAAGCCGTATTATTATTATTATTATTATTATTATTATTATTATTATTATTATTATTATTATTATTATTATTTCGAATGGGCCACCAGAGGACCACGTGCCAATTTCAATTCCTTCTTCTTTGTTCTTTCCTTTTCTTCTTGTACACTTTCATCTGTTCACTATGTTTCTTCTTTCTGTCTTCAGACCACTTTGAACCACTTTTTTACTTTCCTACCTTGGAATCCTTCTATTTTCAATACTTTTTCCCGAAAGCCTTCTCTATTACTTATTTCTTCTGTTGTTATATTGTTTTTTCTAAATCCTTTCTTACTTCATTGACCCAGCTTGTCGTTGATTTCTTACCCCACAAATATCTGAAAATCTTACTGGTTAATCTACTATCTTGCATTCGATATAAATGTCCAAAAAACATGTCTCCTTTTCCTCATTACATATGATATATTTTCTATTTTTGATATATTTCAGCATTATTGTTACGGGGTTACCCGTGAAACGTAGAGGTGAAAGAAGGTGCCGGGGTGAATGGGTCTAACTACAATGTCACGAATTGATTTAAAACTTTAACAAAGGTTAATTATTTAGAATTTCAAAAATCAACAAATAACAATGTAACAGGTACAAGTAGCAATTCATAAACAAGTCTAGGAAAGACAAGATTGGTGGTATAAACAGATCTTGGGCTTCAAGCCCTCACTTTACAGTTTCTGAGCTCCTAGCTCAAATTTACACAAGACACGAATTTACACAAGGGCAGAAATCCCTCAATGCATGGAGCGCTTGCTCCCAACACACATCAAGCCTCCCAGAGGCACTTTTACAACATTAGAAAAGAGCTGACGTGCTCTCAGTTTTCCAAGCCTATTTTAGGCGATATCAGAAAATTACAATCACTCGCCATCAAGGCACAACTTACAAATTCGAAACAGAGGTATCTAGTACTCAACCTATTGGGCCGTTGTGGAAAAGAACAGGTTAAGTAAATGGCCCGAAACACAAATTGAACGGAGGCGAGTACTTGCACTCCTAAATATGCATTCTTAAAACCTAAGGGGCACTAGGCCGATGAAACAGGGGCTATTTTAGAATTTTTAGAATAGAATACTCCCGTCCCCCAATTCCGGATCACCTGGAGCTGGGGAGATAGCATTCGTTTATTGCAATTCTTTGAATTATGATACATGACTTACAATACCCTCTTACAATTATTGGCTGTTACTATACTGAATATGAATTATTTTGTCCTAGACATTAACAATATTATATAGTCTAGGACAACATGTATCTTCCCTACCTTATCTTACTAAATGAACGAATTTTTATTTATTACGTTATAACATTAAAAGAAAAGTTAGAATCAAAATAACAAATTTACATTAAATATATACTACATCTAACCTAAATCTGTCTGGTCGCGACATCCCCCCTGGTGAGGAACTCCTACCACCCTTCCCAGGGATGTAACGACCAGACCCGTCTCACGAGGCTCCGAAATCGAAACCTCGTAGACCCCTTAAGTTGTCAATATTGTTTCCTCACCACTCCTTCGTGTGACAGCCCACATGTGTGCGGATGACCTAGCTCAACATGTAGGCTGTCTCGCCTGTATTCCACTGCCGAGACGGAATCCATAACTCGGCTCATATTTCGCTGACTGATTGACAACTTGTTTCCTCGGGTTTAATACTGTTCACACCTTACTCTAATCTACACGTGCAGAAGTACTGAGTCAACACTAGGCTTGAGATAGGTTAGGCCTATCTCCTCCTCTCCCCACTCTACTATACTACAGCAGCCAAAACAAACTAACAATCCCAAAGCAAAATAAAAACAGGCTAACAAACAGCAAATAACCTCATTGTAAGGAACACATTACTGCTAACATATTAATGAACTAAATCTACTAATTAGAAATATACAATACCTGATGTATGAAGGAACACTGAACAACTATAAGAGAAACATAATGCTAAACTTATAACTATTGTCGCCCTTACTTCTTAGCGACTTAAACTCTATAATGTTCTATAAAGTTGTATTATATACGTATATGGTTACAAAATATCGTTCTTATTAACTCATACACATCTGCTATATCCGAGATCTCTTGTTGTACAGTCATCATATTACCTCTCTGCTGCGCTTGTAACTTACATTGTCATAATACTTATAGTTACAAATTACTTGTCTAACCTCATGCTCATCTACAATACATTTACTATCATTTACTAACACTGGTATTACTTTCAGTTATTGCTAATCTCATTTTAATTTCTTTCTTCCACATGTTTCTTAGAATACAGAAAAATTGAGCTAGTTTTCCTGGGGTGATCCATTCTTTATTTAACAATTTGGTTATTGTATAAAATTCTTTCTCTCTTTCTACTTTTAATTTATATTCATCTCCAAGGTATTTGGTTCTCAGTGCATCCGTTCTCTTACATGTTCTCAGTAAATGGGCTTCTCCCATTATGTCGTCACAAAATAAACAATGATTTACGTTATGGTTCTCGCTTAGTCCCTTATTTTTGTATAAACCCAAAAGCCACCACAACACACCTCTTAGTTCCCTATTTGGGATTCTTTTTTTTCTTATTGACATGTTTTGGATAATTCCACAAATTTCTACTAGTGTCCTTTTAGTTTCACATTCTGCCCTAATCATCTGTCTCTCTACGTCCTTCACTCTAATCGTTAATTTTTTAATGAAGCTGTTTTCTTTACCGTTCATCTCCATATCCCAATATAGCCCCATTCCTATTTTGTCTAGCATTCTTTTTACTTTCGATAACCAATAATCCTCATCCAAGTATCTCATCTGGTGCTGGTAAGCTAGGTTTAATATTTCCCTCCCCTCTCCCCTTTTTAATCTTAACCAATATTTTACTATTTTCTTACTTATGTCTGCTTGGATGCTGATATCTCCACATATAGTTCTCACTCCACTATTTGCTGAACGTTCTGGTAGACCCATTATTATTTTACAGAATTTGTTACTTATGACATCTAGTTCTTTTTTGTCAACTTCTATACTCCATATTTCAACACCATACAGTGCTTTTGATACCACAAGAGCATTGAAAACATTTTTATGCAGCTTGTATTCTAAATTAGGCACCTTCTTTTCTAAAGCCTTTATACTTGATAGGGCGGCCAAACCTTTTATTTTTGCATGGCGTATCTGTTCCTTCCACAACCCATTCGCTGTTAGTATCATTCCTAGATATTCTAATTTATTTACAACTTCTAATTCAACACCATCTAACCACCATCGCCTTTCATTTCTTTTTAATTTATTTCCTCTTTTACAAACCATTACTTTTGTTTTCTTGGTATTTATTTTCAAATTCCATGCATTACAGTATTCTACCATTTTTTTAAGGTTTCTTTGCATACCGACTGTTGTTAGTGAGAGCAGTAGGATGTCGTCTGCGAAGACTAGGCCGGGGATCTCTTTATTGTATAACAAGGGCTAGTCCTATCCTCCTTCCCTAGGCATTCTATTACATCATTAATATAAAGCAAAAACAGTACTGGTGATAGTTTACATCCCTGCTTCAGTCCAATGTTCGAGTGGATCTTGCCTATAATTAAATCTTCTTTAACTTTAATTGAACATATCACTTCGGCATATAATTCTTCTATGGCTTTAATCATTTTAATTGACATTCCTATTCCAGCCAGCTTCACAACGACCGCCAGTCTGCTAACTGAATCAAAAGCTTTTAGTAGGTCTATTGCTGCAATGTATAATCTACCAGCTTTCTTTCTTATGTACTTGTCCATTAATGTTTTGATTATAAATATATTGTCTGTAGTTCTCATTCTTTTCCTCAATCCTGATTAGTATACCGAGAGAATAGAGTAATCTTCTGCCCATTTCATAATTCTTTTAGCTAAAATCCCAGTGTAGATCTTACTTAGTGAGTCCAACAATTTAATCCCCCTATAGTTGTTTGTATTCGATCTTTCTCCCTTTCTTTTGTAGATCGGGCAAATTACTCCTTCCTGCCAAGATCTTGGAATTTTTCTTCCCTCAAATATTTTGTTGAATATTGTAGTTATTATTTCAAGCATCTGACCGTTATTACCTATCTCTTTCCAGAATTCATACGTAATTCCATTAGCAGCACCTGATTTTCCGCCCTTCCCTTTTTTCATTACATCTAGTACTTCGTCTGTGGTTATTATATCGTCTAGTATAGGCAGCGTAAACTCTACATGTCTCAGTATACCAATTTCGTTTTTGTTCTCTTCCCATGTGTCATTACCCCCTAATAACCCCTTGAAATACGTTAACCATTCCTCGTTGGATATGTTTACTTGATCACAGCTTTTATAACCTTTACATATTGTGCTAATTTTGTTCCATACTTTCTTCGTTTCATTTTCATTACAGTACTAAAGTAATATTTTTGACTCTTTGTCCTGCCATTTCCTTTTCCTGTCGCTTATTAAATCTTTGTATTCCTTCCTCTGTTTACAAAAATCTTCACGTAAAACCTGAGATCCTTCATTTCTATACATTTTTAAAGCCTTGATCACTTGATTTTTCTTCTCTTTACACTCCTCTGTATACCATACATTTCTTTTATATTGTCTACTCTTACTCACAACCATTTTTTTACCAGCTACTTCTATTGATCTTTCAAGCATTCTTATTGCTTCATCTAAGTTGTTTTCCTCTATCATATGCTCCATGCCTATTCTCAGAATTTCAAAGGATTTACCCCTATAGTACTCTCTAAATTGTTCTCTCTTTTCCTCACTCCACCTGTATCTTACTAATTTTCTCTGTTCATAGTTAAAGAATTGTTTGTCTACTTTACTATCTTCCTCTCTCAGTAGCCGAATAACAACTGGGAAATGATGGGACGCTGTCCAATTTTTTACCTGGATTTCTTTAATAAGAGTTAAAGCCTCTCTAGATGCCAACACTAGATCTATAACACTCCCTCCTGACTCCACTATATATGTTAGGTTGCGTGATTCATCTCCCGGCCATCCCCCATTTAAGATGTACAATTCCTCTATCGCACATATTTCTAATAATTTCTCTCCATTTTTATTACACTCTTTGTCTTTGCTTCTCCTTCTTTCTATTAATATTTCCCCGATTTCTTTATCATATAATGGATTATTTAAGCCACCCATTATAATTATTCCTGCTTCTTCATTTACTAATTTTATCTGATTTACTGCATCAACGAGCTCTTCAAAGAAGTTTTTCTTCTCAAACGGGGACCCTGATGGGTGATTGTAACCAAAACCAATAAACATATCTCTCCCCTTTTGATTTCCTTTTTTAGTTTTGACCCAAATCATTTCCTCACATCCTGATTCCCATATCTCCACTTGCATGCAAATTTCGTCTTTTACGATAACTGTTATCCCTCCTGGGTGACGCCCTTTCGGACTCCTTTTATATTTTGTTTTACTCCAGACCTTGAATCCCGGTATTTTCACATTTTTGCTAGGCGGCAACCATGTCTCTAATATTCCAATAATCTCACTCTCTCTCATTAAATCTATAAATTCATCATTTCCCAGTTTACTTAATATACCCTCTATGTTGATTAATCCCACTACCCAGTCTAGTTATTTGTTCATAGGTATATCTGATGCTACCAGGGCCTTGCTTCTCGTTATTCGTGCTTTTTCTAATTGTATAATAGATCCACTTGGGGAGCTAATTATTTCCTCCTCTAACCCTCTAGCTTCCTCAGACCTTGTCAATCCTTTCTTTGCCCATATGTCCTTTAAATTTAACGCTGGCTTACGTTTCTTTTCTTCTTTTCTCCCTGCGGTGTCTTGCTTCCTGTGGAACACTTCTTCTTCTTGGGTTGATCTCCTGGGTAGGTGATGTCTAGTTTCTGTCGTCACAACATCCAGTTCATTGTCCCTGCTTGGTAGGTTTGCACACGTACCTGTTGACTCAGGAGTGCTGGCGTCACTCACTGGACTGCTGTTCTTCCGCTTAGCTGACGTATCAGGGCAATATCCTAGCTCACGGAGCTGACTAACTGTCCATGTCCTGCTCCACGAATCGGCCGATATTATGAGTCTGTTTCCACGTATAAAGGCTTTTAGACCCGAATGCCTAGCTTTTCCTTGATGGAAACGTAGTGTTTGTACGTTCTCCATTTCTTCCTTGTCGAGATCTTTCTTGATCCATATCTTCGTGCCTTTCAGGTTTCTCGTGTTTTCCAAAATTTTTCGAGCCTTCAAACCAGATACCATGCAGAATTTTACTGGTCTTTTCCCCATAATTCTTCCTAATCTAAAGGCGTTATCAATATCACTCTCGTTGCACTCTATTTTCAAACTCTCTCTGATTAGAGAAAGTATTCTATCTATCAAGTCATTAAAGTTCTCTCTTACTGGTTCTGCCAATCCGTAGATTATTATGTTTTTCTTCCTATCTTCTTTCGACCGTGTTTTTTCTTTTTCCTCGAGTTTCCTTTTCTTCTAGCTCCAGTGTTTTCGTCTTCATACCACATATTTTATTTTTATTTTGTGATACACTCTCTTTAATATCCTTCAGTTCTGTTTGTATAAATGATTTCAAGTCTTTGAATTCATTTTTCTGTTCCAGTAACATTTCTTTGGTCTTTTCTGCATGGCATTCTTGCATGGCCTCTTTGATCTTCTCAATATCTTCCCATGTCAGGGGCTATTCCCAAACTATGGAGGTGACTCGTATAAGAAGGTAATTTACCACACTACAGAATGAAAAACGTAGTCACCTCAAACCAAGATGAAGGGGAGCTCGAGAGGGTACATTACTCCCTATCCCCGATTTACAGTTGAAGATTTATGAAATTTTTACATGAACCGAAAGGAGATTTACATTTTAGAGAAGTTGGTTACATAGTTAAAGTTTCGAACCTTTCCCTCGGGTTAAACTGCGGAGCTAGCAAAAAAGTAAGATGTCAGATGGCCATTACCTTGCTGAAGAACTGGTGCCTGATAAAAGAGGCGCCTCCTGCTTGACACACACACTTAGTTAGATGACGATCAAGTGGCCAAGAGACGTGAAAATCCGCAGTTTATAAACCCACGGGGAAAGTTCGAGGCCTTTTATGAATAAACCAGCCACACCCTCTCACTTTATTGGTCAAATTCAAAAGTAACACTCAGAATCGAGGAAGAAGCCTGTGATAGGCGGAAAATTAATTACAGAAATTAGGGATTAGCTAGATTCAAAACTGGCGGAAAGAAAAGATAAATATTGCCAACCCAAAAATAAATGAACATCATTTAGTAAAAGAAACTTATGAATACAAAACTTCTTTAAATCAAAAGTTCTTTCACTTCGCACCAGGGTGCATGATCATAGATTTTAGCAGTGACATCTATTGAAGAAAATCCGAACTTCTTGATGAAGGGCAAACAAAACAAATAGAAATTCACAAGTACAGGAAACTTCACGATAACAAAATCACGTTAAATTACAGTAGTGACATCTTCTGAGTAAAGGTTTAAGTAGGTCTAGTTTTAAGTTCACGGTTCCTCCAGTAGAGCAGTCCTTTTTTAGATGCAAGATTTAAATGCGCGGCGTTGGGGTGTACCTCTCGGTACAATTATTATCATCATCATCATCATCATTAGTCTCTAATCAGCCAACTAGGGGTCACGGTAAGTTTCATTACATATTCTGGCATATATTCTATTTTCGTTTAATCTCCCCGGCTGTGGGTGGGGCGATAGAATAATGGCCACGTTATTCCCTGTTTGTCGTAAGATGTGACTAAAAGGGTCCCTAGGGGATCTTAATTTGGGAGCGTGGGTTGGCAACGACGGTTTCCTTAGCTGAGTCCTGATATTGTTTCCACTTAATTGTGCCGGGCTCCTCACTTTCCTCTATCCCATCCGACCTCCCTTCGTCAACTCTTGTTCTTTTCCGCCCCTGACGGTATTGCGCAGGGAGGCCTAGGGAGTCTTTCATTTTCATGCCTTTCGTGGCCCTTGTCTTCCTTTGGCCGATATTTCATTTTTCGAAGTGTCGGTTCCCTTCCATTTTTCCCCTCCGATAGGTGTTATATAGAGGGTGGTTGCCTAGTTGTACTTAAACAATCATTACCACCACCACTCCACTCCTCGATTCCTATTTTCCTCCCACTTACTTAAAATTTCACAATTTTTTTTGTTTATTCCAGCATTTGAATTTTTCAGGGAGCTTTCTCATGTTTACTGGGTGCACGGTATTTTCGTCCCAACAATAGTGCACAAGTCTGTTCAAGTTTTACTGAACTACTTGACCTCAATCTTATCAGCGACAATCTGAGTTCTCAATAGAATGATGCAGGATAGGTTGGAACATCTCTGGTATCTTGTGAGTAAAGAGAGTCACCGGCAGCATTCCAGGCAACTACAATTCTCAGAATGTACACTAATTAGAACGCAGGACGACCATAACGAAAGATTTGGAAAGAGTCCTGTACAGAGAATTAAGTTCTCTACTACAGCATTCCTACGTACATTTCTGTCTCTTTTCCTTGGACTCGAAATGCAGTAATACAAAAATTCAAAAAGGATTCTCGTATGTCTGCAGAAATGGTTTTAAAAGAAAGGATGACATTGTCCGCTTAAGACAAGTGGATGAGACTAATGTCGATGTACGCTGTCCGGAATTTCAGGGGCCCTCTTAAATGCGGCTTATTTAACAAGTGTCTTATGTAAAACTGGAAAACGTACCCGTGCTTCGCTACGGTTTTCTCCGTAAATTACTGTAAAGGTAATGAGTAAGATTATATTAAATTGCATGCCTCTTAGCGCTATCCTAGAAACAAAACAGGGAGGATGTCATACGTTGTTTCCGATGTAAGGTAGACATTGGGAAAGTTTGGAGGATAATAGCACGCCAAATTTCCTACTGCCAATCACAATCGAGTTCGGGAGCTTCTACTATAACGGCAGGCACACTTGGCAACTGCCATTCACAATAGAGATCGAGAGTTTCCATTATAAAGACAGGAACATTTTTCTAATGCAAGTAACAATCGAGTTAGAAAGATCTGATTATAATCGAGAAATGCAGCGCTATTAACGTATCAACAATCGAACACGACAATAAGTCATAGGACAAAAGTTCTTGATTTGTCCAAATAGAACGGCGATTGTGCTACCTGTTTTGTAATTCGACCTACCGTTTAGCCACCACTTATCCCGAAACGAAGGTCTGTACCGTCAATAAAATGCATCCATATTTCGATATATTCCGGGACCAAAAGTTAAACATTTGAACAGCTTGGAATTTTTCCTCAAAGAAAAGGGTGTCCAGGTTTCGTGATTAGTACTTGCATATATACTTAAGGGCTTAAGTGAATGGATAAATCAAGTAGACATGTGCGAGTTTCGATAACTCACCTGCTTACCTGTCCAAAATGCACCGAACTATCAGCCGTAGAGCGCAAGTCTGGTCCTGTGGTGAGGGGTTAACGAAAATAAACCTAAAGGGCTAACTGAACATGAGTTCTTACGTATTATATGTGTAGATGAGGAATAACTTACAATTTAAACACTTTAATGAAGGAAAGTATAGCCAACTGCTATAAAAAATCAAATATCTTACAAACATAATGCACTAGTCTGGTGCGAAAATTGCCAAGAAGTGTCTGGCATTACAAATCTTGAGATCGGTGACGGTGTTTCCTTATTTGATGCTTGAGATCTAAGTGAACCAGCCCTCAGTGTACAACACCATGGCACCTATGAAGAAAATTGTAGTGTTAGGATTAGTAACGTTTCGCAGAATAATAACATTAACTCTAGAAAATTCCCTTGCGTACGGGACATATTTACAACAGTACATAGACATAGAACTAAATTATACCCATTCAAAAGGCACAGAATTTACTGCGGACGCGGTTGCGCTAACCCTGATGAGTAATTGAACTCACGACCCCTGGTAATCATTCGGTTATATGCCTCTCTAACAACAAGCATAATATACACAAGGATATCACAAAGAACGTGCACACAAGTACTGCCAGGCGGACAATGCATCTGTCAACAGGAAAAAAAATACAACTGGAAAGAAAAGAAACAAAATATTATGCATGTGAACATTTAAAGATGGTCGGTCTCCCCGGCCTGAGGTAGATCTGTCATTGACCTGCGGAGTGAGGGAGGAACTCACCCTCACTAGCGAAAAAAGTTGTAAACAAACACGCCTCCCTGACCCAGTTACACCAGCTCGCTTGTCCTCGACACCAAAATAGGGTTTATCTTCCGCCTTAACCATAGCGGGCATATGTGCTCACAAAGTGCCTTCTTGACACAAGCAAGGTATCATTCCCTTTCTTGATTACAAAGCTCTAGCGCTACATCATTTAATCAAAGTACAATCATGTACTACTTATTCACAAAAACTCTGGCGCAACATCTTACCCTCGAGATCCAGGTTCGAGTCAGTGGTAGAGTAGAACTCGGTCGAAAATTTAGATAAGTTTAGTTTCAACGTTGTATCAGCCTCCGCAACTAGCCCAAATCATAGGAAAACATGCAGTTCAACCATGGATGTGTCTCATGCAAATTCTATAGTAACCTAACTATATTTTACTATCTTCCCCGATATCTGAGGATAACAAACTTTCCTTTTGATGATCTTTACCTTCCAACTACATTATAACGCGTAAGTAATACACTGAACTATCTCTAGAAACAATGCTACGTTACTCCTAACTCCCATATTACAAGTAAAATAGAATTAACTATACAAATGACCCATGCAATAGTCCTATGAGAATTATTTGTTTGCCTTAGGGGCTTTATTAATCTCATAATTATGTTATCAGATTGCCTGATTTGCTTATACAACAATAGCCTGAGGGGCCTAAGTCGCATCTCAGCTATTTCAAATACTTGCCGAAGAGATTTTATTAAAACCTATTTACACGACTAAACAATAACTCAGTGCGAGATCGTTACTATCCCTAACACATGCTAACAATCCTTGTTCACTTAACTCATTGTAGGCGACCTTTCTGCTTCCTCCATCAAGACCTGGCTACACCATTTTAGTCAGATATGTTGAAGATGTCGTCCTGGATCGATCATCTTGTTCCGATCTCCATAGGCAGCTCCAAACTGAGGTCGACTTCCCGAGGTTCCGCTTGAAGGTCTCTTGCATATGGTCTCGAACTCGTTATGCCACTTACTGGAATAAAATGCTTAGTTACTGAACCGCACAACACCACCGTCACTCCCACTCAGTTTCATAGGCGTAAAAATAAATTACTGGCGTTTCATGAAGTTAACATCGTTGTCTTGGCAACATACGAAATCACGCACGAACATGTGTGTAGGCCTACTTTACTAGAATATATAATTAGTAGCCTTATCCGTTGAACTATATTGTCACTTCCATTAGCTCAACCCCACCGCACATGTGCGTCGCATAACACCACCGAAATAATTTTAGTTAGCGGCTCAAATCGTGTTGCCGATTAGCGTCTATTTCTACACTTGCCCGCGCCACTTCTGCGAAGAAGTCTGTACGTACGCCAATATCTCTGATCGAATACTTGCAGATTCGTGACCGCACAGCGAAAAATCTGAATATAGTCACATATTAAATTCATTATTGAACAGGCTTACAAAACACTTTTCCGATGAATAAAATTAGCGCGACCACGCCGGAGTAATTACAGTCTTTGTTGAAACGAAGATTTATGGCGCGATAACCAAGACAGACGTACACGCGACACGCACTGACATCGACCTTACTGCAGAGTGAGCTGCCTCCCTCCAAATCTTCCAGTTCTTATAGGGAGCAAAAAGTGAAGTCACGCCAGGGCACTAACCGAGATACACACTTAACTCTGGTATGCAGATGCTTGACTGCTTCCCACGGTGTGCGCACTAATGCAGAGTTATTGAATTCGTTACACGTTATTGGCATTGGACACACCATGACGTTCCTTAAATTCTGGGGATCATTGTCATCCTTTTATCTCCCCTAAGAGTCCTCAGGGAGACGAGATATCGCTCGATTCCCGCGACGTGGTAAATCTGTCTCTTCCCGCTTTAAATTTTGTTAAGGTGGCAGAGTACTTCCCCAAACAAAATTCACATATCTCTGTCGTCCTTCTGACAGATCTTCTATCTCAGACACACACTGCCACACCCAAGCTTCTGCGTTCAATTCGGCTTCGCGCCCATATGCTTGGCGTCCTATTGCACAACATTACAAATACGTTAAATAACGCATATCTAGTCGTGAACAGCATGCTTCAATATGGGGTAATTAAGGAAGAAGGTAATACAGTTAAGAAAGTTGAAATTAATAGAAAATAGGATTATAACTGAGGACAGCTGGATAGGACAAATATGTAAATATCAAGTGGATGTATTGGAAAATCAAATGTTCCTCAATAAATTATGATGGTGTGAGTTACGGATATAAGAAAGCGGTAACAGAGGAGAAATTTAGGCGCAGGGATTCTTTGGTAAACAGATAAGGAGATGACTTATGGTGTTATTACTTAAGCTATTCAAGGACGGTTATAACCAAAGACCACCCAAAGACTTTAATGTTACTTATCTAGACTCACAGTGCGCGCTGATGCTAAGCGGAATATTGAACACTTTCGCGCATTGCCATGTTGCGGGCGCTTCAGCTTCGAATGCACGGCTAGCACGTGGTAATGTTTACAGGCCCTTGCATGTTTTCGATTTGAATCATGCCTGATAGTGGATCTGGTTTGGTATTATAATATTATATGACGGAGTGATAATATATTGTCAAATATTTTCAAGGAATGTGGGAGCTGATACATTACGGTAGTTAAATTGATGGGCAATGTTAGACCTAAAGTTAGGCATTACCTGTGGAATGGAAAGGTATTCACGAGGGTGAATTCGTGTGCAGTCTTCATTTGTACATACTGCTATCAGAAGCGATCTGGTATTTCTTTTCACATGTGGGTAGAAATTGAACTGTTAAAAAATAACTTTCATTTACCAGAATCGAGAACTAAACAGATTATAGGGTGGTTGATTCAGAGAACGCATGGACATGAAATTTAGAATATTTAGGCTTCTTTTTCTTGTTTTCCTTTTTCCAATTCATCGGTGATAATTGTTTAGAACCGAAAAGCTGTTCTGAAAAAGACTACATATTTTTCATACAAACTGAGTAGCGGTATTACAAATTTGATAAACCTGGGCCTAGAATCCGTAAGATATGATCGATACAACTTGATAAAACCTTCTAATATTAGGGTAAGGTATTGCTTCAAATTATCAATTATCTGAAAAATGATTTATTAGTATCGTATGTCTTAAATTCTCCAATTTTCCCCACTTGCTTTATAATAAATGAATACAATTGTTAATACGCTATTCCAGAAAAATCTGACAATGTAAAGTCTAAACAAAGCTCATAACAATCTTGTCAATCCTATTCTGCATTAGAAAACGTTAATCAAATTAACTTTTCACTATGATATTAATCTTTTTTGTTTGCAAGAGCTTTACTTTCAAATTCATTTTATTTTCTTTCTGGTGTAAATCATGGTGCTCATATTAGAGAAAAATTAGAACACACTTTCAAATTTTATGTGCTCAGATAATGTTAATTCAGAATGAGTTTGTAAAAGCGGTAATATTTAAGAAGATAATATTATGAGGAGGGTTTTACATATTAATGATAACATTCTTACTTAAGCCTAACCGGGCGAGTTGGCCGTGCGGGTAGGACCGCGCAGCTGTGAGCTTGTATCCCGGATATAGTGGGTTCGAACCCCACTGTCGGCAGCTCTGAATATGGTTTTCCGTAGTTTCCCATTTTAACACCAGGCAAATGCAGGGAATGTACTTTTAATTAAGACCACGGGCTCTTCCTTCTCATTCCTAGGCCTTTGCTATCCCATCGTCGCCATAAGACCTATCTGTGCCGGTGTGACGTAAAGCAAATTGTAAAATATGAAACTTAAACCTAAACCACGCAGAGAAACTCAAACTAACCCTAGACATTAATTTAATTTCAAGAAAACTGATAAGAGAACGGAGTGGAAGTACAAAGTTAATGGTGTGCCACAAGGTTCTATACTCGGCCCCCTGTTATTTATTTTATATTTGAATGACATCTCTTCTAAGTTGAAAAACTGCAACTACCATCTCTATGCCGACGACCTTCAAATTTACTGCCACACAAAAGCTAATGACATAAATGCAGCTATTGAAAATATGAACCGAAACTTAGAGCAGATCAGCTGTTATACAGCTGAGAATTCTCTCTCCATCAACCAAACGAAAACACAAGCTATCATACTAGGGCAGAGAAAACTGCTTGCCCATCTACACAGTCTACAAATTCCAGTCATTCAACTAAATGGCGTTGCTATCCCACTCTGTAAATCAGTAAATATCCTTGGAGTCACTATAAATGAAACTTTAAACTGGGATGAGCATGCCACTAACGTATGCAGGAAAGTTCACTCATCACTTCATCCCCTTAAGATTCACCAGACCGTATTACCTCTCAACTTAAAAATAAAACTGGTTCAAACATTGATACTTCCAACTTTTAACTATTGTGATGTTGTGTTGCTGGATGCTACCAGTGAACAAAATAGGAAATTGCAGAGAGCTTTAAACTCCTGCATTAGATTTATCTTTTCATGAATTTTGCCTCGCATGTATCCCCTTTTTATGCACGACTTTCTTGGTTAAAAGTAGAGCAGCAGAGGAAGCACCATGTATCAACCCTTATCTATCGACTCTTGACTGAAAATATACCTGAATATCTCTCCAGTAACTTCCGTTTTCTATCCTCCTTTCATGACCGTGACACGCGATCTGGGTCAACAATTGCAATACCTCCACATCATACATCTGCCTTCAGTAATTCTTTCCTTGTGTCTGGCGCTAGAATATGGAAAGCTTTACCCCCTGAAATTAGAAATTGTTCTTCATTAATTACCTTCAAAAGACAGTCTAAAGATTTCCTCTTGAATACGTAGGCTATATCATGTAGTTATGTGTGAATGTGTGAGTGAATGTCTGGAGTAAATAGTTCCCAAAAGTTTACATAAATTACTGTTATATTTTATGAATTCCACCTAGAGTAGTTAATATTGAATTTATTTATTATTTTTCTAATTTCAGACTTAGGATGTAATCTTTTAGTTTTAGACTATATTAAGTTATATTACTATTATATTATATACACTGTGTTAAGTTAGAATATTAAGTTTGGATTCAGTATTAAGCCGCATAATGTGGTTAAGTGTAAGAGAGGGCCAAGAGCCCTAACTTCGCCACAAATAAAGACATCAATAAATAAATAAATAAATAAATAAATAAATAAATAAATAAATAAATAAATAAATAAATAAATAAATAAATAGAAGACTAGCACCAGTGTAACGAATGTCAGGCAGCATTTACTTAAATCCAAATCACATAAACATGATAATTTAACTTCTACTCATCCAATTACGTTATTTTACATCCAAATCAAACCAAACCCCATGGCACAACAGGCCCGAAAGGCCATGGCCTACCAAACGACCGCTGCTCAGCTTGAAGGCCTGCAGATTACGAGGTGTCATGTGGTCAGCACGGTGAATCCTCTCAGACGTTATGTCACCGTCAGATAGCTCCGCAATTGTAATCACATATGCTGAGTGGACCTCAAAGCAGCACTGAGATCCAGGTACAAATCTCTGGGCTGGCCGGGGATTGAACCCGGAGCCTCCGGGTAAGAAGTAGACACGCTACTCCTACACCTTCATATTCAGAAAACGATAAAACATGTATCTGATTGTTTTAGAAAGATTTCTGCAGTCATGTACTTTTTAAAACAATTTGTTCAGATAACTGTGTGAAATTTACTGTAATGACTTATCTGAGAGGAATCATAAGCTATGTACCTTTCATAGAAAGATTTTCTTTCACAGATTTCCTTTTTTGTTGATATTGAAGATTATTGTTATCGGTACAGCGGTTTGTAAATATTCAATTTATGTGTTCTCCAGTCTGCTGAGAGACAGGTAATTTTAATCTCACGATATGTAATCATACTTAAGTTGTAGACCGCTTTTTGAATATGTCTTCATATTTTCAATAAAGCTAAATAATTGTTGATCCTAGGTTTCTCAAGAGACAGATTGCCACGTGATTCTTGTCCTTTGAGTCTGGTCTTCTTGCCATGCGTACAATGTTCAAACGCATCAGTTACAGATATGACCCTTATATTAAAGTGATCATTTTCGAGGTACCGCTAGTGTATTTTTGTAGTAGTATATTTTTCAGTCTTCTTATTCAGTCTGCTAAAGGTTTCTTTTTTTAGGTGCGCCATCTATAGGCTATCCATAGGATTTGTGTAGATTGTTCAGTTTTTATACAGAAGTATATTTTAATATTACCACAGTCTTGTTATTATGTATATTTATTGCGTGTGTACACGGTAGTCGGCGTAGGCTGTCATTAATTTTATAAGGCGAATGTTTTCATGTGTGCAAAATGTAAGTTAAAGCATGAATTCCATACTATGTCCGCGTCAAGCTGAGGAGCGCCCGCAACATGGCGGTTCGCGCATGGACATGTCTTCCCCAGTCACTCGCTTCTGCGCAGCCAGCGGTGTGGGGCTTTGGTTATAACCTCAAACGATATTCCGCCAATATCCCGCAGAATGGCCGATTGAGGTCTCTCTTGCTTTCTACCCAAGGGACAACCACGAGTTTACAGGAATGATGACGAAAATGGCAATACTTTACTTCCCTGGTGGCAAGCAGTCAGAGACGTTGGCATAGGTTCGTGGTCAGTCTGTCGGTCATTCAATGCAGAGCATGATAGTAGCTTTCTCCGTCATTTGAAGAGTAGGCTAAATTATTAACATAACACAAGTTGTTTGTAATGAAGAAACGTTTCACATACAGTCCACGGATTTTACAGAAATTCAATAGTATAAGAGAAAATGGCGAAAAACTGTTTTGGTTTTCCTATTAAATCTATTCAAAGATTTTTAAATCATATGCCTTCCCCGGGATGAGTATACTCTAAATGTGACGTTTGGTCGAGATCTATTTATCCGTTTCGCCCTCATGGTGGAACAGACAAACAGACACGGAAAATAAAAACCACCGATACGGTATTGAGTTGACCTAAAATGGATAAATATCTGAAAAATTGGCAAATCAAACGAAATTACAGACAGCGGACTCCCTACAACTTTATTCATATACGTAAAATCGGTTCCGTGGAAAAGATATCCCGTATGGGGAGGTGTCTGATGGATAAAGGTGTCTGTTAGGGAAGGTTCGACTTCTTCTTCTTCTTCTTCTTCTTCTTCTTCTTCTTCTTATTTTAATTTTGCTTTACGGCACACCGACACAGATAGGTCTTATGGCGACGATGGGATAGGAAGTGCCTAGGAGTGGGAAGGAGGTGGCCGTGGTCTTAATCGAAGTACAGCCCCAGCACTTGGCTGGTGTTGAAATGGGAAACCACGGGAGACCTTCTTCTGGGCGGCCATAAGAAGGGTTAGAACTCACCATCTCCTGAATGTAAGCTCACAGCTGCGCGTCTGTAAGCGCACAGCCAACTCACCTAGTATTATTATCATTATCATTATTATTTATAGTTCGGGTCATTGTGAACCTGGTTTTGTATACTAGTACTTAAATCCTTATCATTTATCGAGATGCAATGTATGCTTTCTATCTTTCGAAAACTGTGCGGTATTTACTTAACTCCCTGTACACCAGCACCTGTAACGTCTACCTCTTTCATCTTGCTCTGGTTTGGAGGGGCTGAATGTTCTTAAAATGACAGAATCAGATGTTAAGTGGATCATAGGAGGCCATGCTATTTTCTGCCCATTGAAGACAGCACAGTAGTCTTAATATCTGGCACCAGTTCAAATGCAGTACGAAGGCACACACCGTCAGAATTTTGTTGATATTATTACTAGGAGCCCGCTCTTCTTGGAATCTTTCCCGCTGTGACGTTGTCAGAGGAATTCCATGAAAGACAGAGTCATCTTGTTCGCCATGTGACTTACTGAATGAAATGTTGAATCCAGATTTTCGATTTAGTTTCACCTTATTTTATCATACAAAACTTCAAAAAAAAAGTAGATAGCTGGAAATATATTCATGGAATTATATCAAAATTGTCATGTGCACGCAGTTAACCTGCTGCTGTAAACTTGCATTACATTTACATTTTTTACAATTTTAATTAATTTTTTGATCCCCGGTTCCTGTTCATTTGCTCCCTCTGCCTACCGATGGCAGCCCTGAAGATATTTTTCTTGGTTTTCCAAGGCAAATATCGGGATTATACAGGCCCGGTGACAGCATTATTGGGGCCGTGGGTAAATGAAGGTTGCGGGCTCCTAAATCAATCAATACTGAACTGCAGTTAGGGCAGTCCCCCAGGTGGCAGATTACCTCGTGGTTCGCCCCCCCCCTCACTTAAGTTAGACCAAAACTGCGAAATTGCAGGTTATTTTATAACCACGACTCTGGTGGCGGATTTTGCAACAAAAGTTTCTGTAATAATGGTGTAAAAGTGATGTAAACTTTTTATCGATGCAATCGTGGTGTATTTGTGGTGCTAATTTGGTGCAAAAGCGGCAATGTACCGATCGATTTACCACCAGTGAAAACTGCACCAAAACTGCACCAAAACTGCACCGTAATTACACCACATATTTTTCACATTAATTTACACCATTTTTACACCAACAAAGTTGGTGCAAGAGAAGTAACCTTTTACACCATAGTTACACCAAAAATGAACTATATTAATCAGACAATTTCTGCATCAAGTCCACGCCAGAATACACCAAAGTTTTTCTTTCAACCTTCTCTATTGTCAGCACAGCTGTTGAACCAAATTTGCTACAAAAATGCTGCAAATTTACACCCAGGATTTGGGTGTCATTTTAGTGCAAACTTTGTGCAATTTTATTCGTATTTATCGCACAAATATAATGGTTCAAAATTGGTGTAATCTTGGCGTAATGTTGGTGTATTTTTGCTGTATCTTTCGAAGCAAGCATTGTGGTAAATTTGTGGAGTAACCTTTGTGCCACTTTGTTGCAAAATTATTGCACTTTCTTTCGCATTTACCCCAAACAATATAGTACAAAATTGTATAAAATTGGTAACAACAACAACAATGCTAACGTCATATTCTCTGCTGCACACTGGCATACACTCTAGGTTGAACTTTTTTTCCACTATTTAAGCAACACAAGTTTGTATTCTTAGTGGTATTTAAATTTATTTAAACTTTACGTTTTTTAAAAATTTTAATTAATTTTTTTGATCCCCGGTCGTACCTTAACCCTTTTCAGGACTATGATTCCAATTGGAATCATTAACTTTCATGCTTTCTGTGAATTTCCTAAGAAACTCTTTCACATTCCACGTTGAATCAGTGTTCAATTGTCTTTATTTTTCCTAAAATTGTAAGGATTTTTCCACAGAAACTTTATTTATAACTATTTGAAGGGCATTTGTACATTGTTCAGAATTTAAAAAGAATGGCATTTCTGAATCGGTCATGTCCACAGTAACAAGGAAATAAACTTTATAATTTTTCGTAACTTCTGCTTGTCTCTCTGTCTATCTGCACGCGCATCATGGGAAGACGGCTGAAGAGAATTTAATGAAAATCTGTATGTAAAGTCGGCGAATAAGTCACTACAATCTAGGACATTAATAATTTTATTCACACTGAGTGAAATGGTATTTTAGGGGAGGACCTAAAATTTAATTCTCAAATATTTATGTTATTAGTGGTCCTATAGATAAATACTACATAACTAAAGTTATAGAAAATTATTACATTTCCGATTATGTCATACATTTTTAACGTAGCGGCTATGATAACAGAGAGATTCATGAATTTGGATGTTTGTTGCTAAGTCTATATCAGTGCCGAGTCACGAGAAAATGGGTAAACGGAATTTAATTAAAATTGGTATGTAAAGTTGGGGAATAAAGAACTACAGTCTACGCTATAAATACTTTTATAAGTTTCCTTAATATTACAGTGTCGGAAGAAAACTAAACGTTAAGGCCTACAATATAGTGTGACCTTTCACGATACTGTAGATAACATATCGGGACACCCTGTAACGATAATATGCCGTTTTCCGCGTCATTCTATGATGATTAGTCGCATAACTAGCAGATTCTACCATTACACGGGACACGAACGACTCGCCACTGTTTTAAGGGACGAAAGTCTCTTTGCGCGTAATGACGAAAGTGAGTCATACGCTAGCCAGCAATTAGAAGTTTTCTCTGTCTTGTGGGAATCAGTTAGAAGAGGCAAAAATCACTTGACAGCCAGTGGGCTGTACTTAATTAAGTCGGGTTAACCTAGGGAGATTTAATTCCCTAAATATTTTTTGGTGTATTCAGTGATGCCAGCCAAAAACCTCCATTTGTTTCGAAATTTTCATCGGTGAGAATAATAATGTTAATCATGTGAATCCTGACACACGCACCGAATATTCATAAGTAAGAACTCGTCATAATCAGAGAATTTTTTAGTTAATTATGACAGCAAAATATATTCCAATTACTTAACGTTTCAATTACGTTATGTGTGTGGGTGCGGCGAATTACGAGAAGTCGTCATGAGTCTGGCGAGGTGAGCCTATGTTGAATTTTGCCAAGGCGTAGCGTCAATCATTGGAAAAGTGTTAGGTGACGCTTTGATGATTATGATCAAACCTACGATCCTACAGGAATATAGAAGGTCAGAGGTATCTTTTGATATGCAAATCAATTCCGATAAACGGTTTTTAGCGGAACGATATCCGAGAAGTAGGCGTGGTTACCTCCCACCCTCGATTTTTACCCTCTTCAGCATAAAAGAAGTTGGATTGAAGACTAACTAGCTATTATCTACTGTGTTCTCTGACCATTCAGACGTGTCGTTGTTCGCACGGTCAAGTGAAGTTGTGCAACATTTTTATTTGTGGTGCAGTGTTACGCTTGTAACATATAAGTGGCGAAACACCGTGTAAATTGTTACTTTGAGTACATTAATTACTCATATGCCACGGATTGTGAAGGGTTGGTATATATACGATATTCCGTACTATGTTGTAATCATCGAAGTTAGTGAACCAGGAATAATCTACCTACAGTGAGCTGCGTGGCATCTCAGCTACTTTTATATAAGTGTCAATAAATGTGTGTGGCCCAATTGAAGTACAATTGGTTAAATACAGTGAAGTGTCGTGAATACGTAGTCAACATTACGACTATATAGTTGAAAGGAGAATTTAATAAGAAAATAATGGTTCACCTATAATAATAATAATAATAATAATAATAATAATAATAATAATAATAATAATAATAATAATAATAATAATAATAATTCGGCATTACAACACAGTCATAAAACCAACAGTCCTTTACGCAAGTGAAACATTGTCACTTAACAGTAAACAAGATTTAGAAGAAATAAAAAAGCAAGAGAGGAAGATCATCAGGAAAATCCTAGGAGCAAGAAATACCCAAGATGGTTACAGGCTACAATCAATCAAAACAACAGAAAAAGTTTCAAACATTGAAATTGACATTAAGAAAAGACGAATGAAATTCTTTGGACACCTCACAAGATTACCAGAAAATCGACTGTCAAAAAGAATATTAAATTATGTTAGCTCACTTCAGAATTCAACACCTTGGCTGGACGAACTTCGAAAGGACCTCAAAAACGCAAACATATGTGCAACAGACATTTTAGAAAGAGACACCTTCAGACACAAAGTCAACAAGTGGGAAGTTACATCAGAGCAACCAAAGCAAAAACAGTGCAGACCGAAATGGTCGGAAGAACGTAAACAAGCCTTCTCAGAGAGAATGAAAGCCTATTGGAAGAACAAGAAGAACCCAAAGAAAGCTTGATTGAGTTGTTTGCTTAACGTCTTCCATTATTGGGAGAATACGCTAATAATAATAAATAATAATAATAATAATAATAATAATAATAATCGGGCATCATCTGCCGAATATATAAACGTGATGAGTGAGTTGTTTTACATTTTTGAGATATTGTAAACTAGGCAAAATTTAGATCCTTAACATCAAGTCACAGTGCTAGTGTGTGTATGCGATACTTCAATAACATTTGAGTGTTAATAACTGTATATGCAGAGTAGAGGATCAGGGTGACGAAACAGCAGAACATTATCGTTACCGGGTTGGCTTACTTAGGTACATAAGTCATTCTAAACATATTTGATTGTAGTGTGTATCACAAAATTGAGGCAACTATAATCACATTGTTTCCTCATTGCATATCTGAACGGGTGATCGTCGGCCTTGAGGGAGAATCTACGAGTTGTCTACCTATTCTACATCATAGTGTATCAGGTGGCTTCAAGATAATCCAACCCCTGGTCAAAATCTACGACATGGAAAATTTCATCATGGAGACGAACTCAAGACTCCACAACATCGAAGACGTCGAGATGATAGTTTAAGTCTACATGGATGTAGAGAAGAATGATCACAATAGATAAGTACATTTAAAAATTCTTATTTGTGAAGGTCATACCCCACCTGTAAATATTTAAATTTTGCATGTTAATTAGGTAAAATGTGAATGATGATCGCAGGGTATTCAAAGGGAATATAGTCTCTTAGCTTAATGTAGTAGGATTTTTTTTCACTGGTATAGTAACCAGCATTTTGTTTAACCCCTTGGAAATATTAATGCATGTTAATTATAAGATTTTAGTATTGATATTTTATTTTCTACATGAAGTATTATAATGAATTGGAGTAGTATTCATTTAAATAATCTCAATTATTATCATGAGATGAGACGTTGTGTATCATCAGAAAGTACAAAGACTACTTTATACTTCATGCGTAAGACAGAGTATTTTAGAAGTTAAAGATACAATACCGGATGCAAGTATGAGTTTTAGATCGTGAATATAATATGTCAATTTTTAAAATGTCCCGAATAATAAATTCATATGCAAGTATGTGTGTGTTTGGAATGTCAAAGTGAGAACGATGGTCAGACAACACGTCGCCAATTGATAGTTTGAAGCAGAATGGAGATGTGTCAGAGATAATTTATGTAAAGTGTGAGGAGTCATGCCACACTAATGACGGCAAAATGAGGTTGAATAACACCATATGGGCACAAAATATGTTAGATTTGTACTCCAAGGGGCTGCATTAGCCCGAATTTTAATATCGAGGCAGCTGAGGGAAGAGATATATCCTTCCTTAAGTGAGTTGAACACTGCAGATTACCGTTAAGTTGAGTGAAAGTGCCAACTGAATATGCTTCGAAGAATTACGGTAGGGGTCTGACTAGACCGCAGGCTTCACAACGTTTGGGATGTTGACTGATTGTTCGTTTCTGGTAATATACGACAAACACTCACACACAGAATCGTTAATTGCCATCGTTGTAATTGAATTAACATATTAGGAAACGGAAGAATTCCTCCCAACTTTTATTTCATTTGTTTGATTCGATTTAGGGATTTAAAAACATGCAGCCAGCTGCAAGAAGACCACGGGTTCGATCCCATCTGAGGGCGACGAGTATCATCACCATCATTTTGGTGATGACAGGACCACTCCTTCCATATATTTGTGAATACATTAAAAGTGATGTCATGTGTGTTTATTTTCAGATAAGAGTATTATTACATGTGAGATTATGGTATTATCGTCAATATGTTGTCCATCAGTTCAGCGTTGTTTCTGTATTATATTAGTCCATGGTATTAGTCATAATCCCGACGAAATACGCCTATGCGATTATTTACATCATTGTAAATAAAAGTGAGGTTAGTTAGTAGGAATTATAATATGACTTTCAGATATTTTGGGATGTGCTTGTCATAGTAGATCATTGCCTTGATCATGTGATAATATAATCACATGATCACAGAAGATCATGATACAGTGGACTTCAACTCATATAAATATGACGTCATGATGATTACATAACATAGTATTATAATTGTGCCTTTTATTGTGTATAATTAATTCGCCAATCAATTATTGAATGTTTTTAACAATGTGTATGAATGATTGAAATAATAATGAGGGAAAGGCCTCTTAAATATTATGGGATTATTTGGTGCAGAATGCACATTCTGAAAAGACAGATGAACATTAATTTCACAGATTTAAATCCCTTATATTTCTAATTAATGTTAAATTTTATGGCACATTCGATATTAGTATTTGTAAGTGTTATTTTCTCAGTTTAATAATATTTATATTTGTAAAATTTTAAAAATATATTTATACTAATTTAGTAGTAACATTGTATTTCACTTATATTTGAAACCCCTACTTATAAATACTTCGTTTAATGCCTATTATTAGGGACGCACCATCGGCCCGTTTGCTCTAAAATCTAATCGCGGTTACTGTGAAGTAGGGGCGACGAGACTTCGATTCTAGGGTTGTTCTTCGAAGATCTCATCATGCACTTTCCATTCAGTTAATGCACTTACGGATTACGGATTATTATTATTATTATTATTATTATTATTATTATTATTATTATTATTATTATTATTATTATTATTATTATGCACTGAAGCCCTGGACAGGTGCAATAGAAAGCTCATAAAATTGATCAACCATAACATTACATTGACAGTTTGTTGTGATGTGCTTCGTGACTTCTGGTGCCATTCATCTCCGATAGTTGGAGTTACTGCTGAGTACCGAGTAGTATAACAGCCTGTCTGAATATTGGCAGGATGTAGCAGGGGAGTTATATCTCTCTCTTCTTTAGCATGTTCATGCCTCTGGGTCATAAATTTTCTGATACTAGTCGTACGTAACACACTGGTTCATCATAACATTTTAGCCATTTAATTCCTACTCTGAGACGCTGATTGGAATGAGCAGAGTGCACATTTAAGGGAATAATGGAAGAGGAATGTTCGCTCCTGTCTGTAACCTGGTCATTTCAGCACTGGAACTTTGGGCTGTTAGATCGGCACGGTAGTACCGTTCGTTAAAAGTGTTCGTTAAAAATGTGCCGGTTTTCATTTGATCGAATATTTTGTATGATAACATTGCTTTTAATCGCTACATTCCTATTGACGCCATTGTAATGACCTATGTTGACTTCAGTTGGGGAAACCACAAAGAAAAGTTTTTCTGAGAATTCCGTAGTGAAGCACAGGTACGTCAGCTAGTGTCAAATAAATTTGGGCTTGAGAGAGTTAATTAAGGTCCAGTGATGGAAAAATTACGAAATAAAACTAAATGGACTCAATTACCGTTTCCAGAGAAAGTTTTTTGAAAACTTTTTTTTTACTATTGGCTTTACGTCGCACCGACACAGATAGGTCTTATGGCGACGATGGGATAGGAGATGACTAGGAGTGGGAAGGAAGCGGCCGTGGCCTTAATTAAGGTACAGCCTCAGCATTTGTCTGGTGTGAAAATGGGAAACCACGGAAAACCATCTTCAGGGCTGCCGACAATGGGGCTCGAACCCACTATCTCCTGGGTGGAAGCTCATAGCTGCGCACCTCTAACCGCACAGCCAAGAGAACGTTTTTACTCGAATACAATTAAAAATTACTTCACAGAACGCGAGTCTTTGGGGAATCACTGACATTTTCTTTCTCGAATGGGGATGGCATACGCCATTTCATTTCATCTTTGTGGTGGAGACGTAGAAAATCCACAGAATCCCCTGTGTGTCGACAGAGGCCATTAAAAGGGACCCTAATGGCTCTTAATTTGGAGAAGGTGTGGGCGAGCGACTCGAAGTTCTTCGTTGAGTCTCGCTTTGCTGCCAGCCTCTTTCTAATCTCTCATCCCTTGGTCAATACCTGTTCTCTTCCGACATTGGCGTTGTTAGGTTTGGAAGGCCGAAGATACCCTCAATTTCATGTCATTATTTCCATCCCTTTCTTTTGCCGATATCTTCTTTCTTCCGATTAGGGTTAAGAGGGAGTGAGTGGTTGTTTAGTTGTAATTCCCCGAAACAAACCATCACTACTTCTTAGTTAAATTATGTTTACTTCCAATCTCAGCATTATTAGGTTTATGATGCCCATGCTGACATTTCATGGCCCTTCACTTCTCAATCTGGTACCCCCATTCCTCGATGAGATGCAGCTCTTCATTTTTCAACTACGATGACTATTAAGAATGTTAATAATTCTGTTTTTCATCTTAAAACAACAATCACCATTATCGATGTCGCCCTAACGGGCACCTTTATTCATCAGACACCATCACCTCCCTATACGGATATTTTTTCCGTGGAACCGATTTTATTTTACATAAGACACGTGTTAAATAAGCCTCATTTAAGTTCAGTGTAAGCCTGTATATTGATGAGTGTGGAGAGGTAGCTGATGAATCATTAAACGTAGCTGATGAATCATTAAAGGTAGCTGATACTCTATCACTTCTTAGTCCCGTACTTTACTGTGCTCATTAATTTCAAACATAGCCTCCAGCACAAGCTGTTATAAAACATTAGTCTCACTATAATCGATTTCGCTACTGCTGTGACTAAGTCTTCATAAATAAACTTCGAGCTTTAATGAGTAATAATGTCGAAGTCAGCAAGTAGTCTCTTTAAGGATAAGCATAACAAAGGGAGATGTATCGATCAACTACAGCAGCTGTTGAATACGCAGTAAAATCTTCATTAACTGACATGACCCCTCTGTTTTTTTAAGTAAATGTTTGTTCAATTTTCGGAAGAATAATTTCTCTTTTTTTTCCTTTTGGGAAGAAAATAAAATGAAGAAGAAACGAAAAGTGCGAAGACAACGAAGGTGAGACACGGAGGCACATGGGCTTAAATCGCTACCTAGCCAGTGTCTAATCACGTACGTCTTATTATTGTTCGCTAGACTGCTAATCAAGTTTCGCTGCAACATTATTCGAGTGAATCTGTTAGTGTTTTGTGATGTCATGAAGTGTACTAGGTACTACTAAAATGTTCACATTCCATCCCTGAAGGAGACGGCGGGTCTCCTAGTCGGTAACGCCGTGTCTCAGACCAGGGAGATGTTCGGAGAAGATGAGGGAGTTGGCGGCCCTGGCCTATACTAGGAACTGTCCCGGCATTCCCCTCAGTGCAGGAAAATGGAAAACCACGGAAAACCATTCTCAGGACAGCCGACGGTGGAGACCAGCCCTCCCTGTTTCAGGAATACAGAGGCGTAGAACCACGGCCACCCCTCCTCTGCTCAGTTGGTCGGTCGGAGTGCAGAGCTGTCGGACCACGGACCAGTCATGGCCATTTGTAGACCGAAGCCTGCTCTGGATCTGGAACCGCCGACGCTGAAGTGTACAATATATCCCTTTAAGGAGCAAAACGTTTTTGAAATATAAAATGATTTTATAATTACTATTGTTAGGTATACTTACAGTTAGCAACAATGATTTAAAAAAGCAAAAGCGAAGTCATCTCCATTAAGGCCACGAAGGCCCTTGGAAGGGTGGAAGGTAAAGACTTCCACTACCTGTAACCGCGGCACTTGGTGGGGTAGAGTGGCTAGCTCTACGCCCGGCCACCTTTGCATCCAGGAATTAACGTGGTACCCATATTTGGTGTAGGCTGAGTGAACCTCAGGACCATATGCAAATCCGGAAGTGGAAATCTCGTTTCTTAAATTTTACGACTTGCTGACGGGGATTCAATTCTACGTCCTTCCGGGCGAACCGAGCACTCCTTTACCGCCTCGGCCAGCCAGCCCCTAACATTGATTTAGCCACGAAGTATTTCGCGTTTGGATTTTAATGAATTTATTGGTGGTTACTTTAATGACCAGTATTCATTCACGCACCCTGTTGGTACCCATCTAGGTGTTGTTGTTTGAGTCATCAGTCCATAGACTGGTTTGATGCAGCCGTCCATAACATCCTATTCTGTGCTTTTTCATTTCTACGTCACTGCTGCATCCTACATCTGCTCTAATCTGATTGTCATATTCATACCTTGGTCTAACCCTAAATTTCTTACCGCCTACACTTCCTTCAAAAACCAGCTGCACAAGTCCTGAGTTCCTTAAGATGTATCCTATCATTCTATCTCTTCTTCGGAACAAATTTAGCCAAATCGATCTCCTCTCACTAATTTGATTCAGTATCACTTCATTCGGGATTCGACATATCATCCTCACCTTCAGCATTTTTCTATAACACCACATTTCAAAAACTTCTATTCTCTTTCTTTCTGAGCTAGTTATCGTCCATGTTTCACTTCCATACGGAAAGTCTTCAAAAACATCTAATTCTTATATTAATGTTCGAAGTGAAGACATTTCTTTTCTTAAGAAAGGCCTTCTTTGCTTGTGCTAGTCTGCATTTTATGTCCTCCTTACTTCTGCCATCGTTAGTTATTTTACTACCCAAGTAACGAAATTCGTCTAGTTCCTTTAAGATTTCATTTTCATTCTCTAATCTAATTTTTTCTGCATCACCCGTCCTCGTTCGACTGCACTCCATTACTTTTGTTTTGGACTTACTTATTTTCATCTTGTACTCCTTACCCAAGACTTCGTCCATACCATTCAGCAACTTCTCGAGATCTTCTGCAGTCTCAGATAAAATAACAATATCATCGGCAAATCTCAAAGTTTTGATTTCCTCTCATTTGATTGTGATTACCTTTCCAAATTCCTCTTTGATTTCCTTTACTCCCTGTTCTATGCAAACATTGAAAATTAGGGGGGGCAGACTGCAGCCTTGCCTCACTTCTTTCTGAATTGCTGCTTCTTTTTCAAAGCCCTCGATTCTTATCACCACAGACTGATTTTTTTTACAGATTGTTGATAATTCTTCGTTCTACGTATCTGATCCCATTCACCTACAAAATCTTAAATAGCTTGGTCCAATCAACATTATCAAATGTCTTTTCTAGGCCCATCTGGATAGCATGTTTCTAATTCATCTTTCAATGTTTAAAGTGAGCAAATTTCTTTTCAAAACGAAATACGCACCGGAAAGGGTCTCTGGTTTCCAGACAGGAAACGATTGACCTATGACATTTCTAAATTTCTGCAAGTTATTTTCAATTTCGAAGCAATGAAGCCATGAAATGGGTGTTCTCACACTGAAAATTCAGTATGAATTCAGTGGAATCATTTATATTGTTAATTATTAATAACTAGCGTCCACCGAGCTCGATAGCTGCAGTCGCTTAAGTGCGGCCAGTATCCAGTAATCGGGAGATAGTGGGTTCGAGCCCCACTGTCGGCAGCCCTGAAGATGGTTTTCCGTGGTTTGCCATTTTCACACCAGGCAAATGCCGGAGCTGTACCTTAATTAAGGCCACGGCCACTTCCTTCCACTTCCTAGGCTTTTCCTGTCCCATCGTCGCTATAAGACCTATATGTGTCGGTGCGACGTAAAGCAAACAAAAAAAAAAAAAAAAAAAACTAGCGTCCGGTTTATTCAATCTCAATTAAAAGAACACTGACGCACTGTTTGTTAACGTAGCGTTAAACATTTAGCAGCATGTTAAGATACTCATTTCCTGGCGACTGCTAGCTAACACTGTGTTAACTCTTATAAGAGTCACGATCAGTGAGAATCTAGAATGCAGTGTTAGAACCATGCAGTTTTTGAGCGCGCTCCGATGCGCTTTTGTTTGAATACGGCTGTAAACCAAGGCTCGTGAAGTCAACATATGAGATTTTTTTGGTCTTGAGCGTGAATTTTCTGTTGCTCTATAGACAATATGAAAAAAAGTCGAGAAGAGAAGGCGTGGTTAAAATTTATCTACTTTTGGAAATTATTTCCAAGTAAATAATAATAATAGTAATAATAATAATAATAATAATAATAATAATAATAATAATAATAATAATAATAATAATAATAATAATAATAATAATAATAATAATCGTATGGCCTCAGCTACCGTGTGCAGACATTTCGATTTGAGGCCATTTGGCTGTCTGCTCGTCAATTTCGATGTTCTGTTTTACTCTTGGCCTACTAGATAGCAGACCGAGTAAACTGAAACTCTCTTGGGCGTCTATGGCTGAAATTTAATTAATTTTGTGGGGTAAACACCAAATGTGTCACCAGAGATCTTTTACATGTCGAGTGTGGAATGGACTTTTCTTTTTGCCCTTCAAAAATCCGATTACGTCTGCCGAGTTTCAACACGCTATCTTGGGATCCGGAGACCGACACTCTACCACTGATCCACAGAGGCAGCTATTTCCAAATATATGAGGTGAGAGGGCTTTTGACATCTAAGGCAATCCCTATTGGTTTAAGAAAGGGGTTCACAAAGTGTTTTGTGTGGAGTGTAGTGTCGTATGGAGCTGAAACATGGACATTAAGAAAGAAAGAAACAAAGTATGTGGAAAGTTTTGAAATATGGTTGTGGAGAAGAATGGAAAAAGTGGGCAGATAAAGTGAGCAATGATGAAGTGCTGAGGAAAGTAGGAGAGAAGAGACACCTGAATAAACGATAAGGAAGAGGAAAATATCCTGGTTAGGTTACATACTACGTAGAAATTGTCTTCAACAGAGGGTGATGGAGGGAAAAATAGATGGAAGAAAAAGAGGGGGAAGAAGAAGGTTTGGAATGTTAACAGATGTCAAACAAGGGAGAAGCTATGAACAACTGAAGCAAGATGCTCAGGACAGAGAATCATGGAGGCTAACCAGTTGCTACCTGTCTCAAGACAGATTCACAGAAGAAGAAGCCTATTATATAAATTAAGCAAACTAATGGATCCGTGCTTAAAATTAAAAATGACGCTTGGCAGAACATTCGTAGAGAATTCAATGTGCATACTAATGTTAGCCAACGTACGATCAAGCAACTGAAACAACTCTATGAAAATCATCTCTTCTGCTCCTAACTTTTTCTGGAAAGGCCTTTCATATTCCAAATATTCCAGATACAGGAGTTCTGCATCTAATGCACCTGTCATATTTTGAGCTGGTTGAACCTGGGCAGTTAAGTTAACTGAGAGCTTAACAGATTTTTAGTGTCATCCAGTGTTGATGAAATGTCAATTTGGTTAAGTTCACTCTCAAAATTATTTTAACATGCAGTTAAATGTTAACTAAGGTTGAATAAACCGGGCCCATGAGTAGGTATAGCTTTTTCAAAGACTTTAGCATTCACATTATAACTTCTTTCTTTAAAATTGAAAATGATGTTCTTTGTCATACAGCGATCTGCAGTGGCAGAAATAAATAAATAAATAAATAAATAAATAAATAAATAAATAAATAAATAAATAAATAAATAAATAAATAAATAAATAAATAAATATTTCTAACTACCGAGCAGAGTGGCTACGGCTGTGGAGCCAAGCTCTGCATTCGGGATCCCCCTGGGGTGGGGGCGGTAGAATAACACCCACGGTGTCCACTGCCCGTCGTAAGAGCCGACTAAACGGGACCCCATGGGCTCTGAACTTGGGAGTATGGTTTGGTGACCACCGGGTCCTCAGTTGAGTCCTGGCATTGCTTCCACTTACTTGTGCCAGGCTCCTCACTTTCAACTATCCTATCCGACCTCTGTTGGTTAACTCTAGTTCTTTTCCGACCCCGACGCACAGTGGGTCAAAATCAAAATCTAGGAGGACAAAATTAATTTTTTAATAATTAAAAAATCAAAATTTATTACTTCTACAGCATTCTCATATAATTGCCGCGCACTATTCTGGGATATAAACGCATCTTAGTGTAAATCTGTCACCACTGTTCGAGCTGGAATCTTATCTCCTGCGCTGTGCGTGAGTATCTCGCAGTCTGAATTGGAGAGTGAATGTAAGTGGCTGTGGTTTGGTTGTCTTTGAGGTTAGTGTGATGCTTTAAGATGGAACATGCAGTTGAAGGTATGATCTTTACATTTGTAATGGGTTTCGGTTATTAATGGGCTTAATTGTTACGTAATTTTAGCTACATTTGCATCATGTAATATTTAACTCTTATTTTTAAAATTATATTTTCACTTAGAGTTTTAGTATGTCGCGTCACTCTGCGTCACTGTCTACTTAATGTTAAAATGTCGATAAAGTCTTGTAGTTTACGCCTGTTTTAAGAATTTTTGCATCTTTTTGCAACTTACTTAGTTATTTTACGTTTTAGAAGATGCCGCGCAACCAGTTCTCACACGTTTACAACTGTTTGAAGCACTGGGTTCGAAGATTGTGTCAAAAGTGGAACTTAGTGACTTTGTCAAAAGTAAATTAGGGATAGACAATTGTTCTGAAGAGATAACTGAATGCCTACAAGGCGATTTAAAGGATTTTGTTGATAATTTTACCAGACGGTGGAAGCAGGTTCATAGAAGTAAAGCAAAATTCCTTTCAAAATATACTGATTGGTTAAAAGAGAAGATAACATTTTCGAAAATTGTGTATGATTGTAAATTACCAGAAAATGTATATCCTCCTACTCCATCCGCATCGAAAGTCGGAAGGCCTAGAAAGCTTTTTCATGAAAGTAGTGAAAAATCAAAGAGACGAAAAATTCAACCGCTACTCTCTGCACATTCCGAACAAGAACTTATTCTTGCCACACAATTATCATTGCACATGTCTGGAAAACGAGATGCTGCAAAAATGGTTAAAGAAACTCTTAAGTCTCCACATAGAACTACTAAAATTTAAAAATCCTATATATCACCAGCTGTAAAACCTGTACCACTTACCGGTGAAGAGGCTCTATCATTCCTTGTAGATAAAATTACAGCAAAAGCCAATATATGAATATGCGACTTGAATGCAAAAATAGGAACTGTAATATTTTCCCACCTTACCACATCATTAGAGAAACAAAACAGAAATGCTATCCACCAAGTGAATCAATAACAATAACAGAAACATCAGCCACAATAACATTGCAATCACTGGTTGACCATACAATTGAACGCCTTGCAGTAGTTCAAGAAGATGTTTTGAAACAGTCTATTTCTAGCAATGATACAGTTCATATTATATTAAAATGGGGGTGTGATGGTTCAAGCGGACATAGTCAGTATAAGCAGAAATTTACAGATGATGACGGCAGTGACACTGATATTTTTGTAGTTTCAGTTGTTCCATTACAAATGTATTCTTTAAATGTAGAAAGCAACAATGAAAAGAAAATTTTATGGCAGAACCCACGACCTTCTTCGACACGATTTTGCAGACCTCTTAAAATATTGTTTGAAAAGGAGACTGTCGAATTGACTAGGCGAAAGGTTCAATCAGTTGAAACTGAAATAACGTCCCTCCTACCAAGTAAAATATAAATTGATGATCAATACATGTATATTAATCAAACTTTATTGCTGACCATGGTGGATGGAAAAGTCTGCAATTCTATTACAGGTTCATCAGCACAGAGGTGTTAAGTGTGTGGTGCTGGTCCCAGAGAAATGAATAACGCACTTACAAAAACAGTTTGTCCTGAAGAGAGCTATAAATTTGGATTATCTACCCTCCATTGTTGGATCCGTTTTTTTGAATGCCTGCTACATATATCGTACAAAATAGAAATTAAGAAATGGCAAGCAAGAGGGGATGAAGATAAGACAAAAATAGAAAACAGAAAGAAAGTAATACAAAATAAATTTCGATCAGAAATGGGTCTGCATGTTGACAAACCAAGATCTGGAGGCGTCGGAAATTCGAATGATGGCAACACTGCTCGCCGTTTTTTTTGAGGATCCAGTCTTGTCATCCAAAATTACGGGTATAAATGAAGAACTAATCAGACGTTTTTCTACAATTTTGTGTGTTCTTTCGTGTCACTTCCCTATAAATACACCCGCTTTCAAAACGTACACCCAGGATACAGCAAAATTGTATCTAAATCTGTATCCATGGTATTATATGCCAGTCACTGTGCATAAAGTATTAATTCATGGTGCAGATATAATTGATTTTTGTATTATACCTATCGGGCAATTGTCAGAAGAAGCCCAAGAAACACGTACCAAAGATTTGAGAAAATACAGATTCGGACATTCTAGGAAATCCTCACGAAAACTTACAAATGAGGACATATTACATATGCTGCTGATATCTTCGGACCCAGTAATATCTCATAAAACCAAAATTCAACATAAAACGAGAAGAGCATTATCCAGTGACTCCTGAAAGAACCAGATGTACCGCCTCATCATGAACAGCATGAGGCAGTGAATGACAATGATGCTTCAGATGACACATGTGATGAGTCATCAAGGTCAGGATCATCGAGTGAATAGTGACTGAAGTGCTGTCTGAAAATATCCACAATTGCAGTCTTCTAAATTAAAGGTAAACTGAGTACAATCTATTGTAGTTTATTGTAGTTTATGCTCTATCCAACTCCTAGTCATAGACAATTTCTTGCATGTGTAGACGTAGATGTAGCTTAAAAAAGGTCTTAACTGATGTTCGTTATGAAGTAAACAAATTATATACGTTGCTTTCACCCTAAATTCATGATTAAAACGTAAAAGTAATTTTGTCCCCCTAGATTTCGATTTTGACCCACTGTGCGACGGTACTAGGTTGCGAATCTTAGGGAGTCTTTCATTTTCACGCCATTCGTAGCCCTTGCCTTCCTTTGACCGAAATCTTCACTTTTCGAAGTGTCGGATCCCTTCCATTTTTTCTCTCTGATTAGTGTTAAATAGAGGATGGTTGCCTAGTTGTACTTTATCTTAAAACAATAATCACCACCACCACCAGCAGCTGCTTTTAAAACGTTTTCTCTCTGTATAAGCCTAGTATTCTAAGGAATTTTGTTTCGTACACGAGATGAAAAAACTGTGAAGGATTTGATGAATGTGATAGTTATGTGGGTCGGTAGTGCAAGAAGGTTGGTGTTACGAGGTCGGGTATTTTTGTCAAGGTGTGAGGAGAGGTAATTGAAGACATTTGTCTGGTAGGTGGGTTGTGAACGATTTAATATTTTATGAAGAATGATTAGGGTGTGGTAGGTACGCCGCACGCTTAGACCTGGCCAAGATAGGTAAGTAAATTATAATGTTACATGGTCGAAGAACCTTAGATTGCATATGTATCGTACCCACTCGTTCTGTCCTCTTTGTACTGTAGTCGATTTTGTAGCACCACACCTGCGTCCATGTACACGTCACAGTATTCAAAAACGTGGTGAAAGTTGAGGCGTGTAGACATAGTAGGGTGCGCACAAAGTCCGTATACCCCCATATTAAATTACATTGAATTAAAACTGGCATTATATAAAAGTACGTATGGGTATGTATGTTCAGTCCTCAGCCCAAAGGCTGGATGGATCCTCAACAGCTTCACCATTAGCTGCCATAGATGGCCTTCATTATTTATTTCTACTTACATATTACATCTTAGGAATCTAAAATATCGGTATATATCCCTCCATGGTCTCTGCACAGCGAAATATGCCGCCATGTTCTGATACTTATATTAAGCAACATCCTTGGGGTCACTGTCTGGAAAGCTTCGCGCACAGCGTTTTTCAGGTCGTCATTTCCAACATACCGCTCCTTCCTCACCTGTTCCTTGATGTAACCCCACAGAGCGTTATCGGGTGTTGTTAGATCAGGGCTTCTTGGTGGCCATGGAAGAGGAGCTGGATCATTATCCAATCCTCGCGCGATCCAGCGATTCCCAATTGACCAGCCACTGCGAAGTGAGCCGGCGCCCCATCGTGTTGAAACCAATTAACGTGTAAGATTCCCCCATTTTGCAGCTGCGGGATGAGCCAGTTATTAATCATCTGGAAGTAATTGTTCTGATTAACATAACATTAAAATATCGGCCAAACAGATGCGTTTTTGTCATTCCGGCCCAGATCATGACACGAGGAGGGTTTCGCTCGATTTCTTAAAAAAAAATGTGGATTTCCTTTTCCCCAGAAGTAAACATTGCGACTACGGGAGCTGCGATAAATCGCACATTCGTCAGTAAACATGAATTCTACCTTCTGAGCCATTGTTTGGAATTGTTGCAGCATACGACCACAAGCGTCAACACGTCTCTCCAAATCATCATCTGACAAGTCTTTGATACTCAATGGACGCCAACACCTCATTTTCAAATCCACTTTGATGTGTTTCTTCATGGTTGATTCCAGTACCCCCAACTCTGAGGCACGTTTCTGTATGGATTTGACCGGAGATTTTTCGATAGATTTTTCACGTCAGCCCAAAGTTCAAGTCTGGTGGATGGTCTTCCACTTCCCGGCGCGTCGCGAACACTGGCCTTTTTTTCCAGGCTAACGTTGCTCCTTACACAAATCGCGCAACGAAATTCTCCCTTACATTTTAAATAGATTTGCCACTAATTTTACGCTCATAAGTCCACACAGCGGCCAGCAAACTTTCCTCAATCGTATAATCACTTGTATCATCTATTCTTTCAATATCTTGGCACCCACTGCTGTCACCAATTGAAGTCAATATAAATGGGAATTTGACAATAGAAATAAATAATGAGTAGGGGTATACGGACTAATATGTTGATACTCCAACAAAAGAAAAATGACAAACTAACGTTATCACTCATTTCGTGGTAATTTGAAAGATATTTGGCGAGAGCTCATATTAAATGATTTGTTAGCAATATTAAGAAAAGACTACGGATGAAATAAAGATTAGCCTCAACAATGGAGATAATACTGCAGTAAAATAACGTAACGTTCAAACAATCACAAACGCGAAGAAATATTCAATAGAAACGTCGAAACGCGGTATAGATTAAGGCAAAATTATAAGTCACGAGCAGTGAGGTACTTATCATACTGTATAACGGAAACCAATTCGCAGTAGGGTTCAGATTCCCATAAGCTCCTCACTCATCGTAAGACCAAGCAATAATGCAAACAAGGCAGGTTAAAGAAGACAATATAAAACTATATTTGCTTTACGTCGCACCGACACAGATATGTCTTTTTTTTTTGCTAGGGGCTTTACGTCGCACCGACACAGATAGGTCTTATGGCGACGATGGGATAGGAAAGGCCTAGGAGTTGGAAGGAAGCGGCCGTGGCCTTAATTAAGGTACAGCCCCAGCATTTGCCTGGTGTGAAAATGGGAAATCACGGAAAACCATCTTCAGGGCTGCCGATAGTGGGATTCGAACCTACTATCTCCCGGATGCAAGCTCACAGCCGCGCGCCTCTACGCGCACGGCCAACTCGCCCGGTACAGATATGTCTTATGGCGACGATGGGATAGGAAAGGCCTAGGAATGGGAAGGAAGCGGCCGTGGGCTTAATTAAGGTACAGCCCCAGCATTTGCCTGGTGTGAAAATGGGAAACCACGGAAAACTATCTTCAGGGCTGCCGACAGTGGGGTTCGAACCCACTATCTCCCGATTACTGGATATTGGCCGCACTTAAGCGACTGCAGCTATCGAGCTCGGTCAATATAATAAAATGAAGTGTGGCCTCCGGAGAGGCAGGTCATTTGATTTGATGCCCGTAGGCAACACGCGCGTCGTTATGAGAACGAAATGGTGATGAAAACGACACATAGCCTACACCCAGTCACCGTGCCAGGGGAATAACCCAATTATGGTTAAAATTCCCGACCCTGCCGGGGATGGAACCCAGGACCACTGTGACCAAATGCCAGCACGCTAACCATTTAGCCGTGGAGCCGGACAAATAAGATAATGACAATATCTAAGACCGCCAGTAATGGCTAATATGAAACATAAGATTACATACATTATAAGAGATTGTGACTGCATATTTATTCTTTTACAAAAAATAGCTATGAATGAATAGAAACAAGGAGTTTAAATATTAGCATTAACAGTAAAAAAAATTATAAATACTCTAAACTAAGTTTTTTTATTTTTTTACAACTTGTTTTACGTCGCACCAACACAGATACAGGTGGGTTAGGAAAGGGCTAGGAGTGGGAAGGATGCGGCCGTGGCCTTAATTAACTTACATTCCAAGTATTTGCCTCGTGTGAAAATGGGAAACCACGAAAAATCATCTTCAGGGCTGCCGACAGTGGGGTTTGAACCCACTATCTACCGAATACTGGATAAACCAAGGTTAATAGTTGCTTCTATACTCAATGAAAGTCAAGAACAAGAGGAAATTATTCAAGATCGACTCCAGTTCCAAAAAGCAGTCAACAACCAACATTTTACTGACAAAATGAATACCGGGATCAATAAATCATTGACTGAAAAACGGAGGGAAATGTGCAGTGTCCAAATGAAGAGATTTTGGGAGAAGAAAAAATAAATAGTCCTCCTCTGTGGTGTAGTAGTTAGTGTGATTAGCTGCCACCCCCGGAGGCCCGGGTTCGATTCCCGGCTCTGCCACGAAATTTGAAAAGTGGTACAAGGGCTGGAACGGGGTCCACTCAACCTCGGGAGGTCAAAAGAGTAGAGGTGAGTTCGATTCCTACCTCGGCCATCCTGGAAGTGGTTTCCCGTGTTCTCTCTCTTCTTCTCCAGGAAACTGCAGGGATGGTACCTAACTTAAGGCCACGCCGCTTCCTTCCCTCTTCCCTGCCTATCCCTTCCAATCTTCCCATCCCCCACCAAAGCCCCTGTTCAGCATAGCAGGTGAGGCCACCTGGGCGAGGTATTTGTCATTCTCCCCAGTTGTCTCAGGCAGCAGGACACTGCCCTTGAGGCGGTGGAGATGGGATCCCTCGCTGAGACCGAGGGAAAAACCAACCCTCGAGGGTAAGCAGATTAAGAAGAATAAGAAGAAGAAGAAGAAGAAGAAGAAGAAGGAACATCAATATCAGCTAAATAAGTTATGTCACCCTCCACACATGGGCATAACTCTGTGAAAGGAATTTCAAAACATTGATTTTACGTCTCACTAAGTACTTTTGACGTCTTAGAGACGTAATTTTGACCCGCAGGAGTTTTTTATGTGCCAGTAAATCTACTGACAGGATGCTGACGTATTTGAGCACCTTGAAATACCACCGGACTGAGCCAGGATTGAACCTACCAAGTACAGTAGGGCTTACGAGGCAAGCGCTCTACCATCTCAGCTACTCAGTCCGGATCTGTTTGATTAGAGGGCGTAGACGTATCACTGTGCATGTTTCGGGGCCATACCATACAGTTGGGCGAATAATGGCGTTGTAGATTCTGATCTTTGTTTGACATTGAGGATCTCTGGATTGAATTATACAGGGTGTAGCAATAAGGCAGGCCGTTCCTCACACGTTCGGAAAACCTTTTAGTGCCGGGAATACCCAAGGACAAGTTCGGCTCGCCAGGTGCAGGTCTTTTGACATGCCACCCGCAGGCAACCCGCGCGTCATGATGAGGATGAAATGGTGATGAAGGCGACACATACACCCAGTCCCCGTGCCAACGGAATTTACCATTTATGGTTAAAATTCTCGACCCTGCCGGGATTCGAAGCTGGGGCCGCTGTGACCAAAGGCCAGCATGCTAAGCATTTAGCCATGGAGGCATTTTCATACATACATCAACCCGCCGTCGTACTGAGTCCCAGTGCACTAATTTATCCCTGGAGTACTGCGTATGCATGAATGTATGCTAACAACGACACTCAAAATGTCAGACATGTGCTTGAAGAAGCACAGCAAGACCTTGGCATAACATAATATGTGTTTCGACCTCTGTATCGTTAGTTTTCCCTTTTGTAGAATACCTATCTGTCCGCCTCTGTGGTGTTATGGTTAGTGAGATTAGCTGCCAACCCCCGGAGTCCCGGGTTCGATTCCCGGCCCTGCCACCGAATTTAAAACAATGGCACAAGGACTGGAACGGGTTGACTCAGCCTAGGGAGGTCAACTGAGCAGAGGGGGTTCGATTCCCACCTCAGTCATTCTCAAAGTGGTTTTCTATGGTTTCCTACTTTTCTCCAGACAAATGACGGGATGGTACATTTCTTAAGGTCACGGCCGTTTCCTTCCCACTTCCTTGCCTATCCCTTCCAATCTTCCTATCTCCCACAACGGCTCTGTTCAGTATAGAAGGTAAGCCCACCTGGACAAGGTACTGCATCCCCGATCAAATGTCTCACGCTCCAGGACACTTCCCTTGAGGTGGCAGAGGTGAGATCCCTCGCTGAGTCTGGGGGAAAACCAGTCCTGGGGGGTAAATGCATTTAATAATAATAATAATAATAATAATAATAATAATAATAATAATAATAATAATAATAATTCGTGTCAACAAGTTTGAAACAGAATTCCGAATGACTCAAAACATATATAACAAAAAGTCCATGTCTCGATATGCAAAATATCGACATAATCAAACTGTAATTGAAGGGCTCGGAACCATAGTGGGCCAAATCCATTAATCGTCGAAATGACGTTAATGCCATCTAGCGATTCATTTCTGAGTCAGGCATTATCTTTTCTACTGGGCTATCTCGCGTCTTCCCATTTATGTGCTACAGGGTCACAAAATATCAACCAAATTGAACTAGCCACTGGAAGTAGTGTCATAGTGGACCAAATCCTGATGACCAATCCCTCGCTTCCTGTGAGTCACGTGATAAGTGTAGTATCATGACGGACATCGGCCATGACGAGAATGTAAACGGTGATATAAATTCTAACAAAAGAAAGAGAATTTATTTTACAAGAGGAGATTTTGGGTGTACAATGTTGGAATACTTAACTGTGAGAATGATAAAGGGTACATGTACATGTGGGATGAAGATACAGCACAAAGGGATCCAACAGAAGTAGGAACGTCAGCACAAGGGCAAATCATTTAATAGCCTGTTCAGACACTTGTGGTGGTCAGAATAGGAACCAGTATGTCGCATCTTTGTGGAGCACATTAGTTCATTGTTCCCAATTTAAAATGATTGATCCTAAGTTCGTAGAATCTGGCCATTCAGAGTTGCCTAGTGACAGAGATTTTAGTACTATCGAAACTTCAAAACTTAAGGCAAAATCACTGTTCACAGTAGAAGATTATCTGACGTTCTTCTTCTTCTTGAGCCGTCTTCTCCTAGCGGAAGTTGGCGGACCACATAGCCAGCTCCGTACGTGATACTGCATCAAGCATCTTCTGAAGTGCAGTTGTGCCACCTTCGGATGTCCTTCAGTCATTGGAATCTTCCTCCTGCCTACAGACCTTTCCCCCTGTATCTTACCTTCAATGATGAGTTGTAATAGCTGGTACTTCTCCCCTCTCATAATGCCCCCTAGATATTGAGTTTTCCTTCTTTTTTTTTTTACAGTAAGTATAGTTCTTTTGTTTCTTCATGCGGTGAAGGACTTCGTCATTTGAAATTTTCAGCACCCAAGGTATTCGGAGTAGGCGGCATTTCAAAAGCATCAACTCTTTTTTTCTAGATTTTGGTCAAGGGTCCAGCTTTCACATCCAAAGAGAAACATGGAGAACACATAGCACCGAATCATTCGAATTCTCAATTGCAGACTTAGATCCGATCTTGTAAATAGCTGTGTCATGCTAAAAAATTGCCTCCTGACCTGTTCTATTCTAGATTTTATCTCTTTCTTGGAATCACATTACCAATCTAGCACAGTGCCCAAGTATTTGAGGGAGGATACTTGTTCAATCTTATTGCCTTTTATTGACAGGGTTGCTTGGATTTTTCTTTTAGGGAAGACCACAACTTTGGTCTTGGAAGCGTTGACAAACTCTTCAATACGCTGGACTAATTTGTCTATCATGCGTTGGAGCGCAGGTAATTCATTTGCTATGACAACAGTATCATCCGCGTACCTGATATTGTTAATTGCCTGTCCATTTATAACTATCCCGCTGTTTTCTTCCAGCAACACTTCACTAAATATTGCTCCAGAATAAATGTTGAACAAGAGAGGTGACAACACACATCCCTGACGAACACATTTTCTGATTGTAGTCGCTTCTGATGTTCTTTGGTCGATTTTGACATCTGCCGTTTGATTCCAGTACAGTGCGCTGATAATGCGTAAATCGCTTTAGTCAATACCAGTCGATCTTAACATCTTTTCATGTTTCACACAGCCGAAGGCTTTTTTGTAGTCAATGAAACAAGCATATACATCGAAATTCATGTCCCTGCACCTCTGTACTAGTACATTTAAGGAGAGGAGTGCTTCTGACGTTAGTTGAGGAATATAGGCAAAATAAGCCCTTTAGTGTAAAGAAAATGAAATAGAGAGATTTTGTCAGTATTTTTTTTTTTTTTTGCTAGGGGCTTTACGTCGCACCGACACAGATAGGTCTTATGGCGACGATGGGATAGGAAAGGCCTAGGAGTTGGAAGGAAGCGGCCGTGGCCTTAATTAAGGTACAGCCCCAGCATTTGCCTGGTGTGAAATGGGAAACCACGGAAAACCATTTTCAGGGCTGCCGATAGTGGGATTCGAACCTACTATCTCCCGGATGCAAGCTCACAGCCGCGAGCCTCTACGCGCATGGCCAACTCGCCCGGTTTTGTCAGTATTAAGGAGCTCTCAAAAAGTTTATGATGGGGAGAAGGTTCAGTGGCTCAAAATTAGGTGGTCTCGTTTCCAGCCTAAAGAACCTCTTAAGTTCAGGTACACCGTCAACGAAATGGAAGAATGGAGAATCCTTGATATTTCACCTTCTCGTAAGTACAGGCCATCAGTAAAGGTACTTTCATACTTCCACCATGGGAACTGAACCCTGCTTAAAGAGCGCCCCTTAGGCTGATGACACACGGAGCGGTTTTCGCCGAGTCGGCAGCCGAGTCGGCGCATGTTTCTATTGTATCAGATGGGATGAAACAGACAGAGCGGTGCTCGCCGACAGGCGGCAGATTTGCCGACTCGGCCTGTCGTGTAGCTGGCGGTGCAGCGAGCGTTTTGAAGACTTTGTGCGCGCTCTAGCGCCATAGATTTAATACATTCAGCTGAATCACGGCCGACTTGATGCTTCGCTCTAGTCGGGCGTGGCTGAATTTACGCGGCGATTGCATCATTGGCAGTGCCGGATTAAGGTGTTTGGGGGCCCTGGGCTATTTAAAAAGGTGGGGCCCTTTCTTCGTAACCAAGCCCCGGCGCTGCCTGAGGGGGGGCTCAGGCAGCGCCGGGGAAGATACCTGGGTCTTCGGGGGTGGCAGTCATTATTGCTACCACTACACCAACGAGATCGGCAATTTATTATTTACGACTCAGAGTATTCCATACAATGTGACTGAAGTTTAAAATACACATTAGGATTCTCTTTCATTGTTCCTAAAACCATCTTCCTAATGCTCATACTTTCCTATTCCGTACAGACCTAATCTCTCTTAAAACAGCAGACTTAGATATTACACTATTCGCTTACCTGTAGAAGATTTAAATTCACCAGTAACAGTCTCTTCAATCGTCGATGCACTAGTAGACTTCCTGTCAAAAAATGTTTATATTTTCGGCAAGTTTTCAATTTCTTTCAAATTTTGGTATTTTAATTTACGTTTCTTGGCACCACTAGAATATTTTCTATCCATTTTAAAAGAACATTAAAGTTGTAACTTACGAATGGTCCAATAATCAGAGGTGAACTGGAAGTTCTCTTCCTGATGCAAAGGTATAGTATATAGCATGCGCATTCTACCGTGCTTCCCCTGTCCCCTCCCGGTCACTTCCTAGCTCTGCCCCCCTTCACCCTCTGCCCGTACTCGCAAGCTGCCAGATTTAAATTTTCGTCAACAATAACCTTTACAATAATTACAGTGAGTAAGTAGAGCAGCAGGCCTTTTTATACAATTTTAGGTTTGGCCAAGGGCCGGGGCCCCTTGACATGCGGGGCCCGGGGCTGCAGCCCCTTTAGCCCCCCCTTTAATCCGGCTCTGATCATTGGTAGGTATTCTTGTATTAGATATCATGAAGTATAATATACACGTAAAAGGACATATAGAGTAAGTAGACTTTTGGAATAAGAATAAGAACAATCCTTTATTTTTCGGTTATTTTAGCTAGCTTCCTCACCTAACGTCACGCTCACTAATGTGTTTTGTCCACTGCCTGCTCGATACACACCCGATGACTGCTTATAAGCAGTCATTTTAGATGCAGTTCGAGCAGGCAGTGGTTTCGTCACAGTCGGCAAAAACCGCTCTGTGTATCAATCACAGGCGGCGGCCGACGCGGCTGCCGACTCGGCAAGAACCCCTCCGTGTGCCATCAGCCTTAAGCTGGCAAAAGCTAAATATGATGATTTAATAGTCATGTTTCCATTTATACAACTATTTAACCATAAGTTTTTTGAGTATTTGCAATATTGTTATGTAACTAAGGCAAAATGAAGTACCTTACAGTGCCATGTGGAGTTGATCCTCTGGTGTATTGTTAAAATTCCTATTTTCTGGTTAGATCCAAAGTGGGCCAAATCCGTTCCAGTGAAAAATGATGGTATTCATTTACTTTTTATTTGTTTTGAAATGCCAGATAAACTATGTATTTTGTTTTGTGGTGATTATAATGGATTTATTAACTATAATATGCAACTGTTGTAGTCCCTGTACTCTTTGTCTGTGAATTACATCAGTGACTAAACTTTAACCTTAATTTTCAAGGTTAGAAAAATGGCACTTGGCCCACAATGGCTCTCAGCCATTCAGTTAGACCTAAAGCATTACATGCAACGGAATGTTTAACACTTTGAACACACAACCTGCTTAAACAACTAGCAACTAAGGAAAGGAGGATTATCCGAATAATTCTTGATTCCAACCTCAAAGATGGCTTTTACAGACTTCGGAGCAACATAGAAATATACACCCGCACCGAAAAGATCTTAAGCATGATCTGGGAAAAGAAGGATAACTTTTCACGCTCACCTCTTCAGACTGCCAGCTGTCGGAATCTGTAAACCTTTGCTATCCTACTTCATAAGTCTCAAAACGATTCCTCCTTGGTTCATGGAGATCGATAAAGGTCTTTTAAAGTATGGAATTTCAGAAACAGACATTCAACTCCGAGCACGACTCAAACAAACTTAGACAGGTTCACCAAGAAGTCCCAACTCGAATGAAGCTTGTCCATTCTGATGCATGGAAGAAAGCACACTCCGAAAGGATGAAAACCTCGTGGGCCCGCAGGAAGACAAACAGTTGAGATCTCGCGTTCCTCAGTGGCCCTAATAATAATAATAATAATAATAATAATAATAATAATAATAATAATAATAATAATAATAATAATAATAATAATAATAATAATAATAATAATAATAATAATACCTTTCAGATGCGATAGGTGTCCACCTCTGTAGCGTAACGGTTAGTGTCATTAGCTGCCGTCCTCAGGGGCCCGGGTTCGATTCCCGGTACTGCCAGAAATTTAAGAATGGCAGGAGGGCTGGTATGTGGTTGAAATGGTACATGCAGTTCACCTCCAATGGGGGGTGTGCCCGAAAAGAGCTGCACCACCTCGGGACGAGGACACGAGTTTATTGTCCGACTCGTTGGCTGAGTGATCAGCGTACTGGCCTTCGGTTCAGAGGGTCCTGGGTTCGATTCCCGGCCGGGTCGGGGATTTTAATCTTCATTGGTTAATTCCAATGGCCCGGGGGCTGGGTGTTTGTGCTGTTTCCAACATCCCTGCAACTCACACACCACACATAACACTATCCTCCACCACAATAACACGCAGTTACCTACACATGGCAGATGCCGCCCACCCTCATCGGAGGGTCTGCTTTACAAGGGCTGCACTCGGCTAGAAATAGCCACACGAAATTATAATTATATTATGCGATAGGTTTTGAACAGTCGACCGATACTCTGCAGCAGAGAAATAACACACCAAAATTTCCTCTCATCGCGATAATAAAAAAGGAAATGACATATGGCTTTTAGTGCCGGGAGTGTCCGAGGACAAGTTCGGCTCGCCAGATGCAGGTATTTCGATTTGATACCCGTAGGCGACCTGCGCGTCCTGATGAGGATGAAATGATGATGAAGACGACACATACACCCAGCCCCGTGCCAGCGAAATTAACCAATTAAAGTTACAATTCCCGTCCCTACCGGGAATCGAACCCGGGACCCCTGTGACCAACGGCCAGCAGCTAACCATTTAGCCACGAAGCCGGACCTCATCGCGATTTCAGCACCGCATGGATATTAGCTCGATGTGCTGCGAGGAACCAACAACATTTTCGAACATAACTGAATACTCCTTCAAGAATTTGAAAGGTCGTTGTATTAAATGAGAAAAGGAAGCAGTTCTTAAAAATGGATGGTGTGCTTTACACAAACATTTTGACCTATACATTCCTGATTAATCGCAGTTGGATATGTCTTATGAACACAACAAAACATAAAATACATTCAGGTAAGAACTTCGATGACTTCTCATTAACAAAAACCTTGTTGCTCTCGTCACATCATTCCTTAAGTCAACTTATCTCCCAAAGTTATAACGCCCAAGTGGCCAAAATAGGTATTAATAGGCTGCATACTTTCATATTCTAAATGCGACGAAATAAAACAAAACCTATTTTCTTTTATCTGCCTCCATCAGAATGTTTGCGTGTAGGATATTCATTACATAGATAGCCGAATTCATTCTCCCTTCTTTCGTTTTGCTATGACCTCATTCACGATCTCCTCCGAGGTATTTGGCGGCTGTCCTATCTCAGATGTGGAAGAGACAGTGACGCTGGCAGCTGTTTCTTTTACCAGCAGATTGTTACGAATGGCCTCAACAACTCTGTGCTTGTCCCGCATCAGTCAGTATTTAAGAGAACAAATCGTTGTAATTCCGTGTCTGCAGTAAGAAGTTTTCTCTCCGTGAATCCTAATTTGTAGGGGATTAATCAGACTTGTTGTTTTCTTTTACTCATTTAGAGGAGTGCGGCTCCTTGGATGAATAGTCAATGGTCACAGTGCCCCGAATTCGATGCCCGCTCGGACCGGGGATTTTAGGCTAGTTCAGGGGTATGTTCTTCCTCATACAAATCTTCATTCATATACATCACAAGGGTCCGAAATTTTATGTAATATCAAAAATGTAAAATGTAGTAGGTATCAGTGAATTACGCAATATTCATAAAATATGTAATAGTGTTAATGCATTAAATTTGCAAAAATGTTCCTTTTGTTATGACTTATGATTCAGGTATGAGGCAATGCAATTTATTACTTTTATTATTATTATTATTATTATTATTATTATTATTATTATTATTTGCTATTTGCTTTACGTCGCACCGACACAAATTTGTCTGGTGTGAAAATGGGAAACCACGGAAAACCATCTTCAGGGCTGCCGACAGTGGGTCTCGAACCCGCTATCACCCGGATGCAAGCTCACAGCTGCGCGACTCTAACCGCACGGCCAACTCGCCCGGTACAATTATTTTAAATACCTCCATACTTTACGACAAAGTCATCCTTATTGCTTTAGATAATTTATACAGTCTACTATTTTCTAATTTTGAAAGTATTAAATAATTGAAAGCATAATCGGAAAAGGGCCTGCCTGGCCGAGGCGGTAAAGGCGTGCTCGGTTCACCCAGAAGGACGTGGGCTCGATTCCCCATCAGGAAGTCGAAAAAGTTGAGAAACGAGATTTCCACCACCGGAGGTGCATCTGGCTCTGAGGTTACTCAGCCTACTCCAAAAATAAGTACCATGTTAATTCCTGGAGGCAAAGGCGGCCGGGTGTAGCGCTAACTATTCTACCCCATCAAGTATCGAGATTACGGGTAATGGAAGCTTTTAGTTTCCACCCGTCCAAGGGCCTTCATGGCGTGTATGGGGATAACTTTACGGAGATAATCGAAATACTTCAAATATTAAAAAAAATAATGTTATGTTCTGTAAATCGCAGAGTATACTACACGATGTATTGCTGTAGTGGTGCAGTGGTTAGTGTGATTAGCTGCCACCCCCGAAGGCCAGGCCTGCCACGAAATTTGAAAAGTGACACGAGGGCTGGAACGGGATCCACTCATCCTCGGTGGTCAACTGAGTAGAGGGAGGGGTTCGATTCCCACTTCAGCCATCCTCGAAGTGGTTTTGAGTAGTTTCTCACTTCTGCTCTGTTTCCGACGTAAGGTAGGCATCGGGGAAGTTTTCTTGATAATGGCAGGCCACATTTCCTACTTCCAATCACAATCGAGTTCGGGAGTTTCTACTATAACGGCAGGTTCACTTGGCAACTGTCATTCACAATAGAGATGGAGAGTTTTCATTATTAATACACGCACTTTTTGTAATGCAAGTAACAATCGAGTTCGAAAGATTTGATTACAATGCAGCGCTATCTAACGTAACAACAATCGAGAAACGACAAAAAATCATAGGACCAAAGTTGTAGATCTCTCCAAATTGAAACGCGATTGTGCTTTCTGTTTTTTTTTTAATATATGACTTACCGTTTAGCCACCAATTATCCCGAAACGAAGGTCTGCACCATCATTAAAATTGAATCCATATTTAGATATTTTCCAGGGCCAAATTTATACATTTGAATAGCTTTGAATTTTTCCTCAAAGGAGAGAGTGTCCAGGTTTCGGAATTATCACTCACGTGCATACGGACTAATTAAGGACGAGATTATTACAGTTAAGAAAGTTGAAATTAGTGGAAAATAGGATTATAACAGGACAGCCGGATAGGACAAATATGTAAATATTGGAAAATCAAATGTCCCTCAATAAATTGTGATGTACGAGTTACGGATATAAGAAAGCGGTAACAGAGGAGAAATTTAGGTGCAGGGATTCTTAGGAAAATAGGTAAGAAAATGACGGTGTTATTACTTAAGCTATTCGAGGACGGTTATAACATCCAACGATATTCTGCCAATATCCCGCAGAATGGCCGATTGATGTCTCTCTTGCTTTCTACCCAAGGAACAACCACGAATTTACAGAGATGATGACGGAAATGGCCATACGTTATTTCCCTGCTGGCAAGCAGTCAGAGACGTTGCCATGGTAACCTGTAGGTTCGTTGTCGGTCTGTCGGTGACTCAAAGCAGAGCATGGGCCAATGACCTTCCATATTGCGCCCCATTACACAACAAGCATCATCATCGAAGAAATAATGGACTAAATAACTAGCTATTTGTCAGAATTGTTCATACTTTTGAAATGATGCGTAGGCGTTGTAGGGTGGTGCCATTTAATTGAACTGAAAGAGTTTGGTACGTGTTCTCCAAAGTAATTTGATGCATATTGCGAAGAAATATGCATGTCCCTGATTCAAAGTGTAACCGTTACTTCAGCCGCCACACGAATACAGTTAAAGGGGAGGAAAATAAATCAAATTACAAGGTACCTTAAACTTTATATACACCATAATCATGTAATGAAACTGCGGCGAAAACTGCACAAGTAAATATCAGTGAGGGCAACTTGACGGAAACGAACAAGGAACGTGGGCATGGAGATATCTATAGAGCGTTCCAACCTTAAATTGCAGTACAGCGTAGATGGAGCGCGCTGTTGCGAAATCGACTCATGAAGATCACGCTCGAGTGTGACTCAAACAGGGCGTCACAGTTCTCCCGCTTTGGATGAACCGGGTTCGGGAAATGAACTTGAGGATGATCCGGACGATGAGGAAAGTCGTATTTAAAACTTTTCATCGTCGACATCGTCCTGTAATTCGTCTGCTTTCCACAAATCTCTTTCATTTTTCTTTACTTCGTTCACGTAATTTGCCCAATTGTCTTATGTTTTTATAGCATAAAAATGTTAGTTCAGCATTTGGAACAAAACCATGTTCATTACACGCGTGGACTAAGGCAAATCACGGTCCTCGGCTTTTCGGTGGTCTAAGTCCCGAACTCACCCCTTCGGCCTGCCGTGCACTTTTCACCGTCGTATCCTTCCATTCTTTTGTCACTGTCTGCCCAGTATTTACTCACGATTCATCTGTGTAAATTATAGCTTTATTTTGTGCCCTCAAACGTTTTATCTCCCTGAGATATCTGTGCCTCCAATTAATAATTTCATCGGTTTCAATGAAAGCTGCTTTATTACCCCGTCTTAAATAACGGAAGCCTATAGCATGTAAGAAGCGATACAACGTCATTTTGGAAAATCGTGGCAAAGAATCTTCTCCATTTACCCGACTCAAAATCACGTTCAATGTCGGTGGTATGTTACCAAATAAAAGAGAGTGAACCACCCGACGCACTCCACTTTGCACAATTTCATCATATTTAATTTTCCTTGCATTTTTCTGCCGTCCTTCTCTTTTTTGCTTTTTTGCTTTTTTTGCGGGAGTTCGCAAAGGACCATGTGTGTGTTCCTTCCTTATAGCATAGATTGTTCTTTCGGAACAACCTGTAGCTTTAGCTGTTTCACTGACTGCGCTGTTCATATTCATAGTCTTTAAAAAATAGTCCAGGACACTCATTATAATATTGCGTTCTTTTCCCCTGAGTTTACCTACGGAACGTTTCTTTTTAATTTGACGATCCATTGTACATCCTTCTGCACTTTTTCTTCGAACTAAGAACCCCCCGCACGAGCACGAACTGACAACTACACAGACTACATAAACACAACAAACACAATCCACTTGTCCTCAAGAACTATACATTTATCACTGATCTTGTCCGGCCCCATGGCTTAAATGATTAGCGTGCTGGCGTTTGGTCCAGAGGGCCCCGGGTTCGATTCCCGGCCGGATCGGGGATTTTAACCTTCACTGGTTAATTCCAATGGCTCGGGGGCTGGGTGTGTGTGCCATCTTCAGCATTAGAATTCATCACAAGTAGGGCCGCATTCTTATAGATGCGCAGGTCGCCTGTGCGGCGTCAACTCGAAAGACCTGCACTCGGCCTCTTCGGAGGCCACATGCCATTAAATATTATATATTTATATATCACTGATCTTAATCAATCTTATAATACTGATTAAATGAACACCACTGCACACGGCTGTCAGTATATTTAACAGCTCAGCCAGCCGAGTCACTCGTGAAACGTAAACAAACGAGACGTTCTCCCTGTCATAAATTAAGAGATAAAAAGGTAAGGACTTGAGGTATGATTTAAAAATAACTTCCATATCCGAAGACCGTTTGTTTTGCTTTAACCACGCCATGATCCTTCTGCACTTTTTCTTCGAAAGTAGATCCCCACGCACGAGCACGAATTCACGAACCACACAAACGAAATACACTTTCCCTCAAGAATTGTACATATGTCACTGATACGTTTTTAATCACTATTATACACACTACTGACGAAATGAGCACTGAACTGCATGCGACAGTCTGGAAATGTTAAAAGTGCATGTTTGGGAGATCATTACCGGAACTTCAGCCAGCCAGACAGACAGCCAGCCGAGTCACGCGCGAAACCAAAATTCAAGGAGATATTCTTCCTGTCACAAATTAAGAACTAAGCAAGATAAGAACTTCGGGATTGTTTTAAAAATAACTTCCATATCTGAAGACCATTTGCCTCGCTTTGACGCCCCGTGCAAATTCAATACGAAAGACGCTGGCCAGCGACTGACTTTTTCGTGCCTGCACATACAATTCCCTGAACATGACTGAAAATAAACGCATATACTGCATTTTGTTATCATTTGAATTTAAAAATAAACCTATCTACATCGAGCTGAAATGTTTCTTTACCAGCAGTGAAAAAATTAGGAAAATTAAGAATATAAAATAGGAGTTATGACATGATAAGTTCTATGCAAGAAGATTTTGCATTTGGCGAAACTTTCTATTATATTACCATTTTCACACTAAATTATTATTTTTACATTTTTTTTTGTTAACGGCATCAAATGCGCCTTGAAATTCTGTACATAACACGATATTCACCCATTTTAACCGATAATATTCTGATTTACGGATATTTGGCAAACCCGCTGCATTAGAGTAGGACAGCGCTACCCGCAAAACATGGAAGAAGGAAAGAGACGGAATTATCCCATTACCGCTGTACTGCAATTTAAGGTTGGAACGCTCTATAGGTTGCGGTTTTCGGAAAAATCAACGGTGATCTTTGATTTTTCAAAATATTATTTACCAAATGGACTTTACAAAATAATCACGAACAAGTTCAGCAATGCGGAAAATATCGATACATAGTTGGTGAAATACAAATTACATGTTCCTTGAGACACACAAAATAGAAGTTCCTTGAAAAGAGCTTCCTATAAGTTCAAAGAGTCAAGCAAATACCATACATCTAATTACAAACCAAGTTGTACAATACAATCTTGAAGGTAAGAAGAAACGCAATATGCTATTACAATTTAGAGTGAAGTTCAACGTACCTTTCAAAACATCTGAACAACATAATTGAACCACGGTTAAATCAGAAATATCTAAACTTGCCGCAGAGGCCAGTTCAACTTGGTCCCACACTAAAAACACTTCTGATGCGGGGCAGCTGAAAAACTAGCGTGCATCAAGCGACACGGAACTACTAGAGGAAAAACACCGAGGGAAATACACTGACTGACAGAGCAAATGCAACACTAAGAAGGAGTGGTCAGAACTTTATGCCAATTGCAGGGTAGACTGACGTCACTGAGGTATGCTCATGATGTGAAATGCGCCGCTGTGCTGCGCACGTAGCGAACGATAAATGGGACACGGCGTTGGCGAATGGCCCACTTCGTACCGTGATTTCTCAGCCGACAGTCATTGTAGAACGTGTTGTCGTGTGCCACAGGACACGTGTATAGCTAAGAATGCCAGGCCGCCGTCAACGGAGGCATTTCCAGCAGACAGACGACTTTACGAGGGGTATGGTGATCGGGCTGAGAAGGGCAGGTTGGTCGCTTCGTCAAATCGCAGCCGATACCCATAGGGATGTGTCCACGGTGCAGCGCCTGTGGCGAAGATGGTTGGCGCAGGGACATGTGGCACGTGCGAGGGGTCCAGGCGCAGCCCGAGTGACGTCAGCACGCGAGGATCGGCGCATCCGCCGCCAAGCGGTGGCAGCCCCGCACGCCACGTCAACCGCCATTCTTCAGCATGTGCAAGACACCCTGGCTGTTCCAATATCGACCAGAACAATTTCCCGTCGATTGGTTGAAGGAGGCCTGCACTCCCGGCGTCCGCTCAGAAGACTACCATTGACTCCACAGCATAGACGTGCACGCCTGGCATGGTGCCGGGCTAGAGCGACTTGGATGAGGGAATGGCGGAACGTCGTGTTCTCCGATGAGTCACGCTTCTGTTCTGTCAGTGATAGTCACCGCAGACGAGTGTGGCGTCGGCGTGGAGAAAGGTCAAATCCGGCAGTAACTGTGGAGCGCCCTACCGCTAGACAACGCGGCATCATGGTTTGGGGCGCTATTGCGTATGATTCCACGTCACCTCTAGTGCGTATTCAAGGCACGTTAAATGCCCACCGCTACGTGCAACATGTGCTGCGGCCGGTGGCACTCCCGTACCTTCAGGGGCTGCCCAATGCTCTGTTTCAGCAGGATAATGCCCGCCCACACACTGCTCGCATCTCCCAACAGGCTCTACGAGGTGTACAGATGCTTCCGTGGCCAGCGTACTCTCCGGATCTCTCACCAATCGAACACGTGTTGGATCTCATTGGACGCCGTTTGCAAACTCTGCCCCAGCCTCGTACGGACGACCAACTGTGGCAAATGGTTGACAGAGAATTGAGAACCATCCCTCAGGACACCATCCGCACTCTTATTGACTCTGTACCTCGACGTGTTTCTGCGTGCATCGCCGCTCGCGGTGGTCCTACATCCTACTGAGTCGATGCCGTGCGCATTGTGTAACCTGCATATCGGTTTGAAATAAACATCAATTATTCATCCGTGCCGTCTCTGTTTTTTCCCCAACTTTCATCCCTTTCGAACCACTCCTCCTTGGTGTTGCATTGTCACTGTCAGTCAGTGTACATAAAACTACAAATTACATGTTTAGCGAAACAAGGAAAGGGGAATGCCTCGAAAACAAACAGGCAAGCCCAGCTGAAAAGCTAAGGCATCTGAAATAATTGAGTGGCGCGTCTGGGTGGGGTTAGGGCAAACTCCTAAATGAAAAAGCAAGCGAACATTAAATGTAATTAAAGGTGGAACAGAAATCAAGAGTGCTTACCCCAAGGTGACCCATCCCGGTAGCGAGGCGTCGCTGACGACGTCAAAAGTTCGGACAGTCGAGAGATGGAAGACAGATCATGAAATGCTGGCTCGCTCTCTTTAAAGAGGGAATCCCGGCCTTGGAGTAACCAATCAGAACGCAGGAGCTAGCCTGGATTCACCAATCACAACTCTTTCTTCGGTCGCGATGTTTAAACCACTTTCACGAACACATACGATCGCGAATCTTCCATTTCCAGAATAGTAAGAACATATTTCTAGAATGCATAACTAATAAAGGCCAACACACCCTGTTCTAAAATTCCGTGTCACAAACTTTCTGGACTGTTCCAGTTAATATAGAAATATAATCTACTAATTACAACCGACATATGTCAGAAAAATATCTTTTACACTGTACAGGTTAGGTAGCTGAATGGAATAAAATATTCTAGAACAATGCTCCAGATCATACAGTAAGTACTACTTAAAAGATTTACAAATAAAATCTTTTGCAAACACTTTCCACCTCCAAGAGATTCTACACCTGTCACAAAGTTTTAGCTGTTACTTAGTTTAGGTTAGTTTTCCTACCTGTTCTTACTGCAGTTTGTGTAATTTTCTTGGCTGGTCACTTTTCTTTTTAGACCTATTTTAATTCACGTTGTAAAGAGAAAGGAAAGGAATTTAGTATGTATTCCTGAAAAGGGGATTTAACGTAAGATCTTTCTGGATCTGAGGTCGATATAAATATCAATACCAATACCGTATCATTGGATTTTATTTGTATAATTTTCCTGTTGCTTAAACCGAGAATAGTCTTAAGAGTTATTCAGTAGTAATGCACTTTATTAGTTTACCTTATTTGTCTTCGGAGGTTAGCTTCTAGAAATCTATATATTGTATATAAAATAAGAATTTTGTCTGTACATTGCTCAGAATTTGAAAATAAATGTATTCCTGTATCGGTCATATCCATAGTAACAAGGAAATGCACTTATTACTTTTCCGTGATTTCTGTCTCTCTGTCTGTCTGTCTCTCTATCTGTCTATCTGTATGTATGTATGTATATATGTATGTATGTATGTATGTATGTATGTATGTATGTATGTATGTATGTATGTATTGTCCCCTTCTCCGGGGTCGCTCAGTCGGCGGAGCGAGAGTCCCAAAAGGGTGGACCGTTCGCAGGGCCGATTATGCTATTAAGGGACAACTTCATAGAATTTATATTTTCAGGACCCTTGGTGACTGGATAGGTGACAATATAAATGAAAATCAGGGCAAAATAACAACAACGTTTATTAAAAACATAATGGAAACTCAGTCTGGACAAATGCATGAAAGAAAAAAAAAATTATTAAATACAATGTGATTTTTGCAATAAAAGGAATATCTCAATCTTTAATGGCTTGTGAATAAATGAATACGACTGTAAGTCCTCGCATGCTTCTGGAGTTAGATTCCATTGCTTCTCCAATGAAACTCCACCTAAGATTTTACTCTGTAACATCGAATGAATCACTAAATTAGCAAAGCTGTCATTTCCCGTTATAACTCATGTTTAGTCATTTACAGGTAAAATAATTTCATACATTTTGAAGAACAATTACTATTAACTCAGCATTTACTTGTTCAAGAAAATTTTTTGAACATTCATTTCACTCTACCTGTGAAAAATCCTCTAACTCATTTTGTCATCATAAAATTCCTTTACAATTTCATTTTAGTGTTGGGAAATATTTTTACAAATTCTTCACTTTAGCGTTTGGAAATATTTTTACAATTTCTTTGGCATAACTCCCTCTCTCTCGTAGACTACGCTTGACTGTATTCTTTCCTTACTCTATTTAACCTTTCTAAATTACCTAGCATTTCATGGATGGATAGAGCATCATGTGATCCTACACGGAATCAACAACAACAACAACAATGCATCACAGTCACAAAAAAAATATACAAGATAAGTTTCCTTGGAATGATAAAAGTAAATGACACCAAATAACCCAATTCTACCAACTGGTTATAAGTACATTTTTATCACACAATGAATCTGTAATATTTATTATTATTATTATTATCCAGTCATTTATCTCGTCTTCCTCTTGAGTTTTATTGAAGATCCTTATAATCATCTGACCAGAATAAAACTCGCTCATGACTGTAGTTATGATGATACAGAAAGCCAAATTTCTCTCTCGAAGAATAACCATCACCATCGTCAGTGATAAGAGCTCAAGAGCCTCGAAAACATCTAATAACGATTAAGTCGTGTATTATTCATATCAGTGGTTGAGCCAGAAATAGACCTATTATAGTCCCTAAATCCGTACATCCTCATAAATCATTATCGCCATAATCATTCATTACAATCATTGTGACTCATAATACCGTTTAGGCCCGACATGCACCCTAGTAGTCCCATGTCGTCCATTAATGGCGAACTCCATTATCACAATGACCATACAAGTTGAATCTCAACAACTTTTACATTATCCGACCTTTACTATTTTGATCATTATTATTATTACTATTATCCTATAATGGCTCCTAGATCGTTCTCTCGAAGAATATTTCTAACATTCGTCGTTCACTTTCCCTTCTACCATCAATCACTACACATGACTAACAGGGTTTTAAAACTACGATTTAATTATAGTTTACTCCTACATTTAATCATATCTTCATTTACTATTTTTATGAGTTTAATTTACTCTTATTATTATTATTATTATTATTATTATTATGATTGTTAGTAGACCTTACTCCCTTAAATCACTTTCGAAGATCATAATCATTCACTCTTGTCAACTCGAGAACAACTGGGATTATTCATCATCACGTCCAAAAATAAAATTATCATTATTCCAAGAAAATGCAAAGATAGAACAATATTGAAATTACAAATCAACGAAGTAAGGAATGCTCTCCCATCACCATTACATACAAAATTACTAAGGAAACTACTTTACTCTACGCAAGAATACAATCTAGTCATCTACTAAAAGAGAAGAAATTTTACAAGGGTACTCATATTTCCGGTGAAAATCCTTGGCGTCGGGATGCTGCTTCAGGCGACAACGTCTCTTGCCTCATCTATGGTGGTTTACGGATGTACAAAGTCATCGCGTTGGCGTGCACTCTGGAATTTAGTTCCTCATGACTGTAGCTATATTCAGCGTCTTCTTTTTACTCCAGCAAAGTCCCAGAAAATCTCTCGATTTCCCTCTTGATCGCCGCATGTCGACAACTTGGTTTCCTCGGAGATAGCTGAAACTAAAATATTCTATTAGCACAGGGATCCACACTAGCTATAACTCACTAAGTTATGTACAACACTTAACTCGGCGCAACGATGTACTTTAGGTCCATTATTACTATAAGCTTCGTCTTCTGAACACATTCATTAAGTTACGATACGCCTTAGGCTGACAAATAATAGGGCTGACTATTATGATGATTAAATAAAGGTTAGATTTCCTCTCGCCTATCCACTTGAGATCGTGATTTCCTTTCATAATGTCCAATGGAACATTCCTAAAGCTTCTATGGCAAGAATCGGCTTTAATGAGCACGCTGACTGTCTGCGGTTTAACATTTTCCACCCGGGAGAATGCACGACTGTAATAAGCTCGCTGGATACTGCGTTGAGCTAACAATGAATTACACTGGCATTCAAGTAATGTAATGATCGTGCCCTACAAGGATTACACTAGTATTCACGTCGTCTGAACATATTCTTCTTTCCCGTAGAGAATACACGGTTCGACTTCTCGTAAGAAAAAACTGTCCGACGTGCTCTTGAAAAACTGTTCTGGCCGTCGTCTCGTAAAATTTCTCTTGAACTGTTCTGACGTTCTTACCCAAGAACTTCCTTCGACTTAGTTCCAGAACAATCCTAATATTTCCAGCACTTTCCTCAATTTCTATTGGCTGGTAATCGACCTGCGCCATAGCTCGTCCTTGACCGCTACGAGTGGATTTTATGAGAACATTTCTCCTCCCCTTTGTCGTCTGCCGGTGTCATGACGTAACTGCGCTCTGGTCGCCCTCGATCAGCTGTTGACCTAGTTTCGGCCGGCTCGCTCTCGCACAACTGTGTCACAGCTGGTACACGCGCACTCGTAAGCAATGCTCCGTAATAAATATTCCCAGCTTTCTCAAATTAACTGAGGTACCATTTAGACGGGTACATAATCCCCCTTGGTTGATTTAGGATTTAATTAGCAGATTAAATCATAACAGCTCAGTTTACTTTCTAAATGTACACGGAAAATGTGCACCATTACAGCTCCTTTTCAAGATTAATTTCTAGGATTTCTCCGGAACTGGTGATAGACGCGTAAATTCCCGAGGAAATTCTGAATTTCCTATCTGAAGTGTGAGGAAAACCTGCACTTTGCATTCTACGGATTTATCCGGTATGATACCCTTAATCTTCATATTGGATACCGGAATTGATGGTATATCTCCTTTTCCCTGCAGTTCCTGTAAAAAAACTGTTGGATATAACGCTAATGGTAGCTCCAGTGTCAACTAAACAGGATACCTTCCTGTCGAACACTCGTGCTGTAATGACAGGTAATTTACCTTTATTCGGGTTGTTGCCCTGGCGTCTTTCTTCCAATAAATCATGCGGTCGTGTGAGCCATGAATCCACCTGAATTATCTCAAAGCAGTCCCCTTGACCATTCGCCAATATTTCGGGTATTTCTTCATTCAAAAATTGACGTTTTTTTTTTTCACCCCTTGACTCCTTCCGGGTTGGCAGACGGTCTCCTCCTCTCCTTTCCGTCTTTTTTTCTCTTCCTGAAATGCGAGGGATTCTGCGCCTGTTACGTCGGGATCTGTATTTTGATTCAAAATAGCTCTTCTCCATATTTCACCTCCGTCTGTTTTCTCCTTGAGTTCCCGGACATGTTCTTTGTTTTCATCAACTGTCCCCCTTGGTTGATAAAACCGATGATAATTTCTTCTTTTCTCGGCGGCATATTTTACTCCTCGAGAAGTTCGGCCAAAATATCGATCTCTTCCTCTTGATCCCATCGAATACGGTCGAAATCCATGGAAGCCCCTCTGTAATCTCTGTTCATCCCTTGTTTCACTCCGTTCGGACCTCTCTTTAGTTTGTACCTCTTTATTTTTCTGTGGAACCACCGTCCTTTCTTTCTCAACATAAGTCGAATTGATTTCCTGACTCAAGGCTCGAGTATTACGGGTATGATCCCTAGACGTCATATCTAGCTGTCTTAATACTCTTTCCAGCTCCATAGCTGTTCGGATGTTCGATGCTATTAATATTCTTTGTACGTCCGGCGGTAACTGTCGAATGATGACTCGGCATAATTCTTCCTCTGGAAGTGGGTCGTCCAATTCTCGAATTTTCCGGATCTGATTTGCGGCGAACTCGGAAAATTTCGTAGGCAGCGTCGAAGCATATCGACGAGCATACCATTCCGTCCTTAAATTGTGCTGAATATCTGTGTTCCAAAATTTGTCGAAAAATGCGACTTTAAATCCTTCGAAATCATCGAAACTGTACCGGAATGCCATAAACCACGTGTGAGCTGACGAATCTAGGTATTTTTCCGTCACTCGTAATTGTCGTTCAGGAGGAATGTCATTATCTTTAAAATATTCTTGTAGGTCCTTAATAAAGGTTTTAGGTGTAGGTCCGTTTTGATTGTTGAACTTTCGGGGTTGATTGTCCTGTAGACGTATAATATTCACAATCTGCGGCCTGTTCCCTTTATCGTCCATTTGATTTAAAGATGCGGTATTATTCTTAGCTCGACCGGAAGTTTTTATCTCCTGTGCTGCATTAGGAGTCGAACAAATGAATCCTGCTTTAAACTGTTGCTCCATTTGTGATTGCCTTTCAATTACGGACGCAGTCACAACTCGTGTGCTGTCACTATGCAATCGCAACGTTTGTAGTTCCGTTGTCATATTTGATATTTCGTCTGACATCCCCTTTATTTTATCCTCCATTTGTCCTACTAACCCACGGGACGCAAGAAGTTCGTGTTCCACCTTGGATACAACTTCTCCGATAGCTTTCTTATTGTCATTTACAGCTGTTTTCAGACCTTCTACTTCATCAGTAATGACTTCTTTGCTCATCTGAATTTCCTGTCTGACCCCCTTGTCGACCTGAATTATACTATCACATACTTCCTTAAATCGTTTAGTCCACCTCAATTGCGCATCGGTCGTATTTTCTTTATGCGATTGTATTTGGTTGCTAAGTTCAGAAATTTTCCTTTCCACCTCAGTCTTATGTGTGATCATATTATCCATAATTGATTTCTTGAGCGTGCCTAGCCTCTCAGTAAACTCCTGCGCTACGCTAGCTATCGAGTTTGTAACTGTTCGTTCAATCTCTTGTTTCAACTTCGCCTGACTATCTTTAAAATCACGCGACATCACTTTAATTTCTTGGGTTAACCTAGTCTGGTTGTCTTTGAACTCACGTGACATCTGTGCTTGACTCTCCTTAAACTCAGTCCTAATAGAATCAACACTAGCCTTAGTTTCCGCTCTCATTTCTGATTGATTACGTTCAAGTCTTTCAATACTAGCTTTAGTTTCGGCTTTCATAGAATCAGCACTAGCCCTACACTCGGCCGACATTTGAGATTGCGCAAGTTCAAGTCTTTCAATACTAGCCTTATTCTCAGCTCCCAATTTCTCAGCGCTGGCTCTCATCTCCGCTATCATCCGAGCTAAAGTATCCAAATCCATTACAATTCATAAGCATTGTGCTCGCCAACAACGATGAACCTGTACATCTTTGCCCCATTTGCCTAAATTTCACCGGAAATTGCCAAAGAATTTGTAAAATACAAAGTATGAACTCCACAAGCATGCTCTCCGTACTGTAACAAATAGACCTATACCGAAGCAATGTCCAGCTGTATTATGTCATTACCAACCTTGGTATCTCTATCCATTTAATTGTCACCATTTAACTGAATAAAAATTACCATCTCCTTGCTTTTGCGCCACAATAGTGTTCGCCGAAACAACAAGATCGTAAATATAACAACAACAAAAATATGCCCTGGAAATAACTCACCAAAACGATCAATGCCTAAGCAATGAGGGTTTGGGTTGGCCCTGAAAGTTGGGCGCCACAGAAATATGTCCCCTTCTCCGGGGTCGCTCAGTCGGCGGAGCGAGAGTCCCAAAAGGGTGGACCGTTCGCAGGGCCGATTATGCTATTAAGGGACAACTTCATAGAATTTATATTTTCAGGACCCTTGGTGACTGGATAGGTGACAATATAAATGAAAATCAGGGCAAAATAACAACAACGTTTATTAAAAACATAATGGAAACTCAGTCTGGACAAATGCATGAAAGAAAAAAAAAATTATTAAATACAATGTGATTTTTGCAATAAAAGGAATATCTCAATCTTTAATGGCTTGTGAATAAATGAATACGACTGTAAGTCCTCGCATGCTTCTGGAGTTAGATTCCATTGCTTCTCCAATGAAACTCCACCTAAGATTTTACTCTGTAACATCGAATGAATCACTAAATTAGCAAAGCTGTCATTTCCCGTTATAACTCATGTTTAGTCATTTACAGGTAAAATAATTTCATACATTTTGAAGAACAATTACTATTAACTCAGCATTTACTTGTTCAAGAAAATTTCTTGAACATTCATTTCACTCTACCTGTGAAAAATCCTCTAACTCATTTTGTCATCATAAAATTCCTTTACAATTTCATTTTAGTGTTGGGAAATATTTTTACAAATTCTTCACTTTAGCGTTTGGAAATATTTTTACAATTTCTTTGGCATAACTCCCTCTCTCTCGTAGACTACGCTTGACTGTATTCTTTCCTTACTCTATTTAACCTTTCTAAATTACCTAGCATTTCATGGATGGATAGAGCATCATGTGATCCTACACGGAATCAACAACAACAACAACAATGCATCACAGTCACAAAAAAAATATACAAGATAAGTTTCCTTGGAATGATAAAAGTAAATGACACCAAATAACCCAATTCTACCAACTGGTTATAAGTACATTTTTATCACACAATGAATCTGTAATATTTATTATTATTATTATTATCCAGTCATTTATCTCGTCTTCCTCTTGAGTTTTATTGAAGATCCTTATAATCATCTGACCAGAATAAAACTCGCTCATGACTGTAGTTATGATGATACAGAAAGCCAAATTTCTCTCTCGAAGAATAACCATCACCATCGTCAGTGATAAGAGCTCAAGAGCCTCGAAAACATCTAATAACGATTAAGTCGTGTATTATTCATATCAGTGGTTGAGCCAGAAATAGACCTATTATAGTCCCTAAATCCGTACATCCTCATAAATCATTATCGCCATAATCATTCATTACAATCATTGTGACTCATAATACCGTTTAGGCCCGACATGCACCCTAGTAGTCCCATGTCGTCCATTAATGGCGAACTCCATTATCACAATGACCATACAAGTTGAATCTCAACAACTTTTACATTATCCGACCTTTACTATTTTGATCATTATTATTATTACTATTATCCTATAATGGCTCCTAGATCGTTCTCTCGAAGAATATTTCTAACATTCGTCGTTCACTTTCCCTTCTACCATCAATCACTACACATGACTAACAGGGTTTTAAAACTACGATTTAATTATAGTTTACTCCTACATTTAATCATATCTTCATTTACTATTTTTATGAGTTTAATTTACTCTTATTATTATTATTATTATTATTATTATGATTGTTAGTAGACCTTACTCCCTTAAATCACTTTCGAAGATCATAATCATTCACTCTTGTCAACTCGAGAACAACTGGGATTATTCATCATCACGTCCAAAAATAAAATTATCATTATTCCAAGAAAATGCAAAGATAGAACAATATTGAAATTACAAATCAACGAAGTAAGGAATGCTCTCCCATCACCATTACATACAAAATTACTAAGGAAACTACTTTACTCTACGCAAGAATACAATCTAGTCATCTACTAAAAGAGAAGAAATTTTACAAGGGTACTCATATTTCCGGTGAAAATCCTTGGCGTCGGGATGCTGCTTCAGGCGACAACGTCTCTTGCCTCATCTATGGTGGTTTACGGATGTACAAAGTCATAGCGTTGGCGTGCACTCTGGAATTTAGTTCCTCATGACTGTAGCTATATTCAGCGTCTTCTTTTTACTCCAGCAAAGTCCCAGAAAATCTCTCGATTTCCCTCTTGATCGCCGCATGTCGACAACTTGGTTTCCTCGGAGATAGCTGAAACTAAAATATTCTATTAGCACAGGGATCCACACTAGCTATAACTCACTAAGTTATGTACAACACTTAACTCGGCGCAACGATGTACTTTAGGTCCATTATTACTATAAGCTTCGTCTTCTGAACACATTCATTAAGTTACGATACGCCTTAGGCTGACAAATAATAGGGCTGACTATTATGATGATTAAATAAAGGTTAGATTTCCTCTCGCCTATCCACTTGAGATCGTGATTTCCTTTCATAATGTCCAATGGAACATTCCTAAAGCTTCTATGGCAAGAATCGGCTTTAATGAGCACGCTGACTGTCTGCGGTTTAACATTTTCCACCCGGGAGAATGCACGACTGTAATAAGCTCGCTGGATACTGCGTTGAGCTAACAATGAATTACACTGGCATTCAAGTAATGTAATGATCGTGCCCTACAAGGATTACACTAGTATTCACGTCGTCTGAACATATTCTTCTTTCCCGTAGAGAATACACGGTTCGACTTCTCGTAAGAAAAAACTGTCCGACGTGCTCTTGAAAAACTGTTCTGGCCGTCGTCTCGTAAAATTTCTCTTGAACTGTTCTGACGTTCTTACCCAAGAACTTCCTTCGACTTAGTTCCAGAACAATCCTAATATTTCCAGCACTTTCCTCAATTTCTATTGGCTGGTAATCGACCTGCGCCATAGCTCGTCCTTGACCGCTACGAGTGGATTTTATGAGAACATTTCTCCTCCCCTTTGTCGTCTGCCGGTGTCATGACGTAACTGCGCTCTGGTCGCCCTCGATCAGCTGTTGACCTAGTTTCGGCCGGCTCGCTCTCGCACAACTGTGTCACAGCTGGTACACGCGCACTCGTAAGCAATGCTCCGTAATAAATATTCCCAGCTTTCTCAAATTAACTGAGGTACCATTTAGACGGGTACAGTATGTATGTATGTATGTATGTACACGCATCACGAGAAAACGGCTGAAGAAAATTTAATGGAAATCAGTATGTGAAGTCGGGGGATTAGCCACTACAATCTAGGCTATACATCATTTTACTCACGCTGAGTGAAATGGTAGTTTAGGGGAAGGACTAAAATTTAATTCTCAGGTATTTATATTATTAGTGGTCCTATCGATAAATAGTACATAACTAAAGTTATATGGAATTAAATTTCCGATCGTTTATGATGTACACTGTTACCGTACCGGCTTTAATAACACAGATATTCATGAATTTGTATTTTTGTTGCGAAATCCACATCGACGCCGAGCCACGAGAAAATGGGTTAATATAATTTAATGAAAGTCGGTATAAAAGAGTCGGGGAATAAGAAACTACAATCTAATTTATAAACAATTTTATTCGCCCTGCATGAAATTGTAGTTTAGGGGAAAGCGACTAAAATTTAATTTTTAAATACCTATGTTATTGGTCCTATCGAAAAGTACTACACAACACATGTTATAGGGAATACAATTTCCGATCATTTGTGTTTTATTTAGTTTTTACCGTACCGACTATGATTAGGGTGGTATTTCAGAGTCGGAAGAAAACTAAATGTGAAGGCCTACAATATCGAAAGCACATAACATTGATGAACAATAACATTACATTGACCATTGATTGTTGTGATATTCTTTGTCTCTTATGCTGCCACTCAACTCCGATAGGTGGTATTACTACTGCGTACCGAGTATAACAGCCTGCCTGAATATTGGTTGGAAATAGCTGGGGAGTTATAAAACTTGCTTCTTTAGCACGCCATTCCTCTGGTTAATACATTTTCTGATACTGCTGCTACGTAACACACTGGTTCACCCATAGTATTTCAGCTATTCGATCTCTACTCTGACGCGCTGTTTTGAATGAGCAGTGAGCACACTTAAGGCAGAGGCTCACTTAGTAGTAGTAGTATGACCTGGTCTAGAATTATAATTTAGGCCTATTCCAAATTATAGCATCACAATCAATTCACTAACTCAAAATTCAACCCTGAAAAGAGCCGCTTCTTAAGAAAAGCTTCTTCCTCTTCACTTTTATTTAATTTTACATTCATTTTATTCCAAATTAGCAGTGAAGATGGGGTTTCTCCTCTGGCTTGGAGGAAAAAGTTGCCTCCAAGTCAGATAGATTTTCCGCCGCAAGTGTAGTGAATTGAGATTTTTCGACTCATCGGTACTCCTAGGAAACAGATTACTAAAAGGGCATAGTTTTTGCCCTGGGACTCTCCACTCTCCCCCCCCCCACCCGCTGCCGAAAAAAGACGAATAGTGTTCACGGATCGTGGCTATCTGCTGCTTGGTCATTCCAGCTCTGGAACTTTGGACTGTTAGATCGGTAGCGTAATACTGTTCGTTCGTTTAAAGTGAGAAAATGTGTGGTATTTCATTTGATGGAATATTTCATATGAAAGCATTGCTTTTAATCGCGCCATCCTTACTGACGTCATTGTAATGACCAATGTTCATTTCAGTTGGAAAAATCACTCTTTATGAGGATGTGAAAAGGCAGGTGGAGAGTGAGTGTCTGTCATTATAATGAAAACTCCAAAACCTGATTGTGACTGATGATAGGCAAGCGGGCCTATCATTACAATGAAAATTTCCTAACTCAGTATTCATATGAGAAAAGACGTTTGGTGACTACCCCGTAGTGTTTCTAGTGTAACGTTAAGAGCTATGCAATTTAATATAATCTTGCTCACAGCATGTACACTACCTAACCTAGGATTTTGTATACAATGTAGAATTCCGTAGCGAAGCACGGGTACATCAGCTAGTTTCTAATATTTTTTCTTATATCGCATTTGGGTGGCCTAATGTCTATGTTGTGTTATGGCTACGTTTAAAGCTACTTTTCAGAAAAAGAAGCAAGGTCGTTACGGCTTATGCCACTAATAAACTAATCCACCTAATGCACCTACAAACAATTACAACCAGAAATACCCACAAAAATGGAGGATTTCTGGTAAGAAACTACAGCCAAATTTCCAAAACACCGGATCAGAATTGTGCTAGGGGAGTTTAGTGCCCAGATTTGTACGGGAATTTAGGACCACTCTATGACTCGAACCTGCTCACAAATCAACCAATAAAAACGAGGACATATTAATTGCCTAGTGCGAGAATTTCTTTGTCAATCATCCCATTTTTCGCTTCCACACAAGAAAGAAATGTGGAGATTCCTGAACAAACGTTTAAGAGAATTTTCAAATATACCGTTTGGCCGTTTCCAAGAAAAAGTAAAACTAAATTATGAATGTTGAAGTCAAACGAGGAATCATTGAATCCGATCACCACTTATCAAAGTAAAGTTCTAGTCCAACAGGCAAAAACCGAAAACAATCAGAAATCCAAAAATCGATCCGGAATTTCTTAAACAAACTGACACTTTCCTTGTGAATGTCTCCACCCAGTTTCCTTCCAACTGGCTAGAACTAAATGCTTTTTTGTTTTGTTTTTTGCTATTTGCTTTACGTCGCACCGACTCAGATATGTCTTATGGCGACGATGGGATAGGAAAGGCCTGGGAATTGGAAGGAAGCGGCCGTGGCCTTAATTAAGGTACAGCCCCGGCATTTGCCTTGTGTGAAAATGGGAAACCACGGAAAACCATCTTCAGGGCTGCCGACAGTGCGGCTCGAACCCACTATCTCCCGATTACTGGATACTGGTCGCACTTAAGCGACTGCAGCTATCGAGCTCGGTGAACTAAATGCTATACTCTTCAAAATTTCTAAAACATCGGCATTCCCCTCAGGAAACGCAAACACAGATGGTGGAATGACGCCTGCGATAAGGCCATAGAATTTAGAATTAGAGCCTGCCAAAACTGAAATTCCTATAAAACTGATAAAAATTGGCACGAATCCATCAACAATCAGAAACAACCCTCAAAAATCATCAGATCTGGACAACGAAAATTATGATCAAAACAGACCTGCAGAAATCGAACAACATTTCAAAAGAAACAACACAGGAACCTTCTACAGAATATTCAGTCTCTGTTTCAAGCATTCGGATGGGACTCTAGAAACAAATCATAAGAAAACTTGTAATATATATTTGCAAGTTGCTCCACGTTGTACCGACACAGATAGGTCTTTTGGCGGCGATCAGGCAGGAAGGGGCTAGGAGTGGGAAGAAAGCGATCGTAGCCTTAATTAAGAGCTGTTGCCTGATATGAAAATAGGAAACCACGGAAAAGCATCTTCAGGGCTGTCGACAGTGGTGATCGAACCCACTATCCCACGAATACTGGATACTGGCCGCACTTAAGCGACTGCGGCTATCGAGCTCGGTAACTTGTAAACTCTTAGCAAATTTCTTAAAGGGCCTTTTAAACAGGGTGTGAAATCAGAAAGAAATGCTGGGGGAGAAGGGTTATAGAGTTTAGGTACCAGTGTTTATTTCCGGCAAGGGGTTTATATTTATCCCCAGTAAGTCAATTACCCCCTCCCCCAGATCTTTTTGTTTGAATTCTGTTGTTATAACAAGAATGATAAACATTGGAAAGTTATTTCGTTTGTACACCCCTTAATTGAATATTGTCCTATTGGCTGCCTATCGGAAGCACAATCTCTCGAAGAAGTGCAGGAGTGGTGTAAGCTCGAGCTACTTAGAGCGATGACAACGGAGGTGGACTTCAAGTAAGTTAAGTTTTGCCGGGGTTTCAGATGGACTTGCCAGTAGTGATGGGATAATCGAATACAAAATAAACGCTTATTCATTTATTTATTATTCGATTATATTTCTCATTCGATTATATTTCGTTTATTCATTCGAATGAATGAGGCAATCGAATAGTGAATATCTTTTCCATTCGATTATTTTTCGATTACTTTTTGATTACCCACCTGAAACTCCATTCGAATCAATGAGGCAATCGAATAGTGAATTTTTCCATTCGATAGTTTCCGATTACTCATTCGGAACTGCATTCGAATCAATGAGGCAATCGAATAGTGAATTTTCTCATTCGATTTTTTCGATTATTCATTCGGAAATGCATTCGAGTGAATGAGGCAATCGAATAGTGAATGTTTGCAGTCGATTTTTTCGATGGGATAATCGAATACAAAATAATCGCTTATTCGTTTATTTCATTTTATTCGATTATATTTCTTATTCGATTATATTTCTTTTATTCATTCGAATGAATGAGGCAATCAATAATGAATATTTTTCCATTCGATTATTTTTCGATTACTTTTTGATTACCCACCTGAAACTCCATTCGAATCAATGAGGCAATCGAATAGTGAATTTTTCCATTCGATAGTTTCCGATTACTCATTCGGAACTGCATTCGAATCAATGAGGCAATCGAATAGTGAATTTTCTCATTCGATTTTTTCGATTATTCATTCGGAAATGCATTCGAGTGAATGAGGCAATCGAATAGTGAATGTTTGCAGTCGATTTTTTCGATGGGATAATCGAATACAAAATAATCGCTTATTCGTTTATTTCATTTTATTCGATTATATTTCTTATTCGATTATATTTCTTTTATTCATTCGAATGAATGAGGCAATCAATAATGAATATTTTTCCATTCGATTATTTTTCGATTACTTTTTGATTACCCACCTGAAACTCCATTCGAATCAATGAGGCAATCGAATAGTGAATTTTTCCATTCGATTTTTTCGATTATTCATTCGGAACTGCTTTCGAATGAATGAGGCAATTGAATAGTGAATTTTTCCGTTCGATTTTTTGATTATTCATTCGGAACTGTATTCGAATCAATGAGGCAATCGAATAGTGAATTTTTCCATTCGATATTTTTCGATTATTCATTCGGAACTGCATTCGAATGAATGCGGCAATTGAATAGTGAATGCTTGCGAAATAATCGAATGAAAAGTGATGTTATTGCGACAGTTAATTCACTCATTTAGTTTCAACATTTGAGGTTACGTTTGAAAAAAGACGCATTTCTGTTTTTCATTAGAGTTAATCTATTTGCTTCAATCGGTTATCCATCCGACACACTTAAATCGAAAAATTGAATAATGAGACATCCGAATATTCTATGCGATACAATTGAATGGTATTTGAAAATCATTAGATTATTTTATTCGATTATTTATTCAGTTATTTAAATAATCGGGGGTGGAGGTTATTCGATTGTTATAAGTACTCGATTATCCCATCACTACTTGCCAGAGTCGTTGCCTACGAGATATACAAGGCCGGGGCATAGCTACTAATTTGTCGCTGAAAAAGCGGCCCGATCGTGTGCACGGTTTGGCCGCTAGATGTCAGGTTTCCGTTCTGTTCTTGGCGGACTTTAACATTGTGATATGCGGAGTAATTGTGATGCTGTGTTGATTTTGTGTAATTTATTGTGAATATTTTTTCTGTCGGTGAGTGTCTGTGAGGTTGAGAAGAAGGTGCACTGTTGTGTACCTCTCTGTATTTCGGATGACACTAAAAAAGCATGAAAATTGACGTTCCATAGTTTCCCTTCCGAGTGCGGTTTAAGGGAGAAATGGAAGCAAACTATTTCTACGCAAGGTGATATAGTAGGATCTCTTTAGGTACCTAGCAATTCTTCTCATAAAACAGATTTCAGTGTAAGCACAACAATTAAACTTCCTTCTGTTTTCATTGTGTATCCTGTTCACAAACAGGTAAATGTCGAACGCAGGAAGCGTCCAGCTCCCAAAAATGATGTGTTGTCATCAAAAGTGTTGTCATCAAAATTTAGTAAAAGTTCCGTTTCAGATAACGATGAACATACCATATCTTCATACGTCAGCCACAAACGAAAAAGGAGTAAAAGTCTCGTTTCTATATCAAGGAAAGTCTACAAGTATCTCTGTTAAATCTAAAAAATATACGGATGAGAAAATTAAATACCAGATTACAGAAAATAATCTGTAAATTGAGAAGTAGGATACGAGTAATGAAATCAGAAAAAAAGTTTTACGGTATCTGAACTTGACCAAAAAGCAAACGAAATTGAAAAGCATGCTAAAATTGGTCATTTAGGAGCTTTATTCCTGGTAAAACGAATTTAATTTTCTTCGTCTTTCTTCATGCGTTTACCCTCCAGGGTCGGTTTTTCCCTCGGATCCCACCTCTACCGCCTCAAGGGTACTGTCCCGGAGCACCAGACTTTGGGTCGGGGGATACAGCTGGGGAGGATGACCAGTACATCGCCCAGGCAGCCTCATCTGCTATGCTGAACAGGGGCCTTGTGGAGGGATGGGGGGATTGGAAAGGACAGGCAGGGAAGAGGGAAGGAAGCGGCCGTGGCCTTAAGTTAGGTACTATCCTGGCATTTGCCTGGAGGAGAAGTGGGAAACTACGGAAAACCACTTCGACGATGGCTGAGGTGGGAATCGAACCCACCTCTGCTCAGTTGACCTCCCGAGGCTGAGTGGACCCCGTTCCAGTCCTCGTACTACTTTTCAAATTTCGTGTCAGGGCCGGGAATCGTACCCGGACCTCCGGGGGTGACAGCTAATCACACTAACCACTACACCACAGAGGCGAACACAAATTTAATTTTACGGGAAGAAAAAATAGAAATACGGTGAAGCGACGCTAAATATTTGAGTAACGGGCATAACATTGCTCACCAAACAGCGCCATCAATACGAATGTCAAAATATCAGATGTGCGGAGGAAAAGATTGGATCGCTGATAATTGGTGAAAGGACGATTAAACCCAAAGTTATTTATGACCGCATTCTCGATTCGCTTATCGGATACTCTGAGACACAATTACAGTAATATGTAAGAAGTGAAAAACTCGCTATCAGATTTCTCTGCTTCTTTCGTGAATTACTTATTTCGTTTAAGCATATTGTAAGAAATACGTTGTAGAAAATAAGTCAAATAATTGCTCTTGGTCTATCTTTGATCTCATATCTGTTTGCTGCCTTCTGAAATTACTAGTTTTAATGATTTTTTTTATAGCTTTTCGTATTCGAACGTGTTGCAATGAGCGGGCGAGACAGAACAGTAAAGAGAACTCTAGCGGCACTTGCCGGAAGTATCTCGAGGACGAGCCTAGTGCTGTATTTCCTGGCCTTGTGTATCTCGTAGGCAACGCCAGAGTGAACCATGAACCACGGCCGACTGGATTCCTCGCTGCGCTTAAGGAAGCTAGCTAGAGCGACGCATCAAGTCGGCCGTGCATGTACAATAGGCTGCAGGTGCGGTGTTGCCACCGCTACGTTGCTTTATTGCTCAAGGTTTGGCGGTCATTTTATTATTTCTATATAAAATGTGTATTATTGATTTTATGAAAACATGTGCAATAAAAACATTAATTTCTTATGTGTTCTATATTATCTTTATTTTACAATGAAAGAATCCCCTCCGGACAATTTTAGTGGGGAAGAACCTTTGAGATAAAATGGTCGGTGGTGAGGGAAACTCTCCCTTCCCCCTCGTGATTTCGCACCCTGAGTAAATCCCCCAAAGAACAACTAACATTTGAAAACCTCCTATCACATCCAGTCTCAAGCACACCGCATTATCAGAAGTAAAGCAAATAATCCAAGAACTAAAAGAAAACAAGGCACCAGGAGAAGACCGAATAATTGTCGAAATGTTGTAATTAAGTGGTGGCAAACTGGCCCAAAGTGTTCAAGGAAACTTACAGGACATTTGGCACTCTGAGGAAATTCCTGAAAACTGAAATGTGCGTTAACTCACCCAATTCACAAGAAAGGGGACACATGAGATATAAATAAGTCTAACTGCAGAGGAATTTCTCTCCTATCAGTTAGCTTTAAAATCTTCTCTAAAGCCTTACTTAACATATTATAAAGAGAAACAGACTTCCTAATCGGAGATGACCAGGCAGGATTCCCTAGAGGAACAAATCTTAAACCTAAAATCCATCCTATACATTCACAAAAACAAACAGTAATCAAGTTTGTTTCCTTAAAAACAAGGCTTATGACTCCATAGATAGACTAACACTGTTCAGCACAATAGAGTAATTATAAGTCGACAGAGAAACAAGGGAATTTATCAAACACACTCTAACCAACACAACATCAAAAGTAAAATATCTGCGAGAAATTTCTGAACCGTTCGAAATCTGAGCTGATGTCCGACTTGGAGACGGATTATTCGCACAGATTCAATCTGGTTTTGGAAAAAAATGATTCGTTAATGGAAAAAAATTTAAAGTGATAAATATTGATAAATATTGACAGACATTAAAAAAGTATACCTTGATTGCCTACCTTTTGCAGGTGATCGAGCGAGTAGGCCGTGCGGTTAGGAGCGCGAAGCTTTCAGTTTGCATTCACAAGAAAGTGGGTTCGAACCCCACTCTCGGCAGCCCTGAAGATGAATTTTCGTGTTTTCCAATTTTCACACCAGGCTGTACCTTAGATTAATCCACGGCCGCTTCCTTCCCACTCCTAGCCCCTTTCCCGTCCCGTCGTCGCTATAAGACCTATCTGTGACGGTGCGACGTAAAGTAACTTGTAAATAAATTTTGCAGATGACCTTGCAATCTTTTCCAACAACAGACAAAAATAAATCCAGTTCTTAGAAAGAAATATGAAATAACTGGGAAAATATGACTCCAAAATTCACTTGAAATGACCCAGTGTATGAAAGGAACTAAGTTAATATTCGACAACCTGTTGTAAGAGGTGACTAAAAGGGGTGATTCCTCATAGACTCATAACTTGAGAGAGTGTTTTGGCGACCTCTGGACCCTACATGATTGATTCTCCCAATGCTTCCACTTACTTGAGTCAATTTGTTACTTTCATCTTTCCTGTCCTGGTGAGTGTGCCATTTTCACCACTTTGGTGGCCCTTCCCTTTTCTCTGCCGACAACTTCATTCTTAGAAGGACTAGAACGGGATTCTTGTTCTTTCTTCGTCGTTTCATGTTAAAGGATAATTGAAAATTCCTCTGTGGATCAGCGGTAGAGTGTCGGCCTCCGGATCCCAAGATAGCGGGTTCAAACCCGGCAGAGGTAGTCGGATTTTTGAAGGGCGGAAAAAAGTCCATTCGACACTCCATGTCGTACGATGTCGGCATGTAAAAGATCTCTGGTGACACATTTGGTGTTTACCCGACAAAATTAATTAAATCTCAGCCATAGACGCCCAAGAGAGTTTCGGTTTACTCGGTCTGCCATCTAGTGGGGGGCTAGAGTAAAACGGAACGTCGAAATTGACGAGCAGACAGCCAGATGGCGTCAAATTGAAATGTCTGCACACGGTAGCTGAGGCCATACGATTATTATTATTATTATTATTATTATTATTATTGAAAATTCCAGTGTTGTAGCCTTTCAAATGCCAATCTCTTGTTACACCAGATTATGTTGGAAATATTAAACGTAGATTACTTCAATTAATGTCACTCGACTGAAATTGTTTCATATATTTCGAGTCCGTCAGGCGGTTTCCTTCGAGAGATACTAAAGTAATGTCGACAGCCTCCTTAACTACGGATTTTATTGGCTATTAAGCAAGGCCTCCGCATCGTTGTTGGCAGAGGCACTGACGAGGGATAAAGCTTTCTTTGAACAAGTAATTTCAACGACAAAGAGAAAGCAATTTAGTCTGATATGATGTCTGTTTTGGCTGCGTGTTTGGGTGGAAAGAGTTAGGCCCTGTTTACTGCATGCTTCCAGAATATGAAACCTTGCCAAGGAGTGATCTCATTATAAATGTCAAATATAGGTTTTTAAACGAGTGTGAAATTCCACAATTCTCCAAGTCACAACAAAAGTGAGGTAATATATACTGTGAAGAACGGCCAATATATCTGATGCATTAACTATAAATGAAATGTGGGGGAGGTGTCTAGACCATCTGCCAAAGAATAAGAAAAATTAATCTTAAAGACAGATATACATGAGCAAGCTTCATATTATACAGTATTGTTTATTTAGACAGTAACTAAGCCGCACACTGTTCAGTCATAACAATGTCTTTTGGTACAGGCATCAAACACCACACGCAATTAAGATAGCAAACTAATCACACGAGGAACGGGCTCTGTGTTTTAGAGAGAAAAATGAGCTTATATAAAATACGTGCCAACTCCCTGGATTTAAGCGGGAGACTCCTAATATATCATCCTTCGTCCCACTCTCCTGATCGCAGATAATGATCTCCCGATTTTGAGACCAGATGTAGCATTGTTACATTGTTACATTCTTCTTCGTTCTTTCAGTAGCTGGAGCAGCCGCGCCGACTTCGGGTAATTATTGAATTATTAATTATTGGGAGAGGGGGGGGGGGGGGGCATGATTAACATGAACACAGACATGTGAAATGAGGAACACCTATTAATGCAACGATTCCTATATATTAACAATATTCACAAACAACAAGAAACAATAATGGAGCTTGTTCCTAAAATACATTTTTGAACGAAACTTATGTACGGACACTGCCTTCGTGATGTACAGGCCGTACTGTACCTCCGATGACATCACACAAAGAGGCGAACTGTTTCCTCCGTCCGATCCGTGTAATGCAAGGACATGATGCGCCTGTACCTTTCGTAATTGTGAAATATTTACAAATGTTGTATTGCTATTACAGGTGAGATCACTAAAACCTGTAATCGCATAATAACTCATGTCTATGTAATTTTAGGAGAAGTATGTTTGAAGTGCGATCTACGCGGTCAAAGCTTCGGTGTTTTACTTGACAATGTACCCAACAAATAATTATTATGCATAAGAAAACAAACGTGCAATAATAAACTTTACTTCCGTACCTCTAGATGGCCATAAATGCAGTAGCTTTCTTGGTTTGTTGTTGTTGTTGTTGTTGTTAGCACTTCTGGCACTATCCTTCGAAGACTTTCTCGATACCCTTTCTTCTATACATTCTGTGTCATTTTTTGTTTAGGAATAGCTCATGTTTTCTCAAATATTAATTCTCTGATCAGCCAGATCTACTAGTTACTTCCCACATTCACGGAAACTGCCGAGGAATGGTTTTTATTAGCATTAATTTTGGGGAGAAAAGGCAGCGCCCACTCAACATTACGAACCTAAGAAATAACCCTATGTAGGTTCCGTTGGTTACTGTCCACTTTTATTCTTGTTCTGTAACAACAATAAAACGCTCTGCTGCAAATCTGTGAAACAAGAAAGTCAAAAGCAGAACTCATCATCAGCTCTGGAAAATGAGTGAAACATACACCTTTATTCTTCGTAACAGGTATTTTTTCGGTTAGGATTTTCGTTTCTCATTAAGGTAACCTGCCCCCATACGAAGAAAATGAAAATATTAATGTCTATTTACTTGTATAGTTGTATTTTCGCCGTGGTACGCACACGCTCTTAGCATTGTGGCAACTGCGAGCTTTCACACACTGTATTTAAATTTGTAGCACGTTATATCTCCACAAAAATGTGGTATACGATAACAATTAAATGAGTTAATTACACGAGAAGTATTACATCCCTTGAATTTACATTACTCACCACTTAAAGATACCATGCCTAACCTAAACTCTGAAGTTTCATTTCATTATCTTAATAACAACTGTTTACGTAAATCCTGATGTGATAAATTTAAAGAAAGAAAACACGCAGTATAAGTTACTTAAATATAATTTTTTGTCTCGCAATGGTCCCAATTATCCTAAGATTGCCCCCAATCCTTATGGATTACATTCACAAGTACAATTTGTAACATTCGCTTAGCTCGCCTCATTTGATCAGCTGATTGGCTTGGCGCGCTTTCTACAGTACGGCCTGTATATTACGAAGTCGGTGCTACGGAGTTTTCAATAATATATACAAGTAAACAGAAGAATAGAACTTGATTCATAAATAAATATTTTGAAGGAATGTGTTTGTACGAAGCTATCAAAAATAATCACAAGTAAAACAATTAGAAGTTGCTTCATAGATACATTTTCTTAATAAATATCCTATTATATTGCAATCTAATTATATATAAATAACAACTGAAATAAAAGTAATTGAAATAAAATAAATCAATAACAATATCGACATGTCCGTAGTATGGGCGCCAGAGTTCACCAGAACGGATCCCTCAAATTTTTGAAGAGCACGATAATTCTCTCTCCCAGGGCGTGTACATAAAACTGCGTACTGGTACATCTCCTTCAGGCCCTACCCAACCTTCTGAAAACGACTAAATTGGTAGGAAATGCACCTAGGTTCATCAATAACTCCACTGATTCTAAAATACATATTCTGAATAATAGCCGTGCATGATCACTTTACCAACACACCAAAATGTACATAAAATGCACTCACAAAATACTGCTGGAAGATTCCATATTTACACAATTATTCAACAACAACAACAACAACAACAAAACCTGTGGGAAACGAAAAGCGAGAACCAAGGTACAATGAGTAGTCAGCCCGATGAACATTATTTACAAAGCATATATATGTAGATAAATACTCTTCACTGTCTCTGTGTATAAACACAACTTGCATATTCTCATTATTGGCACTTGTTATCACATTGATACTGCATCTTTATAATTCTGTGTTCACTGATTCTAACACTTGATTTAAAGATACATTCACTTGAGCAACACACGCTTGTTGTTCCAGAACATAAATTATGGAAAGTTTGAGATACAGTACCCCATAGCTTTTACCAACAAATAAGATACCAAGCCGCCACAAGTGATATAATACCAAGTGTCAAAGCACTCCACAGTTTGTAGACCAGTACCACACTTCACATTCCATTCCATTTCATGTCAACCACGTTGCACAAAAGTTTTAAGTCAAGCACGCTCCACCAAAGTTTTAAGGCATTCACCACACCGTTTTCTCACATGCCTGTATAGACCTCAGCTTCCCCCACTCTCCCACGGTACTTCTAGATTGTTCTTCATTGCAATCCAATCACGAGTGGAAGATAGTCTTGCCATTCCAAGACCACGCCCCGAACCTCTTCCCCGTCCCAAGACAATAATAACCAGGCCGCGTCATCGGACTTTGGGATGTTCCACGTGACTCACGGAAATCTTCCCATCCACTAGTATAAAATAAATTACTCATATCACATATGAAAACCTTCCAGCTTAAAATATTAAGAATAAATATACAAATGAAATAATGCAAAAACTCGCAATAGTGATTACATAACTCCATGTAGGGTTGGCGTCAGGAAGAGCCTAAGACAGAGCCAAATCCACATGAGCGAAACAGTTCGCACCTGCGACCCCACAAGTGTGGGAAAAGCAGTAAAAAATAAGAAGATACAAATGAAATAATGATAATTGTACAGGGGTACAACTTCCCCGGCTAATTAAACTGCGCGGCTTCTCTAAGGCCTTTGAACTTGTGAACTACAAGAAACAACCGAACCCTCACCCACACACGGAGATGATATCTTCAAGGAAATCCTGAAGGAGAAGGCCTTGGGGATTTTCTCAAGGTTCAACTCCAAGTTGACTGGTGGTGGTTAATTGTTCACGTGGTGTTGCAAATAATTTTCATCATGGTAATTTTTTGAACTCACTTGCCACAAGAAAGGTTCATTCTGGCATATTTGTATTATATTCTGTTAAAAGTTCTCGAGACATGACGAAATAGGACACTCCCGACAATCACTTCACTTCACAAATCCTCAAGGCCTACTGCTGTCAACACATACACGCAGCAAGAGACTGGGAAAATCCGGCCTGCTTGGCCTCAAGGCGGAAAAGAATTGAATTTTGTTCGGCATTTTTGGATCTCTCGCACCCAGCGCGGCCTCAAGGATGCCACCACACACGTTGAGGAATTCCTCACGGACTGGACTGTTCAGGCCGAACCTTGAGGAAATCCCGCTCGTGTATGGCCGCCTTTAGGCTAAACTATAGCATAGCTGGAGCGCAGACTCCTACGGAGTGTTCCTTCCTGGAGCATTTCTTGCACTTATAAAAATATTCCACCTGGCAAGAGAAATTTGGCTCTTTTATAAGTAAGGCTTTTTCCTTGAGGATTTCCTGTACGTGTATGGCTAGCTTAACAAAGGCAATCAGTTTCCTTTGCGCAGTAAAATTATATCTCACATTAAACTGTTCATACACAGCTGCCCCAGTATAGGCTTATCCATTGCACAATATTTACTGTTCCCACAAGGAAAATTTTACACTCAGAAAAGAATATGCAGGAGCATAATAGCCCATACTACGTGGTCCTAATGGTAAAAGAAAAGGTTGCACATGACCGGCCATAAACAAAAGGTAAGGAGGCGAAACACGTGCACTCCTTCAAGAAATAGTTAAAACCCTAAGTGGGATTATGGCTCAAAGATACAGAGGCTTCAACTGTTAGATGTCTCTACCATCGGTTTATTTGCTCCCTCTCTCGGGCTAAACTCTATTTATTTCATAAAGAAATGTTTATTTTTGATGTTTGTAAACCTGTAAGCCTTCTTCTTCTTCTTCTTCTTCTTCTTCTTCTTCTTCTTCTTCTTCTTCTGCCGCATAAACCACACCTGTGTGGTTGCGGGAGCGAACTGTGTCTCACAAATTGATCTGGCCCTGTTTTACGGGCGAATGACCTTCCTGACGTCAACTTCATATGAAGGGATATACAATCACTATTGCGTGTTTATGTGGTGGTTAGCAGTGTGGTGTGCTGTCTGAATATGAAGAGGAAAGCGTTGGAACAAACACAAACAATCCAGTCCCCGAGCCAGAAGAATTAGTCGGACGAGATTGAAATAGCCTACCCGGCCGGGAATTGCTCCTGGGACCCTGTGAACCGAAGGCCTCAACGCTGACCATTCAGCCAAGGAGTCGTGTGCGAAATTTTAATATTTATAAGTAAACACCTTGAAATATTAACCACTTCTTCGTATTATTATTATTATTATTATTAATATTAATATTTATTGGCCCTTTTCTTTATTCTTTCACTCATCCCAGGCAATAACAAGATAAGCCCAAAATTAAAGTTCTTAGGGGTAGCATTTTTTGTTTTAAAAAATACGCAATCATCGTTTCACCAAATGTTGTCAAACCGTTCTTCGTTATATGAGACAGTTTTTTAAATAATAGTTTGGGTTTGTTTTTGTTTAATTAAAAATTAATTAAGTATCTGCTCGGCATCGTGAATGAAGCTGAAGTCCTATCCAGGGTTGGTTTTTACCTTGAACTCAGCGAGGGATCCCACCTCTACCACCTCAAGGACAGTGTACTGGATCGTGAGACTTTGCATCAGGATACAACTGCGGAGGAGGGCCAATACCTCGCCCAGGCGACCACACCTGCTATGCTATTACTGACAATAATGACTATGATGCTAACTATCCTAATAATGATAATAATAATAATAATAATAATAATCATCATCAACCAGTTGATGACCTAACTGATGATGATATTAACGCCATAAATGCTCATTCCCGAGTAAATCAAGTAATATTCACTTTCAAAAAAGTTGGGGCGAACGATGTGAAGCGTGTAATTTACTCCCTCAAGTCTGATGCTCCGGGTAATGATGACATACCATTATCTTTCATAAAAAAATATTATTAGTGCCATATTACCTATTCTGACGCATATATTTAATCATTGCCTTGTACAGGGAGTGTTCCCAACTGTGTGGAAGCACGGTATCGTCATTCCTATTCCTAAGAAGAATTCTCCTAGTTTACCATCAGATTATCGCCCTATATCCATTCTCCCACCCCTTTCCAAAGTACTAGAACGCTTGGTACACGAACAAGTCCTCACTTACTTGACTAACTTCTCACTGCTTGACCCTTACCAATCTGGTTTCAAGAAAGGACACAGCACAACGACTGCCCTACTGAAAGTAACTGATGATATCCGACAGGCAATGGACACTCGACAAGTGACTGTACTGGTTCTACTTGATTTTTCTAGTGCTTTTGATACTGTTGTTCCTCAACTGCTACTTTCAAAATTGGATTCATTAAATTTCAGCAAGACGGCAATAAACCTTTTCAGTTCGTACCTCAAAAATCGCCGCCAGTGTGTCAAAGTAAATAATAGCAGATCTGAGTGGCTTAACAAACCCCTTGGTGTCCCCCAAGGGTCTGTACTTGGACCATTGCTGTTTGCAATTTACTTACACGATGTTGCCAAATCGATTACACATTGCAAGTATCATCTTTATGCTGATGATCTGCATATCTACTACCACTCAAGAACTGATAAAATTCAGAGTGCTGTAGAAAAAGTTAATGCTGATTTAAGTCTCATAAGTAATTTTGCATTGAGTAACAATCTCAAAATTAATCCTTTTAAAACGCAAGCAATAATCATTGGTACTTCAAAAAACTTACACGTCTTAAAACAATACGAAATTCCTCCTGTAGCACTAAACAATACCATTATTCCATTTTGTGAAACAGTTATGAATCTTGGTGTGGCTATAAGCGAAACATTGAACTGGTCGCAACATGTGATGAAAGTGTGCCAAAAGGTATATCAAAGCCTGCATCCTCTGAAGCGGTTTAAAAATATATTTCCTCGGTCCTTGAAAATAAAGCTCATTCAATCACTCTTGTTTCCAATTCTCGAATACTGTGATACAGTTTTTATTGATATCAATAACGAGCAAAGCATGAGACTGCAACGTGCCCAAAATGCATGCATCAGGTATGCATTCGACATACAACCATACGCCCATGTATCCCCATTCTATACACAATTATCTTGGTTACGACTGAATGACAGACGTAGACTCCACGCAATTACTTTGGTGTATCAAGTGCTTTCTGAAAACACTCCTCCTTACCTATCCACCAGATTTCGCTACCTTAGTTCCCTGCACCTGTTCAATACCCGGTCAGGCTGTACGCTAGAAATTCCTGTGCATCGAACCGCAACCTACAACAGATCGTTCACTATCACCGCCACGAGCTGGTGGAATGAACTCCCCAATGACATCAGGGAAGCTAAATCTAAGACAAAATTTAAAATCCTTTGCCAGCGTCATCTTTTAAGCACTTCCAGTCTTTCTTGAGTGTGAATGGGATGCATGAATGAGAGTGAGTATGGTTGTTTATTGCAATGTGTTCCTGTATATAATTTAGTTATACTTTACTCACCTTAGTTTAGTTAGTGATACTTTAGTTGCTTTAGTTATACTTTAGGTTGTAAAGATTTCATATGTTTAAATTTTATGTAAAATATACATTGTATATACATGAAGTGGTTAAGTGTAAGAAAGGGCCGGGAGCCCTAACTTCGCCACAATAAAGACGCTTTAATAATAATAATAATAATAATAATAATAATAATAATAATAATAATAATAATAATAATAATAATAATAATAATAATTTATTTTCTTACGTGGGCTATTAAAAACCAAAGCGTGTAAGTCACATTTGTACATTGTTAGTCTTTCTTTCTTTCTTTCTTTCTTTCTTTCTTAATCCATTTACCCTCCAGGGTTGGTTTTTACCTTGAACTCAGCGAGGGATCCCACCTCTACCACCTCAAGGACAGTGTACTGGATCGTGAGGCTTTGCATCAGGATACAACTGCGGAGGAGGGCCAATACCTCGCCCAGGCGACCACACCTGCTATGCTGAACAAGGGCCTAGTGGGGGAATGGGAAGATCGGAACGAATAGACAAAGAAGAGGAAAGGAAGCGGCCGTGGCCTTAAGTTAGGTACCATCCCGGCATTTGCGCGGAGGAAAAGTGAGAAACCAAGGAAAACCACTTCGAGAATGGGTGAAGAGGGAATTGAACCCCCCTCTGCTCAGTTGACCTCCCGAGGCTAAGTGGACCCCGTTCTAGGCCTCGTACCACTTTTCAAATTTCGCGGCAGAACCGGGAATCGAACCCGGGCCTCCGATACGTCCTTTGATTATAGACAAGACTTTCTTTCCTTTCTTGTAGTGTCTACATTCCCGAAGATCCCACACGAAAAGATGTTTTCTCTCAATCTGTAATCTGTAGCTTGCGGAAGTCAGATGAAATTTGTTAAAACGTGGGCTTGAGTATTTTCTTTGAGAAATTTAGAGTGAAATTATTAATTAGCTAGTGTATTATGTATTTCTATTATTTCTAAAGTAAAGAGCCTCCGTGACTCAGGCGGTAGCGCGCCGGCCTCTCGCCGCTGGGTTCCGTGGTTTAAGTCCTGGTCACTCCATGTGAGATTTGTGCTGGAGAGAGCGGAGACAGGACAAGTTTTTTCCCTCCGGGTACTCCGGTTTTCCCTGTGTTATTTGATTGCAGCAACACTCTCCGATATCATTTCATTTAACCTGTCATTCATTAATCATTGCCCCAGAGGAGTGCGACAGGCTTTGGCAGCCGGCACAATTCCTATCCTCGTCGCTAGATGGGAGCTTCATTAATTCGATTCCTCACCCGGTCGAATGACTGTAAACAGGCTGTGGATAAATTCTAAAGTAACCATGAATAACTTGGTGTGCTCAGTATGTTCTACATCCTTTCATTATAGACAACCGAATAGTCATTTTAATGAAACATTGAAGCAGTGATATTTACATGTGACTTCTGCAACTACAATATTATATGGGCCTCCAACATTACCATATGATATATGGCTATTTGCAAGTAGATGTATGTCTTTCATAATAATATTAACCATTTATTTTCTCTTTAAGATTTTCGAAATAATGAATGTGTACCAAGTAGCATTAGAACCGATTATAAACTGGGCACGCAATAGCGTTGTGAACGTTCAATTATATCATTGAGCCTGTAATTCTGTTCACAATACCCTGAGCTCGAGGGAAGTGAAAATCCTTAGTTTTTATAAGATCAATCAGGGGGAGGGTCTGCCGTCTCCCACGACTATCATGCACGAACTTAGCCGATGACGGCTACTGAATGTTAGTCGCTGTAGAACGAAGTAATGTTGCCTGGTCGCTATCAGCTTTTGATTTTAGTCACCACATTAGCTGTGGGTATTGTCCTCTACTTTTGGCGGTCTTTGCGATTTTATTTAGCAGTGTTTCTATTGTTGTTTAATGATAATATAGTACAGTTTAGTGTAGCGCAATATGCTGTAAATGTAAATACGTAACTTTAGATTTGTGATTGGCTTTATGATTGGCGCTAGAGGGACAATTCCTAAGGAGACGCTGAACTTCTTAAGAAAAAAACAAAATCCCGGACACTGTTATCCAGACTATAGCGGACTCAGCGTTGAAAAATTCATTGGCGATTGTAAGACACCACTTTTATTCCCTAACTTGAAGAACCATGTGTTGGATTTTCTTTCTCAAATAAAATCTGAAAGAGACAATCTGTCTGATGGTGGCAATAATAATCTTGAGTTATGACTCAAGCCATGCTTAAGCGAAACATCGTATAAAATAAATATTTTTCATATGAACAGATTGGAAGGCCGATTCTTTGATTCCCTTAATGGGTCCGCTATCAGGTGGATTATCTTTGATTGTCTTGAGGTTATCTTTATGGCCCTTCGTGTGCAATTATTTAATTATTTTATCTTGTCGACACCCGATGCTAAGAGAGCAGTTCCCGAGAAAAAGAAGGCTGTCGGTCACGAGACTCCTCTCAGCAGCCATTCTCGAGTGAATGGGAAAAACATTATAGACCGACCTTTGTAGGCTTACCTGTTGCGCAAGCGGTTCTGAGAACAGCTGAAGCCTCAAAAGCCAAGAAGAGCATCGTAATTAACATGAAACCAAACCAAACCCCATGGCGCGACAGCCTACCAGGAGACCACTGCTCAGCTCGAGGGCCTGCAGATTACAAGGTGTCATGTGGTCAACACGACGAATCCTTTCGGCCGTTATTCGTAGCTTTCTAGACCGGGGCCGCTATTCTACCGTCAGTTAGCTTCACGTAGGCTGAGTGGACCTCGAACCAGCCCTCAGATGGAATTGAACCCGGGGCTACCGGTTAAGAGGCAGCCACGCTACCCCTACACCGCAGGGCCGTCACCGTAATTAACGTAAGGAAACAAAACTACTTTAATGATGAACAAGCAGCGAGATCATCCAGACTTACAATTTCTGGGAAGAAAAAATAGGTCTAAGACGGTTACAGAATCGGATTCTTTTCAACAAGGCGCTGTTCGTAGGCATATTTTATTCCTATTTTCACAGAAGGGAGCACCCTACGTTGGAAAAATTAACTACGTACGCTCAATAAAAGCGGTCTCTTTCATGGATGTAAAACTTCACCGATATTTCATTTACTTCAGTGTTTATTTACGCTGTACCTCACATTGTTATCCAGAGTGCATTATTATTCACGTTAGAATTCATCTTTTCATTAGCTGTTTGAATGCTATTTTATATTGTACCTTATTATTCTTGTCCTGCTTGTGTAATTGAAATCAATGGTTGTATTATTCCGGTTTTTATAACATGCATTTTATTCTCTAGGCATTTCACTTCTTAAGAACTGTGTTTGTATTTTATCTCATACTAGCTACAAAGGGCGTACTATATTGTTTTACAGTTTACTTTTTTCTACCCAAATGAAGTACATTACACATCAGTTGTTACGTCCACATTCTCAACATAATCTCCTGCACCTTTACCACCGATGTCTCTGTCCTTCCAGCCCTTCCTGATCCATTTTTTCGGAGTGCTGCGTACCCGTGCCTTAACAGCTGACTCCAGTTCTGCAAAATCCGCAAAACGGCAGAGGTTTTTTCATGTTCCCGAACAGGTTATGACACTGTTCGACATTTCTTAGGCGGTGGACTTCCCCTACGCTTCCATTGCATCGATTGTTGTTTCGTTTGTGCCTCATGGTAATGGAGCCATGTCTCTTCACCAGCCATGAAGTCGGCTGGATCTTCATCATGGTGTTGCAAAAGTTCTATGCACACGTCCACACGCAGGCCCCGATTTCAAGTAGTTAGCGCCCTGGGCAAACAATATTTAGCCGCCCGCCCCTCTGCTCGTTTTCTTGTTCCTCTAAAAAATAATTGTTTACAAATTAAATATTACAGTTTTCAAGATTATGAGTTTTAAAACAGCGCATTATGCAAATACAGTTATCATAATTAAATTTATCAAGCCAAATAAGAATGAGGCTGTTTTTTTTAATTTAAAAAGACGTTGGTTCAGTTTCATAGTTTGTATGTAAGTAAATAATTTTAGAAATAAGACACGTTGTCTTCATAAAATTTAAATATATAAATTAAATTCAGGTTTTAAAGTTAGAATAGTTTAACGTGTTTTAGGCCTATATAGTCTAATAACATAATTGGAATAATTTGTGGAATGTAAAATTAATTTGAGTGCAATGAATTTAAGACGTAATTCACGCAGTCCATAATTACTCGATCCGCCGGCCGCCGCCCCTCAAAAACTGGCGCCCTGGGCAAATGCCCAGTCCGCCCATTTGTAAATCGGGGCCTGTCCACACGCCTCTGCTTTTCGTCTGCTGACAAGAGTCTATAGGCAGCCACGTGGATGACACCTTCCCCAACTGTAAGTGGCCGTGCACGATCCGCTGCAGGGTGTTTCGGTTAATTACCCTGGCTGCCTCCATTTCCGTAAATGTAATGCATTTGTTTCCTTGGATGGCCTGTTCGACCCGGGCAATGTTGGCTGGTGTTGACACTGTCACATTCCTTCCAGAACGTTTTCCCTTGTCCACCGAAGTGCGCCTTGTTTTCCAACCTTCCACCCACGTGTAAACTTTTTACCGTGACGGCGTATGTTCTCCACCGACTGCCACCAAGCGCATACGAATTTCTGCATTGGTCAAACCTTCTTTCCATAGAAACCAAGTGGTATAGCGCTGTCCCTGACCGTCGCTTTACATGTTGTCTGCTCCTACAGTGTTGTTATGAAATGGCTATGACGAGTGCATTCGTTGGCTCCTGTGCGTGTGCTGCTACAAAACAGTGGAACAAGACACTAGTAATTAGGCTGACCAGATGTCCTGCTTTTCTCAGGATACTATTTTTTTTAACACCCTATCCTGCGGTCCGCGAAGAGGCTAGACAATTGTATAAATACCCTGCTTATAAAATATCCTGCGAAAATACTGAGAAATGTTTTTGCATTATAAATGGTTTCATATGTTTTGCAGAATGTGGTATATGTAATTCTTAATGTTTTAAATGAATGAAAGGGAACGAGAAATAACGAATATTTAACTTAAGATGGCTACAGCTTCAAATAGAAACACTCCCGTTTCCGGTTGTCGTTGCAGTCGTTACTTTCACGACGGGAAGAACAGGTTGGAGCAGTGTAGTTGTGGACTGGCGTTGTCACAACAGCTCTTTCGCGGCTTTGAGTATAACGTGATTACCCAGATGATCAGGTAGTGTGGTTCCCGAAAGTTAAAGGTAGATGTGTACTAAATGCCGAATTGCAACTTCTCTACCCCTTTATAGTACCAGATAAATCGAAAAGCGACGTTCCCCGCACCAAATGTCCAGCTTTGTTTTCAATAACAAACGGCGAGAAAAGCGAGATTGTACGACATTTGGATCCTAAGAAGCACAAACTCGCTGACAATGCTGCTGCATGCAGCTCATTTCTCACTACTTTCTTTCGAGGAGCTGAACTGGGGTCAGCTGAACAGAAATTGGCAGCTTCTGAAGGCATATTTGCATTCCATACTGCTAAACATAACCAAACATTTCGCTCGGCAGACTGCTTCAGAAGAGTTTCGAACCAAAATATTCGTGGGCTAACACAAAGTGTGAAGCTATTGTCACTAATGTTATTAATCCATTCGCGATATTGAAGTGAAAAAGGACTTGAAAAATGTGAACAATATCTCGGTCTACACAGACTCTTCAAATCACAAATCCACTAAACTTTCCCCCCTTCTTGTTCGCTATTTTATTTACAACAAGGGGGTACAGGTAAAATTGTTAGATTTTGAAGAACAGGTAGGGGAAACTGCTGACATTATTTCATCATTTGTCCCGAAAACACTAAATGATTTTCATCTTCAAACTAAAGTTGTTGGACTTTGTGCAGACAACACTAATACTAACTTCGGTGGCTCATCTCGGAAAGGTTCAACAAATGTTCATTCCATCGTGCAGAAGTCTCTTGAGAAATCGACTGTTGGTGTTGGTTGCAGTGCTCACATTGTCAACAATGCAATACAAACTGCTGTGGACTGTCTTCCAGTTTGTGTTCAAAGTGTAGTGCAGAAATCTACTCATATTTTCACATTTACACTGTACGTGAGGCCTCCTTGATTGAGTTTTGTGATTTCGTCGAAATTCCAATGTTCTTGGTTTCAGTAAAACAAGGTGGCTTTCCTTGTTACCTTCCATTGAACGAGTACTGAAGTTGTATCCAGCCCTGAAATCATATTTTGAATCACAAAGCAGATGTCCAACTGTAATCAAACAGTTCTTTGATGATCCCTTGTCTGAGGTGTGGTTGGATTTTGTGCATACTCAAGCAGCAATTTTTCACAGTGTTATTCAGTTACTAGGGAGGCAACATGTTGTTATGTTGGATGCTTGTAAAGTACTTGAGGATCTCAGGAAGAAGCTCTCAAATAGGCTAGACTGTGTTTTTGTACCCTCAGTTGTTCAATCTAAACTAAAGAACCTTCAACATGATGGCATAGTTAATGTTTCACATTTCAAGAAAAATGTTGAAACATTTTACTCCACTTGCTTGGATTACGTAGAAATTCTGTGTTCGAATGGAGTGATGTACAAAGGTCATTAGACTTTGTACTTAAGTACACTGGGAAATACAAATGTGATACAATGCTTTCTGATGAGATTGTTAATGGAACCGAACTTGGACAAGATGCGGAGTGTCACTGTTCATCTCAGCGACCATGAAACCTATGGATTCGACACTATTTTCAATGATTTTTATATGCCACCCCCTCCCTACCTCCACCCCTAGGAGTGGCTTACCCCCACAGTACTATTTTCCAGACAGTCGTATGAGTAGCAGAATCCCGCCTTGGCCTAGCCTACATTTACGCACGCGCCTACTTCGAACACCAGGCCTGCATTCTACGGTAGAATTCTTGTGCTGACATTGTTACGGTTACGGCTGGTCATTTCTTTATCCGATTCCTAGAGAGGGACAGTGTAATGTCAATATCTCCATACCGGTTTGTTTTAGGTCCTTAAAACATGGTTTTCGGGTCCCGTGGGGCCTTACCGAGTTTTGCTCTTCGAGTCGTGGGGTTTAAAGTGAGCTTGTCTCGTCCTTCTGCGACAAATTCGATATTTCGCCTATATTTGCCTATGTTAATGTTCCAAAGGGCCTAAACCTAGGGAACGGAGAGGACTGTTAAAATTTCTTGTAGATGGGGTTACCCACAGGGTCCTGAAAGGTAAGTATTAAAAATTTGGTTCAGATTGATGGAACCGTATTGATTTGTATAAAGAACGGACACCGAGCTCGATAGCTGCAGTCTCTTAAGTGTGGCCGCCGGCCGGTATCCAGTATTCGGGAGATAGTGGGTTCGAACCCCACTGTCGGCAGCCCTGGACGTTTCCTTTCCACTCTCAGTCCTTTCATGCCCCATAGGTGTCATAACACCTATCTGTCTCGGTATGAAGTAAAGCAATTTGTAAAAAAAAAGAAGAAGAAAAGGAACGGGCACACAGACAGACAGACAGACAGACAGACAGACAGACAGACAGACAGACAGACAGACAGACAGACAGACAGACAGACAGACAGACAGACAGACAGACAGACAGACAGACAGACAGACAGACAGACAGACAGACAGACAGACAGACAGACAGACAGACACTCTGCTTTATATATATACTAGCTAATGTACCCATCCTTCGCTACGGGATTCTCAGAAAGACTGTCTTTGTGAAGTTTTCAGACCTGAAGTCAACATAGGTCACTACGAAAACGTCAGTAGAAATGTAGCGATTAAAAGCAATGTTATCATATAAAATACTCGTTCAAATGAAAAACCGCACATTTTCTCACTTTTAACGAACAGTGTTACGGTGCCGATCTAACAGTCCAAAGTCCCGGTGCTGGAATGACCAGGCCGCAGATAGCCGTGAATAATCCTCTGCCATTATTCATGTAAGTGTGCACACTGCTCATTCGAATCAGTGCCACAGAGTACGGATTGAATAGCTCGAATGCTATGATGAACCAGTGTGTTGCGTACCAGTAGTATCAGAAAATGTATGAACTAGACGAATGGCATGCTAAAGAAGAAAGTTACCTAACTCCCCGCTACTTTCCGCCAATATTCAGGCAGGCTGTTATACTCGGTACGACCGGGCGAGTTGGCCGTATGGTTAGGGGTGCGCAGCAGTGAGCTTGCATCCGGGAAATGGTGGGTTCGAACCCGACTTTTGGCAGTCCTGAGGATGGTTTACCGCGATTTCCCATTTTCACACCAGAAAATGCTGGCGCGGTACTTTAATTAAGGCCACGGCCGCTTCCTTCCCACTCCTTGCTCTTTCCTATCCCATCGTCGCCATAAGACCTATCTGTGTCGGTGCGACGTAAAGAAAATTTTAAAAAATTGTACGTAGGCGTAATCCCATCTATCGGAAATGAGTGGCAACAGGATGCACAAAGCGCATCACAACAATCAATGGTCAACATAATGTTATTGTTGATCAATTTCATGAGCTTTCTATATTGTAGGCCTTCACATTTAGTTTTCTTTCGACTCTGTGATATTAGGACGTCTTATAAAATTATTTATAGCGTAGACTGTAGTTCCTTATTTTCCGACCTTACATACCGATTTTCATTGAATTCTGTTCACCCATTTTCTCGTGACTCGGCGCTGATGTGGACTTCAGCAACAAAAATCGAAATTCATGAATATCTCTGTGATCATAGCCGGTACGGTAAAAATGCATTATGATCGGAAATGCAATACTATATAACTTTAGTTATCGATAGGGGCACTAATAACAAATATTTGAAAATTAAATTTTAGGCCTTCCCTAAACTACCATTTCACTCTGCGTGAATAAAATTATGTATAGCCTAGGTTGTAGCGACTTATTTCCCGACTTTGAATACCGATTTTCATTAAGAAAGGACCACTATAACATAAATATTTGAAAATAAAATGTTAGGCCCTCTCCTAAACTACCATTTCTCTCAGCGTGAAATAAAATTATTTATAGCCTAGATTGTTGTGACTTATTCCCCAACTTTGCATACCGATTTTCATTAAAATCTCTTCAGCCGTTTTCTCGTGATGCTTGTACACAGACAGGCAGACAGACAGACAGACAGACAGACAGACAGACAGACAGACAGACAGACAGACAGACAGACAGACAGACAGACAGACAGACAGACAGACAGACAGACAGACAGAAATTACGGAAAATTAAAAACTGCATTTCCTTGTTACTGTGGACATGACCGATACAATAAATACCATCCTTTTTAAATTCTGAGCAATGTACAGACAAAACTCTTATTTCATATATATATACTAGCTGATGTACCCGTGCTTCGCTACGGAATTCTAAATATTATACAGAATTCTAGGTTAGGTAGTGTAAACGCTGTGAGCACGATTGTATTAAGTTGCATAGCTGTTAACGTTGCCCTAGAAGCACGACGGGCAAGTCACCAACGTCTTTTCTCATATCAAGACTGGGTTAGGGAATTTTCATTGTAATGGTAGGCCAGCTTGCCTACCGTCAGTCACAATCAGGTTGGGGAGTTTTCATTATAATGGCAGACACTCACTCTCCGCCTGCCTATATAGATTCTCAGAAAGACTCTCGTAGTGGTTTTCCCAACTGATATGAACATGGGTCATTACAATTACGTCGGTAGGAATGGCGCGATTAAAAGCAATGCCTTCATATGAAATACTCGATCAAATGAAAAACCACACATTTTTTCACTTTTAACGAACAGTACTATGCTGCCGAACTAACAGTCCAAAGCTACCGAGCTGGAATGACCAAGACGCAGACATCCGTGATCCGTGAACAATGTTCGTCCTTTTTTCGGCGGGGGGTGGGGGGGTGTTCAAATAGTGGATAGTCCCAGGGCAAAAACTATGCCCGTTTACTTATCAGCTTCCTGGGAGTACCCGATGAGTCGGAAAATATCAATTCGCTACACTGGCGGGGGAAAGAACTATCTGACATGGAGGCAATTTTTCCTCCAAGGCAGAGAAGATATCACATCTTCGCTGCTAATTTGGAATAAAATTAATGTAGATTTAATGAAAGTGAAGAGGAAGAAGCTTTTCCTTAAGAAACGGCTCTTTTCAAGGTTGAATTTTGAGTTGTTTAGTGAATTCTGGTACTATAATTTGGAATAGGGCTAAATTGTAATTCCAGACCAGTTCATACTACTACTCCTACTCCTACTCCTACTCCTACTCCTACTACTACTACTACTGCTACTAACTGAGGCTCTGACTTAAGTGCGCACACTGCTCATTCAAAACAGCGCGTCAGAGTAGGTATCGAATAGCTGGCATACTATGAACCAGTGTGTTACGTACCAGCAGTATCAGAAAATGTATGGACCTTGGCATGCTAAAGAAGAAAGTTATCTAACTCCTCAGCTATTTCCCGCCAATATTCAGTTAGGCTGTTATACTCGGTACGCAGTAGTAATCCCATCTATCGGAGTTGAATGTCAGCATAAGAGACAAAGAACATTACAACAAACAACGGTCAGTGTAATGTTATTGTTGATCTATGTTACACGCTTTCGATATTGTAGGCCGTCACATTATTAATTGTCTTCTGGTTCTGAAATACCACTCTTATCATAGTCGGTACGGTATAACTGAATAAAACATAAATGATCGGAAATTATATTCTCTGTAACTTTTGTTATGTAGTACTTTTCCATAGGACCAAGAACATAGGTATTTAAAAATTAAATTTTAGGTGCCCTCCCCTAAACTGCCATTTCACCCAGGGTTAATCACATTGTTTATATCTTAAACTGTAGTTTCTTATTCCCCGACTCTATATACCGATTTTCATTAAATTCTGTTTACCCATTTTCTCGGGGCTCGGCGTTGATATGGCCTTAGCAACAAAGTCCAAATTTATGAATATCTCTGTTATCATAGCCGGTACAGTAAAAGTGCATAAGATGTAAATGATCAGAAATGTAATTCTACATAACTTTAGTTATGTAGTATTTATCGATATGACCACTAATAATATAAATATTTGAAAATTGAATTTTAGACCTTCCCCTAAACTACCATTTCACTCAGCGTAAATAAAATAATTTATAGCCTAGATTGTAGCGGCTCACCCCCCGACTCTACATACCGATTTTTAAAAAATTATCTTCAGGCGTTTTCTCGTGATGCGTGTACAGACAGACAGACAGACAGACAGACAGACAGACAGACAGACAGACAGACAGACAGACAGACAGACAGACAGACAGACAGACAGACAGACAGACAGACAGACAGACAGACAGACAGACAGAAATTACGGAAAAGTAAAAACTGCATTTTCTTGTTACTGGAGACATGATCGATACAGAAATACCATTATTTTCAAATTCTGAGCAATGTACAGACAAAACTCTTATTTTATATATATATATTCTCTGCCAAAGTGCGTTATTATTTGCGATAAGTATTATTTCGGATTTTATAACATTAATTTTATTCTGAACACGAGGACGACTTAGTGCGGTGCTGGTCGAGCGATGTGTTGTGTATCAGCTGGTCTTTCTCGTTAACGACTTGGCGCCGCCGCTCCGACTTCCGGTGAACTGTCAAGTCGAATCTGGAGGTGCCCCAACTGTAAACACACAATGAAGAAATGCGAGAAATTCAGACTGAAGCAACAATAGGAATGTTTATGGATACCGAAACGATACGCAACAATGTTGACAGCCGGAAACAAACCGCGCGATTCAAATCGGCGCGCTTTTTGAAGAACGCTATATTATAAGGTTCAACATCACAATTACCCTCTCATTATTAACCTAGGACAGTATGAACCTGACAGACATGATAAAATACATCGATGACCTAAAGACATATACTGTACTTAATCAAGGATATACTTCGAAACCCTGATTAAGAAAATAAGGGTCGGGCTGAGTGGCTCAGACGGTTGAGGCGCTGGCTTTCTGACTCCAACATGGCAGGTTCGATCCTAGCTGAGTCCGGTAGGTAGATTTATCAGCACGTAAAAGAACTCCCGCGGGACCAAATTCCGGCACCTCGGCGTCTCCGAAAACCGTAAAAGTATTAGTGGGACGTAAAGCAAATGACATTAAGAAAATAAATAACTACAAATCACAAACGCAACCATCCCCACCATAAACAAGCCACTCAGCATCAAAATTAAAACCCCCAGCAAAAGAAAAGAGCCGTTTTAGCATCCCCTGTTCCGAGCGAGTTGGCCGTGAGCTTGCATTCGGGAGATAGAGGGTTCGAGCTCTACTGTTGGCAGCTTTGAAGATGGTTCTTCATGGTTTCTCATTTTTATACCAGGCAAATTCTGGGGCCGTACCTTAGTTAGGGCCACGGTTGCTTCCTTCAAACTCCTAGCCTTATCCTATCCTATCGTCGCCTTAAGACATCCGTGTCGGTGCGACATAAAGCAACTTGTAAAAAAAAAAAAAAAAAAAAAAGCCTGACCCTCTTTCTCAAGTAAAATCACTTCGACCAATACAAATATATTAAATTCCTTTCAGACCCAACGCCAGCTCTCCAGTAATTAACACACACACGCAATACACACACCATATGTGTAATATCCAACCAGGCGGGCCATAAGAAACATCGGGCGTGGCCGATACCGCATGGAAGACCGCACTGAACATCACACCGTTGCTGAAGCTAACCACATGATTACTTTTGAAACCTTGAAACCAAGCTGTGCACAGAAGATACTTGAGAATCAATCAATCAATCAATCAATCAATCAATCAATCAATCAATCAATCAATCAATCAATCAATCAATCAATCAATCAATCAATCAATCAATCAATCAATCAATCAATCAATCAATCAATCAATCAATCAATCAATCAATCAATCAACCAATCAATCAATCAATCAATCAATCAATGATCTGCATTTAGGGAATTCGCCCAGGTGGCAGATTCGCTATTAATTGTTTACCTCATACATTTATTTATAATTGTTTACATAGCTTTTCGTTAAAAAATTTCAACGAACTTGGAAATTTATTGAACATTTCCGTTGATAATTTTTTCCAGTCCCTTACTCTTCGTCCTATAAGTGAATATTTGCCCCAATCTGTCCTCTTGAATTCCAACTTTATCTTCGTATTAAAAGCTCCAGTCCAACTTATTCTTCTTCTTCTTCTTCTTATGTTATTCAGCGCCAACTCACCTCTGACAGCTCAAAACATAACACATAGTCGAGCATCTCGTCTCCTTACTCCCATGTCTTCCCAGCCCAAAGCCTGCAACGTTTTCGTAACCCTACTCCTTTGTCGGAAATCACCCAGAACAAATTGGGCTGCTTTCCTTAGAATGTTTTCCAGTTCTCGTGTCAAGTAGTCCTGATGAGGGCCTTACCAGAGACTTACACGCCCTCGCCTTTACATCCTTACTACAATCCGTAAATACTCTCATAACCATGCGAATAGCTCTTCAACCTTTCTTAACTACCTCGTTAACATGTTTACCACCGGGCGAGTTGGCCGTGCGATTAACACCTAGGTATTTACATTGTTCCCCATGAGGTACCATCACCCCATCAACACAATAATTAAAACTGAGAGGACTTTTCCTCTTGGTGAAACTTAATACCCGACTTTTAATTCCATTTACATTCATACCATTGTCTGCTGTCCTTGTCACTACATTGTTTAAGTCCCCCTGCAGTCGCTCACAATCCTGCAACTCATTAACTACACTATACAGGATAACTTCATCCGCAAATAGTCTTATCTATGATTCCAGATCTTTATTCATATCATTCATATAGGTATATATGTATAAGGAAACATAAAAGCCCAATATTATCAAATAACATAAACAACGCAAATCTTTCACGAAAATAAATTCCACCTCGCAACAATTAGATTAATTAAAAAAATTAATAACAAATGCTTTATTTACACAAAATTAACAACCCACATATTAAAAATCCGCAGCCGGGCGAGTTTGGCCGTGCGGTTGGAGGCGCGCACCTGTGAGCTTGCATCCGGGAGGTAGTGGGCTCGAATCTTACTGTCGATAGCCCTGAAGATGGTTTTCTGGGGTTTCCCATTTTCACACCAGGTAAATGCTGGGGCTGTTCCTTAATTAAGGCCACGACCGCTTCTTTCCCATTCCTATGTCTTTCGTATCCCATCGTCGCCATAAGACCTATCTGTGTCGGTGAGACATTAAGGAATTTTTTTTTTGCTAGGGGCTTTACGTCGCACCGACACAGATAGGTCTTATGGCGACGATGGGATAGGAAAGGCCTAGGATTTGGAAGGAAGCGGCCGTGGCCTTAATTAAGGTACAGCCCCAGCATTTGCCTGGTGTGAAAATGGGAAACCACGGAAAACCATCTTCAGGGCTGCCGATAGTGGGATTCGAACCTACTATCTCCCGGATGCAAGCTCACAGCCGCGCACCTCTACGCGCACGGCCAACTCGCCCGGTAAGGAAATTTAAAAAAAAACCCGCACAAGCGATAGTATCGATACTACTAATAAACAAGTACTCATAAGCCAACCAAAGCGCAAACATAACTTCTACAGAAATGGACCGACAGAGCACATAAAAGCTACGTGGGTGTTTGTTGAATGTTCTTCTGTATCTTCCTACCAGTTTTGTTATTCTCCTCCTTTTAGGCCCCGCTCCTTGGCTGAATGGTCAGCGCTGAAACCTTCGTTTCAGAGATTCGCGCGTCCGATTCGTGGACGGGTTGGGGGTTTTAGTTGCCTCGGATTAATTCCTCTGGTTCGGTGACTTGGTATTTGTGTTAGTTTGATGGTCAGAAACAACGTGAAGCTGGTGTACGAGCGTAGAGTGTTGGCCATGCTGATAAATCATTTAAGCTCGACGATGGCGAAATATAAATATTATATGCCAGAAAACTGAATCTTAATGAGGCTCATTATAGTTCAAGTTTCAGTATTATACACGTTCTCCACCAAACAGAGTTCAGATTTTCATTACGATACAACTGTTCGACCAATTATGTAATGATAGCAAAATCAAACATGTCGGACACACATATTAACATCAATGCGCCTTCTACTTCCAACCTTCCACATCCAGACGGCACATTCCCGCAAATTCACTTCACCAACTGTCCGACTCGTTGGCTGAATGGTCAGCGTACTGGCCTTCGGTTCAGAGGGTCCCGGGTTCGATTCCCGGCCGGGTCGGGGATTTTAACCTTCATTGGTTAATTCCAATGGCTCGGGGCTGGGTGTTTGTGATGTCCCCAACATCCCTGCAACTCTCACACCACACATTACACTATCCTCCACCATAATAACACGCAGTTACCTGCACATGGCAGATGCCGCCCACCCTCATCGGAGTGTCTGCCTTACAAGGGCTGCACTCGGCTAGAAATAGCCACACGAAATTATTATTATTATACTTCACCAACTGTACAATGAACAATTTGTATTTGAAATAAAGCTAGGTAATGATAACCTTCTATCGAACCTTCGAAAACGTGGATATGACATTGTCAAGGTCTCTGATCCACTCACGGAAAATCAACAAGCCAGCGCATGCGCTCTGTTCAGTAAACTCAACTGGCAAGCGACATCTAGACAGAAATTTATGAATATTAAAACAAATAGAGTTTAATTATCGTCGAAAATAAACTGTCGTATGTAACTCGCCTATACTGGTAATTAAGACTCGCTCGTTTTAAAAACATGCTCATGGTGCCATTATAGGCTTGTTGCGTAATGTACTGATATTAAAATGTATTAATTCGATATCTTGCGCTGATAACATTTTTTCAGTTAGCCAATCAGATCGCTTCGCGGGTGAATTCAGATGGGCTTTGCGAGGCGATGTTGCTAAATCTGCTCGTGGTTTAAGATCGGCTTGACAGCCATGCCGAGAAATCAGCAAACAGATCGTGGGTTTCAACCTGTCTCACGGTAGCGCACTTGCTATGGCGCGATCCTGTCCGTGTTCAAATCCCTCCCGTGGCAAAGTTTTTGTTTCTTCGATTTGTGCTCTCAAGGCGGCCTTCAGTCACGTGCAGAACACCGCCTCCCAAGGCGCATTTCAATTCCCCCGCGAAGCGATCCGATTGGCTAACTTCAGCAGCTGATAAAAATTATAACATTGCGAAATATATAATTATAATGACCAGTACCTCGCCCAGGCGGCTTCACCTGCTATGCTGAAGAGGGGCCTTGCGGGGGGATGGGAAGTTTGGAAGGGATAGACAAGGAAGAGGGAAGGAAGTGGCCGTGACCTTAAGTTAGGTACCATCCCGGCATTTGCCTGGAGAAGAAGCGGGAAACCACGGAAAACCACTTCCGGGATGGTTGAGGTGGGAATCGAACCCACTTCTACTCAGTTGACCTCCCGAGGCTGAGTGGACCCCGTTCCAGCCCTCGTACCACTTTTCAAATTTCGTGGCAGTGCCGGGAATCGAACCCGGGCCTCCGGGGGTGGCAGCTCATCACACTAACCACTACACCACAGAGGTATCTAATTACATTTTTCAAATATCTTATGAGTATGACCAACCATCTAAGGCTCTTATAGCCAGTTCACGTTGTTTCGACCACCCTGTATACGCACGATACATATAACCACCACCGAAGCACGCAAAATTGAATCCATCACGCCACATAAGGTTGGTGTCAGGAAGGGCATTTGGTCGTGAAACAGCACCAAGTCTTCATGTGCCACACAGTTCGCACCTGCGATCCCAACACGATGTGGAGGAACCGTAGGGGGAATAATAAGAAAAAGATACCCCGTTTTAAATAATGACCCCTCCGTGTGGAAGGGTCGGTAATATATCATCTACGGTATCCCTCGTCTGTGGCGACTAAAAGGGGATCGATGGGCTTCATCTTGGGAGCTTGGGTCGGTAACTACGGTTCCCTTAGCCAAGTCTGGCATTCCTTCAACTTACTTGCGTCAAGCTCCTCATCTTCATCCTTCCTATCTGACCTCTCTTGGTCAACTCTTGTTATTTTCCAACCCCGACGGTATCAGGTTCGTGAGGAATAGGAGTCTTTCATATTCACACCCTACGTGACGCTATCCTTTTTTGCCCCAGGTGTTCTTAACTTGGGAGAGTGGGTTGGCGACCTCGGGACCCTTAGCTGAGTCCTGGCATTGAGTCCATTTACTTTTGCCAGGCTCCTCACTTTCACCTATCCTATCCGACCTCCCTTGGTCAACTCTTGTTCATTTCCGACCCCGACGGTATTAGAGCACTCGAGGCCTAGGGAGTCTTTCATTTTCACGCCCTTCGTGGCCCTTGTCTTTCTTTTGCCGATACCTTCATTTTTCGAAGTGCCGGATCCCTTCAATTTTTTTCTCTCTGATTAGTGTTATATAGAGGATGGTTGCCTAGTTGTACTTCCTATTAAAACAATAATCACCATGACTTTGAAAGAGAAAGAAAAAGTAACAAAGAAAGAAAAGACGGGAAAGATCCTTGTAAAACACAAACGACGGTCTAAATTTATAGGAAGGTCGTTATATAAAGTGAATCGTGTTTTCTTTTAATCAGGATTTATGAATATTTAACGCGATAGGAGCAGTGCGGATAAACAAACTGGAAATGAGAAAAATCTCATTAATTTTAACTTAATGCGTAAGAGCTTACTTACATCTTCTTATTATATCAAAGGAAGTATTTTTCTTCTGGCTTTGGAGGCGCGGCGAACAAAACACCGTTCAGGTAGGAAATAATGGTGTAGAAGGAGAAATAATTTTCCTTACGATGACAAAAAGGTGAAACGTTCTTTTGGAATCTTGCTCAGCTGTACGAAAGAGAGGTGCTAAATGGAACTAACACAATGTCAGCATCAAGATGCCTAGAATTCTTCTCGAAAACTAACTCGAACCCAAACTGTGAAGCCATGTTCCACGTTAGAATTGTGCATTTAATATTCGAAGATTGTATAGTTATGAGGGTACTTAGGGGTTGTAGTAAGGATGTAAAGGACAAAGCGTTAGACGACAATTAGAGTATGGTTCCAGAATATGGGCCCACACCCACAGGATCACTTGATTCTAGAACTGGAGAAGATCCAGAGGAAACAGTACGATTTGTTCTGAGAGATTTGCGACAAAAGAACAGTGTTTACGAAAATGTTGTAAACTTGGGAGTAAGGAGATGTTCAACTCGTCTAACAATGAGTGGTATGTTTCGAGCTGCCTTGGTGTGGAATGACACTAGTACACGAATACGGTTGAGTAGATCATTTAAAGGTGATAAACATCATGATATGAAGATTAGATTGGAATTCTTTCTTGTTAATGATTTGCTTTACGTCGCACCGACACTGATAGGTATTATGGCGACGATGGGATAGGAAAGTTTTAGGAGTGGGAAGGAAACGGCCGTGGCCTTAATTAAGGTACAGCCCCAGCATTTGTCTGGTGTGAAATTGGGAAACCACGGAAAGCCATCTTCAGGGCTGCCGACAGTGGGGTTCGAACCTACTATATCCCGAATGCAAGCTCATAGCTGCGCGCCCCTAACCGCAGGCCGACTAACTCGGTAGATTGAAATTCCAGAGGACACATCGGGGCAAATATGAATTTATAGCAAGAGGAATTAGGGATTGGAATAGTAACCAAGGACGATGTTCGATAAATTTCCAAGAGTTCTTCGAAATGATTTAAGAAAAAAAAATGTAAAAATAGTACATCTGCCCCCTGGACACATCAGTGATGATTAATTAATTAATTAATTAATTAATCGATTGATTGATTGACTGATTGATTGATTGCTTGCTTGCTTGCTTGCTTGATTGATTGATTGATTGATTGATTGATTGATTGATTGATTGATTGATTGATTGATTGATTGATTGATTGATTGATTGATTGATTGATTGCGATGTTCGGGGAATACCTCTTATGTTCAAATCCTAACCCTGCCTGCAGCTTTGTGGATGGGGGATTCAGATTACGGCACCCTACCTGTTCATACAGACGACTATAAACAGGAGTTCACCATTTGCAGCCGTGGATGGCGACCGCACGCCCTTATAGAATATGGTGTTTGTTCCACTTACTTGTGGCACGTCCGGCTCAATGGCTAAATGGTTAGCATGCTGGACTTTGGACTAGGGGTCCCTGGTTAGATTCCCGGAAGGGTCGGGGATTTCAACCTTGAACCTTAATTGTGTCTCCTTAAGCATTAGACATCATCCAATTTGGGGCTCTATCCTCACAGACGCCCAAGTAGCCTGTACGTGTACGGCGTCAACTCGGAAGACTTGCACCAGGCCTCTTCGAAGGCAACATTCCATTATTCCTTGTGGCAGACCTTTGATGACGGCAAGTAAGGCCAAATTTTAATTAATTAATTGGCTCTATGTTTTATGTAATTTTTAAAGTGCATTTCTCTCCCGATTTATCATTTAGTCAGTACCTTTATTCTTTGGAGCCGTGTTGAAACACCGGATCCCGTGAGATCTCCGAAGTTAAGCAACATTGGGCGTGGACAGGAGTTGGATGGGTTGCCACGCGCTGTTGGTGGGGGTTAAGGGAATGGAGGAGCGGAAAGGAGCTGGCCACCCTACCGCACGTAAACTCCGGCTCAGGAACACCTCTGTGGAGGTTCGGACTTGCCTTCGGGCAGAATAACCCTTACCTTACCTTATTCTTTGGAAGATCGGACCTTCTCCAAATTCTCATCTAATCAGTGTTAAGAGAGGATGCTCATCTAGTTGTCCTGCTCATTAAAACAATAATCGCTGGGCAGAGTGGTTCAGACTGTTGACCCCGTCTTGGCAGGTTCGATCCTGGCTCAGTCTAGTGGTATTTGGAGATCCTCAAATACGTCAGTCTCGTGTCGGTAGATTTGCTGGCACGTAAAAGGCCTCCTGCAGGACTAAATTCTGGCACCTCAAAGTCTCCAAAAGTCGTAAAGTAGTTATTATTAAGACATAAAACAATAATCAGCAGCACCACCATAGAAACACGCAAGTCTGAATTCGATCCATCACACAGGGTTGGATTGACATCCGACCGTAAAACTGAGCTTAATCTACATGTACTGCAGAGTCGAAGTAACGGGGGTGCCCGAGTTCAAATCAAATATATTGTTACGTGCCAGCCCCGTGGGAGTTCTTTTCGGTACTTCCAGGAAGGGCCTAGTGACTCAGACGACCTGGAATCTCCCACCCGGCCTTTCCGTGTATTGTTCTCGGCGGACTGCTTAGCTGCTTAGCTGTTCCTTGGAGATTCAACGGGAATGTTCTGCCTGTAGTGACATCGTGACATTTCTGGATCAAATCACGCGAGCTATAAAAAGGGAGGCTAGCCGCGGAGAGTCAGTCAGTGTTGGACTCGGAGTCAATATTGGACTTGTGTGAGACTCGGTGTGTTGGGGTTCGGTGGCTGGGCTGAGGGCCACAAAGGTGTTAGCTGTTGGTAGTGTCCTACCGAGGTCTGAACCAGGAGCTGTTGTTGTGGTGTCGGAGAGACCAGTGAATGTGTAACTGGAGGCGACAGAACGGTAGGCTGTACTGTGTGTTCGTGTAATTCTGTGAACTGAGAATCGCCGTGAGCCAGCGAGGAAACGCGCTATCGTGTGTGCGAGGAAAAATGAACCTGTGTTATGTTCGCCGTTGTGAGTATCGTCCTGCTGTTGAATGCTGTTGAGCTGTTTAGTTGTTCATTGCATGGGACTGTGTGAAGTACATCTGTGGAGCCGAACCAACGAACAGTCGTCGTGTATTGTATAGCCAGTGGTACTTTGTTCAAATCCCGCTGTCTACACACAGTGGCTGTAGGAGGTGACTGGACTTTGGAAAAGTGAAAGTAAGGATTAACGTCCCAGCTAAAGGACCCTTGCTGCGCCATAAGGTAGAATTTTGTCCTACAGGAGTTCCTATACGTGCCAGTAAATTTATCTACACGAGACTGACGTAACCGAGCTCGATAGCTGCAGTCGCTTAAGTGCGGCCAGTATCCAGTATTCGGAAGATAGTAGGTTCGAACCCCACTGTCGGCAGCCCTGAAAATGGTTTTCCGTGGTTTCCCATTTTCACACCAGGCAAATGCTGGGGCTGTACCTTAATTAAGGCCACGGCCGCTTCCTTCCCACTCCTAGGCCTTCCCTGTCCCATCGTCGCCGTAAGACCTATCTGTGTCGGTGCGACGTAAAGCAAAAAAAAGATACTGACGTATTTGAGCACCTTTATATACCACCGGATTTAGCCAGGATGATCAAACCTGCTAAGTTGGGGTCAGAAGGTCAGCACCTCAACCGTTTGAGCCAATCAGCCCAGCTAATTTATTATTGATATAGTTTTTGATTTACGTCCCATTAACCATTTTTACGGTTTTCGGAGACATCGAGGTACCGGAATTTTGTCCTCAAGGCGTCGTTTACACACGAGGCTGACGTATACGAGTGCCTTCAAATACTAGCGGACTAAGACGGGATTGAATTCATCAGCTTGAGTTAAGAAGGCCAGCGCTCTTCTGTTTCAGCCGCACTGCTTGGTGACCAGAAAATACTATTGCTACAACAACAACAACAACAACAACAACAACAACAACAACAACAGCTACTACTACCACGAGTAATAATAATAATAATAATAATAATAATAATAATAATAATAATAATAATAATAATAATAATTTTATCTGTGTCTTGGAAAATGTAATGAGATTGAGGGGGAAGGGGGTGGGGGAAAGAAAAGCTCAAAGAAAGATGGATCCACCATCAAGGTCGAAATTTAAAGGGATAAGTATGAAATGTTTGGACTTCGCTGACGGTATTGCAGTCCTATCCGAGAATATACAAATAGCACTTATCCACGTAAACCTTTTGAAATAAATTGCAGGGAAAGTTGGACTTCAGATATCTTTTGAGAAGACCAAATTGATGACTAACTTTGGAAATTCATCTTCGGTGTTAATAACAGAATATGGAAAAATTGATAGGGTAGAAAAGTTTAAGTACTTGGGGGGAGTAATTCAAATTAATGGTCTAGGTAAAGAAACAAATAAATCAAGAGCAATAAAATTGGAAAAAGCTTACCAACTTCTTTAATAAGAAGAGTCCCTCCACCAAAACTAAATTCAGGCACTACAACACGGTAAGTAAACCAGAATGTCTGTGCTACAGACTGTATGTTCTCCGCGAAAACGGAGAAATAGAAGCTATAGAAAAAAGAAAGAAACATTCTAAGAACAATCTGAGGCTCATTAAAGACTGAAAAAGGGGAGTTCAGACACAGGCAGAATGAAGACCTCTACACAAATAAAGAAACTGAAAGAATATCTGATGGTGTCGTGCCAGATGCGACGCGTGCCACTAGCGACCGGCGTTGACAACCTAGTTTTAATTTAACAAGCAATGTCATCATCCAAGATAAGGTACGCTAAATCAGAACAAGAAAAGGTTACAAATTAGGCCAAACATTTATAGTACTGCTTCCCAGGTTGGGAATTACATTTTTCTTTGTTCTGTTCAAATAGCGAACTACCATAACCACAAACCGTGCACAGCATTTAATGGCGTATGACTTTTAGTGCCGGGAGTGTCCGGCCATGTTCGGCTTGCCAGATGCATGTCTTTTGATTTGACGCCTGTAGGCGACCTGCACGTCTTGATGAGGATAAAATGATGGAGAGAACACATAATCCCAGCCCCTGTGCCAGCGGAATTAACCAATGATAATTAACATTCCCTAACCTGCCGGGAATCGAACCCCTGTGACTAAAGGCCAGCACGCTAATCATTTAGCCATTGAACCGGAGTCGTCAGTATATACAGCCGATATAAATCTTTACGGAAAACAATCCCAACGACTGAGTACATTTCTATGAAGAAAGTTCAAATAAAACATGCATACATTATATCACACACAAAGGTAATATCTAAAACCAACTCAAGAACTCGTTGTTGAAAACGAAATCACTGTAATGCATAGACTGGAATGCCATTAATAGAGATATTCCTCCCCAAAAGAAAACATAGATGGGCCATAAATAATGCAAGAGATATTTAAAGCCAGAACCCTAAGAATGCGGAGGAAAATATACAATCAGGTAATTCTGTTCTGAATACTAGTATAACACAAGTTATTTTAACGAAGATTATTTTTATAAATAATAATAATAATAATAATAATAATAATAATAATAATAATAATAATAATAATAATAATAATAATAATAATAATTTGGCTTTGCGTCCCACTAACTCATTTTACGGTTTTCGAAGACGCCGCGATGCTGAATTTAAGCCCGCATGAGTTATTTAACTTGTCAGTAAATCTACCTACACGAGGGGCTGACGTATTTGAGCACCTTCAAATACCACCGGACTAAGCCAGGATCGAATCTGCCAAGTTGGGGTCAGAAGGCCAGCGCTTCAATCACCTGAGCCACTCAGCCCGGTAATTATATTTATTTTACAGTTACTTTATCTATAAACACAGTTCTTGGGAATCATGTTCAGTCGCTGGATTTTCGAGAAGTTGCTTTTGTAAAATTTACTGTGGGAAACTGGTAGCTTTTTACAATACGAAATGTGGTGATGCGTTTACATTTTATCCTACATGCCGATATATAGCCATGCGTTTCCATTTCTAGAAGTTACTAAACAAGTTATCTCAGTGCGTTACGGCACTGCCTGTTACGGCTATTTCGGGAGACGGCTGCGTTCGAATCCCCCGTCGGCCATCCTCGAAAATTTTAATTTGCAGCCAAACACCGGGATGGTACCTTTCGCATGGCCACGACCACTTCCTTCCCATTCCTAGCCCGTACAATTACACCCACAGACAACATCCTCGCACAGTAGTACATGTAGCTCATTCCCGTGGGGTGTACCGGCGAAAGGAGCTACACATCTCTCGAGCCAAACATGTCCTCGGACCTCCCGGCACTAAAAGTCTTGCGCTAAAAAATAAAATTTGTTAAGTTGAACGTAATCATGAGAAGTGGTAGTATTTATTCAGATACTTCGAAGTTTCGTGAGATCACGTTACAAAATCAAACCACATTCCAATATATACAGCATGGAAGGTAACTGATGCACCAAATTAACACAGCAGATATTGGAAAGAGGATCACATTGCCGTAATTTTCAGGGCTCATGCTTGCACCGTTACACTAAGACGTGGGAAAATGGAGACGAGCTGCTCGAATAAACGGTATGGTCCGAGCTGTCGGTGGAGAGGTGGCGTGGAATTACATTAGTAGACGAATACGTTTGAGTGGTGTTTTAAAAGTAGGAAAGATGAAGTTGGAATTCAAGAGGACAAATTGAGGCAAATATTCGTTTATAAGAAATTGAGTATCCCTTTGCTGGCGAGGTGTAGTGTTTACAGTGCACTATATCTTCTGGTACGGGCTAAAATAAATTTGTTACTTTCATTGACCTGTCTCAGTCTCATTCTTGGCTTTGACAGTATGACAGTGACCGAGGTATGAGCGTTGCTAGTGATGCCATTCCTTATGCAACCAGTCCCTGTTATGAATGATGTGAAAATACCGCTCGTAGGGTCGGTTGGTGCATGCATTTCAGTGGGCTTCGTAGACTGCTATGTAATAGCAACTTCTGGTTCGGTGAGGAAAGCAACGGGAAACATCACTCATCATTTCCTAGAATGCCTCTTCAGTGACGCCTAGGATATCTATGACGACTGTCGGCTGTTCATTCGAGTATCTCGTGTCCTTTCTCCAAAGTCTTAGCGTAACGGTGCAAACATGAGACCTGAAAATTACGGCGTTGTGATCCTCTCTCCAAGATCTGCTGTGTTAATTTGGTGCAAGCGTTACCTTCCATGCTGCGTATACCAGCCTTCGGGCTGAATACCCTACATACATACATACATATACAAGAAACTCATTTAGGGATTGGAATAGTTTACCAAGGGAAATTCACTTCGGCGATTCCATAAATACAGATCAGCGGTGACTGACTGACTGACTGATTGACAGACTGGCTGCATGCGGCACGTAACCTATCTGATACTGCTAGAAGAGGAGAGTAGTTAAGTTCTTTGGTCACATAATAATGAGAATGCATTATGTCAGACAAACAAACCAAATTTTTAATCACGTTTACAAGAGTAAGAAGGGCAATCAGTGGATACAAAGTAGAAAGAGAGATATGCCAGAGATGGGAATAACAGCAGATATAATACAGGGCAGACCAACGCTTAGCACGTTGATACAAAATTTTAAGGGTTTCCAGAGGAAGGAAAAGAAGGAACAGAAGAGCGGAGGAAAAAACACACCGAAATAATGAGGAACTAATGGAAGCAAGAAAGAAACAGACATTATTGCGGTGGGTTATTTTGGCTGGTCCTAAGATGGCCAAAATCGAGAAAAAATAATGATAATTATATGACTAGTTTAACGGCGTAATTATCTTTCATTTCTTATCGTTGTAAGATATGAACTACCCAACTTCCTCCTTTTTCCGGTCGTCCATCATTCACTGTTCCCTGAGAGGGAACAAGAGACATCTTGTTACTGCCATCACAAACATCTGTTTAATAAGCAACTTCCCAACGCAGGTCAGTGACATCACGTGTTCTTTCTCTCCCCTCGGAATGTAAACACATTTTTCACATCTAAGATAGCGTGAGAGGAGGGGAACAAAAGAAAAAAACACTTGCCTCATCTTGATAGAGGAAGGTCGTCGTAAACAGGATGTTCTGTATGCAGAACGGCTGCTTAGTGCGATGGTGTGCGGTGTCATTAACCGGTGCGGGGCATATGCTATCTCTACATTTATAAACTGAAGTTCTCGGTAGATGTCTGCGTTTGTTTGTACTAATCTCGCGACTGATGTGGCTTACACCGTTGTATGGAGCATTATATCGCGTCTGAAACATTTAATGCATGACAAACGGGTGCTGATTAGCGGTGAATTCAGTGAAGGAAGTCAGAGGAAAAGCGAAAGTTCAAGCGCTTTCTTCGCGTAAGCGTCGACGATAGATCCCAAGTATGTGTACAAGACTTGTTGAGCATAAGAAGTCCTAAAAAAAAGTCCACGGTGGCATACCTATCTGCAGAGTAATAAGTAGGGCCTCGATTTTGCTAACCAAATAAATGTCAAAAAATGAGTTAAAAGTCCTCAAAAATGGGTGAGAAAAGGACCCAAAAATCCTCAAAAATGATTAAAAGTGAACAAGAAAATGACCCAGAATTCCTCAAAAATGACTTCTGATAAGCGAGAAAATGATCCAGAAATCCTCAATAATGATTTTAAATGAACGAGAAAATGACCCAGAAATCCTAAAAAACTGAACGAGAAAATGACCCAGAAATTCTCAAAATGACCCAGAATTCCTAAAAAACTGAACGAGAAAATGACCCAGAAATTCTCAAAATGACCCAGAAATTACTCAGAAATCCTCAAAAATGTCTTTAAATGAGCGAGAAAATGACTCAGAAGTCCTCAAAAATATAACTTAAAATGAACGAGAAAATGACGCAGAAATCCTCAAACATGATTTAAAATGAACGTGAAAATGACCCCAAATCCTCAAAAATTACCTTAAAATAAACGACAAAATGACCCAGAAAGAGGAAGGAATAGATATAATCCTCTACTGTGAACCATGTAACCTTGTCGCGGTGGTTAGGCTTGTGCGTCCCAATGAAGCAAATAGCCGAGCCGCAGGTGCGACCATATCAAAAGATGACTTCAAATGAGCGAGAAAATGACTCAGAAACTGGTTCATCGGAAGGGGGATAGAAGCCTTTCGGAAGTTGCAAGGGCGGCAGTGTAGATGATTGACTGATATGGCCTTGTAATAATACTCAACATGGCTTAGCTCTGTTGATTCTGCTGCACGTCTGAAAGAAACAGGAAACTACAGCCGTAACTAACTCCCGAGGACATACGGCTCTCTCTGTATGAATAATGTGCTGACGAAGGCTTCTTCCTTGGAAAAATATTCCGGAGGTAAAATAGTGCCCTATTCTGAGCTCCGAGTGGGGACTACACGAGAGGGGGCGATCATCAGGAAGATGGATACAAACATTTTTAGAGTCGGAGCGTGGAATATTAGAAGTTAGAATCGTTGTGGTAGCTTAGAGAATCTGAAAAGGGAGATGGATAGACTAAAGTTTGATGTAGTTGGTTTAAGTGAAGTACGACGGCAGGAAGAGCAGGATTTTTGGTCAGGTGACTACAGAATAATCAACACAAAATCGAACAGGGGAAATGCACGAGGAGGTATAATAATGAAAAAGATAATACGGCAGCGGCTACGATACTACGACCGGTATAGTGAAATAATTATTGTTGTCAAGACAGACACCAAAACAAAGCCCACTATAATAGTGTGGGGCTATATGCTTACTAGTTCAGCGGATGATGAGGAAATCGAATGAATATATGAAGAAATAGAAGATTTAATACAATCTGTGAAAGGTGGCGAGAATCTAATAGTGATGGGAGACTGGAATGCAGTGGTAGGCTAAGGAAGAGAAGGTAATGCAGTAGGAGAATTCGGATTGGGACAAAGGAACGAAAGAAGAAGTCGGCTGGTTGAATTCTGCACCATTCGTAATTCAGTCCTTGCTAATACTTGGTTGAATCACCCAAAACGACGGCTGTACACATGGACGAGACCTTGAGACACTGGAAGGTATCAAATAGACTTCATTATGATTAGGCAGAGATTCAGAAACCATGTGTTGGATTGCAAGACTTTCCCAGGAGCAGACGTGGACTCTGATCATAATTTGCTGCTCATGAAATGCCATCTGAAGTTGAAGAAATTGAAGAAGGGAAGAAATCCAGTGAGATGGGATCTGAAGTTGAAGAAATTGAAAAAGGGAAGGAATCCAGTGAGATGGAATCTAGACAAGTTGAAAGAAAAGAGTGTGAAGGATAGTTTCAAGGAACATGTTGTACAAGGACTAAATGGAAAGGCTAAAGGGAACACAGTAGAAGAAGACTGGACAGTCATGAAGGATGAGGTCAGTAGGGCTGCTGAAGAGATGTTAGGAAGAAAGGAAAAATCAACTAAGTTCAATGGATGACTCAAGAGTTATAGACCTGATCGATGAACAACGACAATACAAGAAAGAAAAAAATATGAAGAGGGCAGAAAAGAATACAGGCGATCAAAGAACGAAGTATATAGAAAGTGCAGGGCAGTTAAAGAAGAATGGCTGAAGGAGAAGTGCAAGGATATTGAAAGTTATATGGTCCTAGGAAAGGTAGATGCTGCATACTGGAAAATCAAGGAAACCTTTGGAGAAAGAAAACTAGGCGTATGAATATTAAGAGATCAGATAGAAAACCACTTCTAGGGAAAGAAGACAAGACAGAAAGGTGGCAGGAACATATCCAACAGTTGTATGAAAGTAAGGACCCATTTGATATGGTTCTGGAACAAGAAGAGGTTATTGATGCTGATGAAATGGGTGACCCAATCTTGAGGTCAGAATTCAATAGAGCTTTGAGAGACTTAATAGGAGCGAAGCACCTGGAATTGACGGCATTCCTTCTGAATTACTGACTGCTTTACGAGAAACCTGCATGGCGAGGTTATTCCATGTAGCGTGCAAGATGTATGAGACAGGAGAAGTGCCATCCGATTTTCGGCAGAATGATGTTATACCTGTTCCCAGAAAGCAGGTGTTGACAAGTGTGAAAACTACCGCACCATTAGTTTAGTATCTCACGCCTGCAAAATTCCAACACGTATTATTTACAGAAGAATGGAAAGACAAGTTGAAACTGAGTTGGGAGAATATAAATTTGCTTCAGAAGAAATATAGGAACACGTGAAGCAATCCTGACTTTACGTCTGATCCTAGAGGATCGAATTAAGAAGGGCAAGCCCACATATATGTTGTTCGTAGATCTAGAAAAGGCATATGATAGTGTTGATTTGACCAAACTAATTGAGATTCTGAAGGTGATCGGGATGAGGTATCGAGAAAGAAGAATTATCTACAATCTATATAAAAATCAGTCTGCAGTGATAAGAATCGAGGGCTATGAAAAAGAAGCAGCAATCCGGAAAGGGGCGAGGCAGGGCTTACCGTTTGTCCCCACTCCTTTTCAATGTTTATATAGAACAGGCAGTGAAGGAAATCAAAGTGGAATTTTGAGAGGGAATCACAATCCAAGGAGAGGGAATCAAAGCCCTGAAATTTGCTGATGATATTGTTATTTTATCTGAGACTAAAGAAGATCTGGAAAAGTTGCTGAATGCTATGGATGGAGTCTTGGGTGAGGAGTACAAGATGAGAATAAATAAATCCAAAACTAAAGTAATGGAGTGCAATCGCGTGACGTACCCACTCTCGCTCATAGATGGCGACAATATGTGACGTGCCGGGTCACCTTAATTTTAATATAAGTACATACTTGCTCATATAATTCTCCATAAGCAATATCCAATGGGCGCCAGCCTTCAAAATTATGGCTTGAAGATTATAGTTGATTAATAATAATAATAATAATAATAATAATAATAATAATAATAATAATAATAATAATAATAATAATAGGTAATGAGACTCTAAATACTTCCAGAGGTGGGGTGACGGAACACTAACCATTAAGTACACACTAACTTGGAAATTAAGGGCCATTAATAAGAATTTCAGAACATGCCAATCAAAATAACTATTTATTAGTATGAGTAACGTGACGGCGTATTTATGAACTCTGAACTTACGGAAGCAAAAGAAGGGTTGAATGAAATAAAATTGATTAAACTGAACTGTTGCGCGGAGACTTGCAATAATTTACGCCATTAATTCACCATTTGTAGACTCTGTTATCTGGACGCGATCTATGTAGCAGCTGATGTTTGATGGAGCTCTCGTGCTGGCGTCGTCATCTCTCTTTGTAGATACCAGTCCTATTTCTGATTTCGTGCATAGCTCACTAATTGAACAATGACCTTCCTGACTTTAACACATCCTACCGTACTCCTTACGTAAAGTTGTAATGAGTCCTAATTTGAAGGGCAAAACCACCTTGGGTTACGTTCATGCAGAGAATACACTTATATTCTTCCGTATTACAGAATTGTAGCGTAACTAAATACATAACAAAATTTATCCTGTCCTATACCAGTCTAAACCGGTCGCTCGTTGACTTTAACTCCCGTCATTGCGATAATCAGGTAACCAGTAGTGATGTACTCAGATGCGAAGTGAACTCAGTTAAGATCTTCAGCAGTTAAGACCTTCTGCGATGTCAAGACGTACAGCCCTCCTCCGATGTAATGATAGAATAGATTAGAATATACCGATAGAATTGCCCTCTCCATCTCTTGTCGTAAATGTATATGGTCTCCAAAATCTCCCTCCATGTACCATATCACATGGTCCAGTAAGATCTGATGTACTATCCCTTCTCCTATCCATCGTTGTATATCCATCATCTTGTTCCATAACGTCCATTCACATAGGTTGAACTTCCGCGCGCTCTCGAAGCGTCATGTAGCAAATTTCGAAAAGTAGGCGTTAACAAGTCTTTAACTGTCTCTTCAGAATATGGAAGGCGTAAGGACTCTTGCAAGCTTAATGACGTATATTTCCTGGTAATGTGCTAAAATTAGCATGGTAAGTCCAGTCACCTGACCTCGGCTACTAGAAATTTACTGCGAGCTATTAATACGATTGATGTTGTAATACCTTACTCAAGAAGTCGTTCGTTCAGAATACGTTGTAGCTGTGATACAAAAAATGAGATGATGTGACATGGATGACTAAAACCCTATTTATAAACATAATCATTTAAAATGACCTACCACTAATTAAATATATACATATTTCCAATTAATAACACAGTTAGATTATTTAGTACATGCTGTGATGTTCGCCCCTCTGAGTCCGAAACAAGTGGCACTTCAGTTGAGGGCTTACACCTACACTCTGCCACTTATATTTCATTTGTGTTTACACTTGTGTGTAAAGCAGCTCTACATCGCCTCATTGTACAACATAACACATGAAACAATATTTTACAAAATTACATCTTAGTCTCTTCTACGACTGACTGTTTCTCACCTTGATGATTCCACATACAACTTAATTACAACAGATAATATTTAACACTTCAAAATTTCCCAAATAAATACACAATATTATAACTTAGTGAGCTTCTGATGTCTCACTTATTTAAATGTTCACCATATCTTGCTGATTTCATGAACCCAGTGTATGTAACACTTGCCAATTCAATTTACACTGTACAAAATAACACAAACAAAATATACCATATTACTCTTTCAAGTGTGTATACGTTCTTGCTGTATAACTATCACTTCAAGCACGCTAACACATTTTCGTGGTTTTAGCCTAGGGTAAAATTATTGCAAGTCTTTAGGATGACTTTATATTGTCTACGGGGAATCAACAAATCTTAATCTCCAATATTAATGATCCTTATTATAGCAAATCAAATTCTATATTACCCCCTACATGGCATTACATAAGGATAACAGACGTAACCTTCGTAATGAATTCGTGTCTATCGTATACACATACACACCCTCTTGACAGCAAAATAAAACGCGGGAACATCCACCTACCGGAGAGTGGTCACTCCTCTCCGCGACAGGTACATTATGTAAGAGATAAAAGTATCCTAGCCTATTGACCTACATTCCATCTCTACGGAAAATCCGCCGGATTCGTAATTTATTGACACAAACATCTAATGTTGTACGATTCCATCAAAATGCTATCGCCGTGAGCAGCGCATACTTCTTATTTATCACGGGGTGCATAAGAACAACCACTTGCCTGAAACCTTCTTTCAAATCATTGAAAGCTTTGTGGTGACATTCTCTCCATCTCCACTTACTGCTGGCTTTTAACAGATGGCTGAGGTAAGTTTGCAATTCTTAGTACAAAGTGTCTGAAAAAATTGCATACTCCTGTATACGACCTTAATTCCTTGATATTTCTAGGTGTAGCGGTATTCAATATGTTCTCAATCCTTGTACTCTCAGGCGTAACTCCTATCGCAGATACACGGTGTCCCAAAAATGTCGCCTGTCTAGCAAAATCACACTTGTCTAGCTTCAAAGTGAAACCAGCACGCTCTAACTTAATAAAAACCTTCTCTAAGTGATACAAGTGCCCTTCAAAGGTCCTAGAAGATATAACCAGATCGTCAATATAAACCGTAGTGAAATCCCCTGTATTTTTATTTAATGCTATATTTAATGCTCTAATTAAAACTGCAGAACTCGTCTTAGTCCCGTAGGGAACGCGCTGAATATGATACAAGCTCTACTTATGACTAAATGCTGTAAGAGGCCTGTCTTCTACTCTCAAAGGGATGCGCCAAAAGCTACTACTTAAATCAACATATAAAAGCAATTTTTTACCCTGAAAACCCTGAATTAACTCTTTAATTCTCTGCGAATTTAACTGGTCAGCACAAATAACGCTTATTCATCTCTCTCGCATCAATACAAAGCCTCACGCTTCATTAAACCACTCTTAGGAATCACGATTAAACGATTTAAATAATGGCTATTTGACACTTCAATCACCCTATCGGCGAACATCGCTTGTATCTGATAGTCAACTGCCTTGGCATATTTGTGTGGTATAGCATACCTTGTCCCGCTGAAAGGACTGTCATCCAGTACTGAGAAAGAATGTTCATAAACATGTGTTTTACCGGGTTTCTCAGAAAAATTCTCAGCGTGTTCATATAACACTGCTATTAATTCGTCCCTCTGGACTTCCTCTAATTTACTGTTACTCGCAGTTTCAAATAAGGCATCCTTCTGGTCCTCTTTTAACCGCAAAAGACATAAATTAAACCCCTACTTGGGTTCCTCTTCAAATCTAGAAATCTCAATAACACTCCACATGGCACAAACATTCGTTTTCCTCTGAATTCCATTTTTCAGGTCGAGTTTGACATACTTATTATCCCACTTCAGATTTACCATTGTTTCTTTGTAATTTAACTGGGCCGAGTTTAAGGTCAGCCAGTCACATCCCAAGGTAAGATAAAATACCAGGTGAGGAATAACCAAACATACCTGCACTCAAATAAAACTTTCTATACTAATCGGCACCGCTACTTGCTTGCAAATTTGTTTCGACTTTTTACCAACAGCTCCAATAATGAACGTTGACTTAACAAGCATCTCTTCAATCTTGATATCCTGTTAATTAAGGAATCATACCATTCTGAGCTAATACATGATTTCTGACTTCCTGTATCAATTAGCTCATTAACATACGCCCCCATACTTCTAATTTAACAACGGGGTTAACAATTTCATCACCTGAATCCAAATAATGATTCATACATTAGATCTTCCCCAACATTTAGGTCATATGGCAATAGTTTCTGTACCGGGCGATACACCTCCTCAACACAAATTCAAATATTGCGCCAGTTTAAACTCCTCTACAGGAGAACGCCTGAACTTTAACAAACTATATTAATTCTATGGTTTCTCGAAAGATGTCACCACAGTAAATTTGGTAATTTTGAAGTGTCTGAACGGTGTCTATTTCGACTTGTGTTTGTTTCCTCCGGATCAAGAAGTTTGGACGTTCCCTAACAGATGTCTCTACAAAAACTAATATCGCACTCTGGTGTAAAGTGAGACAATATTAAATAATGTGAGCCTCCCCATTATAACCATTTTGAACTGGCCCTGCGGCCTAGAATAATTTGTGTCAAACGGCTTACGCCAGGATACCTTGTTTTAACTTACTGTACGCAGCGGCCATCGTTTGGCCTGGTGTTGGTTGCGCATTACTGCGCATGCGCCGGCCTACTTCCAGGCAGTCTGGCTCCTTGCTCGCTTGCCGACGCGAGACAGTTCGCTTCAGTCAGCCATGATGTGCGCTTGTGTTTTTGAGACCTACGCCATGGAGAAGTGGATTTCAAGAAAACCCCCGTGATCTTCGTTAACGGGGATTTTCCCCGTACGAACTAGTTGAAAACCTCCTACCTTTTCTTCTGAGCTTTTTTTGGATTTATTTTTTCGTCTGGATACTTCACAACGAGGTCTAGATGCCGGCGGCGTGACTGCATTCCTTCGTCAACAATGTCAGGTTAAAATTCCTCTCATTTCTTCATCACCAAAGGTACGTACCAGTGTTTGAAATCATTCTAAACGTCGACCAGAAGAGAATTTTGATATTTTCGAAGATTTCTGGAAAAGTAATAATAATAATAATAATAATAATAATAAATATTTGGACTTCGTCGTTAAATTAATATCAATTCGTGTGTGTGGTATCGGAAATTTGAAAAACAGTTTTGGCAACTAATCACAATAATGTGGAAGGTTCACCATGAACTAAATTGGAGTTATTAATTTAAAATTTTACTGATCTACTTTTGGCACTTAAATTGTAACCTTTTTGTAAACCAAGGTACAGTCTCCAAGGTACCGAGCTTTACCTTTCTTCGGATTTCTGTTTGCTTTCCTGTGTTTTGTTTTCTAATTCGTTTGGTATGTTTTCTCCTCCTTCTGGGGTTTTTTGGGGGAATTAAATTGTTTTCTTTGCCTGGTTTCCTCCGTGTTCTAGGAGGCGTTGCTTTTGTTTAGTGGTTACCTGGGCTACGGTTCTGGTGTGTATTGTTGTCGGGTCAAGCGTTGTCTGGCGTGTTGAGCCTGTGTGGATCTTGAATTATATATAGTTCGGGGTTGAGTGTATCGTTTACTGTTTAAATTAATTTATATATTTTCTCCTCCTTTTACCTTGTGTTACCATTTCCTTGCCCGCGTGAGGAGGTATTTTAACGTAAAATTCTGTTTGTCTTGGAAACTGTCCTTGGTGGAAACTGAACGATTTCAAATTTGGTAATTATGAGAAGCGACCGCGTTGAAGATCCATTTTATTGAATAATTGTTAACTTAATATTTTAAAAAAAAAATTTATTTAACTATCCGTGATCGATCACATTTTATTTAAAGGTAACATTTATGTAAGAAAGTCTATTGGTTTTCCGTTGTTTTCTGATCACATTTAATTAGGTACGGAGGTCACCCTTTCTTTCTTGTTGTTTTCATAAAGTTCTCTATTTATTATCTGCTAAAGAGTATTTATTTTTCATTAATTGTTATTTAGTAATGAATTAATTTTCTTTTAAACCCCACCTGGGTATATTCTAATTTATTTTACTTATTGTTAATTTCCTTTTTCATTTTTCAACCTTACGTTGATTTTATTTACATTTTGGCATTACGTTTTAAAAATAAACTTAGGCTTTATCATCTTAATGTCTTGGTTTGTTACCTACCTTTTGCCCTTCCATTAAATTTTTTTTTCAACTTAATTGAAGTGTCGGTTTTCATTCGCCACGTTCGGTGGAGCACTGCCACCGTTCTTCTTGTGCATTTATTTCCACGGCCTTTAAGTCGTCTTCCTCCGCTGTTTCCGGTAAGTTTTTTCATGGTTTCTTGTTTTTTAATATTGTGACTGTACTTGTTGTTCCTCTTCTTGTGCCCATCTTCTCCCTCGTGTTCGCTATATCTCCCATTCTGGGGCGGACACGCTAACAACCTTCCCGCCAGGGTCTCTCTCTCTCTCTCTCTCTCTCTCTCTCTCTCCCTCTCCCTCTTCCTCTCTCTGTTCTCTTCCTCTCCTTTCTTCTCTCACCCTGGTGGGTAAGGTTATTCACCTCATCACCCCTAGGTGGTACCGGGGTCCTAGAGGGTGGTGAGCGGTGAGAGTGGTATCAGAGCGGTGGTTGTTTGTTGTTCCACTGTTGTTGCTCTGCTGCCTAATCTCTGTTGTTTCTGCCTTGCGCAACCTAACTTTCCTCCCCTCCTACCCTTACTTGGTGCAGTGCTGTGGCGAATGTTGGTGGATGGAAACCAAAAATGTAAAAACTAAAAGTGTTATTGTCAATAACTATTGTAAAAGGGAGTGCAAGGATCTTGTGTAATTTTTTGATTATTTTGTTCCATGTTTGCTACCATGGCGCGTGCCGTTACGAACCCCTCCTTCCTGCGTCGTGCCGAATTGGAGTACGAGTTAGCCATTCGTGGCCTTGAACCTGCCCGTACTGTTGCTGAGTAAGCTGCCTTGCTATCAGCCAACTCCCAGGTCCCCATTAATGTATTTTCTATTGACAGGAGTCGAGTGGGTGAGTACCTTAACCTGATCTGTGACAATCTTAACGAAATTAATATTATTCGCGAAGAGTTTATTGAATTGCCTCCGTCCAAAGCCCAAGTAAACCGGCTGAGGGCCAGAGCTGACCACTACTCGGGTCGAATTCAGGATTTATTATCTATTAAGCCTGATATTGTTTTTGTGTCAGAATGTGCTAGATTGTTAACGGTGGTTTCTGGCATCACCTCTGATCTAGATTTGCTGTTGATTAACAGAGATATGGAGAATTGTGCTATTTCTACTGGACTTAACCCTACTGTACCCACCCCGAGTGTCCCTTCCCACCAAATTGCGTCCTCGACCCATGCCCAAGGTCAGTGCTGTGTGACTGCTCCTTTACTGGAAACCTTAGTCTCTAAGCTAAATTCGGCGTCATCGCCTAACTGTTTAAAGGAAGTCTTTCGGGGAGTGAAGTCCTTTTCTGTAAATTCTATCGATGAGTGTATTCGATTCTTACGGTTTCTGGTGGAGTTGACCGAGACTGGTAATGTGTACTCAGTTGACGATTTGGGGATTTTCCGCGCCCTCTTCCCTCATTGTGAAGGGATTCTAAAGAGATAAATTTCTGAAGCTATCTCTAAGAATTTATCGATTAGTACCTTTCATGAACTTGTCCTTTCCAAATTTATTCCCTCTCTTGCTCTCCAAAGTCTTGTGCCCCAACACTGTTTCCGGACTCAGTTCCTGCATCAGAACTTGCTAACTTATGTGCTGGATCTGCGATTCTTTTGCAAGGTTTTTAGAATTTCTGTGCCAGAATGTGAAATGGTCTCTAGAATTTTAAAAGGAATATCTCCTGCGTACCGCTCCTATCTTTCCTTAACCCGGTGCCCTACTACCTTTCAAGAATTGGAAGAGGCCTGTTCCTTTGCTGAAGATGTCAAACATGGGGATGCCTCCAGACCTGTGAATTTCCCCCCCCCCTAATACTACCAATTGTCCCGTCCTTCCGTCAACACCTAAGGTAGTGAATGCCCGTAAATGTTACAACTGTGGGTCCCGAAATCATCTAAGAAATTCCTGACCTGACGTTAGACGTGGTCCAGGCGCTTGCTATTCCTGTGGCTCTAGACAGCATGTTAAAAGAAATTGCCCCTTGGTAGACAGAAATGGTACTCAATGACTAGAAAGGGAAAGGGCAAAGTCTGCCAATTCTAAGTTTGTAAACCCTGAATCTCGTAAGAAACCGGTGTGTCCCCCTAGGTGCAATAGTATTTCTGCTCATGCCCCCTCCTCTGGCACGTGCACATTTGTCGAGGTCAACAATGAACCCGTAGATGCTCTTCTTGATACTGGAAGCGCAGTATGCTTGATGAATTATGCCTGGTATTGTCAAAAGAAATCCTCGTGTAAACTTCCGGAAATAAAACCCACTAACTTAAGATGCGTTTCGGCTAATTGTCAGTTCTTAAATATTTTGGGGACTGTGAAGGTCAAGTTGAGGATTGGGAATTTCACTTGGAAGATCAAGTGTTTGGTGACATCCAATTTATCATGTAACATTATTCTGGGTACCAATTTTCTATCTTGGGCTGGTGTCGTTTTGGATCCTCAGTGTCGAAATTTCTTTTTTAAATTTTCTCCTGACCTGAAATTTGAATTGATTAACGTTCCCTTGAAAATGCCTAAAGTTTTGTGTGTGGGTTACCCTGAGTCAGATGAGTCTAGTGACATCGATCGGCTTGACCTGAATCATTTAGGAGATGCCGAAGCACAGCAAGTTCGTGATCTTTGCAGGGAATTTCCCGATGTGTTCACTAGCAAGTTAGGCTTGACCAACGTACTCGAGTATGACATTGAGTTGTCGGACCTGCAGCCTGTTCGATCCCCTCCTTATCGCCTTTCCCCACCCCGTATGTTGGAATTAAAGAAAATCATTGAGCAAATGGAAAGAGACGGAGTGATCAGACCTTCGACTTCCCCGTATGCGTCCCCTGTGTTCTTGGTACCCAAACCTTCTGGTGGTTATCGCGCTGTGATTGACTATAGGGGCCTAAATAGTAAGATTGTACTCCAATCTATTCCTCTACCCGACCTTCATACTTGTTTTGGATGGTTCTCAGGTGCAAAATTTTTCACTGTCCTGGATTTGAACCAGGCTTATTACCAAGTGCCCTTATCGAAGAGATCAATTCCCCTCACTGCCTTCATCACCGACTGGAACTTGTATGAGTTCCTCAGACTTCCGTTCGGGCTAAGCTGTGGAGCAGCTGTGTTGTCAAGGTTGTTAAATTCCATTCTCTCTGACATTAAGTTCAGCTATGTCTTTAATTACCTGGACGATTTATTAATTTATTCAAATACCTTCGAGGAACATATGGTGCACGTTAGGGAAGTATTGCTACGGTTAAGGAAAGCCGGCCTTACAGTGAAGTTATCAAAGGTAGCTTTCGCCAGACCCAGCATGTCTTTCTTGGGACATGTAGTTTCTTCTGAAGGCGTTTCCATAGATCATTCCAGAACTCAAGCCATTAGGGATTTTCCACCTCCCAAAGATGTCAAGGGCGTTGCTCGATTCATTGGTATGGTCAATTTCTTTAGAAAATTCATCCCTAACTTTGCTGAAGTGTCTGCCCCGTTGAACGACCTTAGGAAAAAGAATGTAAAATTTACTTGGGGTAAAGCCCAGGAGGAAGCTTTTAATTCATTGAAGGTCGCACTGGTTAATGCACCTTTGTTAGCTATTCCCGATTTCGAGAAACGTTTCATTGTCCAAACTGATGCCTCTGGGCGTGCTATTGCTGGCGTTCTGTTACAAGAACATGAAGATGGGCGTAGGCCCGTGGCCTACGTATCTAGGGTCCTCAATGATCTGGAGTCTAAGTACTCCATTTATGAACTAGAGTGTCTAGCTGTGCTGTTTGCTCTGGAAAAATTTCGATCATTCATTGAACATGTCAACTTTGATCTGGAAACCGACAATCAGGCTCTTTCTTGGGTGTTGAACCGACCCAAAAGGACCGGTAGGATAACTAGATGGGCATTACGGATCTCATCCTTTAATTTCAATGTTCGCCACATTCGTGGGTCTGAGAACGTCATCGCCGATGGCTTGAGCAGGATGTTTGAAGGTCATCCTTGTGGGAAGCCAACCCATGTGTCGATGAGCTTGCTGTCAATACCGTTGGAGTTAGTGCCATCCTCACCGACTCCCCATTGCTGTATCAAGAAATTGGAGATCATCAAAAAACTGATCCGGATCTGAAAAGGATCATTGATACAATCAGTAGCGGGATCGAAGTGAAACCTTACTCCTTATCTAAGGGTGTTCTCTGTTGTAAGGGTCGCAAGGACCATAATTCCAAAATTGTCGTTCCTAAGGTTCTGGTACCTGTCATTTTCAAGTATTACCACTGTTCACCCCTTGGCGGTCATCTAGGAAATTTCAAAACTCGTTTGAAAATCAGGCAATTCTTTGTTTGGAAGAAAATGGATAGTGATATCAGGAACTTGGTCAAATCTTGTAAATCTTGCGCCATCAGCAAACCTAATTTGAATAACCGGGTGGGATTATTGTCTTCATCACAAGCTTCGCGCCCCATGGAACGACTGTTCATAGATTTCGTAGGACCCCTCCCCCGATCTTCCTTGGGAAACACCCACATTTTTGTATGTATTGATGCCTTCTCCCGGTTCTGTTGGATCTTTCCCACCAGGTCCACTAATTCACGTACCTCTATCTCCTGTCTAAATTCCATCTTTGCATCATTTGGCCCACCTAAGTTCTTAGTGTCTGACAACGCTAGTTCTTTCACCAGTAACTCCTTCAAAAGGTATCTGTTTGAGTTGGGCATTTCACATGTCACCACTATTCCATACTATCCAAATCCTTCTTATGCAGAGAGGTTGAATCGGAACTTAAAATCTGCGTTGATAGCGTATCATCATGACAACCAGTCCAAATGGGACTCCTGTCTGCATTGGTTGGCCCATGCTTTCAATTCCGCTACTCATGAGTCCCATGGTAAGACGCCTATGTCTTTAATGTTTGGCTATACTCCGTACTCCCCTATGTCTAACCTGCTATGTATTGAGGATCTTCTCCCAGACCTATCTAGGCCTAATGATGTTCAAAAGATCTGGAACGAAGCAAAAAGGAATCTAGCTGTGTCATACGAAAAGGTCAAAAGGCAGTACGATAAAGGTAGGAAACCGTCAAAATTCAATGTTGGTGATCTCGTGTATGTTAAGTGCTACCCAATGAGTAAGGCCGTGAATAAGTTTTCGGCAAAACTTGCCCCTAGGTACCAAGGCCCGTGCACGGTATTGGAGTTCTTGTCTCCCGTTTCAATTTTGGTAAGTGACCCTGTAGCAAAACGTATTAGGCGCGTTCATGTTTCCCAAATTAAACCCGGTTGATCTGGCAAATCGTACCGCATCTTCCGCTGGATGGACGCACCTTTGGTAGCTGACCTGTATCGTTAGTGAATTTAGCACACATACTGTGGGATGGCGAGCGAGTCAATCTGGTCCTTTCCGTGCCTCGTGTTGGTGACTCTAATTTAGTACTCCTTGTATGTTACTGTTTCTAGGTGTGGATCCTTGTAGTTAGAAATTGTCTTTCCTTAATTGTCTTGTGATGGTGGTATTAATTAATACCTTGGAATTGATATCCTCGTTATCTAACCTTATGCTTATGTAGTGCGCTAACGAAGTTCCGTTGGGGAAATCTGATGACATCTAACTTAAATTGTGCTTTGTTGTCCCTCTGTTTTCTCTAGGCTTATGTAATTTCAAAGTTTTGATTCTTCTGAGGCTCCGCATCGGATTCCTTCCGCTGAACCCTTCGATCATCTTGTGACTTGATCATTGCTGAGCTATGGTGTGCCTGGGATGGAATGTAAGGGAGTGTGTCTGGTGCCTGAGTGTTTACCATTTTGTCATCCTTTCATAGTGTGCGTGTGTCTGAAGATGTGTGGTGCTTAGTCATGATTGGGTTGCTATTTGTGCCATTTTAGTATTGTACGATTTCTGATTGTGGTGTGTTTCGATCTATTGGTGTCGGAAAAGTTCCCTGCTTGCCTTCTGCATGGACTCCGTGTCTTAAAGGTGTTTCTGTTCCGGATACTGATGTTTGTATTCATCCATGATTGAGAGATCTGACACTCCTACTTTTGGGCACTCTTCGCGGCTGTTCTAAAGGTGGTTTTCTATGCGTGAACCCTCTATATTATTTTTCCTGTAATGGGTTTTTGGGCTGAATTTATCTTCCTAACCTTTTGGTTTTGGGGTTATGTAGAAAATCTGTCTGCGATTTTTCCTGTGGGCGTTCGGTTGGTGCACTCCTGCCAGCATTATGGTTGTATCTCCTGTGTTGTAACTTGGTAATGTTGTTGTGAGTTGTTTGGATCCTTTTGAAATGTGGACCGTTAGTAACGTTGTGTAATTTTCCTTATCTACCGGTTGGCGTGTGGAGTTTTCGGTGGTACTGTCGGACTTCCTTCCTGAGGATATTTCTCCTTTTGTGCTTCTGTGGGATGGACCTAGTCCTTAGTCTGTACCTGGTTTGCTGTTGTAATTTCTGCTTTGTATTGTGCTGTTAGGTTGTGGTCTGTGAGCACGCGTTGAGGATAGTTATCCTTTACCTCTCTATTAATAACCCGTGCTGCTAGCTTGTCATTATTTAGGTAATCGTGTTTGGATTACGTTGTTTGGCTGTCAAGACACCTTGGTTGGGATGCGATTTGTCCTTTAATTTACCTCTGTGTCACGGTAGATTTGGTTGTTGGTTTGGTATCCACTACTCCGAGGAAGTACACCTTCGGGGGGGCATTTCTTAGTTATCTGTTGGCTTTGGGATTTTCGACTTGTTCTTCCTCACGCAGAATTAGGTTCGTGGTTACTATTCTGTACCACGTTGCCCGGTGCATTTATTTTGGGTAGTTGTACCTTGATGTGGCCGTTGTGGATGACTGACTGATCGCGATTTTTCCATCTGGTAACCTATAGGAGTCTCCCGATTGCCCATCGATGCTACTCTTGCCTGTCTTACCTCTCGGTAACTCGAGTGGTTTCTGCGTCCCTTCTCTCTGATGGTTTTCCGTTGGTCTGTTCAAAAATTAGTTTTCTATGCTTGAGTCCTTACCTGTGTTTTGTTGGTAATCCTGGATAAGTTGCCGATCCCAGTGTGGTTTGTATTTTGCTCAACCCCTCGTTCTTGACCCTTGGACTGATTGACGAGTTCGCCACTCTGTGGTTGTGTGTGTGTCACTCCAATATCTAAAAGTGTAATTTGATAGGTCATTCATGTGTCCTCTTAGTTTAACGTCTGGTATTCTAAACCATATGTTCCAAGGACGTCTATTCTTTGGAGTGGTCCTGTACCTTTACTTATATATTTTTCTTGTGGGTGATTTGTGCTTGAGTAATATTACTGTTCTCCCTTCCGTTATGTTCTTGATCCTTAGGGATATCTGTCTTTGTCCTAGTTGGTATTATGTGTTGGATTGTACCCTATGTTTCTATGTGTTCTTGTTCATTGTTTCTCTACGTGTCATGGCTAAGTGTCCTTCGTGGCAGAGTAACATGGTATATTTTATGTAGTTTCCCTTTGATTTCTTAATTGTCGTTGTATGGACCCTTCGTTTCCTTCGGTACTATATTGGACCAAGTGGAGAGCTCTGGGCTTCAGCTAGTTTGTTGGTAACTAGCTTATGTAAAGTTAATTGGCGGATCTGTGGATCCTGTAACTGAATACTCACCTACTTTAATTTCCTGATTTGTTTTTTTGTTCCTCCCTCTTCTTGTAGTTTTGCCCCCATCCTGGTCTTCCAGCGCGTTCTTTTTCCCCGGTTGTCTCCCTTTGCAACACAAGATCATGTATTTCCTTAATATCAAAGGAGACTTGTAAAGGTATTCATGCATTAAAAATTAATTTACCACCGTGCTTGAGAAAATAACCTGGATGCGTGGACTTATAATCATGTGGTTTTGTTTAATTTTGGTCAGTATATCTGTAATTAGTGTGAGAGTTGCCAAACCTCAAGGTGAACTGCGTCATGTGTCATAAACTATATCATTGTGTGGTGCATTGAAAACTTGTGTATTAGGTGAACCTGAATATTTGGTGAACTCTGGTCATTGTACTCTCTATTTGATGACAAACTTTACTCTGGTGTTTTTCCGAGTGCTCGGTTAACGTTTCTGGACACTGATGTTGATCGCACCCGCCAATTATTTCTAAAAACTATGTGATATGGAACTGTGTCTTGGACTATTAACCTGGTCATGTGAACTCCTAACTAAAATTAGTTAATCTTGGTGGTCGTTTTCTGTTGGACTACTCCGCCCAAATTTAGTGTATGTGTGACCACCTCATCATTGATGGCATGTGCATGAGGTTTTGTCGTCGATTCGGGGCGGGAGGGCTGAGACAATATTAAATAATGTGAGCCTCCCCATTATAACCATTTTGAACTGGCCCTGCGGCCTAGAATAATTTGTGTCAAACGGCTTACGCCAGGATACCTTGTTTTAACTTACTGTACGCAGCGGCCATCGTTTGGCCTGGTGTTGGTTGCGCATTACTGCGCATGCGCCGGCCTACTTCCAGGCAGTCTGGCTCCTTGCTCGCTTGCCGACGCGAGACAGTTCGCTTCAGTCAGCCATGATGTGCGCTTGTGTTTTTGAGTCTTACGCCATGGAGAAGTGGATTTCAAGAAAACCCCCGTGATCTTCGTTAACGGGGATTTTCCCCGTACGAACTAGTTGAAAACCTCCTACCTTTTCTTCTGAGCTTTTTTTGGATTTATTTTTTCGTCTGGATACTTCACAACGAGGTCTAGATGCCGGCGGCGTGACTGCATTCCTTCGTCAACAATGTCAGGTTAAAATTCCTCTCATTTCTTCATCACCAAAGGTATGTACCAGTGTTTGAAATCATTCTAAACGTCGACCAGAAGAGAATTTTGATATTTTCGAAGATTTCTGGAAAAGTAATAATAATAATAATAATAATAATAATAAATATTTGGACTTCGTCGTTAAATTAATATCAATTCGTGTGTGTGGTATCGGAAATTTGAAAAACAGTTTTGGCAACTAATCACAATAATGTGGAAGGTTCACCATGAACTAAATTGGAGTTATTAATTTAAAATTTTACTGATCTACTTTTGGCACTTAAATTGTAACCTTTTTGTAAACCAAGGTACAGTCTCCAAGGTACCGAGCTTTACCTTTCTTCGGATTTCTGTTTGCTTTCCTGTGTTTTGTTTTCTAATTCGTTTGGTATGTTTTCTCCTCCTTCTGGGGTTTTTTGGGGGAATTAAATTGTTTTCTTTGCCTGGTTTCCTCCGTGTTCTAGGAGGCGTTGCTTTTGTTTAGTGGTTACCTGGGCTACGGTTCTGGTGTGTATTGTTGTCGGGTCAAGCGTTGTCTGGCGTGTTGAGCCTGTGTGGATCTTGAATTATATATAGTTCGGGGTTGAGTGTATCGTTTACTGTTTAAATTAATTTATTTATTTTCTCCTCCTTTTACCTTGTGTTACCATTTCCTTGCCCGCGTGAGGAGGTATTTTAACGTAAAATTCTGTTTGTCTTGGAAACTGTCCTTGGTGGAAACTGAACGATTTCAAATTTGGTAATTATGAGAAGCGACCGCGTTGAAGATCCATTTTATTGAATAATTGTTAACTTAATATTAAAAAAAAAATTTATTTAACTATCCGTGATCGATCACATTTTATTTAAAGGTAACATTTATGTAAGAAAGTCTATTGGTTTTCCGTTGTTTTCTGATCACATTTAATTAGGTACGGAGGTCACCCTTTCTTTCTTGTTGTTTTCATAAAGTTCTCTATTTATTATCTGCTAAAGAGTATTTATTTTTCATTAATTGTTATTTAGTAATGAATTAATTTTCTTTTAAACCCCACCTGGGTATATTCTAATTTATTTTACTTATTGTTAATTTCCTTTTTCATTTTTCAACCTTACGTTGATTTTATTTACATTTTGGCATTACGTTTTAAAAATAAACTTAGGCTTTATCATCTTAATGTCTTGGTTTGTTACCTACCTTTTGCCCTTCCATTAAATTTTTTTTTCAACTTAATTGAAGTGTCGGTTTTCATTCGCCACGTTCGGTGGAGCACTGCCACCGTTCTTCTTGTGCATTTATTTCCACGGCCTTTAAGTCGTCTTCCTCCGCTGTTTCCGGTAAGTTTTTTCATGGTTTCTTGTTTTTTAATATTGTGACTGTACTTGTTGTTCCTCTTCTTGTGCCCATCTTCTCCCTCGTGTTCGCTATATCTCCCATTCTGGGGCGGACACGCTAACAACCTTCCCGCCAGGGTCTCTCTCTCTCTCTCTCTCTCTCTCTCTCCCTCTCCCTCTTCCTCTCTCTGTTCTCTTCCTCTCCTTTCTTCTCTCACCCTGGTGGGTAAGGTTATTCACCTCATCACCCCTAGGTGGTACCGGGGTCCTAGAGGGTGGTGAGCGGTGAGAAAAGGAATGAACTGTCCTGAAGAAATTGAACATTCATAAGTTTTGTTTTCTCTAAATTTTGTTCTGTGGTTTGAGAGTTGGCAATGCAATCCTTTCCGTCCGCCAGTTTTGAAATTAGTCAATCCCGAATTTCTTAAATTAATTTTCGGCCAATCGAGGCTTTCTTCCCCAACCTGCTCTGTAACTGTGTTCTTTAACCAATAAACTGCTGGGGGTGTGTCCTATCGCCAGTTTTGAAATTAGTCAATCCCGAATTTCTTAAATTAATTTTCGGCCAATCGGGGCTTTCTTCCCCAACCTGCTCTGTAACTGTGTTCTTTAACCAATAAACTGCTGGGGGTGTGTCCTATCATTCATGAAACGTCTCGAATTTTCCGCGAGGGTATATAAACTGCTGATTTTCTGGTCTCCTCGCCACTTCAGTAACATCTCTCCTAGTGTGATTATGTAGCAGGGGGCGGGAAGGGCCTCTTTCTTCGGGCAGCAGTTCATCCATAAGGTAATGGCCATTTAATAACTTCATTTCTCGCTAGCTCAGCAGTTTAACCCTCGGGGCAGGTTCGAATCTTTTCGCATGTAACCTATCTTTAAAATGTAATAGACACTTCGTCTCTTTAACTATAAATTGGGATAGAGAGTGCTAAACCCTCTCGAGCTCCCACTCCTATTGTTTTGAGGTGACTTTGTTTTCACAACCGTTTCTTCCTTTCTTAATGTAATAAAGTCTTCTTATACAAGTCACCTCTTTAGTATGGGATTAGCCCTTGTGTATGCGGCCTAGTGCCAAGTAGGTTTTAAAAGTGTATTGGGAGTGCAAGTTATGCCTCCAGTCAAGTTGGTATTTTTGGCCATGTAATTGACCTGCTTCCTTACTGAATAGGCCCAGTAGGTTGGGTACTTATTACCCCTGTTCTTGGTATGCTTTGAGGGCAGTTTGAAGTATAGTTTGTTGTGGCCTTTGATGGGCTTGAACCTTGAGAGCGGGGTTGCTCTTTCTTAAATTTGGTTGCTGTGTGCCTCGAGGAGGCTTAATATGGTAATCAGGAGCCAGTGCTCCTTGGCATGATTGGGGTTTTCTACCCCTTTGTTTGAACTTGGTATATAGGTAAAGTTGGGCTTATAGCTCAAGGTTCGTGAGTGTCGGGCTCGAAGCCCAAATTTTGTAACGAACTAAAATTGTACTTTCTTAATTTGTTGATCTGCTACTTGGTACCTGTTATATTCTGTTATTTATTTATCTTGAAAAGAAAATACAACCTTTGTTAAAGTTTTAAATTAACTTTAATTTCGTAAGTTGAGACCTATTCCAGCCCGCACCTTCTTTCACCTCTGCTGGTCCACGGGTAACCCCGTAACAGTTTCATAACACAATTTCTAACTGCTTGCGGATAAGGCTGGAATTCTGACCCTTCATTACATGTTGCGCTCGCGAACCTACACTTGGCTCGTTAGTAACTTGTCCTCTATCATGTTAGGCATTTGCCGTTCTATTTTCAGATGCTCTGCTCCTACCGTTATTCCGTGGCTGAAACTGATTACGATTCTACTAGTTTTGCTGTATCCTATTGTCCCTTGGCTCACTGTGAGGAACAAAATTATGTGAGTTTCCTGTTCTATGCCCAATGTTTCCTAATGCATCAAAACTCCCTAATAACTGCTCCACTTCATAGATAATTTCAATACTTTTCATGCACGCTGCTTCGCGTACCCTGTCCGGAAAATGTCGTAACAGTAATCTGACTACAACTGAATCAGTTGTGATCCCCTCTAAATTCTGGCAAATCGTAACATGTGACAGGAAATAGTCATAGAGACGCCTTTATTATGTTTGAACTTCCCAAATACTACCCATTCTCTTTCACGGCTTTGAACGTGTTCGTTCGAATATTTGTCTGTGAACTTCGTCTTAAGTTCCTTCAGACTTTTCATGTTGCTTTTATAGACTGAAAACCAAGGACGCGTCTCTCCCACAAAAGCATGATCAATAGTGTCGATCGCCTCTTCCCAGTCATTAAATACCTCCTCAATCCGCTTTCCAAACCGTTTTTCTGCTATCTTAAGAAATTCTAGCGGATTATTTTGTTTCCCATTGAGCTTCGGTACTCGATTTCCTTACTGTAAATCCCTCCATGACATTGCCTCTCAACGTTACCCTGTCTTCCTCTTACTTCTCGCCATATGCGTATTTCTGCTATCGCTATGAGAATATCTACAACTTTCTCTCTTCTTTCAAATTCATTCACTTAAGTGTTCTGTTTTTCTTTAAAATTCTTAATTTCCACTGTTTTGCCTTCTACGATCGCAAACTTTTCTCCTTACCTACCTTCGTTTCTCTCTTCAGATAAAAAAATAAATAAAAGAATAAAAAAAAATTCCGTTGATCCTTACCTACCTCCGTTACACTCTTCAGCTAAAAAAAAAATAAATAAATAAAAAAAACTCAGACCTTTATTTTCCTTCCTTCACCTCAAAAAAAATTCCTTTGATCCTTACCTACCCCCGTTTCTCTCTTCAGCTAAAAAATAAAATATAAAAAATAATAAAAAATAAAAAAATAAAAAAATTATATATTCTTCTCCTGCCTTCATTTTTCTTCCCTCACCTCCTCAAAATTTCCTTTGATCCTTTCCTACCTCCGTTTCTCTCTTCAGCTCATCACATCACGCTTGAGTTTTCCTTTTGACATATTAAAAAAAAATCTTACTGTCTTTTATTCAGAATCAAATTTATGGTCCGCATTGAACTGCGAATTTATTTCCACCTTTATTTAACTCCATATATGTTGCTCCACCTCGTGAAACATCCATCGTCCTTCAAGATTCCAGAAGCAGAAGAGCTTTCTCCTAGCATCATACTTCGCATCGTCTATTAATTCTGGTTTATGAACATCTTGAGAAGACTATGTTACGATTCTTTATTTTCAATCGATCTCTGAATGAACAACATTATCGCTTAAGAACCAAGTTTTTTCGATTTCCATTTCCACAATTTATACAACGCACGGGACTTTTTTAAGGATCTCTATTTTTTAACATAATATAACGCTTCTCTGGTTTCCTAAGCCTCCACACGCAACTATTGCCATGTTCAAAAAAAACTGAAGAGCCTTCCAACATCCATGTATTTTGACGTCTATCAATACCTTATAAAACACGACGTAAATTTCTTCGATTATACAACAGCTAAGAAGAAGCCAGCATTCAACCTACTATTCTTCTTTATTGCATCATTTAGTGCACAGTGGTCTTTTATAATATTCGGCGCACCGAACTTTACATAAATTCCGCTCAGTGCTTCGTCAATTTGGATGAGTTATTATTTTTCATATATCTCTACTCAACTTCCCACTTGGTATGTACCTTTAAAGAGACTGTACTTGTGTTTACATTGTTTATGTTTTCTTCGATCTTTGACTTACTTCAGGCTGATGATGACCTATTACTAGGTCGAAACTAGTCCCTATGTAATTTTCATTTTGTATTGAAAAGGTGGACCAATAATAATATATTATTTTACTCTATTGTTTTCTCTGTGTTCCCCAGTGTTTTCTTCTATCGTACACTTAACCGTATTAATACTGTTTTGCACCTGTTCTTTAAATTCCCTTATTTCCTCCTTTTCGGCCTTAGCTTTATTATTAATACTTGTCGCCTGTTTCTTTAACTCCTCTCTGGTGATGTTGCTTTCTTTTTTTCATTAATTATAAAAATCACTCCTCTTCTCTATAAATTTCTTTGCTACCTCTTGTTTGTTTTGCTTTTGTCTCCTCCTGTTCCTCTACCTGTTTGTTAAATTTTTCATTTTGTTTAAATAATTCGTGTAACTTTTTGCTTTGTTCGTCCATCCTTGTATTAGCTTCGACCATGTGGTCATTCAGTGCCTTAATTCGCGTTTGGTTTCTTATACTACAATTTTTTCTGATTTAGTTTGTTCCAATTCCTTTTTCATTTCAGATTTATTTTGTTCTATTTTTTAATTTCAGATTTACTTTTTTCCAATTCATACTTTATTTCAGACTAGCAGATGTACCCGTACTTCGCTACGGAATTCTATATTGTATACAGAATTCTAGGTTAGGTAGCGTACACGTTGTGAGTACGACTGTATTAAATTGCATAGCTCTTAACGTTAACCTAGAAAGGCGACGGCGAAGACACCAAGACTAAGACTGGCTTAGGGAATTTTCATTATAATGGTAGGCCCGCTAGCCTACCACCAGTCACAATCAGGTTTTAGAATTTCATTATAATGGCAGACACTCACTCTCCACCTGCCTTTTTAATCCTCAGAAAGACTGTCTTAGTATTTTTCCCAACTGAAATGGACATAGGTCATTACAATGACGTCAGTAGGAATGGCGCGAGTCAAAGCAATGATTTCACATGAAATACTCGATTAAATGAAAAACTACACATTTTCTTATTTTTAACGAACAGGACTACGCTGCCTATCTAACAATCCAAAGTCCCAGAGCTGGAATGTCCAGGCCGCAGACAGCTGTGGTCCGTGAACACTCTTAGCCCTTTTTCGGGATGGGGCCTCGAGTAGAGGAGAGTCCCAAGGCAAAAAATATGCCCTTTTACTAATCTGTTTCCTAGGAGTACCCCATGCGTCGGAAAATCTCAATTCACTACACTGGCGGCGGAAAAATCTGACTTGGAGGCAACTTTTTACCCCAAGCCAGGGGAAAAATCCCCTTTTCCCCGCTAATTTTGAATAAAATGAATGGAGAATTTTGTAAAAGTGAAGTGGAAGAAGCTCTTTTTAAGAAACGGCTCTTTTTAGAGTTGAATTTTGAATTATTTATTGAACTGTGATGCTAATATTTGGAATATGCCTAAATTGTAATTCTAGACCAGGTCATACTACTACTACTACTACTACTACTACTACTACTACTACTACTACTACTACTACTACTACTAAGTGAGCCTCTGCCTTAAGAGTGCACACTGCTCATTCAAAACAGCGCGTTAGAGTAGGCATCGAATAGCTAGAATACTGTGATGAACCAGCGAGTTACGTATCAGCAGTACGGTATCAGAAAATGTATGAACCAGAGGAATGACATGCTAAAGAAGAAAACGTTCTAACTCCCCACCTATTTCCCGCCAATATTCAGTCAGGCTATTATACTCGGTACGCAGCAGTAATCCCATCTATCGGAGTTGAGCGGCAGGATAAGAGACAAATAACATCACCACAAACAATGGTCAATGTAATGTTATTGTTGCCCAATGTTATGAGCTTTCAATATTGTAGGCCTTCACATTTAGTTTTCTTCCGACTCTGAAATACCACTCTTATCACAGTCGGTACGGTAAAATTGAGTAAAACATAAATGTTCGGACATTGTATTCTCTATAACTTTTGTTATGCAGTATTTTCGATAGGACCAATAACATAGGAATTTAAAAATTAAATTTTCGGTGCCTTCCACTAAACTACCATTTCACACAGAGCGAATAAAATTGTGTATAACTTAGACTTTGATTTCTTATTCCCCGGCTCTATATAACGACTTTCATTAATTTCTGTTAACCCATTTTCTCGTGGCTCGGCGTTGATGTGGACTCGGTAACAAAATATACAAATTTATGAATATCTGTATTATCAAAGCCGGTATGGTAACAATTTATGACATAAATGATCGGAAATTTAATTGTATATAACTTTATTTATGTAGTATTCATCGATAGGACCACTAATAATATAAATATTTAAGAATTACATTTTAGGCCTTTCCCTAAACTACCATTTTACTCGGTGTGAGTAAAATGATTTATAGCCTAGATTGGTGGTGGTGGTGGTGATTATTGTTTTAAGAGGAAGTACAATATAGCCTAGATTGTAGTGGCTCATCCCTCGACTTCACATACCGATTTTTATTAAATTCTCTTCATGCTTTTTCTCGTGATGCGTGTACAGACAGACAGACAGACAGACAGACAGACAGACAGACAGACAGACAGACAGACAGACAGACAGACAGACAGACAGACAGACAGACAGACAGACAGACAGACAGACAGACAGACAGACAGACAGACAGACATATCATTCTTTCCAAATTCTGAGCAATGTACAGACAAAACTCTTATTTTATATATATATTTACTATCCTCTCTATTTTGCTTAACATTAACTCCAAGATTTCTAGTAACTGGTTATTATTACATTCATTGTTAGGGCTAACCTCCGCCTCGCCCCCATCGTACTATCGTCTGAATCTATCGTAACTTCCTCATTCCTACTCTTATTTCTTTCGCTATCTTCGCTCCTATTATCTATTTCCTTCCCTGTACACTTATCTAACTCTTCCTTAGAGTTATTTAAAACAATACCCTTCAACACGTGTCCACTACGCAGCGTCGTGTCTTTCTCCTCTTGCTGAGCCAAACTACCCCCTAATCAAACACACAAAATAAAATATAGTATAGATACACAATAGTTACCCCTCAGAACACTTGTTCTATCTTCTTTACAGCCGTTCTTATACAAGTACTTAATGGTTTTCGAGCTCCACGCTTGCGGCGACAATATGAGACGTGCCGGGTCAACTTAATTTTAATATAAGTACATACTTGCTCATATAATTCTCCATAAGCAATATCCAATGGGCGCCAGCCTTCAAAATTATGGCTTGAAGACGACAGTTGATTAATAATAATAATAATAATAATAATAATAATAATAATAATAATAATAATAATAATAATAATAATAATAATAATAATAATAATAATAATAATAATAATAATAATAATAATAATAATAATAGGTAATGAGACTCTAAATACTTCCAGAGGTGGGGTGACGGAACACTAACCATTAAGTACACACTAACTTGGAAATTAAGGGTCATTAATAAGAATTTCAGAGAATGTAAATTAAAATAACTACACTATAGAGCGTTCAAACCTTAAATTGCAGTACATCGTAGATTGCGCGCGCTGTTGCGAAATCGACACGTGAAGATCGCGCTCGACTGTGACTCAAACAGGGCGTCACAGTTCCACATTTTTCGTTTGTAATTTTGTAATGTTAAGTTCATTTATTCATAAATTGATATTTGTAGGATGGTAAAATAAATACAACATACCTTAAGGGGGAGACACAGCTTAACAAAGGAAAAAAGGTTAATATTCATTCGATTGTTAAAACTGCTACAGTTGTTGTTGACAATTTCTGCACATATCCCAGTATTGGCATGCTTCCTGGCAACCAGAAGCAACTGTAATAATATCTGAATTTTAATAATTTTAATATTTTAAAATAAAAAGTTCAAAATTTCCCGCCTTTTTAACTATATATCACTGTTTCCCTTATAAATTCCAAGTTTATAAGTATTTTTCTACTTTTCCTTGTTTAAAGTGTGTACCAAACCTCCAGCTACAAAATGAACCTCAATCATTATCATAGAGTGTAATTTGTATTTTTTGTTGGGTTTTTATTCCGGGCACCAGAAAAGATTAATATTTTTGTAAATAAATATGTTATATAAAATCTAATTTAAATCCCATTGATCTGAATGAGGTACAGATAGTAGTACAACAGTATGGGAGGAAACTCTGAAAAAATCATAATTATCCGTGAAACAGTAAGGGAGTTATGAAGGAAACCGTTAAAAAGGCGTACATTTTGAACATTTTATTTTAAAATGTTATAATTAGAATTGACATTGATGAAGTGGCTTCTGATTGCTGTGAAGCATGCCAATACTGCGATATGTGCAGCATTTGTCAACTACGTTTGTAGCATATACAACAATCGAATGAATATTGGCCTATTTTCCCTGTGTTAAGCTAGGTCTCCCCCCTTAATCACTGTCGTTGCTCTCATAGAATGGACGTACACCTTCTATCATATCTGCAAGATCTTATATTCCCGCTTTGGATGAACTGGGTTCGGGAGATGCACTTGAGGATGATCCGAACTGTGAAGAATGTCTTATTTATAAACCGTTCATCATCGACATCGTTCTGTAATTCGTCTGCTTTCCACAAATATCTTTCATTTTTCTTGACTTTTTTCATGTAATTTTCTCAATTGTCCACCGTAATGTTCTTATACGCAGCAGTTATTAAAGTTTCCATATATTTTTTCTTGAATGATACGTTATGATACTGGACGTAGTTTTTCACCTGGGACCACACCATCTCAATAGGGTTTAACTCGGAGTGATACGGCGGGAGACGTAGAATCTGCCGACCTGCCGCTTTTGCCATTTCATCTATTCTCTGTTTATCATACAGAGCTCTATTCTGAGAAGCGATGTGCAACAAGTCTCGCTTGAGCACCCCGTCCTCAAAAGATATTTGCTTTATACGTAACCACTGTACGATGTCATCTTTTCGCCAAGAAGCCACCGGCAAAGTTTTCAGCTTACGGGAATGATAAGCGGCATTATCCAGCACGATCGCGGCACCTTCGGGAGTGTTCGGCAACACTTGTTTCGAAAATCACTTCTCATAAATTTCACCAGTCATTTCTTCGTGGGCGTCCGCCGTGTTTTTATGGCATAAAAATGTTAGTTCAGCATTTGGAACAAAACCATTTTCATTACCCGCGTGGACTAAGGCGAATCGCGGTCCTCGGCTTTTCGGTGGCCTATGTCCCGAACTCACCCCTTCAATGGCGGCCTGCCGTGCACTTTTCACTGTCGTATCCTTCCATTCTTTTGTCACTGTCTGCCCAATATTTACCCACGATTCATCTGTGTAAATTATAGCTTTATTTTGTGCCCTCAAACGTTTTATCTCCCTGAGATATCTGTGCCTCCAATTAATAATTTCATCGGTTTCAATGAAAGCTGCCTCTTACCCCGTCTTAAATAACGGAAGCTTATATCATGTATGAAGCGATACAACGTAGTTTTGGAAAATACCCGACTCAAAATCACGTTCAATGTTGGAGGTATATTAGCAAATAAAACAGAGTGAACCACCCGACGCACTCCACTTCGCACAATTTCATCATATTTAATTTTCCTTGCCTTTTTCTGCCGTCTTTCTCTTTTTTGCTTTTTTTTTGCGGGAGTTCGCAAAGGACCATGTGTGTGTTCCTTCCTTATAGTATATATTGTTCTTTCGCTAGTCACATTCGTAGTCTTTAAAACAATAATCCAGGACACTCATTTTAACATTGCGTTCTTTTGCCCTGAGTTTACCTACGGAACGTTTCTTTTTAATTTGACGATCCATTGTACATCCTTTTGCACTTTTTCTTCGAACTAAGAACCCCCCGCACGAGCACGAGCACGAACTCCCAACTACACAGACTACACAAACACAACAAACACAATCCACTTGTCCTCAAGAACTATACATGTATCACTGACCTTTATTTAATCAATCTTATAATACTGATTAATTGAACACCACTGCACACGGCTGTCAGTATATTTAAAAGCTCACTGTTTGGGAGATCATTATTGGCCAGCCAGCTGAGTCACTCGTGAAACGTAAACAAACGAGACGTTCTCCCTGTCATAAATTAAGAGATAACGAGTTAAGGACTTGAGGTATGATTTAAAAATAACTTCCATATCCGAAGACCGTTTGCTTCGCTTTAACCACGCCATGATCCTTCTGCACTTTTTCTTCGAACTAAGATCCTCACGCACGTGCACGAACTCACGAACCACACAAACGAAATACACTTGCCCTCAATAATTGTACATATGTCACTGATATGTATATAATCACTATTATACATACTACTGACAAAATGAGCACTGCACTGCATACGACTGTCTGGAAATGTTAAGAGTGCATGTTTGGGAGATCACTACCGGTACTTCAGTCAGACAGACAGCCAGCCAGCCAGCCGAGTCACGCGCGGAACCAAAATTCAAGGAGACATTCTTCCTGTCACAAATTAAGAACTAAGCAAGATAAGAACTTCGGGATTGTTTTAAAAATAACTTCCATATATGAAGTCCATTTGCCTCGCTTTGACCCCCCATGCAAATTCAATAAGAAAGACGCTTGCCAGCGACTGACTTTTTCGTGCCTACACATAAAAATCCCTGAACATGACTGAAAATAAACGCATATTCTGCATTTTGTTATCATTTAAATTTAAAAATAAACTTATCCACATCGAGCTGAAATGTTTCTTTACAAATAGTGAAAAAATTAGGAATATAATGAATATAAAATAGGAGTTATGACATGATAAGTTACATGCAATTAAGATTTTGCATTTGGCGTAACTTTCCATTATATTACCATTTTCACATGAAATTCTTTTTTAATTTTTTTTTGTTAACGGCATCAAATGCTCCTTGAAATTCTGTACATAACACGATATTCACCCATTTTAACCGATAATATTCTGATTTACGGATATTTGGCAAACCAGCTGAATTAGAGTAGAACAGCGCTACCCTCAAAACATGGGAGAAGGAAAGAGACGGAATTATCCCATTACTGCTGAACTGCATTTTAAGGTTGGAACGCTCTATAGTGTCTAAAAGTTAGGCATAATCGTGGCATAATCACTAAACGAGGCCATTGCTGAACGAGACGGATTGCTGAACAAACGGAAGCTGACTCACACACAATATGTCACACAACTTGTCCAAAAAAACAGTGTCAGAGAGATTATGATAGCTAACAACTAACAAAAGTTGGCAATGTCTTCCACAACAAACTATACTGTTAATAGGGTGTATGGTTACCCCTAACGGCCACACATGCTTCGAAGCGACCTTGCTTGCTCTCTATCAGATGGTCCAAGAGCTCCTGTAGTAGTCGATCCCATTCCTCCCAAAGGGCAATGCGAAGGTCTTGGAGGGTCCCTGGTGGAGGCTGACGGGATGCAATTAGCCTCCCCAATGCTGAACTTCTTCTTTATCTGTTTATCCTCCAGGGCGGTTTTTCTCTCGGACACAGCGAGAAATCCCACCTCTACCGCCTCAAAGGCAGTGTCCTGGAGCTTCAGACTCTGGGTCGGGGGATACAACTGGGGAGGATGACCAGTACCTCGCTCAGGTGGCCTCACCTTGTACCATTCTGTTAATTATAAGAATGGATATTTAACGCTGATAAAATAATGTGCAGCAGGACGCTAACTGCAAAGGCGTGATGCTATACCAAGCGCGGGAACTGAAGGGGATTCCCGAGGCAAGGCGTGGTCATGTGTGACGAAGAAAGAATATGTAAGGAAGAAAGAAAGAGAGATGGGATTTTGTCTGGGGGAGAGACCTGCCATCTTAACAGAGATTTTCAGCGGGGACAGACAGGCTCACCACATTACGGAAATTGAGTCGTAATACCTATATTTGAAGGTTTCCCAGGAAAGTAAAAGGATGGAAATCAGTGCCAGAATTTTACGAAGCCATAGGTATATCAAAGTCTATTAATATATAATCGAATAAATAACGACGTGGAAGGCCGACTACCGTGAGAAAATATTTCGAGGCCACATGCCAATCTCAAGTTGTTTCCCGGGACTTCCCAGCGCGTCGCGTGGGTTCCTGGATTCTATAAGAGCAGAGAAAGGTGGAAGGAGGTATTCAGTCCATGATAAGATCGCTGTTCGTGCGCGTCGCGTCTCTGCTGATATTCGCGCCAGAAACCTTGGTCTAAGACAAAGATTGTGACTAATAAGTGTTGTGGCGATAATTTGATTCAGTAGCTTCGAGATTTGTAAAATTCCCGGTGGCAATTTAAGTAAATGACAATATGTAGACGTGTGCAGTGAGACCGCGAGTGTTTATGTATTTGACGCAGACAGACATATCGATTTGTAGACTTTCATTATGAGGCGATGAGAGAGGAGTGGCGACGGGCGAAAGAATACCAATAACAATAAGCTAGGATAGTTGGTATTATTCCGGTCAGATGTAGAAGACTAGGTTAGGGGAGCGGGAATAGTAAAGTCAGTTTCGAGATTCCAGATATCCAGGACTGATTCCCATGTCAAAGGGAATAAATAGATCAGGAGTTGGTGTGCTGTGAATAAACTGAGTATTTCGTTTTAGTGAAGAGCGGTGAGGTGTGCAGGAGACTGGTGTTACGAACTGCCGTCCACGACCCCAAGAAGACGACCAACGCAACCCAACCCAACCCAACCCAAGAAGACATCATGAACGTGGTACACTGGAAGACAGGACCTAAGGGATCGATCTGGACAACGCTGCCGCCATGACTGCTTAAGCATTCGCAGTCAACCCGGACGGTGAGGAAGAGGTCTCCAAGATGATAGATAAGTGAACTATAATTAATATATATGTGTAGGGTCGGGGGGTTGTTATGCAGAAATACGGTAATTAATTTTTAAATATAGTAGGGAATATGATTACGGCCCATTAGGCCACTTATTGAGGTACTTTCTTTATTTATTTTAGGGTAAGGCATGTACATTTTATTCTATTTCATAGAAAGCAAGGATCAAGGTAGCTTAGGTGATGGTGTTGCTGTGTACATAGTCATAGGGGAGCTTAATTACGAGCTTAGGTCAATGTTTCTTAGTGCCTGGCATCAGACGATATCTGCTTGTAATTATGGGTTATTAATGAGAGTGTACCATTTCTTTATATTGGGAAGGGAATCTGTCTGCATAATGTAGAGCACGCATGCGGCCTCGATTGAATTGTTTACTTCGTGTTTGTATTGAGTTTGAATAACTGTGAGTGTAATGAAACTACACCGTAGGCTATGTCGCGAATATTTGCGACCCCTCATATTGTGCCAAGTAAGGGGCTGAACCCTAGACTTGAGGGTAGCTGGAACTCGTCGCATGGGTTGACGGCGAGGTTGATGTGAATAACGGAATGTTATACTTCATATGTTATAATTGAGATCCAGGGCGGTCTGTCACGGGTGTTGGACAGTTAGAAAAATGTAGATAATTCCTCACTCATTTATATGGCTATTTTCGTCATGTGTAGAAGAGGGTAGGAGCAGGGGCAAAGGTCCTTGCATGCTTGGAAACTAGGCTATGTTTTATCTTCTTTTTGTTGTGAGGGTGTTTCACGGTCGAGTCTTGGAGGTCATTCCCCCAGCCTGCACGGCAGGGAGGCTCGACGCCATTTTTAAAAGGACTGCTGGTGTATGGAATTCTCTCTTGCAGGCGAGACAAGCTGCCACGGCAGTTTCATTCATTCTTTCTTTCTTTTTCTTTCTTTCTTTCTTTCTTTCTTTCTTTCTTTCTTTCTTTCTTTCTTTCTTTCTTTCTTTCTTTCTTTTTTGTTAATTGAGATAGGTAGGAACTGGGCACTAAGGAAACTAGCTTAATCAGTGCATTTTGTAAATATAACGTTTGTTTAATGGACTTTGGTTCACATCCATAAAATATTATTTCATGCGAGACGGAATAGACATGCCTGTAGTTGTAGGTTCAAACTTACTATTTTGTTGTGTGTATTTCCCAAAATTATGTATGGGGACCTTTTTGTGGCTTTATTTCTGCAGGACAGTTTCTCACCCTGGCATCATATACTCTATTTGTAGGTGCAGCGATGCTGTTCCGTGTAAGGACACATTTGTTCCTTTGGTTCACTTATCGTCTCCCGCACGACATCAGCCAGCTATTGTATATTTTTTTTATGTTTATCTTTGGATTTATGATGGGAGCCTTTGGGGCATCCATTTTAGCACTATTAGTGCAATCAATTGTAAAATAAAAGAAAAGTAAATATTGGTTTAAGAATACACAACTTTGGCTCAAAATGTTAGTAAATGCGTTTGTGTTCCTCATTTCGTAAGCATACGTATAGAACATTTTTTTTATCTCCCTACTCTCGTTCACAAGAACCCTGTAAACGACCTTTCCCGCCGACTGCAGTTGAGCTGGCGCATTCATCAGATAACAGGTAAGAAGGTAAGATCGATTATGCAGTGTTGTTTATGCCCTATAGGGTACAACCTGTTATACTGAACAGGGGCCTTGTGGGAGGATGGGAAGATTGGAAGGGGTAGACAAGGAAGAGGGAAGGAAGCGGCCGTGGCCTTAAGTTAGGTACTATCCCGGCATTTGCCTGGAGGAGAAGTGGGAAACCACGGAAAACCACTTCCAGGATGGCTGAGGTGGGAATCGAACTCACCTCTACTCAGTTGACCTCCCGAGGCTGAGTGGACCCCTTTCCAGCCCTCGATTTCGTGGTATAGCTGGGAATCGAACCCGGGCCTCCGGGGGTGGCAGCTAATCACACTAACCACTACACCACAGAGGTGGAACATTTTGTTTTCACTTTCACTAATGGTGCCAGAGGGTTAATAATCTGACTTACAGTACTGTTTCATGGCGTTAATATTTTCTGAGATCATGGTACTAACTTCGCTTTTTTAAACGGTACCACACTATTTTGTACAAATAGCCTTAAATCTACAAACATTACAAATTCAGCACAACGATTATTTTGAAAATCCGATAAGTACTTCTCGAAAAAATTATGTATTTAACGTGCTTCATTTGCCAGCTGAGGACTGACCTGTTTGATTCGCGCTACGTACGTAACATGAGCTAGCTGTTGACATGCAGAGTTGCTAGATTGGTATTCTCTCTACTGTGCTCATAAACACACTATTATAAAATGTATGATCTAACACCTTTAATATCGCTGTAAAAATGAAATGGCGTATGGCTTTTAATGCCGGGTGTGTCCGAGGACAATTTTGGCTCGCCAGATGCAGGTCTTTTGATTTGACTCCCGTAGGCGACCTGCGCGTCGTGATGAGAATGACATTATGATGAATACGACACACACACCCAGCCCCCGTGCCAGAGAAATTAACCAATTATGGTTAAAAATCCCGACCCTGTCGGGAATCGAACCGGATACCCCTGTGGCCAAAGGCCAGCACACTAACCATTTAGCCATGGAGCTGGATATATCGCCGTAGGTAACGGGTAAATTAATTAATTAATTTCGTGTGGCTATTTCTAGCCGAGTGCAGCCCTTGTAAGCCAGACTCTCCGATGAGGCTGGGCGGCATCTGCCATGTGTAGGTAACTACGTGTTATTGTCGTGGAGGATAGTGTTATGAGTGGTATGTGAGTTGCAGGGATGTTGGGGACAGCACAAACACCCAGCCCCCGGGCCATTGGAATTAACCTATGAAGGTTAAAATCCCCGACTCGGCCGAGAATGAAACCCGGAACCCTCTGAACCGAAGGCCAGTACGCTGACCATTCAGCCAAAGAGTCGGACAACGAGTAAATGAAAAACGGATATAGACCTTGAGCTATAGAAGATAACATAGCCCTGTGAACGTGATCCAAGTTAAACGATATTTTGTCACAGATACAGTACTTCCGTGATAGCGTATCTGATATATCGGTGACAAAGTAGCAGGCTGTGATTTATCGATCATCTCTACGCGCAACAAGCATTCGCCTCACGTTGCTTGATCAGTAAACATGTGGTGGACCGAGCAGAACACACTGCACTTTACTAAATGTACAGAGGTAAGGAAATTTTGTCGCCAGCTGGCCATCCTATGCATTTCAACAAAATTTTAAAGAAATTATGTTTGGGAGGAGCTGGCGACGGGACTGAACACAAAGGCCGAGGAATGCCGGAAGAAAATGAAGTCCTAGCTTTCTTGACTCCGAACGAAAAATAAAGAAGAACATGGGAATAGGCCAGGTGTGTATATACAGGGTTATTCACCTAAGATCTACACGGAAATAACGTCTAAACCATTAAAGATATCGGGATTCTGTTTTAATTTTCTCAAATGATACCCAGGGGCTTGTAAAATAATATGCCGTTTATTCTCTTGGGGTGGTTAATAACCGAGATATTGATACTGACTCCATATTTTGTCAGCCAACAAAATTGCACCACCATGTGTATGTAACTGAGTTTGCCACCATCGCCTGTGATTCCGTCTTGGTTTGCTTACATAATGCAAATAAATATAGGTTGCTGCTGCTATTTCCATGTTTGAAAGCTGTATTAGCTCGACTCGCGGAACGTTAGTATGTTACGCGTTACGCGCTGCAGTGCGCGGAGGTAAACATTGTACCGTTTATCCTCGGCGCGCGACGAGGTTACGTACAGATTTGGGCGCGCATGTTCACTGCGTCACATCAAAGAGCTGCACGCGCGAAACTTTCAGCGAGCTTGGACGTACACTCGGTGCGCAACACGCATTCGCCTCTGTCTGCTTGATCAGTAAACATGCAGTGGACCGAGCAGAACACACTGCATTTTACTGAAATGTACAGAGGTAAGGAAATTCTGTGGCCAGCTGGCCATCCCAGGCATTTCAACAAAATTTTAAGGAATGATGCTTGGGAGGAGCTGGCGACGGAACGGAACGCAGCGGTCGAGGAATGCAGGAAGAAAATGACGTAGCTTACTTGCTTTCTTCAATCCGAGGGGAAAAAAAAAAGAGCATGGGAATAGGGCCAGGTGTGTATAAATCAAACTATATAATATTACGCACAGTATATGGCATCGGACTGTAGGTGACATTCTGGTAAAATAGTAACTTATGATGTACACTAACTGTCCTTGGCGCGCGTCGAGGTTACGTTTTAGAGTTGGGAGCGCATGTCTGTACTCGCTTCTACAGTTATAAATTAACCGAGTCGAAAGTGAAAAGAGTCCGCCTCTGTGGTGTAGTGGTTAGTGTGATTAGCTGCCACCCCCGGAGGCCCGGGTTCGATTCCCGGCTCTGCCACGAAATTTGAAAAGTGGTACGAGGGCTGGAACGGGGTCCACTCAGCATCGAGAGGTCAACTGAGTAGAGGTGGGTTCGATTCCCACCTCAGCCGTCCTGGAAGTGGTTTTCCGTGGTTTCCCACTTCTCCCCCAGGCAAATGCCGGGATGGTACATAGCTTAAGGCCACGACCGCTTCCTTCCCTGTTCCTTGTCTCTCCCTTCCAATCTTCCCATCCCCCAGAAAGGACCCTGTTCAGCATAGAAGGTGAGGCAGCCTGGGCAAGGTACTGGTCATCCTCCCCAGTTGTATCCCCGACCCAGATTCTGAAGCTCCAGGACACTGCCCTTGAGGCGGTAGAGGTGGGATCCCTCGCCGAGTCCGAGGGAAAAACCGACCCTGGATGGTAAGCAGATTAAGAAAGAAACCGAAAAGCGATGGCTTCAGAAACTACAGAAAAAAAGTCAAATAAGTGGTACGGATCTGTCATCGAAGATTCAATATTGCGCAATGATCTTTTAAAAAAAGAATTTGTTTCACATCGCACTGAAACGGATAGGTCTTATGGCAACGATGGGACAGGAAACGTCTAGGATTGGGAAGGAAGCGGCCATGGCCTTAGTTAAGGTACAGCCCCAGCATTTGCCTGGTGTGAAAATGGGAAACCACGGAAAACCATCTTCAGGGCTGCCGATAGTGGGATTCGAACCTACTATCTCCCGGATACAAGCTCACAGCCGCGCGCCTCTACGCGGTGGTCTTAATTAAGGCACAGTCCCAGCATTTACCTGGTGTGAAAATGGGGAAACACCGGGAGAGTTGGCCGTGCGGTTAGGGACGCGCAACTGTGAGCTTTCATCCGGGAGATAGTATCGGTAGTCCTGAAGATGGTTTTCCGTGTTTTCCCATTTTCACACCGGGCAAATGCTGGGGGTGTAACTTAAATAAGTCCATGGCCGCTTTCGCCCCATTCCTAGGCCTTTCCTATACCATCGTCGTAATAATACCTATTTGTGTCGGTGCGACGTAAAGCAAAAGCAAAAAAAGTCAAAGGATGACATGTCATCAAAATCGAGGTCCTGGTAATCAGTTATGCAAGCTTTACTCCGGCGCTGAGGATGTTTTTCCCTATTGGCGTGCTTCGCGACTCGTTTGCCGCGCGCGGGAAAGGAATGGCGCGGTACGCAATCACTTGCTTTTTCCCCCGACTCCCGCCTTTGCATTGTGTGCGCGTGCATCCCTGACCTTGTACACGTGTCCGATGTCAGAGTCGTGTTCAGCTGTTCCTAAGTGTCTGTGTTTTGTTCCCTTTTTTCTTGTGTAATTACTCATAAAGGACTCGTGGGTTTTCAACGGCACAGCGTGTCTTGATATACGATGCATATGTGTTAACTCAGCTCGTGAATTTCAAAGACGGCTACAAGAAAGATTCTCGGGTGTAGAAGTTGTGAAACAGTCCAATAATCTTTGTAACACATTTCAGACAAGTGGACATATCCAGTCTAAGAAAGCGAATGAGCAGCATACTGTTCTCACTGAAGAAAAATTAAATCGTTGGAGGCTTGAATTTTTCGCATTAATTTATGTACGTTTTCGCGAAAAAAATAATTTGTCGCGTCATTTCGCGAATTAGGTCTTTTCTCCATCGTTTCAATTTCGCTTTAACCATTTCTAAAATTAGTCCTGGTAGAGGCGCTGGCCATCTGACTCCAACTTGGCAGGTTCGATCCTGGCTCAGTCTGCTGGTATTTGAAGGTGCTCAAATACATCAGCCTCGTATCGGTAGATTTACTGGAACGTAAAAAGAACTCCTGCGGAACTAAATCCCGGCACCTCGGCATTACCGAAAACCGTAAAATTAGTTAGTGGGACGTAAAGCCAATAACATTATTATTTATTAAAATTGGTCCTTAAACGTTTAATTCGTCAATTATTTATGTAAACAATGTATATTCCCCCTCTGTGGTGTACAGTAGTGCCACCCCCGTATGCCCAGGTTCGATTTGAAATTTGAACAGTGGTACGAGGGCTTGAACAGAGTCCACTCAGTCCCAGGAGATCAACTGAGTAGAGAGGGTTCGATTCGCACCTCAGCCATCCTCGATATGGTTTTCCGTGGTTTCCCACTCCTCCTCCAGGCAAATGCCGGGATCGTACCTAACTTAAGGCCACGGCCGTTTCTTCCCTCTTGTCTATCCCTTCCAATCTCCCCATTCCCCCACAAGCCCCTGCTCAGCATAGCAGGGGAGGCCGCCTGGGCGAGGTAGTAGTCCTCCTGCCCACTTGTATCCACTTGACCCAAAATCTCACGCTCCAGGACACCGTCCTTGAGGCTGTAGAGGTGAGATCCCCGCCGAGTCCGAGGGGGAAACTAACCTTGAAGGGTAAACACATTAAGAAGGAGAAGAAGAAGAAGAAGAAGAAGAAGAAGAGGAAGAAGATACCAGTAGAAACTAATGACAATAATTAATTATTCCTTTATTATCATCCTAATCACTCGTTAGCTGAATGGTCAGCGTACTGGCCTTCGGTTCAGATGGTCGCGGGTTCGATTCCCGGCCGGGTCAGGGATTTTAACCTTCATTGGTTAATTCCAGTGGTTCGCGGGCTGGGTGTTTGTGCTGTCCCCAACATCACTGCAACTCACACACCACACGTAACACTATCCTCCACCACAATAATACGCAGTTACCTACACATGGCAGATGCCGCCCACCCTCATCGGAGGGTCTACCTTATGACGGCTGCAGCCGGCTAGAAATAGCCACACGAAATTATTATTATTATTATTATTATTATTATTATTATTATCGTCCTAATCATGATCAAGTAATAAATTACCCTTTTACTACATAAAGCCATACCATTAAGGGATTTCCTAGATTATTAAAAGTAACAGGTATTTCTGTCGTATTGAGATATTTTTATTCTCTCTTCTATTCCTCTTCACATACGTAACATTCGAATACGATTTCAAGCTCATTATTTTCCATTAATTTCGCTGCAGTTCCCCACTTATCGCAAAATAAGTCACTTTCACTTCAAACCGCTTCATACTGGCCTTATCGCTGTAATTCGCAAAATAAATAAATAAATAAATAAATAAATAAATAAATAAATAAATAAATAAATAAATAAATAAATAAATAAATAAATAAATAAATAAATAAATAAATCTTAACCAGGATCATATGCTTCTTAAGATACCTCAAAATCGCTTCATGAAGTTTTTTTGTTGCGTTTATCGTTAATGCGAATTATAATGACACTTGTCATCGTTTATAAAGTTCTGCTAAAAGGATCACTTCGTCGTTATGCACAAGTTGGAATTTCATATGTGTCTGTGCAAAAAGGCTACTGAATATTACACTTATAGCCGTATAAAATAACTGTCGCACATGTTCTTCTAGATGACCCTGGATGTAGGCGCATATTTTGTGAGTGGAGTATTGAAAATGTATACACTGGACAAACTGATCCACATTGTTTCACCTCAGTGGGTAAGTTTATACAGAAAACAATCCTTGCTGGAGTAGGCTACTGTTAAACCTGACGAAATACCCCTCCAATACGCAAAAATGGTGTGCCATCAATGGCGAAAGAATCATAGGACCGTTTTGTTGTTGAGAATACGTTTGATTCAGTTACTTATGTAAATACAATACTCACACCCTTTTTTTTTAGGGTGGCGTGATTTTGCATTATTTTCAACAGGTCTCTGCCACCGCTCATATTGCGAATAATTGCACGAGAGAAATTCACAGGACCGAGCGTGAGCTTCCATTCGGGACACAGTGGGTTCGAACGCAGCCCTGAAGGTGGTTTTCCGTGGTTTCCCATTTTCACACCAGGCATTAAGGCCAAGGCCGCTTCTTTCCCACTCCTAGCCCTTTCCTGTCGCATCGTCGTCATAAGACCTATCTGTGTCAGTGCGACGTAATGCCAACTGTTAACTAAGAAATTAACAAAGTATGTCCATAATAGAAACATATTTTTTATTTGTTTATTTTATTTATTTACTCGAGTAAGATGCAATAACGAACAATGCAGTAAAGGAATGTTACAGTTATAAATTGAAAAATACATACAGAAAAAAATCTCTGTGTATGTTCTGTTACTTCGACAGGTCAGAAGTTCAAGGTCCACTCAATAGAATTTTCTTAACGGTTGAACCACTGGCAATGACGAATACATTCAAGTACTGCGCTCAGTTATTACCATCGATACGACGATTGATGATGACGTGAAGCATCGCATCAACGTTGTATGGACCAAAAGGCATTTGCTGACAGGTTGTATTATGTGACAGGTGGATGCCTATCAAGCTCAAAGGCAAGATATACAAGACTGTTGTTAGGCCTGCCTTCACTTACGGCTCCGAGTGTTCGACAATTCAAAAGAAGCATGATCAGCAAATGAATGTAACGGAAATGCGGATGCTGCGATGGTCAGCAGGTGTCACGCTCTTGGTCCCGGGTTCGATTCTCGGTCGGGTCGGGGATTTTAACCTTCATTGGTTAATTCCAATGGCTCGGGGGCTCGGTGTTTGTGTAGTCCCCAACATCCCTGAAACTCACACACCACACATAACACTATCCTCCACCACAATAACACGCAGTCACCTACACATGGCAGATGCCGCCCACCCTCATCGGAGGGTCTGCATTACAAGGGCTGCAGTCGGCTAGAAATAGCCACACGAAAAAAATCTGTATCCTTACAAATTTACTGTTAAAGCTTCTCGTGTTGAGTTCTGAGTGAAGTGGGGTCAGGCGTGTTGGCTCCTGAGTTTTTTATTTCTTCAGATGAGGCCATTTGCAGCATTTTCTGTGATGTTCATTAACCAGAGTTATTTGCCCACCCTATTCCTGGCTGTGTGAATGCGGGTAGACATTGCACGCAACGAAATGGTTACTTAAACCACTACTTTGTACGGACGCCACGTCATGTGACCAGCTGCGAGTGACGGATCCACATTGGTCGCGGTCAGCTCGCTGTCAAGACATGTCTCTTTCGTATTGTCACAGTTAACTGCCATTGCCCCGTATTCCCTGATGCACAACTTAATTCACGACGAAAAACACCCACGAAGATTCTGGTGGCATTCATTATACAAATAACAGAGTAGCACTACTTCACTTTTGGAGTTACAACATCAAAAATGTAATCTAGTGAACCTCTCTCGCTTGGACGATACGTAAAAATTCACTACATTTTACTTCCAGTCGGCACTTCTCGTATGAATAGCAGTACCAATTTCATATTTCGGGTATTTTTTCTTTCTTATTTTAGTCTTCTTCTACTAATTTTTGTCTTTTGGATCGCATAGTACCGGTGTGATTTTATAGATTTCAGTTAAACTGAGGCACTTATCAGCGTCTCACTCCAACGCTACTCTGGCTTGTTGTAGCGACAACGAACCTACTGCGAACGCAGCAAAAACCGACAGGAAGTGGCTCGCGCATCGTTTAATACAGAGCATGCTCATTCTCGCGCGTAGTTCGGAAGGCGTCTCCACTAACAGAATGTGGTTACAGTAGCGATGACGTTACATACAACAGCTCACTAGTGTGTACACGCCTTGATGAGCAGTTCAAGCAAAAATCTACACGTCAACCTTCATCGTCTGCCCTTGCGACTTATTTCTCGTCATTGCGAAGTGTATGCATGCTGGGAACTGAGAACGTTTGCATTCTGACTAATAAATAGTTAGCTGGTGTCCGTGGTATCTGAAGAAAAAAAAATCCATGCAAACCAACCAACCAACCAACCAACCAACCAACCAACCAACCAACCAACCAACCAACCAACCAACCGACCGACCGACCGACCGATCACAATCAATCAATCAATCAATCAATCAATCAATCAATCAATCAATCAATCAATCAATCAATCAATCAATCAATCAATCAATCAATCAATCAATCAATCAATCAATCAATCAATCAATCAATCAATCAATCAATCAATCAATCAATCAATCAATCAATCAATCAATCAATCTTCATTTAGGGCTGTCGCCCAGGTGGCAGATTCCCTATCAATTGTTTACCTAACATTTTCCTAAGCATTTTCAAAGATCTTGGACATTTATCGAATATTTCTCTTGATAATTTATTCCAATCCCTTATTCCTCCTCCTATATATGAATGTTTCCTCTTCATATTCCCCTGTGGGTGGAGGCGGTAGAATAACACCAACGGCATCCCCTGCCTGTCGTAAGAGACGACTAAAAGGGCCCCAGGGACTCTGAACTAGGGAGAGTGGGTTGGCGACCACGGGGTCCTTAGCCGAGTCCCGGTATTCCTTCCACTTACTTGTGCCAAGCTCCTCACTTTTGTGTGTCCTATCCAACCTCCCTTGGTCAACTCTTGTTCTTTTCCAACCTGAACGGTATTAGAGCACTCCAGGGAGAGTCTTTCATTTTCACGCCCTTCGTGGCCCTTGCCTTTCTTTGGCCGATGCCTTCATTTTTCGAAGTGCAGCATCCCTTCTAGTTTTTCCCTCTCTGTTTAATGTTATGTAGAGGATGGTTAATTAGTTGTACTTCGTCTTAAAACAATAATCACCACCAGCACTTTATCTTCATATTGTGATCTTTCCTACTTTTAAAAGCTCCACTCAAACTTATTCTTCTACTTGTGCCATTCCACGCCAACTCTTCACTGACAGCTCAAACCATACCACATAGTCGAGCGTCTTGTCTCCTTACTCCCAATTCTTCCCAGTTCAAAGTTTCAACATTTTAGTAACACTACTCCTTTATCGGAAATCACCCAGAACAAATCGTGCTGTTTTCCTTTGAATATTTTCCAGTTCTCGTTTCAGGTAGTCCTGGTGAGGGTTCGATACACTGGACCGTACTCTGATTGTGGTCTTACCAGAGACTTCTTCTTTACATTCTTACTACAACCCCCTAAATAATCTCATAATCATGTGAAGAGCTCTGTAACCTTTCTTAACAACCTCGTTAATATGATTTCGCGAATGAGGATCATTTCTTATAACACCTAGGTACTAACAGTAGTAGTAGTAGCAGTAGTAGTATTTATTCATTCATCATGTCGTTCACATATTTACAGGACTCTGTTTTATATATACATAACTCTTCTAATAACATTATTACTTGAGAAATATTAATCTTGTAACTAAACCACATATATTACAGAAGTAGTAGTATTATTATTAACATATTAATACTTAAAATAAATTGAACTTGTAACTATCTCTTGCAAACATTAAATATATTATTATTATTATTATTATTATTATTATTATTATTATTATTATTATTATTTTCATTATTATTATACAAAATCACACCAACCTCAACAGAGTCGAGTAGATATCAGTAAAATACCACGTAAGGTGAAACCTTGTGTGTGGTAATTTAGAATATTAATTACACAGAGAGAAATATATTTTAAAATGATGCCTGAAGTACGAGTATGGGTATGAGTGAATGACGGATATGATCAACAGCACATGGTGGAGCATCGAGTAAAAAATGAGTATGGTGACGTGATATTCTCATTTAGTTATTTCTTCCATAACAGTTTTATTATCCCTGACAAAGGCTTTAAGACACTTCAGACTCATTTTCTGACCTAATGAAGTAGTTTGTAAAGAATCGGGAAGGACATTTGGAATGAAGTACAAGAAATTGCGCTTTGTTATGCTAAGTCTGGGTTTGTATAACCATCGCCCTCTACTATGACTGCGCTAATACGCCTTCTCATTCGCCCGGTCACACATGTAAACGAGCGAACACGGCGTAGTTACCAGTTCAGGCGCTTGGAGCGCTGAGAAGCTGGCATTAGTCTGCTTGATGAGACACGCTCAGTGATTATTGCTAAGAGTACTGGTGTAATTTTGAGCCTGTATTTATCTTATTTGGTTATTTCTTTGGTCGTGAACCGTTTTAATGTTTATGTACACAATATTGTTTACTGTTGTGTGCCTTAATGTAAGATGAAAAGCAGATTGGAAAGTGGGATTTCGTTTCATGAATTTCCTCTCAACGAGCAACGTCATAAATGGCTAAATGTTATTTCAACAAAGGATTCTTACCGACTTTCAATTCAAGATCATCGAAACAATATGTTAGCCACGCCGAATAAATCCACACTTTCACGCTACGTAGGAGATATAAACTGCGAGACTGGAATGGTAACACTCTTAGTAAAGGAGTGTGTCTTAGCAGAAAGTCAGTGCCTAAATGGAGCAGAGAGATTGTTGGTAGTCCATCGAACAGCAGATGTTATATGATAAGAAACTCGACACCTTCTTTCAACAGAAAGACGCTTCATTCCACGTTGAGCGAATAAAAACTACTCAAGATGACCGTCATCCAAGCGAAAGTAGAAATCGAATTACCCTAGTTAATAACTTTTTCTGTTTTATAATTTCTACTGTGACTACAAAATAAAGGTTACAGCAGCATTTTTCTTCTTTAAGAGGCTTTTAGGAACAGAGCTGCATACTTTAACACTCAAAACAATAAAGGAAGTCGAAGCTTGCGGTTTTTTCGTTTTGCGCATTGTGAGTGACAATCATAAGACTAATGTTAGCATGATAAGAAGAATATCTTCTTCAAAACACATTAAACTGATGATCTGTCATCCTGTTGACAATGAAATGCCTCTTCTTGCTTTCGACAAATGGCACATTCTGAAAAGTAAAATTTTTTTTAGCCTACTCGAAAAATCTATGTTTGATGGTTCCCAGGATATAAATCGTGATTATATCAAGAAACTGTATCAGATGCAATCAAATGAAACTGTGAAACCGGTTCATTTACATCCAAAAACATCGAGCCGTCTAAGTTGAAGAAAATGAATGTCTTCCGCGCGAAATATATTTTTATGACTGAAGTAATAGCCCTATAATATTTAAAAGACGATTCGTATACAGATATGCACGATTTTTTAATGCAGGTACCACTGTCAAATACAAGTTATCGATAAAAGAATTGATTCGACATACGTGTCAGTAGCAGAAATGTAGCAACATTGCAGCCGGACAAGATGCTTGATTCTTTTGAGAAGACCAGCAGACCAACAGTGCTAATGGACTTGATTTACTCGTATAAAAGAGATTAAAACAGCAGGCTGCAGTACACATCTGATTTGCCACTGTGGATTTTGAAAGTTATTCATGATTTTGTATTGAAAGCACAACCATTTGTGCATAAAAATCCTGTTGCGTTTACGAGTGACTATTTATTGCCTGTGTTGCGTGAATTTCCTCACTTCACTTTTCCTGAAATCGGACATTCATAGTTGAGTGAAGTTATTTGCGAGTGTGCTATTCCTGTATTCTTAAATAACATAGCCGCATAAATAACAGAGATCTTTGAAAGATTTGAAAGTGGGAACGCGAAATACTTAAACACAAAAGTGTGTGAATATATTTATTTCCTACAGTATTTACTACCTACCGTTAACATTATTTTGTACGGTTTTTCCGCTGCGGAAGGGTACGTTCTTCACTGAATTTCTTTATTAAGGTGTAAGGTGCAATTGAAATATGTTTATTGAGTGATTGGCTTTATATTTGAACAGATATATACAAAACACTTAACGTGTGCTGTTATGAACAATCGTGTTTTAATGCCAGCGAAGCAGCGCTCGGTGGTAGAAATGGGAACTAGGCCCATATCGCTCATATTGCTGTATTGGGAAGGCGTATTAGCGCATTCATAGTAGAGGGCGATGGTATAGCATACAACGGTGGTACATCTTACTGCGTGTTGAATATTCATGTTTAATGTTCTCAATTATATTTTTGTTTCTGTTAATATATTTGTATATTTCAAGGGCATAGAGCTGTTTTACATTAAATATATTTGCTTCAGCATATAATTGATTACTTGGGTATAATCTTCCTTTCTGGTACATTGTTCGTAATATAAGGTTTTGAACAACCTGTATTTTATTGATTACATTTTTGTAGGCTCCTCCCCATGCCAAAATTCCGTAGCTAAGAATAGACTGAACTAAGGCGTAATAAACCTCTCTTAATAATTTCATACTGGATATGTATTTTAAATTATGAAATATATAAACAGTTCTTCTGATTTTCTTTCTTAAATCGGTAATGTGACTTTTCCATTTCATGTTCGAATCAATTAATAATCCCAAAGACTTAACATTACTTACTTTATAAATTTTGTAGCAGTTACAATTAAATCTACAGTTGATGTTGTGTACAGTTAATTCATTAAAATCGTTTCGTGTATCTGTTACAGAAAAATTCATAAATTTTGTCTTTTTAATGTTTAGAAATAATTCATTATTATCTAACCATGCTTTAACTTTAAGCAGTGCTCGAGTTGCTCTCTGTCTGACGAGATTCCAGCTATCACCCTCAACATAAATGACTGTATCATCTGCATATGTTACAATGTGCGTATGTTCGGCATTTGCTATTGTTTTCTCTAGATCATTAATAAATAGAATAAACAATAAAGGACCTAATACTGTGCCTTGTGGGACACCCTTTATTATCCTCATCGGTGTGCTTAGACGTTGATTAATTTTGACATACTGTACTCGATCTGTCAAGTAACTCTCAAGCAAATCCAGCACATTACCCCTAAAGCCGTATTTTTCCAATTTCTGGAGGAGCAAGCGGTGTGACACACTATCGAACGCCTTTTCAAGGTCGAGAAATATCCCTGTGGGGAGCAGAGAAGAATTAAGATTTTCGTATATTCTCTTTGTTAAGGCGGATATAGCATCAGTCGTTCCGAGATTTTTAATGAATCCAAACTGTCTGGACGAAAGTATGTGGTGTTTTTCTAAAAATTGGTAAATATTGTTCTTTAAGCATTTCTCGAATATTTTTGATATTGTTGTAGTTATCGAAATGGGTCTGTAATTTCTAATGTCACAAATATTTCCAGACTTGTGAAGAGGTTTTACTATTGTTGTTTTAAGCTGTTTTGGAAAGTAACCTAAGGTGAAGGAATCATTGATAATATTCAGCAACGGTTCCTTTAATGACTCTATATTTTCTTTAATAATTCGAGCCAAAATATTGTCTATTCCTACAGCTTTGTTTTCATGTATTTCCCTCAAACATCTCTTCAGATCGTACTCTGTTACCGGTGCAAGGAAGCAAGTATGAGGGTTGCGAGCGATATTTAATGTGGTCGGAAATCTGTCTGTGATGCTTTGCTTTCTCAGTTGTTTCGTTAATGAAATAATTGTTAAATTTATTAGAAATATTAATGTCATCTTTCCAGATTTCACCTTTATATCTGATTTCCTTAATCTCTTCTTTTCTAACTGACCTTTGTGTTATTTCATTGACTATGCCCCAGACCTTACCCCGGTTATTTGAATTGCGATTGATCAGATTCCTATAGTACTCAGTTTTCGTTTTCATAATTAGGTCATTTAGTTTGTTAATATATTTCCTGTACTGTTCTTTAATTTCCAAATTATCCTTATTTTTTTAAATATTGTTGATAAAGGCGGTCTCTTGTGTGAATAGATTTTACCAAACCGTAAGAAATCCATTCTGTTCTTTTGACTTCCTTTGATTTCAATTTAACAGTGGACAGGCTCATGCAGCTTTTAATTGTATTCACGAATTTATCAAGTTTGATATCTAAATCACTGCTGTTTAAGATGTCTCCCCAATTTATTTTACTTAAATGATTTTTAAGCTCAAAATAATCTATTTTAAAACAGTTACGTCGAAAATTTGGTATATTATTAGGGACCGAGGCATTTTGAATATTGAGACTTACTATTATAGGATAATGATCTGAAATTTTACTTTGAGAGATGATAGAATGTCGTCATTTCTCAACCTACTTTTAATCAAAGCATGATCAATACAGGATTTACTTGTACCAGATACTCTAGTAGGATTGTTTATTAAGGTCTGAAAATTACTTTCTTGTACCATGTTGAGATATTCGTCACAGTCGTGTTCATTTAAAAGGTCTATATTTGTGTCCCCTATTATCAGTTCGGTTTCAACATGGCACCTATCTTGGATATAATGATCTAACGCACTGAGAAACCTCTGTTTGTGATATTCATGTGACCGATATACTCCTGTAATAGCTACTTTCTTTTTGTCATAGTTAATTACTACTCTGAGAAATTTAAAGTCATCATACTCAATAATTTCCATTTCGTGCTCCAAAACATTTTTTACCATTAATACAACACCATCACATTTGTTAACTGAACCCTCATTGTAATAAGATTTATACAAGGCATGGTTACTTATATTAACATTACTCAGTGACCAACTTTCTGTTAAAATTACGACATCAAACCTATGATCATATGCTTTCAAAACAACGTCTAAAATGTTCTTATTTTTTCTTATGCTTCTAATATTAGTATGAAAAATTTCTAATATACTTTTCCCTTCCGCATGCTTCTGCAACCTACTCGTGCAATCTTTGATGCCCCTTCTCGTCTCTGAAAGAGGTTGGTATGTTACATAATCATCTTCTAGACCTATTCTGACTATTTACAGGAAAAGGTTATAGCCAGCTGTTAGTTATTACTAAGAAGGAAGTTACTGTAAGTACGGAGTTTGTACAGAGGGTTGGGACAAGGTCAGTGTCCAGTAGGGTACCGTAATTAACGAGCTATAGAGCGTTCCAACCTTAAATTGCAGTACAGCAGTAATGGGATAATTCCGTCTCTTTCCTTCTCCCGTGTTGTGATAGTACATATATCACACCCCCGAATTATATGTAGAAGTTAGAGATATTATTGTCACTATTCGATTTATTATTATTATTATTATTAGTATTTCATTTGTATATTTTGCCATTTATATTGGTAAGCTGGAAGATATCCACATATGTAGGTATGAGTAATTTGTGTTGCACGAGTGGGAAAACATTGCTTTAATAACTCTGGTAATTTGAATGAGTCATATGGCTACCCCAGTGTTTGTTGTGATGTACTTGTGTCAGGAAATTCCATTAGTCATGTATATATCCCAGCCTGATGAGATGAGCTTGTTGTTGTACCAGGGAAATTTGATGATTCATGTAAAACTCCCGAGTGTTTGTTTATAACTTGGGAGAAAGAAGAGGACCACCTATGATTGGCTAGCAAGCATCAATCCAGACGTATCATCTGAGAGGAGGGGGATGTTGATGTCTGTAAAGGTTGATCATACGGCGGCAACCAGGGGAGACTGTATAAAACATTGTAAGGGTGATTGTAAAGGAACGAGAAGGAAGAGAACTACAACTGACGCACTGTAAGGGAAGGAAGTTGTGCTGATACACGGTACTGGAGTGACACGGCTGAAATGGACTGGACTTCAAACGTTCGTGGAGCATAGTCTTGTTATGTTCGTGGAAAGTGGCTGATTGTGGAGAGTGCTTGCGCATTATGTATTGTAGCACTTGTGGCGGCCTAGCATTATATGTTGGTGAAAGCTATCTCAGACTTTCCATAAATTTATGTTGAGGATCGACAGACGTGTGTATATATCTTGACAACAAGTGTTAAAGTATGTGAACACAGTAGTACAAGGTACAGTATCTGTGTGATGTGATAACTGCCGATTATGAGAATCGGTAAGTCGAATTGATATAGAGACAGTGAAGGGTATTTATCGTCATACATGTACATTGTTCATCGGACTATCTACAAATGGTAGCTTAGTTCTCGCTTTCGTTTTCCCACGATTTTCATTATTGTTGTTGTTGTAAATATGGAGTCTTCCAGCAATATTTTGTGTGTGTATTATATGTATAATATTGTGTGTTGATGAGGTGCTCGTGCACGGAATTTGTTAAGAATATAGTTAGCTATTTTAGAATCAGTGTTAATGATGAACTTAGGTGCAGTTCCTACCTAATTAGTCGTTTTCAGGAGGTTAGGTAAGGCCTGCAGCAGATGTACCAGTACGCAGCATTATGTACACGCCCTGGGATATACAGTTTATTATGCTCTTATCTAAATTCGAGGGATCCATTCTGGTGAACTCTGGCGCCCATACTACGGACATTTCGGTTAATTATGCTTATTAATTTTATTAAGCTTTGAGTAATTTTATTTATATATTATTATTCATGATTTTATTTATTATTATCAGAAAAAAAGTTACAATTGGCTTCCCAACGTGTGGCTGAATGATTGGTACATCTGTTAGGCTTATAAGCGTAGGTGCACTTGTCAGGTGTGGTTGGAATTCTGCAAACTATGTCAGTGAAGTGTTTTATATGTTTCATGTGTATTTCGGAGTATGAAGAAATGTTGTAGCGAGTCCAGTATTATAAAATTGAGAAGTAGAGAGGTTTTTGAAGTTGCTGGTAGTAAGAATCAGGAGAAGAGAAGGCAAAAGAATTCCACCACATTGAGTTTATCTGATTTAAGTAAGAGTAGCAAAATGGCTGATAGTGGGAAGGATCTATTGGCAACGATGGGTGAGGAACAGAGTAACCCGTCTCAAACTCAGAATGTAGGGAATCAAGGGGAGGCTTCAATGCTCAGTATGCTTAAATCGCTACTTGATAGTCAGAGTAAAGAGTTGAAGAGTGAATTGAATTCCTTAAGTAATGAAATATGCAGTATTAACAGTAAAATCGATAATAATAATAATAATAATAATGTTGAATTGTCCAGTAAAATTGATAATAATAGTGTTGAATTGTCTAGCAAGATTGATAGTCAGAGTAAAGAGTTGAAGAGTGAATTGAGTTTTTTAAGTAATGAAATATACAGTATTAATAGTGAATTAAATTCAGTTAGTACGGAAGTGTCCAGTAAGATTGAGAATCAGAGTAAGGAATTAAATTCAGTGAGTGTTGAATTATCTAGTAAAATTGATAATTTAAGTAGTGCTGTGAATGGTAGAATAGATGGATTGAACCAGAAGTTTGACCATCAAAGCAGGGAAATTCAGGAAGTCAATAATAAGGTAGAATCTCAACGCTTGGAATTGACTGAGAAAATCGAATGCCGATTTAATGTAGTTAGGAAGGAATTTGTTGAAAACGGCAAGGAATGTGATAAAAGAATAAAAATAGTGGAAGATAAAGTCGAAGAAATAGATAGAATTAAAACCAGCCAGAATGTTTTAGCGAAGCGAATAGATAAAAAGACTGAGAAATTGGAGAAAGACCTCAAGTCAGTAGAAGGAAATGCCAGAATGGTAGTTGAAGAAGGAATTAAAGCATGTCATGTGAAGTTAAGACAGGAGATCAGTCAAATCCAAGTAGGTAGCAGTATATGTAATAGGTACGTATCTTGTACGAAGGACTCTGAATTACCCAAGTTTAATGGCCGGCAGTTTAATCCGATGGAATTCTTGAAAACGGTGGAGAAACGGTTTTCTAAGAATCTTGACGATGGTTTGATTGAGTGGAGTATGGTTGATGAGCTGTTGGATGTTGCATTTGTTGGAGAAGCGAGATCTTGGTTTCAAGTTTATAGACATGGTATTTCGAGTTTAGAGGAATTTAGGGAGAAATTTAGTTCTAAATTCTGGAGTGAAGCTATTCAGGGAAGGGAAAGAGATCGCGTGCTATTTGGCAAGTATAAACCTCAGGAAGGTGTATCTATGACGGAGTATTTCTTAGCGCATGTTCTGATCAGCCAGAATATTGAAGGTCTAGCATCGGAGAGAGATACAGTCCGCCAGATGTTGAGGCATTTTCCTGAGAAAGTCGGATTAGCTGCATGTATGCAGAATATTGTTACGATTAAAGAATTAGAGCAGCTGTTAGAGAGGTTTGATGCTTTGGAAGGGCAGGGGAGGACTAGGCAAAGTGAAGGTAGAAATTACGGGGATAATGGGAGACAAGGTAATCAGATAGCGGGAGATAGGAATAATCAGAATTTCAGTCATTATAGGCAAGGGAATCAGGGTGGTAATTCCGGAAGGGGAAACAGACAGTCTAATCAAGGAGGTAATCACCAGGAATATTATGGCAGAAGACCTAATCAAGGGGAATCGGAAAGTAGGGGGCGTACGGATCAAAGACCTCCAGATCAAGTGCCGAGACATGATAATAGTGAACAGTCCACGTCAAGTAATTTAAACCGGAATCGGACTTCTTAGTTGGGTCAGATAGGCAGTCCGATACCGAAATTCCTATTCACGCGATGAAACAGGTAAGTTACGAGGTAGACGTGAAAGAGGAATTATTGTATGACCATGTGTTTTGTGTTAAGGGAGATTTTGAGAATAGGGGGCGTGATGAAAGTAAGAATGATGTGTCGGATGTTGGAATTGAACGTGAAGTTTTTTGTGAAGTTGATGAAGGTTGTTTAGGAAGTGAAGAGTGTTCACGGAGTATACATCATGAGGATGGTTTTGTTGATTTAAGTGTACGTGAGGAGAGTAAAGTTAGGTCCATTATGTGTGAAAATGGTGACTTTGAGATTAATGAAACTTCTGATAAGAGAGTCGAAAGTAGCAGTGTTGTTGGCAGGAAAGTGGTGCAAGTAGTAGCTGATATGAAAGGTGGTGAAGATGGATTAATTGTTGGGTCATTAAGTGATAATGATAGCAACATTATAGTGAATTATGGTAAGAATTTCAGTAGTAGAGTGAACGTGAGGGAGAATGGAAGTGTGCGTGAGATGAAAGAATGTCTATTCAAGCGAGTGCGTAATGTTTTATTTAATTCTGAGAGATGTGTGAATGATGTGAACGACGTGCCGAGTGATATCGATGTGGAATGTGTGAAAAAGTATGTGATCTGTTTACTTGCATTAATTATGAGTTTGTGGAAGAGTAAACGTAGTGAGATTCCCGCGCATTTCAGAAATAGGGATTTCCTTTTTATGAATGTTCCGAATGAAAGTTTGTATGATTCTTGTGTGACTGGATGGTATGAATGTTTGTGTGTGAGATAGAATGTATTATAGACGTAGTTAGTTTTATTACGGTACGCATTCCTCGCTTATCGATGCCAATGTTAAGTTTATGTATAGTTTTTTCCATTTATATTAGGGTCCGTATACTGTGGACAGTAGAATAGGCAAGTGTGCTTATAGGCTCCTAACCGCTGAAAATAAGGTTCTTGGAACATTTAATATCTACAGCCTTCACAGATATAAGAGATAGGATCTGCACCTTGGATGTATATGTTATCAATTATGAGTTATGTGTACAGTGGCAAGAAGAGATTGTGTTCAATGCTATATGAAACAATCAGAGTTGTGTGTATATAGCCATATTATTATTATTGTTGTTTGGACAAATTGTATTTCGCGTGTGAGAATACAATGCAGTAGACGCAATGTATATATCATGATTACAGTAAATTATGTGTTCAGTTATGCCAATATAAGGTTATGTATGAAGTTCTGTTTTATGGTGAATCATAATATGTGATATCATCGATTCACCAAGGGGGCGTTATGTGATAGTACATATATCACACCCCCGAATTATATGTAGAAGTTAGAGATATTATTGTCACTATTCGATTTATTATTATTATTATTATTATTATTATTATTATTATTATTATTATTATTATTATTATTATTAATATTTCATTTGTATATTTTGCCATTTATATTGGTAAGCTGGAAGATATCCACATATGTAGGTATGAGTAATTTGTTTTGCACGAGTGGGAAAACATTGCTTTAATAACTCTGGTAATTTGAATGAGTCATATGGCTACCCCAGTGTTTGTTGTGATGTACTTGTGTCAGGAAATTCCATTAGTCATGTATATATCCCAGCCTGATGAGATGAGCTTGTTGTTGTACCAGGGAAATTTGATGATTCATGTAAAACTCCCGAGTGTTTGTTTATAACTTGGGAGAAAGAAGAGGACCACCTATGATTGGCTAGCAAGCACCAATCCAGACGTATCATCTGAGAGGAGGGGGATGTTGATGTCTATAAAGGTTGATCATACGGCGGCAACCAGGGGAGACTGTATAAAACATTGTAAGGGTGATTGTAAAGGAACGAGAAGGAAGAGAACTACAACTGACGCACTGTAAGGGAAGGAAGTTGTGCTGATACACGGTACTGGAGTGACACGGCTGCAATGGACTGGACTTCAAACGTTCGTGGAGCATAGTCTTGTTATGTTCGTGGAAAGTGACTGATTGTGGAGAGTGCTTGCGCATTATGTATTGTAGCACTTGTGGCGGCCTAGCATTATATGTTGGTGAAAGCTATCTCAGACTTTCCATAAATTTATGTTGAGGATCGACAGACGTGTGTATATATCTTGACAACAAGTGTTAAAATAAGTGAACACAGTAGTACAAGGTACAGTATCTGTGTGATGTGATAACTGCCGATTATGAGAATCGGTAAGTCGAATTGATATAGAGACAGTGAAGGGTATTTATCGTCATACATGTACATTGTTCATCGGACTATCTACAAATGGTAGCTTAGTTCTCGCTTTCGTTTTCCCACGATTTTCATTATTGTTGTTGTTGTAAATATGGAGTCTTCCAGCAATATTTTGTGTGTGTATTATATGTATAATATTGTGTGTTGATGAGGTGCTCGTGCACGGAATTTGTTAAGAATATAGTTAGCTATTTTAGAATCAGTGTTGTTGATGAACCTAGGTGCAGTTCCTACCTAATTAGTCGTTTTCAGGAGGTTAGGTAAGGCCTGCAGCAGATGTACCAGTACGCAGCATTATGTACACGCCCTGGGATATACAGTTTATCATGCTCTTATCTAAATTCGAGGGATCCATTCTGGTGAACTCTAGCGCCCATACTACGGACATTTCGGTTAATTATGCTTATTAATTTTATTAAGCTTTGAGTAATTTTATTTATATATTATTATTCATGATTTTATTTATTATTATCAGAAGAAAAAAAGTTACAGTGTTTTGCGGGTAGCGCTGTCCTACTCTAATGCAGCGGGTAAATCCGTAAATCAGAATGTTATCGTTTAAAATGGGTGAATATCGTGTTGTGTACAGAATTTCAAAGCGCATTTGATGCCGTTAACAAAAAAAATTTAAAAAAATAATTTAGTGTGAAAATGGCAATAGAATGGAAAGTTTCGCCAAATGCAAAATCTTCATTGCATAGAACTTATCATGTCATAATTCCTATTTTATACTCATAATTTTCCTAATTTTTTCACTGCTGGTAAAGAAACATTTCAGCTCGATGTAGATAAGTTTCTTTTTAAATTTAAAAATAACAAAATGCAGTTATATGCGTTTATTTTCAGTCATGTACCGGGAATTTTATGTGCAGGTACGAAAAAGTCAGTCGCTGGCCAGCGCCTTTCCTATTGAATTTACATGGGGAGTCAAAGCGAGGCAAATGGTCTTCAGATATGGAAGTTAATTTTAAAACAATCCCGAAGTTCTTATCTTGCTTAGTTCTTAATTTGTGATAGGAAGAATATATCCTTGAATTTTGGTTTCGCGCGTGACTCGGCTGGCTGGCTGGCTGGCTGTCTGGGTGACTGGCTGACTGGCTGAAGTACGGTAATGATCTCCCAAATATGCGCTTTTAACATTTCCAGACAGTCGCAAGCAGTGCAGTGCTCATTTCGTCAGTAGTATGTATAATAGTGATTAAATACATATCAGTGACATATGTACAATTCTTGAGGGCAAGTGTATTTCGTTTGTGTGGTTCGTGAGTTCGTGCTCGTACGTGGGGATCTAATTTCTAAGAAAAAGTGCAGAAGGATCATGGCGTGGTTAAAGCAAAGCAAACGGTCTTCGGATATGGAAGTTATTTTTAAATCATACCTCAAGTCTTTATCTCGTTATCTCTTAATTTATGACAGGGAGAACATCTCGTTTGTTTACGTTTCATGAGTGACTCGGCTGGCTGAGCTTTTAAATATACTGACAGCCGTGAGCAGTGGTGTTCATTTTATCAGTATTATAAGATTGATTATATAAAGATCAGTGTTATATATAATATTTAATGGCATGTGGCCTCCGAGGAGGCCGAGTGCAGGTCTTTCGAGTTGACGCCACATAGGCGACCTGTGCGTCTATAAGAATGTGGCCCTACCTGTGATGAATTCTAATGCTGAAGACGGCACTCACACCCAGCCCCCGAGCCATTGGAATTAACCAATGAAGGTTAAAATCCCCGACCCGGGCAAAAATCGAACCCGGGGCCCTCTGGACCAAAGGCCAGCACGTTAATCATTTAAGCCATGGGGCCGGACAAGATCAGTAATAAATGTATAGTTCTTGAGGACAAGTGGATTGTGTTTGTTGTGTTTGTGTAGTCTGTGTAGTTGTCAGTTTGTGCTCTTGCGGGGGGTTATTAGTTCGAAGAAAATGTGCAGAAGGATGTACAATGGATCGCCAAATTAAAAAGAAACGTTCCGTAGGTAAACTCAGGGGAAAAGAACGCAATATTATAATGAGTGTCCTGGATTAAAAGACTATGAATATGAGCAGCGCAGTCAGTGAAACAGCTAAAGCTACAGGTTGTTCCGAAAGAACAATCTATGCTATAAGGAAGGAACACACACACATGCTCCTTTGCGAACTCCCGCAAAAAAAAGCAGAAAAAGAAAAGGACGGCAGAAAAATGCAAGGAAAATTAAATATATATGATGAAATTGTGCGAAGTGGAGTGCGTCGGGTGGTTCACTCTCTTATTTGCTAACATACCACCGACATTGAACGTGATTTTGAGTCGGGTAAATGGAGAAGATTCTTTGCCACGATTTTCCAAAACGACGTATCGCTTCTTACATGCTATAGGCTTCCGTTATTTAAGACGGGGTAATAAAGCAGCTTTCATTGAAACCGATGAAATTATTAATTGGAGGCACAGATATCTCAAGGGAGATAAAATGTTTGAGGGCAAAAAATAAAGCTATAATTTACACAGATGAATCGTGGGTAAATATTGGGCAGACAGTGACAAAAGAATGGAAGGATACGAGAGTGAAAAGTGCACGGCAGGTCGCCATTGAAGGGGTGAGTTCGGGACTTAGGCCACCGAAAAGCCGAGGACCGTGATTTGCCTTAGTCCACGCGGGTGATGAACATGGTTTTGTTCATAATGCTGAACTAACATTTTTATGCCATAAAAACATAAGACAATTGGACAAATTACGGGAACGAAGTAAAGAAAAATGAAAGAGATTTGTGGAAAGCAGACGAATTACAGGACGATGTCGACGATGAAAATTTTTTAATACGACTTTCTTCATCGTCCGTATCATCCTCAAGTTCATCTCCCGAAGCCGGTTCATTCAAAGCGGGAACATCAGGCCTTGCAGAAAGAATAGAAGGTGTACGTCCAATGTCTGAGAGCAACGCCAGTGATTAAGGTAGGTTGTATTTATTTTACCACCCTACAAATATTAATTTATGAATGAATGAAGTTAAAATTACAAAATTACAAACGAAAAATGTGGAACTGTGACGCCCTGTTTGAGTCACACTCGAGCGTGATCTTCACGAGTCGATTTCGCAACAGCGCGCTCCATCTACGCTGTACTGCAATTTAAGGTTGGAACGCTCTATAGTGAAGGTCAAGCAGGTAGACTACAGCCGTTCAGCCAAGCAGGGTGGAATGGAATAGCAGTGAAGGGAAGAGTGAGAGAAAGAGAGTGAGAGAGAGAGAGAGAGAGAGAGAGAGAGAGATAGCGAGAGGGAGATGTGTCCTAGAAGAGGAAACAAAACTTAATACGAAGGGTTACCAACTTATGGGTTAGTAAACTAAACACAGGTTAGATATGAGTAAGCTCATGGAATGTCACTCATCTGCGTAGCGCGGTGCATGCTGCCGTCAGCGGTCTTAAACAGGATAACTCCATCACTGGTCCAGACATTTCTGACGCCGAACTTGGAGATAGCCGCCTTCAGAACCGTCAGTCTGGCAGGTCCTCCCGAATCGTGACACGAGAACCTTTTAAATGCCTTTTCTTTGCGAATATCTCCTTCCTGCTGCGATAACTTGTCATCTTCACGATAATAGGCCGGGGTTTATTACCAATTTTAAGCCCGACTCTGTGGCTCCTGTCAATGTCAGTCAATTTTATGTCGGCACCAATTTCACGTGCAACATTTAATACTAAATTGTCCGTGTCCTCATTCGACTCTTCCGGAATGCCAAATATGCGGAGGTTATTTCTACGCTGGTATTGTTCCAAATTATCATAATTTGACCTCACTTCCGCTTTCAGTTCTGCGAGTTCTTTGTCTCTCTTGGCAATCTGATTCTTTAGGTCCTCACATGCATTTATATTGAACTGCACAGATTCCTCTAGTCTCTTTAACACACACTCCGTAATTTTGTCCACTATGGTACAATTAATTCCACGAATACCTTAGACTGAAGTGTCTCTTCTATTATTTTCCTCACGGTGTCTTCTGTTGGGTTGGCACTCCTGCACTCGGCCTGGTGTTGATTCTTCTTCGTTCCTGGCGCCATTTCACTATTGCACTAATTGCACGACACTCGAACAAAGAACGAAATAATTGTTGATAGTACTTGATTCCACGATACAAATAGATGCACTGTGGCGAATTACAGCACTGTCGCAATTGTTTACACCTGCCAACCCAAAACACTTAAATTCCACGAGCTTAAACTCACGCGTGTTACTCGTATGGCATCAGCAGTTCCAGTGATCCCCAATGGGGTACTTTCACCTCCATCAACACAAAACTGATAGGACTTTTCCTCTTGATGAAACTTACAACCATACCATTGTCTGCTGTCCACCCCACAAAATTGTTTAAGTCCCCCTGCAGTCGCTCACAATCCTGCAACTCATTTACTACTCTATACAGCATAACATCATCCGAAAATATCCTTATCTGTGATTCCAGTGGTTTGCTGATATAATTTATTTATGTATTTTATTCGTTTCGATCTTAGGATCTCGTCTGATATGTTGCGCCCGTCTTCGTTCTTCCCAACACCTCTTCATTCTTTCACTCCCCCCTATTTGTCTCCGCTTCTGTGATTTGGATCTTGATCTCAGTATCGGTCAATTTGTGACTTTCGACGGGCTTTTTGTAAACAGGTCGATTCTGCAAAGTCGTTTGTGGATATTTATCTGGTATGCCAATAGCCTTCCGTTCCCCAGTAATTTTCTTCATTATGTTATTTCCCGTTAATCATGTCGGATTCCATATCTTCTTTGTTAACCGGTTGTCTTCCATCCTCATGTAATATTCGACGAAACGCAACCTTATTTTCTGTCTTCTTCTTCTAGTTCATGTCCGTTTCGGATGTCGGCAACGATCTTGGCTGTGTCTTCTCTGCTTGGAGTAACTCTGCCGGTGTCTTGAGAGTCCAGTCTCTGAGGTTTTTTAAACCAGGGGATTCGTCTACTGCCAACACATCTTTTCTTGCAGGATTTCTTGCAGTAGATGGTACCTGCTTCTGTTTCTCATAATGCGACCAAGGTATTGTAGCTTTGTCGTTTTTACAGTGGTCAGTCCTTCCTTACCTTTTCTCATTCTTCAAAGGATCTTTGAATTTGTGACATGATCTGTCCATGGTATTCTTAGCATCCTTCGGTATAGCTACATCTCAAAGGCCGCTAATATTTTACTGAGTGACTTCGTTAGAGTCCACATTTCAGCACCGTAATAGAGAACAGAAAATACACTTGAAATTTGTTCTATTTTCTCGTATATCCCCTGCCTTGATGTATGCACCCATATTTCACCCAGTTTTTTTGGTACCCCATATATCTCTCAGGATCTTTCTTTTCTTCTTTTCCAATCGAAACACACCACTTATATATACTGTATAAGAAAACATAAAGTTCTGCTAATATCGTTGCGCATCGATAAATCTATTCTACTTAAGTAACATAATGTAATATGCCGCTCATTCATCTCGTCCACTGCTGTCCTCATCCCTCAGCTCAACCTTCTCCGCGTTATGGTGAGGTCTTAGAACCCTCAAAAATATCCCCCTGTTGGTGGGGCCACTAAAGTTTTTACCACGCTATTCCCTGACTGCTGCAAAACGTGACGAAAAGGGAGACCAGCAGCTCCCAACTTGGAGGCGTGGATTGGCGATCATGGTTCCCCTAGCTGAGTCTGATTACTCTTACTTGTGCCGGGATCTTCACTTTCGTCTTTCCTATCCGACCTCCCTTGTTAAACTCTTGATCTCTTCCGTCCCCGACGGTAATAGGCTTGAGAGGCTTATGAAGTCTTCCATTCTCACGTGCTTCGTGGCCTTTCCATTTCTCCTACATTTTCCCTTCTGATTTATGTTAATAGAGGATGGTTGCCTAGTTGTACTTTCCTTTAAAACAATAATCATCACCCCCACTGCCACAAAAAGTGTATTTTAAGTCTACAGTCTCACACAAGTCTGACAACGTTTTCAGAGTCTTGCGCAGACTGAATTCTTGGTGCTCATGGTAAAGCTCCCATATGTTATTTTTATTGTTGTCTCTCGTTTCACTTTGTGATGTCTTATTATGCATACCTTCTTCCTGTCTTCTTCCGTTGCTTTCTCTCTGCATATTGGGATGGAATTCATTTTTAGCGTGTGTTCATGTCATCAAAACAATCCCACTGCACTGGCTTCCAGTCCTTAGCAACATCCTTCCTCCAGATCTACGTCGCACGAACAATATCATCCGAGAAACAAGTAAAATACTGGCCAATAAATCACTTCCAATTCATCAAGACATCCAAAGAATCGCTTCAAACCGACTGAAATCCAGACACGCTCCCCTGCTGCTGGCTTAAAAACTGTGGACTGCGAACTTGGGATGAAGAACGGGCTGCTAACGCCCCCGACGAATGGACATTGATCTTTGACCCTACGCTGCTCCCGATCGGGTTTCATCTGCCGCGGATTGTTTGGGTCGCACTGAACAGAGTGCGCACTGGGCATGGAAGAAGCGGCTCTGCGATGCACTCTTGGGGCCTGCGACCCTCTCCAAGCTGTGAAAATGCGACACATCACCTTCAGGTGCCCACATGGAGACCATCAACGACCTCCTGTCAGCTTCAACAACGGCTATTCAATGGCTGCAACAACTGGACATCCTGGTTTAGTTCTAATTTTTAATTTTTTAATTTATGTATTTACTTATATTTTACATTATTTTCGAATTTTTGTACTTTTCCTTTCTCTGTATTGTACATATCTGTCTCGATGTGTACTTTATGTTTTACGTTGAATTTTTATATTTATTCTATTTTCTAAATTATTTGTTGCTTTCACATGTTACTCAATTTGTGAGCGGCTTAACTTGCAGCATAAGCTAAATAAATAAATTTAAAAATGTTTAAAACAATTGGGACAGTAAACCGATGTCACTAACATGTCCATGAAACACAGCAATCACCATCGTCATGGTATTTTTCGAACAGGTACGAGATTGTCGGGATTTTGCTTCAAATGCAAATGTGACGATATCTGCTTTTGTACAACCTTGTTCTGTCAATGGATGTCACTGAAAATGTACTCTTCTTGGAATTAAAATATCTGGAATTGCCTGGTTTTTGCTTTCAATCCTTCAAAATATATACTAAGTAATGTGCTGCAAATGGACTCATTCGAATAGTACGTCGGTGATGTATATTCTATGATGGTATTCTGGTATGTTTGACGGTCCCTCGTGTGCAGAGCATACAATGTACACTTGTTGGGGGAGTGTATCGATCCTCTCATCTGTTGCAAAGGGCCAGGAAATTTCTACTTTTATCAACAAAAATTAGCGTAATGAACACTCTGAAAATGCCCCTATTAGGCTACTGTGCTGTAGTGCAGGCCTGTATGGATATTAAACACAAAGTTAGCCAGTAGACGGCAAAAACAAGAAAAAACATGGCGCCAGAGCCTCATGGGGCCTTGGCCTACCAAGCGACCGCTGGTCAGCCCGGAGGCCTGCAGTTTACGAGGTGTCGTGTGGTCAGCAAGACGAATCCTCACGGCCGTTATTATTGGCTCTATAGACGGGGGCCGCCATCTCACCGTCATATAGCTCCTCAATTGTAATCACGTGGGCTGAGTGGACCTCGAACTAGCCGTCAGGTCCAGGTAAAAATCCCTGACCTGGCCGGGGATCGAACCCGGGTCCTCCGGGTAAGAGGCAGGCACGCTACCACTACACCGCGCGGCCTGCAGTGGACTGCAAAAAACCCCTCATAATTAATGCATTCGCTTCATTATTAGTGTGGAATTGCTTTAAAGTATCTCTCCATGCGTTAACCAACTGTCAGTCTAAACCTGCAAACAATAAGGCATCTTAAGGGGATACGGAACGGTTAAAATGGTCAAAAATATAATTTTTTATATTTTTATATTTTATGAATCTCTGAAGTATGCTCTTTAAAATGATGTATAATACGTTATAGCTTAACAATTAAAGTTGCCACAATTTTAATTTAAACTTGCGCTAACAATGATAAAATCATACGTGTGGAAAGTTTTAACTGCAGTTTTCTCAGTTTCGATTTTTTCATATGAATGTTCCTGTTCCTAGGTGACTATTTATCACAGAGCTGTGTAATTTTCATCATTAGTTTGTCTCATATTGGTTAACATTTTAACGGCGGGATTTCCTGATTTATATAAAACTGTTTGAGATTTGGCTGTTTTTTAGGAAAAAATTATTCTATTTATTGACTGTTTAAAAAAATATGTATCGGAGTCCCCTTAAGTCCAATTACAAAAACGCTCCGTCAGTATGTCAAATAAGGTTTTAATAAAATGTGACATACATTTCATTTTCATAACGTTATTAGATCCTGAGAAAAAGGAACATGAATTAAACAAATTTAACATTGGTAAGATAGGCGGCTCCGTATCCCCTTAACGCCGAGTGTCTAATCCACAATATTTTGTACCTAGGATCTAGGTTTACCAAGCTCTCGGAGACTATCAACACACCGCCAAAAGGTACACCCCACTCCTTCCCGCGTCTGGAACACCATTATACACCTTTTAGGGAGCATGACGTCGGCCTCATTATTCAAAACCCAGTATAAGAAATATTTACTTTCTATTTCGTTTTAACCATTATTGGTGTTGAAATTCGACCGAGCAAATGGCTGTGCGGTTTGCATCACGTAGCTATCAGCTTGCATTTGAGAAATAGTGGGTTCAAACCCCACTGTCGGCAGCCCTGAAGAAGGTTTTCCGTGGTGTCCTATTTTCACACCAGGCAAATGCTGGGGCTATACCTTAATTAAGCCCACGGCCGCTTCCTTCCCACTCCTAAGCCATCGTGGCCATAAGAGCTACCTGTGTCGGTGCGATGTAAAGCAAATGGTAAAACAAAACCTGCTGAAATGAGGTTATCTAATAGGAAAATGGAGCGCGAGTGAAGTAGTGGGAGAACAAGACGATGATGGTTAGACTCAGATTCTAATAACTTAAAGATAAGAGGGATAGAACTAAATGAGGCCACAGTACTGGTTACAAATAGAGGATTGCGGTGGCGTTTCATAAATTTACAGAGGCTTGCAGACTGAACGCTGAAAGGCTTAACAGCCTGTGATGATGTATGTATGTATGTATGTATGTATGTATGTATGTATGTATGTATGTATGTATGTATGTATGTATGTATGTATGTATGTATGTATGTATGTATGTATGTATGTATGTATGTATGTATGTATGTATGTATGTATGTATGTATGTAATTTAAATCACCTGGCGCTATCGGCCACGAAGGGCCTCTGCGTCGGCTTCCTCCTCAATTGTAACCACGTACAGTAGGCTGAGTGCACCTCGAACCAGCCCTAAGATCCAGGTAAAAATCCCTGACGTAATAGGGAATCGTGCCTGCAATCCCTGGGTAAGATGAATTCACGCTACTCCTATTATTACTATTATTATTATTATTATTATTATTATTATTATTATTATTATTCTTATTATTATTCTTTCTTCTTTCGAATGGGCCACCAGAGGACCACGTGCCAATTTCAATTCCTTCTTCTTTGTTCTTTCCTTTTCTTCGAGTACGCTTTCATCTGTTCATTATGTTTCTTCTTTCTGTCTTCAGACCACTTTGAACCAGTCTTTTTTACTTTCCTACCTTGGAATCCTTCTATTTTCAATACTTTTTCCCGAAAGCCTTCTCTATTATTTATTTCTTCTGTTGTTATATTGTTTTTTTCTAAATCCTTTCTTACTTCATTGACCCTGCTTGTCGTTGATTTCTTACTCCACAAATATCTGAAAATCTTACTGGTTAATCTACTATCTTGCATTCGATATAAATGTCCAAAAAACATAAGTCTCCTTTTCCTCATTACATCTGATATATTTTCTACTTTTTGATATATTTCAGCATTACTTCGTAATTTCCAACCTTCTGCTGTGTTTTGTGGGCCTAATATTTTCCTCATGATTCGCCTTTCTAGTATTTCTAGTTTATCTAAATTATAGTTTAATGCCAGACACTCGCTTGCATATTATTATTATTATTATTATTATTATTATTATTATTATTGTTATTCTTATTCTTCTTTTTTTCTTCTTCTTCTTCTTCTTATTATTCTTGCATCCGGCCTTCTAAGGACCACGTTACAATTTCAATTGTTCCTCCTTAGTTGTTCTTTCCTTTTTTTCCAGTATTCTTTCATTGTTTCACTGTGTTTCGTTTTCCTCTCTTCAGTCCACTTTGTGCCTGTTTTCTTTTCCTTCCTCCCTTGGAATCCTTCCATTTGTAAGACTTTCTCCCTAAAAATCTTTCTTTCTAATAATTCTTCTTCTCGTATGTTGTTCCTTTTCAGGTCTTTCTTGACTTCTTGAATCCATGTGGTAGTTGATTTCTTTTCCCGAAGGTACTTGAAGATTCGTTTAGTTAGTCTATTGTCATCCATTCTGTAAATGTGTCCAAGAAATTATTATTATTATTATTATTATTATTATTATTATTATTATTATTATTATTCTTCTTTCGAATGGGCCACCAGAGGACCACGTGCCAATTTCAATTCCTTCTTCTTCTTCTTCTTCTTCTTCTTCTTCTTCTTCTTCTTATTATTATTATTATATAATTCGCTGGGGCCATCAAGGACCACGTTAAGTCTTGTTGCATTTGACACTGAACTTGGCCTTCTTTAGAGCCCAAATTTCCCTCATTCTTTGTGAGTGGGCCTGCTTACGCTCCTCTGTCCAAGGGGCACCGTGTCTTCTCTTCGGTTGCTCGTCTCGATTTAGCCCGTTCGTCAATATTTTCTTGAGGAAGAGATATCTGTTAAGGGCGTCTTCAGTTGACATATGTAGCATTTGCAGGTCTTCTTTGGTATTTCTAAACCAGGGAATTGTGGTTTTGGGTTTTGAATCAAAAAAGTGAAAGATTTCTTTAGTTAACTTTCTTCCGTCCATTCGTTTCAGATGACCGTAAAATCGTGCCCGTCTTTTTCTGATTGTGTCGGTAATTTTCTCTTTGCTGTAGACTTCCTTGTTGGATCTCTTTTGATGGATTCCATTTCTGTACTTTGATCCCAAGATTCCTCTCACAATTTTGCGTTCTCTTTTCTCCAGTTCTTCAAGGAGTCCTTTGTTGGCATTTAGAGACAGGGTTTCGGCTGCATATAGAACTACTGGCTTCAGAACTGTTTCATAGTGACGTATCTTGGTGTTTTGGGAAAGGCATTTTTTGTTGTAGATTGTGCGGGATGTTTGGTAGGCTATTTCCAGTTTGCGTACTCGCTCCTGAAGTGCTTCTTTGTCCAGTCCATTTTTCATGATGATATCACCCAGGTATTTGAATTTGTCTACTCGGGTGATGTCCCCGTACTTTGTATGGAGTTTTGGTGGAGCCTCTTTGATGTTAGTCATTACTTCTGTTTTCTCAAACGATATCTGCAAACCAGTTTGTTCGGCAATTTCCTTTAAAATTTCAACTTGAGCTCTAGCGGTTTCTATGTCGTTTGAGAGAACAGCAATATCATCGGCAAATGCTAAGCAGTTTGTTGCGATCCCCTTGGATTTGGTTCCTGTTCTCAATGGACTGTAGTTGGTTTCCTGTAATCTCACTCGCCAGGTTCTGATGATCTTTTCAAGAACACAGTTGAAGAGTATCGGGGATAGCCCATCACCTTGTCGGACTCCTGTTTTGATGTCAAAGGAATGCGAGACACATCCGTGGAACTTCACCTTGGATTTTGTATCGGACAGCGTGGCTCTAATTAATGCCAGCAGTTTCAAATCAACTCCAAATTCATTTAAGATGTTTAGCAGGACTTCCCGGTCAATGGAGTCGTACGCTTTCTTAAAGTCCACAAAGACAGCCACATACTGCTTGGACCTTAGTGTACAATATCTGATGATCGTTTTGAGATTTTGTATCTGTTCAGCTGTTGAGCGACCTTTTCTGAACCCTCCTTGGTATTCACCTATTTGATGTTCGACTTGTGCTTCCAAACGCTCCAGGATGGCAAGTGATAGAATTTTGTAAGTCACGGGTAGCAAAGATATTCCTCTGTAGTTGTTGATGTTCTTCATGCTGCCTTTTTTGTGTGATGGATGGATCAAAGCTATTTTCCAATCTTCGGGTAGGGTCTCCTTGTTCCAAATTTCTTCTATTTGCTTTTGCAAGATATCAAGTGATTCCTCTGGGGCATATTTCCATAGTTCTGCTACTACTGAGTCTTCCCCCGGCGCTTTGTTATTTTTGAGATGGGCAATGTGGCGCTTGATTTCATCTCTGTCGGGTGGTCTGGAATCTGGGTACCTGAGTAAGGGTTCCTTGGTCTCAATGGCGCTTTGAGGTTTAGAGCAATTAAGCAAATTCTTGAAGTAATCTGCCAGAATACTGCAATTTTCTTCATTTGATGTCGCCAGTGTGCCGTCCTTTCGCTCAAAGCATAGAGATGGTGGTTTATAGCCAGTGAGTTTGCGTTTGAAGGCTCTGTAGTACTCTCTGCTTTCATTCTTCCTAAAGTTTTGTTCTATCTTTTCAATGAGACATTTTTCGTATTTACGTTTCTCAGTTCTGAACACCCTAGCTGCTTGGGCACGTTGGGTTTTGTAGGTTTCCCAATCATTTTCTGATTTCGTAGAGTAGTACTGTTTCCACGCATTGAGTCTTTCTTGGAGGACTGATTCGCAGGTACCATTCCACCAGGCATGCTTTTTGCCTCTCTTGATTTCTGCAACGTCTTTGGCGGCCTCAACAAGGAGACTTTTGGCGTTGTTAAAGTCAGTGTCATTTGGTCTAGCCTTCTCCTGGAACTCCTCGACCCTTTGCCGAAGTTTATCATTGTCGAAGCGTGTGATCTGTTTGGTTGTCTTCCTTGTGTTTGCGGGAATTGGTTTGAATTTGATAAGAAACATATAATGATCTGAGGCCACATTGATGCCTTTCTTTACCTTGACATTCATAATCTCAGGGTTGTTTCTCCTGGAGATTGCAACATGATCAATTTGGAACTCTCCGAGAGCTTGGACGGGAGAACGCCAAGTCATTTGCTTTCTGGGTAGATGGCGAAAGTGGGTCGACATGACCTGCAGGTTGTGATTTTCGCAAATGGACACCAGTCTTTTGCCGTTGGGATTGGTTCTTTTGTGAGCAGGGTAATGTCCTATAACTCTCTTGTACTTCTGTTCACGACAGAGTTGGGCATTGAAGTCACCCAAAAGAAGCTTGACATAGTGTTTGGGGATTTTGTTTAATTTTTCATCCAGTAGGTCCCAGAAATTATCAACTTCGTGTGGATCAGTCTTGTTCTTATCGTTTGTAGGATCATGTGCGTTAACTAGGGCGTAGGTTTTGTTCGCGCATTTAATTGTGAGTATAGACAATCTGTCATTCACAGGTTCGAAATGTGCAACCGATTTAAGGATCTTGGTTCTAACAGCAAACGCGTTTCCAAGCATCACAGCTCCATTGAGGATTCCTCTTTGCGCTTTGCTCTTGAAAAATCGGTAGCCTTCGGATTCAAAAATCTCTTCATCTGGGTACCTTGTTTCCTGTAGGGCCATTATGGATATCTGATTTTCGTGAAGAGCTTTGGTGAGGGTTTTCAGCTTGCCAGTTTGTGTAAGTGAATTTATGTTGAAAGTTGCTAGAAAGGTTTTAGATTTTGGCCTGAGTTTTTGACTCTTCGGGGTACACCGAGACGCTCCGACTCGTCTCTTGCATGATGTCGAGTCTCCTCCAGAATCCGAACGAGACTCGTGCGCCGTGGCGTTCACGACGAGGGATTTATCCGAAGATTTACCCCCTGGGGTATGTTTCTTGAAATGTTGTGCCATCATGCTTTTTGACTTGACTTTGCTTTGGACGGGTACCCATCCTTTTACAACTAGGGTTGTTAGCCCTAGAGGTTGCCTCAAGATGTTTTCTGGCTTCTGGTCATTTACCAGTCTTCGCCGTAACCCTGGCAAGGGACCAGTTTTTTTTCACGGTGGTATTTTATTTCCCTACTACCCTCTGACTCTGCTGGCGGCAGAGCCAGCGAGCTTCCCCAATTCCAATGGGACGCGCCCGATGGAGGTAACCGGTAAATCCCCACACGGGTATTATTATTATTATTATTATTATTATTATTATTATTATTATTATTATTATTATTATTATTATTGTATGTTCGGTCCTCAGCCCTAAGGCTGGTTGGATCCTCAACAGCTCCACCATCAGCTGTCATAGATGGCCTAGGCATCACTGAAGAGGCGTGCTAGGGAAATGAGGAGTGAGGTACTTTCCCGTTGCTTTCCTCACTGAGCTAGAAGTTGCTATTGCATATCAGTCTGCCAAGCCCACTGAAATGCATGCACCCTATGAGCAACATTTTCACACCATTCATAGCAGGGACTGGCTGCATAAGGAATGGCATTACTAGCATTGCTCATACCTCAGTCACTTTCGTATTGTCAAAGCCAAGGTTACGACAGAGACAGATCAATGAAAATAACAAAATTGCTCTAGCCTGTACCAGAAGACATAGTGCACTGTAAACACTAGGTCCCACCAGCAAAGGCATATTGTTATTATTATTATTATTATTATTATTATTATTATTATTATTATTATTATTATTATTATTATGCAGCCCAAATTCATCCTTGGCGTGAAGTAGTGTTTACAGTGCCTTCTGCTATGGGCTAGAAATATTGGTTACAATCAGTCAACGCTGATCTTCATTTAGGGCCAGGTGTCTGTTGTTTGCCTAGACTTTTCTTAAATAATGGCAAAGAATTTGGAAATTTATTGAACATCACCCTTGCTAAATTATTCCAATCCCTAACTCCTCTTCCTATAAACGAATATTTGCCGCAAGTTGTCTTCTTGATTTCTAACATTATCTTCACATTGTGATCTTTCCTAGTTTAAAAAATACCATTCAAACTTATTCGTCTACCAATGTCATTCCACTCTATCTCTGCACTGACAGCAAGGAATATACCACTTAGTCGAGTAGCTTGTCTTATTTTTCCCAAGTCTTCCCAAACTAAACCTTGCAGCATTTTTATAACGCTACTCTTTTATCAAAAGTCACCCAGAAATACCCATGGCACTACAACCCTTGAAGGGCCTTGGCATAAAAAGCGACCGCTGCTCAGCCCGAAGGCCTGCAGATGGGAAGATCTTTTCTTATATTAGCACCCAAGTACTTAGAGTGATCCCCATCAGAAACTTTCACTCCATCAACTCAGTAATCAAAACTGAGACGACTTTTCCTATTAGTGAAACTCACAACCTGACTTTTAACCCCGTTTATCATCATACTCTTGTCTGCTGTCCATCTCATAACATTGTTGACCTGTCTGAGTCTCTACCTTGGCTTTGACAGTATGAAAGTGACTAAGGTATGAGCGATGCTAGTAATGCCATTCCTTACGCAGCCAGTCCATATTATGAAATGTATCAAAATGTTGTTCATAAGATCGGTTGGTGTATGTATCAGTGGGCATAGCAGACTGATATTTAATAGTAACTTCTGGCTCGGCGAGGAAAGCAACGAGAAACTACATAACCCCTCAGCTCCCTTGTACTGCTCTTCATCGACGCTTAGGCCAACTATGACAGCTGATTATAGAGCTTTTAAGGATCCAACACCACCCTTCTAGCTGGGCACTCAACATACACACGTTAATTAATGGAGTCCGGATTCTTGGTCAGTAATATGTTAGAATGCCGGATCCATGGTGTAGGGGTAGCGTGCCTGCCTCTTACCCGGAGGCCCCGGGTTCGATTCCCGGCCAGGTCAGGGATTTTTACCTGGACCTGAGGGCTGGTTCGAGGTCCACTCAGCCTACGTGATTAGAATTGAGGAGCTATCTGACGGTGAGATAGCGGCCCCGGTCTAGAAAGCCAAGAATAACGGCCGAGAGGGTTCGTTGTGCTGACCACCCGACACCTCGTAATCTGCAGGCCTTCGGGCTGAGCAGCGGTCGCTTGGTAGACCAAGGCCCTTCAAGGGCTGTAGAGCCATGGGGTTTGATTTGGTTTAATATGTTAGAATGCAAGCTTATTGAAATAGGTAACAAGTATAGTCTACCTTCACACAACGGCCATGTCATGAGTCTTGCAAAAATATTAGGGGTATGGCCCCTCAGAACTCCTAGAATTTATGTTACTCTTGCCACATAACGGAAGAACGGGCTAGTCGACACTTCCAATAGCGAAATTAGTTTGCATTCTAACCTATTACTGTCTAAAAATCAGAAGTCTATTAATAAAAAACTAACTAACTAACTAACTAACTAACTAACTAACTAACTAACTAACTAACTAACTAACTAACTAACTAACTAACTAACTAACTAACTAACTAACTAACTAACTAACTAACTAACTAACTAACTAACTAACTAACTAACTAACTAACTAACTAACTAACTAACTAACTAACTAACTAACTAACTAACTAACTAACTAACTAACTGATTAACTAATTAAAAATCACACACATACATTGGTTGAGATTCCTTTAATTTCCAAGACGTCGGAACGGTCTTCTTTAAGGGGTATTATGTATTTGGCTTACTTTACGATGACAGATATTGCGATAGATTCGCGGTGGGAATGGCTGGACAACCCTGGGTTAAGTATATTTGTTAGTGGTTGGTTGCACGCTGCCAGGCTGATGGGGGTTTGGGGTGGGGTTTCTAATTATGCAGTCGGGAGGGTGATAGGATCAGTGAGGACTGGGTGTAACTAACAATGCTCATTATTTCCTGGTTTAATTAGGATCGTAGGCTAGAGCTCAGCAAGAACGAACTGAATTATTCTCATTCCAATTCTCATAGCACGTAAGAAGAAATGGTGGTCTCTTTAGTAGTAGCTCAATACCAATCTCCTGTATAACTCTCGGGGCTGACAGAGGATAGCGTTGTCCCTCTTACTAGCACTAGCATAATCGCTCCCCGCCGACTACTGAGCGTTAACTCTTAATCTTTAACAATGCGGGTATTGAGTTTGTGAAGCGTATGAAGTCCTCCGTCTTGTCTTCTCTTCAATATTGTTCTGTGCATCAATGACAGAGTGCATTTTCTCCGGCTCCGTAGATAGTGGCAGTAGTTTTCGGATGTTTGAAGGGGGGAAAACAAGTCAGGAATAGGTCTTCAAGAAGAAGTCTAAGCCCTCCACGAGAGAGGGGAGGAGATCAAACCCCTCGAGACAAAATAATTTCAATAATTTCAGGAGAGAGAGAGAGAGAGAGAGAGAGGGGGGGGGGGGGCGAGAGACGGAGTTGCTTATTACGTTCACAAAGGAGAAGTCTAAACAATCGAAGAGAAATGAAGTGGTCCATTTCTTTCGGAAGAAGTATTCCAATGCTTCGAATAGAGAAAAAAGGGATCCATTTCCTTCAAAAAGAAGAATTTCAACCCTTCCAAGAGAGAGAAGTCTTCCATTTCCTTCAGAAGAAGAATTCCAACCCTTCGAAGGAAGAGGAACTGGTCCATTACCTTCAGAAGAATTATAAACCTTCGAAGAGAGAGGAAGTCCATTTCCTTCTTAAGGAGAATTCCCACACCTCGAAGAGTGAGGAAGTGGTCCATTTCGTTCAGAATAAGAATTCTAAACCTTTCGAGAAGAGAAAGCGGTCCATTTCCTTCAGAAGAAGAATTCCAAACCTTTGAAAAGAGAAGTGGTCCATTCCCTTCAAAGAAGAATTATAACTTTTCGAGGAGAGGGAAGTTCATTTCCTTCACAAAAAATAATTCCAATATCTTGAGGAAATAGAAAGTGGCCTATTTCGTTCAGAAGAAGAATTATAACCCTTCGAAGAGAGTCAATTTTCTTCAGGAGAAGAATTCCAAACCTTCGAAGATAGAACAAGTGGTCCATTCCGTTCAGAAGAAGAACTATAACCCTTCGAAGAGAGAGGAAGTCCATTTCCTTCAGAAGAAGAATTCCAGCACCTCAAAGGGAGAAGAAGTGGTCCATTTCGTTCAGAAGCAAAATTCTAAGCCCTTGAGGAGAGAGGAAGTCCATTTCCTTCGGAAGAAGAATTCTAACAGCTTCGAAAAGAGATGAAATGGTCCCTTTCCTTCAGAAAGAAGAATTCCAATTCGAATAGAGAGAAAGTGGTGAATTTCATTCAGAAGAGGAATTCTAAATCCTGGAAGAGGATGAAGTGATCCCTTCCCTGCATAGAATAGAGAATAGAGAATAGAGAAGTGTTCCGATCCATTTGGATAGAAGAAGTTAACTTCTCGTAGAGAGAGGAAGTGGCCGTTTCCTACCAGGAAACGAATAGAGAGTATTTGGTCGACGAAGAAATGGGAAGCGCCATAATAAGCAGAAACGTAAAAATAAATAAAGTATTTCAAACTTCAAAAGTGTAGGAGGTGACCAGGGAAAGATCACAGAATCACTAATGCCCCCCCCCCCCCCCCCGTATCCTAGTGCTTGTTGAGTTACAGGGTAGAGACATGAACACAATTTTACTACGTCATTTTACTTCTCTCTCCCGCTATTAAAAGATAAGGAGTAGTTTCAAAGATTTTAAGCCAAATATTAAGGGGTGTTCGTTGTCTTGTTCTTCTTCCACTTAAACCAATAATCGCTACCACGAATGATTACGTCTCAATTTCATGTAATGCTGTACTTCTTACACAGCACTTCATTGTTCTCTTCCTCAGATCACTGCCAAAACGCCCGTATTTAAATGCAGGAAATTTGAGCGAGGTAAACATATCGTTCCGTGCCACCACCGTGGTAGCCCCTTCTGGTACTTCCAGGAAGAGGCTAGTGACTCAGATGACCTGGGATTTCCGCCGGCTTGTGGGGCGATGCCGGCCTTTCCGTGTATTGTTCTCGTCGGCCGGCTTACCTGTGAGTTTCTTGGAGAATCGACGGGAATGTTCTGCCCCTAGCCACCTCACGAAAATTCTGGCTCAAATCACCCGAGCTGTAAAAAGGGAAGCTAGCCGCGAACAATCAGGCACAGTGTTGGGCTCCGTGGTGAAGTCGGTGTTGGGCTTGGTGGTGGAGTCAGTGTGATACTCGGTGTATTGGGGTTCGGTGGCTGGGCTGAGGGCGAGAGATGTGTTGGTTGTCGCTATTGTCTCACCGAGGTCTGAACGAGGAGCTGTTGTTGTGGTGTCGGAGAGACCAGTGTGTGGGTGGGCTGGAGACGAGGGAACGGAAGACTGTACTGTGTGTTCGTGTATTTCTGTGGAATGTGGATCGGCGTGAGTCAGCGAGGGAAGCTCGCTATCGTGGGTGTGATTAGAGCTGTGTTAATGTTCGCTGTTGTGAGTATCGCCCTCCTGTTGCTGTTTAGTTGTCCATTGCATGTGACTGTGCGAATTACTGAACTGTCTCTATAGTAGAACCAAGGAACAGTCATCGTGAGTTGTGTAGCCAGTAACACTGTGTTCAAATCTACAGTGAGTTTCTCTCATCCGTTGGCCGGCAGGCGCGCCCAGCTTATCCACCTCCCCTTTGACTCATCACTCCCCGCTCTGCGCATAGCAACACAGACAGCACTTCGCTCACTTTATCCGTGCATGACATGAGATAACAATTAACATAAAGAAAATAAGAATTAAGAAAATCAGTAATTAAGAATTAAGAAAATAAAGTCGTAACTTATGACAATTCAATTTTGACATTTTTCCTAGCTCGCCATGCTGAGCTCTTCGAAACCCCAGCTTCTTGTGCGAGTCGTCTTAGGGATCATGTAGGCGTATCTTCTAATCTTTCTGCGATTCCATTTACTTTTTACTCGTTAAGTACACGTGTTTAACACTTCGCTTCTTATCGAGTAAAGAACCAGTTCCTCTCAATTTGTTTACGAGTTTCCGCACGGTCCCTCTATGTGGAGGACGTACACCTGGAAATTGTGTTACAAATGAGGTAACAGCTTCCCTGCAAGATTCTGTTTTCACATAATTATCGTACACAATTACCCTTTCTTCTACCGAGGGGAGGCATTACACCCTAAAGTAACATTTCACAACTGGAGAACAGTTAGAGCGACAGATCGACACTTAATACACGTTCTAAGCGCGGACCTGAACTACAAAGTGTGGGCATTCCCGTCGTTGCGCTGTGTAACGGGAAGTGATGAGTCAACGGGAGGCAGATAAGCGGGGCGCGCCTGCCGGCCAACCGATGAGAGAAACTCACTGTAGCTGTCTGCTTGCAGTTGCTGTGTAGGGTGACTGGAGTTGGAGAAGTGAAAGCAAGGCGAGCTTGTGAATAGGATTGAAACCCTCTCAGGTAGTAACGAGCTGGACCGCCCGCTGTGTTAGAAGAACAGAGACTTTTAGATAGACAGCAATTACTGAATGTGGTCATTCATAGTTGAATAGAATTGTGTGTGTGTGTATGTGAGTGTGAATTTGTTGGGTCATCCTGAAACAAATTAGGAACAGACGCTTTTTATTCGTAACACATGGGCCCAGTGTCTTCAACGAATGTTAAATGTTAACATTGATGTTAAGGAGACTTTCTTTCTTTCTTTCTTTCTTAATCCTTTTGCCGTCCAGGGTTGGTTTTTCCCTCGGACTCAGCGAGGTTTCCCACCTCTACCGCCTCTAGGGCAGTGTCCTAAAGCGTCAGACATTGGGTGATGTGAATAAAAATGAGTCTAAGCAGGTGAACGTGTGCTCGCTGAGTGCCTGAGTGTCTCTCTACCGATGAGCTACCACTCCGCATTTGCGGTGAATAAAAATGTAAAGCGGAAGTACAGCGTACACTCGAGTGTCTGGAGCAGTCACTCAGCATCACTGATCAAGGTCGTGCACGTGCTATGTATATAACACTTCGATGACTTTCAGATAGTTCAATGCTTAACATGGCAGACGACAGTGTGGAATTCCAGTTCGCTTTTTTCTCCATTTTAAAGGAACATAAATTCTGTTTTCTAAGTCACAGTTACCGGATAAGAAGCAGAAGAAAACACGTGTAATAAATGCAGTTCAGTGTGAACTACTTGCTAAATTTAACTGAGACATTTCCCTCCCACGTACCACAAGTGCTGGTAAAAATTACAAAACATCAAAACAAGACTGAAATATAAAGTAGAATTAAAGCGTACGGGAAACAAATGCATCTCGTTAAAATAATGGGAGAAGCGGCTGATTAATCTGATGCAGGGGGAGATTAGCCCTACCGTCGGCCGTCTGAAAGGTAGGAAATCATAGCCTGAATATTACGACATTAATAAACTGAGGAAAATGATATGACGTAAATAACAAAAGTTAATTATGATGAAAATAATGTATTGACAATTGAATGTAATTTTTAAGGAGCCAGATCTGCAGGACCGGATGAGTTGTCCGTGCGGTTAAGGGCGCGCAGCTGTGAGCTTGCATCCGGGAGATAGTGGGTTCGTTCCTCACTGTCGGCAGACCTGAAGATGGTGCTCCGAGATGTCTTCACCAACACCACTCTGAAACCCACGGTCACCGGCATAACGCAACAACATTTATATGTTTTCATCATTTGTTACTGCACCGCCTCTTGTTTCTTTGGAGTTCACAAGGACATGCTCCGGTAACCATTCAGCATGTTCCTTGAAAATCCACAGCCTGTTTCCAGTCATCTGACCGGGTCACGAATGGAATTAATGAGGCCCCCATTTAGCGGCGAGGATAGGAATCGTGCCGGCTGCCGAAGCCTGTCGCACTCCTCTGGGGCAATGATAAATGACTGACAGATGATATGAAATGATATTGGAGAGTATTGCTAGAATGAAAGATGACAGGAAAAACCGGAGTACCCGGAGAAAAACCTGTCCCGCCTTCGTCCAACATAAATCTCACATGGAGTGACCGAGATTTGAACCACGGAACCCAAAGGTGAAAGGCCGGCTCGCCAGGTGCAGGTCTTTTGATTTAACGCGTAGGCGACCTGCACGTCGTGATGAGGATGAAATGATGAAAAAGACAACACATACACCCAGCCTCCGTGCCAGGGAAATTAACCATTGATGGTTAAAATTCCCGACTCTGGCGGGAATCGAACCCGGGACCTCTGTGACCAAAGGCCAACACGCTAACCGTTTAGTCATTGAGCCGGACATCAAGATGATTTGATTCTCTGCGAAGGTTATATAGTTTTCTTTTCCGATTAACCACTACCATAAACTCTGCCATGCTGTTGAACTTGACACTATCATTTGGAGTCACCTACTGAATTAGCTCAGGAAAACATGAGCAGGCGCTTACCGAAGAGAGTGCCTGCTTTATCTTTATTCGCCAGAATGCTGGAGCGCCCACTCTGCTACTCCAGCGACTGGAGTGTATGCTCAAGGTCAGAGGTCTGCTGAGAGTGAATGCAACCGACTCATTGCGAGTGTCTGCTCTAAATTCGCGAGTAAAATGTGCGTGCTCATTTTTATTCACAGCACCCATTGGGTCGGGTATACAACTGGGGAAGATGACCAGTATCTCGCCCAGGCGGCCTCACCTGCTATGCTGAATAGGAGCCTTGGTGGGAGATGGGGGAATGGGAAGATTGGAAGGGATAGACAAGGAAGAAGGAAGGAAGCGGCCGTGGCCTTAGGTTAGGTACCATCCCGGCATTTGTCTGGATGAGAAGTGAGAAACCACGGAAAACCACTTCCAGGATGGCTGAGGTGGGAATCGAACCCACGTCTACTCAGTTGACCTCCCGAGGATGAGTGGACCACGTTTTAGCCCTCGTACCACTTTTCAAATTTCGTGGCAGAACCGTGAATCGAATCCGGGCCTTCGGCGGTGGTAGCTAATCACACTAACCACTACATCAAAGAGGCGGCTTTGTTAAGGAGACTTATCACATAATTTAACGAAGTGGTCGTCTCATCATGAATTGTTAACTCGAACAAATTGTTAACACTTGTGTTAAATTCACATTTCGGCAGCCCTGTGTTAAACCTCTTAACAGCAGTAAAAATTGAGGGGCTGAGGGTACAAGTGGTACAAACTCCTTTGTGCAAAAGTAAATAACCGCTAAAGTTGAATGGCTGTTTATAAATTCTGAGAGTTGTTTTCAAAACATCAAATATGTTTTTCTAACAGTCAGTGGGTCTGTTTATATTCTTAGGTACGGTTGGTGATTGTAGTGTTCCTGTATTATTTTTTAAAAACATATTAAGACACTTGTACGCCTTGTATCTGAAAACTAAAACAGGTACGAGTGCAAACAGAATTTAATTACCACGTTTAATTTTTAAATTTTAGACACAAAACATTTGATTTACAATGCATGCTCATTATAAAACAAGGATATGTGAACAATTAATGCACAATTTATATAAAAGGCTGAAGAACACGATAGGTAAACAACAAATAATGTAAAAATATAAAACGAAAATATGCTCCAATACATAAGAGACATTATTCATAGTCGCTTTCTATATTCCCCTCACAGTTAATGTTTACAGAATCATTCCATTCTGTGGTATCTCTTGAAGAGTGTCCTTCCTGAGGCAACACTTGTGATGCTGTACTATATTGTTGTGCTTTCTTCAGACTTCCACGTCCTCGTGCCCTTCTTCCTCCACGTCCTCCATTTTCTCCCCTCCCTCTTCTTGCATTCGTCGTAACTGCTGTCTGAGAATGGGGTATATTGTAAATTTACCTATTTCCTTTGGATCCTAACTTATTGCGGAGGACTTTGAACTCGATTCTAAGAGCACATAATCATCATCAGATTCCAGTAAATCGGAATCGCAGCTGGCATCTAGAAAAATTATAATACATTCTGTAAAATGTAAGTAAGCTAACATAACCTGTGAATAATATTAAAATTATTGCGTAAAAAAATGCTATGATTTATAATAATAAGTAAACAAATTGCACGGGTGTGACATTTTATTACATGTAAATAAGACGCGTCCACCTCTGTGGTGTAGTGGTTAGTGTGATTAGCTGCCATCCCGGAGGCCCGGGTTCGATTCCCGGCTCTGCCACGAAATTTAAAAGTGGTACAAGGGCTGAAACGGAGTCCACTCAGATTAGGGAGGCCAACTGAGTAGAGGGGGTTCGATTCCCACCTCAGCCATTCTCGAAGTGGTTTTTCCATGGTTTCTCACTCTCCTCCAGACAAATGCCGGGATGGTACCTAACCTAAGGCCACGACCGCTTCCTTCCCTCTTCCGTGTCTATCCCTTCCAATCTTTCAATCCCCCGACAAGGCCCCTGTTCAGCATAGTCGGTGAGGCCGCCTGGGCGAGGTACTGGTCATCCTCCAGAGTTATATCCTCCGACCCAATGTCTCACGCTCCAGGACACTGCCCTTGAGGTGGTAGAGGTAGGATCCCTCGCTGAGCCCGAGGAAAAAACCAACCCTGGAGGGTAAACACATTAAGAAGGTAAGGTAAGGTAAGGTAAGGTAAGGAAAGGTAAGGTAAGGTAAGGGTTATTCTGCCCGAAGGCAGGTCCGAACCTCCGCAGAGATGTTCCTGAGCCGGAGTTTACGTGCGGTAGGGTGGCCAGTTCCTTTCCGCTCCTCCATTCCCTTAACCCCCACCAACAGCGCGTGGCAACCCATCCAACTCCTGACCACGCCCAATGTTGTTTAACTTCGGAGATCTCACGGGATCCGGTGTCATTAAGAAGAAGGAGCAGTAAATATGACGAATGTGCACTGCAGATTGCTAGTAGATCTGACATTGCCAGTTGTGTCCTAAGAACATAAATCTGCCATCGAAAACAAGGAATGGTATTGTAACGGTTCAAATCCGTTACAAGGTAATATCTGTATTTTATTATTATTATTGCATCTGTGATATTATTATTATTATTGTATTATTATTATTATTATTATTATTATTATTATTATTATTATTATTATTATTATGTCCGTATTATTATTTTATCCGTGAGATTACTATTATTTTGTTATAATTATTATTCAATTTTGCAATGCTTGTCGCTTGCAGGATTGTACTTAGGTGTATGCATATATACGTGTGTGTAAAATAACACTCAATACATGTACAGTGAGAATTGTTATATATCAGATGTTGAATTTGACATTGCTATATTGTGCAATACTGTTGACATTTCGGTCAAGTCATCGCCACGTCATGGCTACGTCATCGTATTTAGTTAGCACTGAGCTCACTTTCTTTGAGAAACCCAGCGAGCCGGCGGCGGTTTCACAACTGTATGTAATATTTGCCGCGCGGTAGGAGTACATCATACTTATTTCTGGAGATTACGTAGCTGCGTCAACCAACGTCTATAAAAGGTGGCTGCATATTGTAGCGTCAGTCTTTATTTAAACGGAAGCAGTACAGTGAAGAAGCCAAAATGGATAAGTGAACAGTCATTATTTAAACGGAAGCAGTACAGTGAAGAAGCCAAAATGGATAAGTGAACAGTCATTATTTAAACGGAAGCAGTACAGTGAAGAAGCCAAAATGGATAAGTGAACAGTCATTAGTTAAACGGAAGCTGAACAGTGAAGAAGTCAAATGGATAAGTGGACAGTTATTAATCTACTGGAAGCAGAGGCCGCAGTTGGTCATTGTGTGGACGAGATGGAGAAGACTCAGTGAGCCATTATTCTTTGGTCATTGAGAGGGTGAGGCCAAAATTGGTCGGTCACCTAGTTGAAGATACGGACGGAGTCATCGAAGGATATCACTTGCAATGAAGTAATACCATCCAGACTTACAAAGAAGTCATATGATATGGAGAAGAAGCAGTCACATGGATACATCACCAAATTAGGCGTGACACATCTACAGTAAACACCAGATCTAAGGAACACGTCGTAATTACACTCAAAGTGTTGAAGGTACAGTCAAGTGTAACAGTGAGGGATATATTTTGTATAAATTGTTAAATGTCCGGTCAAGAAGAATTCAAATTCATGCCTAGTTTCTTTCAGTTGCAATGTCATAATTTCATATTCTCATCTGTTTTATCGCAACAAGACTCACTATTTTTATATATTATTTAAAGAATATATTTTGTTCTATCAAATGAATTCATAGTTTTATTTCAATGACAGTAAAGTATCTTAACCTCAAAATTAATGGGGAAACCGAACGCCAATCTCCTTTTCCCAGAACTTATATGGTATGTTGTCAAAAGTAAGCTTATTACCCCACACCCTGTTAGTTATTAGTATTAAAATGTTTACAGTATCAAATATGGCGTATTTAAACATGCATTAAGTAATACCATAAGTACTCTCAAAAGCATACCCACTGCTGTACTATAAGAAAAATATCCCGAATCTTCATTCAGGAGACCAGCAATGCGCCTTCGTCCACAATTTCACTTGTACTGGTTGTGTTCGAAATGCATTCCAGACCCTCGGTGTTAGAGGTTAAATTTCATCATCAGAAAGCGCAGCACCATGCAGGAACTCACTTGTACTTATTTTACTCTTAAGAGAACCATACTTTAGCTTACCAAATGTGCGCTTAGACCATTTTCTTGTGAAATGTTACTTGTACCACTTGTACTGTTCCAAACATAAACATTTATTGTCCATGTTGTTGAGTTTAGAATTTATTGTATTAAGTTTATTTTGTTTACTTTTTAATATTTGAATTTTTTGATAATGAATTATATTTTAGTATGATTTTTTAAACATTTTCTGTATGTGAAGGAGCTTTAAGATTATCCCCTCAATTTCAAGAATGTAGCAGGTAGAAGTGTTTGAAGCTTTACTGCTGCATGGAGACTATTTATAAACTGACTTTTTAGAGTTGTCAGAAGAAGATTTTCTACAGATATACCTAATTAGCAAGGCCTCAATGAACAAGGTACTACATGACATTGAAAATAGGTTAGAGTTTCCCACAGATTGAAACTTATCATTGTCTCCTGTGCAGCAGTTTGTTATAGCTCTTAGAAATTCTGCTTCAGACTCTTTTGATGTAGACTTCTATGTTCATTAGTGCAATACAAGAGTGTGTAGAATTCTGCAAAGACTTCTCGGTGATATAGGAACCTAATTTACACTCATATACGAATATATGAGGGGTTGCCGGCAAGAACCCCACTAGTCAAAAAAATCGAAAAACCAGTTATAGGCACCATCTTGTAGTGTTCAGAATTACGCACTTGATTACACAGCCGATTCAGTCAAAAACACCTCAAGTCGTACTGTATTAGCCTCTAAACGTACGGCGATTCGGCAAAAATCCCACAAGTCTGGACTGTTGCTAGCGAGAATACCAATAGTCAGTGGTGCTTCAGGCAGGTGCTGCGAGAGCGCTCTGCTCAACTCCCGATAAACCACTGATAAGCTACACTTTTGTTCCTCTAGGTTGTACTCCCGTTCTCCAAGATTTTACGTTAATATGGACACAAATGGTTCAATGAGGTTATCTCAGTGCTACATTTCATAAATAGCATCCCACACTCCGAGTTAACAGATGAGCTGGTTTTCATGAGTGACAGCTGTCCTGGGCAAAACAAAAATAAAACAATGGTTTACTTCCTCTTCTGTGTAGTGCACATTCTCAAACTTTTAAAAAACTTTTTCCCGTTCGTGGTCATAGCTACCTACCAAAAGACCAGGACTTTTCACTTATTTCTGCGTAACGCAGGAAGACTACCATCGCCGAACTTCTTGAAGACTGGGATGAAAGAATTCTGAAGGCCCGAACACGTTCATCTCCATTTGGTTTGGAGATATTCACCCACCATAATTTCAAGGATTTAAAAAAAGCAACTGACAGTTTGTTTTGTAAAAAACCAAAGCCAGCATTCAGGCTTCAGGGTGTTCGATCTATGCGATGTGACTTCAAACATTAAGCTGTATATTTGTGACAAACGTACCGTGGTCGTTGGAGCCGTTACATCATCACAGATCCGAAGTTCAAAACTCCTGACACAATCAACTTACCAGGAGCTTTCACATCCCCTCCTGCAGTGAAACCTGCGAAGGCTAAGAGCATATTAAAACTTGCCGAATACCTCGCAAATCCTGCAAGCAAAGAGTTCTACTCAAACCTCTTTGGCACAGCTGCATCAGTGGACCACAACCAGTTGTGACTATGAAACAATGATGACAAAAGTGATAGATGTGAAGATAAATGTTTTGAGTTGACATTGTATGCTGTGTATCACATTTTCTTCCTCTTTCCTTAATAAATAATCATTTATATTAGTATGGTATATAAATATAATATTATTGGGCATTATCTTAGTGGTGTTGTATTGAATTATGCAAAAAACCCACTAGTCCAATCCGTTTTCCTTCTTCACGCCCAGAGAATATAATTTGGTATCACTCAATGAGTTCTGATAACATCCCTGATGCCTGGACAAAAAAAAGCTATTTATGGGACGAAGATGTGCGGTTTTTCTCTTTTTCCCATAATTGTGATTTTCTGACTAGTGGGATTCTTGCCGGCAACCCCTCTTATTGAATGTTGTGATATAACAGTCCATTCTTTCATTTTTCAAGCACACTCGCATATTTTCAATTTAAAATCTATAATAACTTTTGTCCCGCGTTCATCATAATAACGGTTTTTTTGCCTCTTACTGCACATGTTTACGTCTTAGCGGTCTCTACTAACCATAACCTATAATAATGTCAACCATATGTGACAAAATATTATTTCAACATACCACTAGGAGCGCTTTATGTAAAGAAACAAAAGACGTTCACTGTCAAATGCATTCAGAAATATCATGGAAACGTGTTAATTCGTCTTTAACGATTGTTACGTAACAAGTGTTGGAAATGTGTTCGTGGAACAGGGCACTTTTAACCGAAGTGTTAAATTAACATTTGTTAGTTAACATTTGTTGAGTAATATTTAACGCAGAGTTGGAGAAACCAGGCCATAATTAACATAAAGCGATCAGGGAGTGAAGGAAACGCGAAGTTTCATCTCTCTCAGCGCCCACAGATGCCATGGTATTTTATAGCCGAAAGTACTATAGTGACTGTAGATAGCGGACCAATTTCAACCTAAAAACGCTCTCCATGTGAGAGCAGAGAGACAATAATTGCTTTTATTTGAAGTACAAGGGAAAAGCAATTAAATTCCATTTTTGATGTAAAGCTGGATTTTAATACTTTAACGGTTCTGGGTTATGAGCACTTCATTTCAATGCACTGGAACACTAGAAAAACAATTACGGTCCACAAATATTCTATACCTAAAAAATGTAGCCTACAGAAGGAAAGCAATCAGAGTCCTCTGTGATATGGAAAGCAACAGTCAAACTCCATATAAAATAGGATTTAAATCCAGAAAAATATATTTATTTACTGAGAAGAAAGGTAATTTCGTGCGGTAGTCACTGGTTTTGTGTACATAGTTGTTGATTACATTTTCAGTATTACCAGACTATATTGTTATTCAGAATATGTTTCATAACCAAGTTTCAAGATTTCTCATATTTAAATCCATTTATTTTCAGTTTCGACTAAGTCAATTTATAACTGATAGGTTCTTCAGCTTTTGAAATGTGGTGTTAAAGACGAATGCTGAGGGTGAGATTGGTAGATCGAATCACGAATGAAGAGATACTGAATCGAATTGATGAGATGAGAACGGTTTGGCGAAATGTAGCCAGGAGAAGAAACAGAATGATAGAACATTTCTTAAGACACCCAGGACTTGTGCAGTTGGTTTTTGAGGGAAGTGTAGGCGGTAAGAACGGTAGGGGTAGACCGAGGTATGAATGTGACAAGCAGATTAGAGTAGATGTAGTATGTAGTAGTTACGTGGGAATGAAAAGGTTAGCACAGGATAGGGTGGCATGGAGAGCAGCATCAAACAAGTCTATATACTGATGACCCAAACACCAACAGGTTCTTCAGTCTGTCAAAACTAATTTATGAATAAATAGCAAAGCAAGGTCATCTTCGTACAGGCAAGGAAGACCCTTGGAGGGGTGGAAGATGAAGGCTTCCACTATCCGTAACCTCGGCACATTATTAGGTAGAGTCTTCAGCTCTACGCTCGGCCGCATTTGCCCCCAGGAATTAACCTGGTACCCTTTTTTGGGCGTAGGCTGAGTGAACCTCCAGACCATATGCTTCTGCGGAATTGGAAATATCGTTTCTTAAATTTTTCGACTTCCTGACGGGGAATCGAACCCACGTCTTTTCGTGTGAGCCGAGCACGCCTTTACCGCCTCGGCCAGGCGGTTACGTCCTAGAAGCAACCAATCAGTCAGTCACCACTCATCTAGTCTTAGGGCAGTCACCGAAGTGGCAGATTGCCTATCGGCTGTTTATCTAGGCTTAAATAATTTCAGAGAATTTGGAAATGTATTGAACATGTCCCTTCGTAAATTATTCCAATCCCTAACTCCTCTTCCCAAACGAAAATTTCCCCAATTTGAGACCTTCAATTCCAACTTCGCCTTCATATTCTAAACGTTCCTACTTTTAAAAGGACAACTCAGATTTATTCATCTACTGATGTCATTCCACGTCATCTCTCTACTGACAGCTCGGAACATACCGCTTAGTCGAGGAGCTCATCCCCTTTCTCCCAAGTCTTGGAGTAATGGTGCAAGCTACACACCTGAATATTACGGCATTGTGATCGCCTCCCCAAGGTCGATTGTGTTACCTTCCATTATGTATACAGTGTGGTTCAGCTGCAGTCGAACTAACGTGCACATAGTTATAGGGGTTCTGTTTCCCTGCAGCCGTACTGTATGGTACTAATGTCCTTTTTCTTCTTCTCTTCTTTATCTGTTTACCCTCCAGGGTTGGCTTTTCCCTCGGAATGAGCGAGGGATCCCACCTCTACCGCCTCAAGCGCAGTGTCCTGGAGCTTCAGACTCTGGGTCGGGGATACAACTGGGGAGGATAACAGTACCTCGCACAGGCAGCCTAACCTGCTATGCTGAACAGGGGCCTTGCGGGGGATGGGAATATTGGAAGGGATAGACAAGGAAGAGGAAAGGAAGCAGCTGTGGCCTTAAGTTAGGTACCATCCCAGTATTTGCCTGGAGGACAAGTGGGAAACCACGGAAAACCACTTCCGGGATGGCTGAGATGGGAATCGAATTCACCTCTACTCAGTTGATCTCCCGAGGCTGAGTAGACCCCGTTCCAGCCCTCGTACCACTTTTCGAATTTCTTGGCAGAGCCGGGAATTGAACCCGGGCTTCCGGGGGTGGCAGCTAATCACACTAACCACTACACCACAGAGGCGGACGTACTAATGTTCAGTGAGCACATTTTGCACACGATTCTGAACCCCAGCGAAGAGAATCCCTGTTGCATAAAAACCACCAAAAATTCCAATTCTGCACGTTTTTCTCCCTTGTCTGCCTAGCATACCTCCCCGTTATCCCGTTGAGAATGAAAAAAAAATAGAATATCATCTGTTCGCGAAACATGACGCCTTAACATCATGTAGCAACATCCACTTACCATTGCGTCGTGCCTCGTGTCCGGGTGTAACGAAGAGGGGAATCAATGCATGAGACAAGGTAACAGTGCAGTAATTAATGTCTCCTTGACTGAAAAGTGTGTCTCAGAGTGTGTTCTTGTACCTCAAATCATTCACTCACATAATTATGCATTCTGACAGAATTTGAGATCGTTTTGGGACGAGCTTTCGAATGATGGCGTCCAAGTAACCACTGACCTGCGCTTCAGTGAGGAGTCTTCATAATATGTTATTCTAATAGTTTCCAAGCCCTTACTTCTTTATGCAGTGTGGTGATATTCTCGTCCCAAGCATTAAACTCCCATTTCACTCCGGGAATTACTTCTACGGACCCAAGTTTTAATGTTGAAAGCAACTTATTTAAAAGCACTCCGCAAAACCAGCGCATCAAATGAGTTCCCTTTACTCACAAATGGAGTTCATTGATTGCTAGCAGCGTTGCACGTTACCAATTTAGCCACTATATGGCTCGATCTTTCCATTTCAAGTATGGCAATTTACTACGCACCTCAGGCCATATTGATAGCTAACGCTTTGAGAGGACAAGGTTATAATGTCTATGAAGAAGTACACGGTCTCTCCAACAGAGGAAGCAAGCGACCATCCTTGTCTGGTGGTTTCATCATAAATCCAACTGTTAGATCTGAGACCAACGAAAATCAGCCAGAAGAAGTAGTTGCGGATAAAACAAGAATTTATGAAGAAACGGTGGCCTTCTATAAGCAAAAGTATAAGCTATCATCCATCTCTGTAATCGGTTTGATGTTATGTGCTCGAGAAAAACGTAAATTTTTTGTCAACTTTTACAATTCCTTTGGACTGAATAGGGATTTCATCTATAACATTGCTATTACTACTCTCATCAGTTCCATCATAATCTTCAAGAATCAATTTCTAACGTGCCTTATTCTTCCGCCCACTCTTAACTTAATACAATCTCGACCGGGCGAGTTCGCCGTGTGGTTAGGGCCGCGCAGCTGTGAGCTCGCATCCGGGAGATAGTGAGTTCGAACCCCACTATCTGCAGCCCTGAAGATGGTTTTCCGTGGTTTCCCATTTTCACATCAGAAAAATGCTGGAGTGGGAGAGAAAAATACTGAGAAATATTTTTGGTCCAGTGAAGGAAGGGGAATTTTGGAGAATAAGGAAAAACTAGGAATTGGAAGAACTCTATGGACAACCAAGTATCGTAACCGAAATAAACAGCTACAGATTAAGGTGGTTGGGACACGTGGATAATAGGGCTGTCAGGAAGATCTACAAAGGAAATCCACATGGTAGAAGATGGAAAGGAAGACCCCGGAAAAGATGGCAGGATGAGGTGGAGGAGGATTTAAGAAAGATGGGAATAAGAAGATGGAGGAGGCGTGCAGATGATCGTGAAGATTGGGCTACAATCGTCAGAGAGGCCAAGGCCCTACAAGGGCTGTAGCGCCGAGGAGTAAGTAAGTAAAAATACTGGGGCTGTACTGCACCCTTGCAGAGCTCCTTCGGTGTTGACTGGATGTCAATGTTGCCTCGGCTGCCCTAAAAAAAAATACTTACCGAAGGTGGGTGAGATCCTCTTCTCAGGCGCGATCAGTCCCCGTCGTCGAATCAGGATGCATAGGGATAGTGCATTTGGTAAACTATTCACTACAATGACTTGTGACACAGACTGATTCCAATTAAAATATGTATATAAGATTTTATTGATAAAATCAAAGAGAGAAAAGTGTAGGTAAATATTTTAAAAAATGTAAAATAAAATTTTTGTCCAAATTATATCATTACCATTTGAGAGTATACAAGCTAAAATTCTCATAATGACACACATGACCACCTCGTTTGTCCATAAAGAAAATATTTATAATTTTCCATTAAATTTTTGTATCAAATGATATTTTCCATAATTGTTCATCCAATTATATGATGTCTGTGTAACAGTACACATTTAATAGAATAATATTGTTTATGTAATAGGTGGATCACTGAATAACAGTAATAATAATGAGAATATTTAATAATAATAATAATAATAATATTAATAATAATAATAATAATGATACTAATAATATCAAAGTGAATAAAATTTAATATGGCCAACCCAGGTTATTCATCGAAATTCTACTTGTCATCAGTCAAAATAATTATAAGATATTTCTAAGATATTAAAATAAATAAAATGTTGATATTAATTAATTAATAAAATTACTTAGATACCATTTGAAAATGCATTGTAGGCTATTTAAAAGAATCTAGGAATGTCTCCACAATGTATCCTAAATGCGTGTATAAAGTTTGGAAAACCAACCTGAAAGTATAATACAATAATACTAATAGTAATAATAATAATAATAATAATGATAATAATTGTTGAAATAATACGACGATTTTGCGTAAATCAAGAATCCAGAAATATCATTATTAACCCCACAAATATGTAAAATAAGTTTACAAACAAACATACAAGAAGTTACCATAATAAAAATAATTAATTAATTTTATTAATTTAATTGCAATCAAATTTATTAATTACATAATTAATTGCCTAACTGACTACTGGAATCCATTATCTAATGACTCAAATCTTCCAATATAGAGATATCAAATGAATTTGCAATGCATCGAGATGATAATAATAATATTGCCATAATAATAATAATAATAATAATAATAATAATAATAATAATAATAATACAATACAATACAATACAATAGATTTATTTTGTCTGGCAAGATTAAGGCCATTAGGCCCTCTCTTCCATCTAACCAGAAAAGACAGTTTTTACATGTGCAAAATTGAAATAAGTACACTTACAATTGAAACATCTTGCAACTACTAAACAATACAATATTATGATTAAAAAAGGAAAAAAATAGGAGAATGATGAAGATGATGATGATGATGATTATTTACACAATTATGACATGATTAGCTAATTTCTATTATCCTTAGTAATAACAGTGGGATTATATAAAGTCTCTAGTTTGAGGGAGGTTAAATCTACAATATCTCCATAGCATTACTTAGTAGGTAGCGGTGACAAAGTTGCCTAAAACTAGCAGGCGAAGCTCCTCTGACAGAGACGGGCAGTGCATTCCATTGTCGTGCCGAAGAAATAACAAATGAGTTTGTGTATCGTGTGGTGCGGTGAGGTGGAATAGATAAGAGTGTATCAGATTTTGACCGTGTTCCAAAACTGTGATTGGATGAGAGGTGGTGAAATTGACTGTACAAGTAGGGAGGTGAGCATGAGGAGAGTATTCGACGAAGAAGACATAAAGCATGAAGATTACGGCGCTGTTTGAGTTTTAGCCAACCGAGTTCATCGTAGGCAGGTGTAACATGGTCAAAGTAACGTAGGTCACATATATAGCGAACACAGGCGTTTTGCGCGCGTTGTAGTTTGTCGTTAAGAGTAGTAGTCAGGTCGTTGTACACGGCGTCACAGTAGTCGAAGTGAGGCAATACCAGAGTGCAAATAAGGCGTTCTTTTAATATTCGAGAAAAAATGTTGCGGAATCTTCTAAGTGAGTTGAGTGTCGCAAATACTTTCCTGGAGATGCTGGTAACCTGCTGCTTCCAAGAAAGATGTTCGTCTATCATAACGCCGAGATCTTTGACAGATTCACTGAAATTAATGGGTGAATTTTGTAGGTAAAGTTTTGGTAAAGTGAATTTGCTTATAGTTTTTGAACAAAGCCGAGGATGTGAAATTATTATAGCTTGAGATTTTACGTTATTTAATCTAAGTCCATGCATGTCAGTCCAGTTACAGATTTCTTGTAAGTCTCTATTGAAATTTTTAATTTCGTCGGTTAGTCTTTCCGGTTCACAGTGCAAGTATAATTGTATATCGTCAGCGTACATGTGGTGTCTGCAGCTGTTTACCGACGACGTAATATCATTTATATAGACAGAAAATAGAAGCGGTCCTAGGACAGACCCCTGTGGAACACCAACCTCTACGGATCGCCAGGATGAATATTCATTGTTGTTGTTTTTTACACACTGCAGACGACCACGGAGGTATGAATTCATCCACTGAAGACTGTTTGTCGAGAACTGGAGTTTAAATAGTTTGGAAAGTAGTATGTCTATGTCAACAGAGTCGAAAGCTTTAGAGAAATCAAGAAGAGCTAGTATGGTAACTTGTCTTTTGTCCATCGCATTGCGAATGTCGTCTGTAACCTTAAGTAGTGCAGTAGTAGTGCTGTGGTTACGTCGAAAACCAGACTGGTGTTCGTCAAGAATATCGTGTATTTGCAAGTAGTTGGAGACTTGTTGGTGTACAATGAATTCTAGGGCTTTTGAAAGGACCGATAATATGCTCACAGGTCTATAGTCAGTTACGTCTTCAGGCGGTGATTTTTTAGCGAGCGGGACGACAACGGCAGATTTCCATAAGGAGGGATACGTGCCAGTCATTAGTGAGTGGTTAAATATGTGAGTTATAGTAGGTAAAATTATGTCAATTATTGTCTTAATAAGTTCTATTTCTATGTTGTCTATCCCTTTGGACTTCGATTTTATTCTAAATATGGCTTGTTTAACTTGCGAGGGTGTCACATGTGAAAAGTAGAATTTTTCTCTGTCAGGTGCAGGGGAGTTGTAATTGCTGTATAGTGTTCTATGTTTCCTTTCTCTGTCAATGGTATGTCCGGGAGTGGTAAAATATGTATTGAGGGAGTCGAGGGATACGTCAATAGGATGGTCGTCTCTTTGTTTACCTATTCCCATGTGTCTTAGTTCTTTCCAAGCCATAGCAGGTCTAGTATTTTTATTTAGCAGGGTATGTGCATGTCTAATTCTAGCGTTGCGTACTGACTGCGATGTTTTATTTCGTAGCCGTTTAAATGCGTCAAAATTGTCTTGTGTCGGTTGTCGCTTAAACTTTCTATGTGCGGCATCTCGTCTTGCCATTAACTCCTTTAGCTCTAAGTTTAGCCACGGTGCTGGGGCTCGCGTTACCCGTACTGTTTTCGGCGGGGCGTGTCGATCATAGAGCGCTGTCAGATATTCGTTAAATATGTTTACTTTAACGTCAATGTCGTCAACTGTTAGTATATGGTGCCATGGAACATCTAGTGCGTCTTCAGTGAACATACTGTAGTCAATTTTAGAGAGATCTCTGAATGTAATAGTCCTTGGTTTTTTCTTTCGGGTCTTTAAGGAGTAGGATATGTATATTAGGTCATGAGCTGAAATTCCTGGTACAGATGTCTGTCCGTGTTGTAGTACTTTGTCTGTATTCTTGACAATCATTAAGTCGATTGTCGTGTGTGACGTGGCGGTGTGGTGAGTAGGGGGTGTTTGCAAAATGCTCATATCGCAAGATGTAGTCATGTTTAAAAGCTGCCGACTTTCGGAATTGTTGTTTCCGGTGTCTGTGTTAAAGTCGCCCATGACAATTACATGTTCATATTGCGGGAGTACGCGTAACAAAGCATTTTCTACGTCCTCCAAATGTCCAATCGCAGGTGGCTTGTACACCACACAGACAGCACATTTCTGATGGGCTACGATTATTTCCAAGAGCAGGAACTCCGGTCTTCTATTGTATTCGCTATCTGAACATGCAATTATCGTAGGCTTTAAACTGGTTTTGACTATGGCTGCTACACCTCCCCCCCTCTTTCCAGCTCTGTCGTTCCGAAGTAAACAGTAGCCAGGTATGTTGAAAGTCTTCGAAGGGATCAGATCATGAAGCCAGGTTTCAGTGAGAAGGCAAACATCAAATACGTCCGGGACAAGTTCTTTAAGTTCGTGGAAATGGGCAGACAATGAATGTACATTTAGATGGGCTATATGGAGACCTTTCGGGAAAGAGGAAACTTTAGCTAGTAGCAGGTCTCTAGTTGAGTGAGAAGGAAGGGGGGTAATTCCAGGAGGGGTCAGTGGACAGTTGTCACAAGGTCGTGTTCTGTTTGTGGAGAGTGGAGGGGTGAGTGAGGCCTTGAACGGGATTGTGGCTGGGAAGGAATGTCCGGTACTGTCAGAGGAGAGTAACCCATTAGTGCTCGTTGCCACCTTATGAAAAAGTAATAATTATGCGAATGAGATAATCTAACTAAAGTGAGCTAATCTAATTACCTTATGAAAAATTAATAATTATGTGAATGAAATAATCTAAGTACAGTGAGCTAATCTAATTAAATTACACTAAGGTGGTATTTAAATAAAATGAAATATAGTAAATAGAGATCAGAACAGTCAAGTGAATTGTCCGTTTAGTTGCTATCTCTATCCTCCGGTAAGTCACACAGCCGGTTAATGCGCACTTTGCCCCCATCGAGTTTCTTAATGATGATATCGCCGTCTGCAGTCCAGCAGTTCGCTACATGGAAACGGTGAATGGCAGCCTTCAGTATGGAGAGTCTAACGGACGTGAGATCTTCGCGGATGGTAACATGAGTGCCTTTTAGTCTCCTTTTGTTACGGAATACTTCTTGTCGTGTACGATAGGAAGTAAACTTGACAATGATAGGCCGAGTTTTCCCTACTGATTTAGGCCCAACACGGTGACTTCTATCAATATCATTGATGTTTATATTCACGCCTATATCTCTGAAGACGTTTACAGCAAGTTCGTCAGTATTTTCTTGTGAGCTCTCCTGCACTCCAAAGATTCTAAGGTTATTTCTCCTACTATATTGTTCGAGAGAGTCGCTTCTAGCTTCGAATTCTGACCTAAGTGCCTGGATTTCCTTGTCCCGACACTCAAGTTTCTTCTTTAAATCCGCTACAAGTTCAGCATTGAACTGGAGAGATTTCTCTAGTTCCTTAACGACAAGTGTGGTCACTCGCTCCGATATCGCCTCTATAATTCTGTCCAGAAACTTACCCGAGCTGAGAGTCTCATTCAGGATCCTCGTGACGGTCTCTTCCACGAGGTTGGCACTACCGTTCGCTTCCTTGCTGTTGCGCTTGTTACTCCTGGTCATCTTGTTTTACAATGGAATATTTTAATGAACTGATAAAAATATGACCACAACAGGGAGACACTTTCACTTTAAACACTTTCAAACTATGTTTGCACACTTTAACACAACGTTTGATATATGTTACTAGGAAATAACACCTGCTAATTCACTTTGACTGAGGAGCTGATCTCACGCACGTCCGTCAGCCATCAAGGTAGGTAATGTATAATAATAATAATAATAATTGGAATAATAATAATAATAATAATAATAATATCACTTGATGAATATTATTTCTACATTGGATACCATATATAAATCCTTGTGAGTTAGTATTTGCCTACTAAAATCCAATATTGTTGATAACCAAATCGTAGATAAATTGGATAAGAGAAATATAAATGTTAATATTTAATTAATTAAAAAATCCACAATTGACTGACACAAGCGATTGATATTTTACTTATCAGGACTCCTTAATAGCCTGTGAATTGCAATGGTAAAATGTTAAATAAATAAAAAACCAGTATTAATAATAATAATAATAATAATAATCATTATATAAATAATAATATTTTGACTTGACCTGTAATTACGGTAATATTGATCCACCATCCTGATAAACCATACGTGTTTGTGTCTGTTATCTTAGAACATTCATTTACCGGAATTAACACCATTGGAATCTAAATTTTATTAACAGTGCTTATTGAGTTTCCTTCATCATAGAACAATAGTTGCCAGGATAGATTATAATTTAATGAAATATCTGATTCACTGTGTAAAGGCGTAACCATAAAATTCTCACAATAGAGTTCACCAATATTAATAATAATAATAACATTCTCTGAATAAAAACTGTTACTGACTTCCCGTGTGGAATTTATAATTTCAAATCCTCCTTCCAGGCATAATGAACCATAAATTTTAACCTGAGCCTTCAGTAACTTTTAACTCACATAATGGACCTTGGTTGTTGTTGTATAAGAATCTAAACCTTTGCTTTCATATATATGCGAGTGACCCTTACTTAGATACCGTAAATTTATCTGGAAAAGACAAACTCTCCTACTTTAAATAAAACATACTATAACTTATGCTAATGTGTACACCAAGCGAGATAACGCAGCCAGAAATCCTAACCTAATACTTAAATTTTCACTAATATATACATAGATGAACCTTGTCATATGCTCATACCACATTTTATTTTGTTTATTTCAGCGTCCAAGTATATTATAATTCGCTGAAACATGTCAATAACTCAGTGCAAATATTCCTGTGGTTTCCTCACAATAAAATACACGGACAAATGTACAGACAATAAAAGAATGTACCTAAAAAAATGGCTAATAAGAGGCGAAGAAAATATATTTTATAATAGTAATAATAATAATCATTTGTAGAAACCAACGAAAATAGTTCCTATCAGCAAGCATTCACTAGCTCAGTTGGGTGTCCAATGTTACCAACCTAATATTGAAATGGCATTCAAATGCATACGACAACTTTTCTCTAAATAAACGATATTGTGTCACGGCTAAACCATTATATGTATCATTTGGTCCTTCTAAATGCACACCACCTTTGACTGGCTTATTTCTCCATTATATTATTCATTTACGACATCACTATCATCTTTATACTGCATAAATTCTATTACATCTCAGCTATCCCGCTGAATACCTACATTTCCAGTCATTATTGAGAATATGTTCACCATACTCTTTGCTCTACATACTTTCTTCTCATAAATAACATCATGTATTACCATACACTCTTAACTACGGACCTTCAAACAACTGAATCAGATTACCGTCACTCAATATCGTTCTGACTGCTCGACAACACTACGATTTACCTGAGCCAAAAAAATCCCTTTTATTTAGCACTGTTCACCCAACTGTCTACTTATGACACTTGCCCTAGCAACAAAATATATATGGAGATATCAGTGTTACTGTCGCCCAACCAGATTTCTCGACAGTAACTAACATATACTTATGTTTTATCGTTAAATGACTTCACCACTCATCTACCACGGTGTCTATGCTTGCGTCAAACAAATGAGAAATCTGCCAAAATGAAAGACTGACAATGCTAATAATAATAATAATAATAATAATAGTACCGGTATACGCAGACTGCTCATTTATTTTTGCCTCAAAAACATAACTTGTTCAATGCTGACAGATCAAATTAGTACACACACGACTAATAATAATAATAATAATAATAATAATAATAATAATAATAATAATAATAATAATAATAATAATAATAATAATAATAATAATAATAATAATAATAATAATATTTACACTACTCATAAACAGAATTATCCTAATTTTCTGGCTGTGTACTCGGGTTTTCTAGTTATACCATCGTCACTCGCATACCTATTTACATCAAGATACCATTATCAAAGAAAAGCTTTAGATTCTAATTTAAATATGAGGTTTTGTACTCACATTAATAGCATTTCGGGATCACCAGGACTTAAGGCAGCCATGTTGTCTTACAGATTCATGACAAGCATGTTAATACCATTGATCATTCTTGCTGTATCCTGCATTGGCTTATATTACTAATTTCCACACTTGTTAACACTTTACACACGTTTCTTTCCTGCTCATAATATTAAATATGACAACTTGTATTTACACTCAACATTTATACACTATAATACATACACCACACGTAGTACTCAGAAATCTTGTAACTTACGCCTGAATTCACGTATTATGCTCTAGCACATAGCTGCTTCTAATGTAGTGAAGTCCTCCATGAAATCAACGGTTTCCTTTGTATACACCACGCTGCTGGTGAAAGCGTCTACCCTCACTTGACCTAGATGCTTATAGAAAGTAAGAGTGTTTTCTCCGCTCAACGTTTCCAACACACTAACAGCTCAGCTGTAGCAAGCTAATATTCTCCATTCCTACGGCTTACACATTACATTTTAAACTGTTTGAGTTGCTCTGCGGGCTACATATTCAAACTGCGTCACATAAGATGCAACTACTGCATAATTCAAAGTTTCATTTTTACCCTGCATAGACTGGGCACTTGTAAAATCTGTTAATATGCTAATCCATTCACTTGGGTGGTTTCAAACACCTTAACAACTCAACTTCTGTTTATAAAACGTATTTCCATCTCCATTGTAGTAATAAATTCACATACTTCGATACAATTGTATTTGAATACGGAGCAAAGTTAAGACACGTCTGACCGCCAGTAGACCCTGGATGATGACTGACTCGTGAGAAGCTACTGCTCGGGGATGATGGCGCACTTATTGGCGTAGGAACACTAATTCTTGCCACCAAAAATCACAATTAAAGTAGTGCTGGGTAGTTCCAAAATAAAGTTGCTAAAAACATGAAATGCCTTGTACACACAGACTGCATAAATTCTTGCTACTGCCATGATGCACCGTGTTTCTTGAATTGTTCATAATGACTCTGACAAAATAGTGGGCGTTAGTTGGACTATATCTTCTCCCCCTCTGGTGAACCACTCTCCGCGCTGGCAGGGGTTCCCACAGCTGTTGCTATCAAACACCTGGGTACACAAATACTCCAATCCATTTGCCACAAACCAGTAAGTTAGTCAAGAATTCTTACAATAATTAATGACATCTCCTCTTGATATAATCTTTCTTAATTTGACAGGGATTAATCATAAGCCACATATCATTTGGTCGCGCTAATTCTGAAATTATTTAAATGCAGTAATCTGATTGGAGCATATTCTCTGATGTTCATCTATATGGACGGGTCCATTTCAAAATAAGGGAAGTCAGGTAGATAGGACCACGATTCTCCATCTCAGTCACTCCTGCCAGTACTTTTCCACTCTAACTACGCAGTTTTGAAATATGACGTAATAACAGGTGTTCCAGAGACATCGATTTATTTTTAGCAGAGAAAGAAGCGTGGGTTTCTAGCAAGGCTTCGTTCTCACGCACTGGCTACCAGAAATTTCCAATGCTGTCCCATGTTTTAATCCGCCGGGCTATTACTATTTGTTATTAAATAAATTATTAAAATTTAGCCAATCAGACTCATCTGATGGGTGCAACACTCTCCCACTTAAAATAAAATTTTTGAGAGTAGCGAGAAAATGTTTCTACCTCCATGTTGATAATGTAACTTGTGTGCATTACTTGCAACCATCTGTGAGTCTGTATTATTTTATGCTCTACTTGACTTAAGCATGTTACTCCGGAGCTCTTGATTTTCTTGAAGAAGGTGTCTCTGTTCCTCTATTAACTGTTCTGCTATATTCAGTAAAACGTTCCTCAATTCCATTTGTTCTTGCAGACATACTGGACAGCATTCTCTTCTCTCTTCTCCCTGGCGTTGGGCCGAAATGGTGTTGTCTTCATCCTCGGAAACAAGGGATGTCGCCTCATCTGATGACGGATCCGTGTCCTCTGCATCTTCTTCTTCCTTCTCGGAACAGACGTCATCTTCTTCTGATGATTCTCCCCACTGTTCGGCGATGTTAACTTGTGGTGGAACCTCGTGTCGTGGCTGTCTATAAAGTTTCAAATTTGAAGCATAGAAAATGACTTCGTTGTTCCCGTCCAGATCTGTTATCTTGTATGCATTGTTATTAAAAGTTTGAGTGACACGATATGGGCCTATGTAAAGTGGTGCGAATTTAGCATAGTATCTAGCTGCAGGTACCGAAGTGGCTGGACGTCGGATCAATACGAGTTCTCCCACTCTCAGCGGACGATGAAATCTTCTTCCCTGAACTCTCCTTAAGCGACGCTGCGCTTGCTGTTGCAGATGTTCGGCTACCTCTCGTATTCTTATTTCTGGTGCAGGTTGTGCATCCACTGGGCTATCCACGACAGCGTGCCAAGGTCTAACGGGATATTGATTTAAATGAACCACTGATGGTATATATCCTGTTGCTTCAAGGATTGTGTTATTGATACAATCAGTTATCACTGGCAACAGTTTCATCCATTTGGCATGTTCATTAGGGATATAGATCCTACAAAACTTCGAAATAACCTTCATAACCCTCTCAGATGGGTTACTCTGAGGATTTCTAATAGAACTCATAACATGCTTAATATCTAGCTCCTGTAGAGTCGCTTTAAATTGAGCTGCTGTAAATTGAGGCCCATGGTCAGTTAGTAAACTTTCCGGTTTTCCCATACCAGGAATTATACTCCGAGTGAGGCATCTTATAACAAGTTTAGTGTTTGCCTTTTGCATGGGAAACAAGGTGGTAAATTTTGAAAATACGTCCATTGTTACTAAGATAAACCTGTTTCCCCTGGTGGACTTCGGAATTGGACCAAAAATATCCATTGCGTACAACTCCTTGGGCTTACTTGGCAACAATGGAATAGGCATTTGCGTAATAAGGTATGAATTTGCCTTAACCCTTTGGCAAATGTCGCAAGTAATAATTGCTTCTCTTACAGATTTTCTAAGTTTTTTCCAAATAAAGTTCTCTTGAATGGTAGCCAATACTTTGTCAATTCCTCCATGTCCTGTAATCCGGTGAACGTGCCAAATGATCTCTTCCTGGAGTTGAGATGGAATTACCACCCTTAATTTTGTATGATCCTTGTCCAAATATCTGACCAAAAGATTATTTACAATTAGGTATTCCTCGGCCTCTTTCTGAATTTCTATATAGTTAGGATCCCCTTGTTGAATTCTTCCCTGGAGAAAGTCAATTAATCTACTCAAGGTAGCATCTGCCTGTTGATAGCGAGCTAATTGACTCAAATGAAGCAAAACTTCTTGGTCTTCCATTACGAGGTCAACGTAATTTGCTTGCTCCTCTTCTTCATTAGGGTTTCTGCTGAGAATATCTGCAATGATGTTTTCTTTACCAGGACAGTGTTCTATTGTGAAATTAAACTGCTGCACATATAGAGACCATCGTGAGACTCGTTGACTAGAAACAGCCGTTTTTAACATAAATATAAGTGCCTTATGATCGGTCCTGATCTTTACTGGAAAACCATATACTATATTCTGCCAGTGTTGCAGCGCTTGAACTATGGCCAACATCTCCAATTCCGTAGTGCTATAGTTGATTTCATGTTTCCTCAACTTTCTACTGTAAAATGAAATATACCTTTTGGCCTTTGGTGGGTGCTCTTCTTCTTGGAATAATACCGCACCAATTCCAACATTTGAAGCATCCGTTTGCAGTACAAATGGCAACTCAAAGTCTGGGTAAGATAACTTGATACTTCTGGAAAGCAACTCCTTTGTTCGCTGGAAAGACATTTCCGTTACATCCGTCCATCGCCACTTATTATTCTTGTGCAACAATTCTTGCAACGGAGCCACCACCTTAGTATAATTAGGACAGTGGTCCGCAAAGAATTGGCACATACCCAAGAATTGCCGGATGTGCTTAATCTTCCTGGGCCTCTGAAAGTTACTGATGGCCTCTAATTTAATTGGGTTGGGTCGGATTCCTTCGCCATCTATAATATGCCCTAGGAAAAGTATTTCTGTTTGGCAAAAGTGAGATTTCTTTAAATTGACCTTAAATCCCTTATCAATTAAATTTTGGAACAATAGACTGACTCGTTGTAGATTTTCTTCGAATGATGTGCTTGGGATAATGATGTCATCGATGAACCTGGTTGTAAATTCTTTGACAGCGTCAGTCAGGTTCCTATCCAAGGCTCTTATCAATGCTGCGCTGCTATTCTGTAGGCCAAAGGGTAGATGTTCAGAGGTGTACGTATGTTGGTCAAATATAAAGCCAGTTAGTAATTTTGATTTCTCCTCTAGTTGGATGTGATGAAAAGAAGAAGTCAGGTCTACACCTGTAAACATGTTCATCCCCTTGAAACGACGGATGATATCTTTAATTGGTGGTGCTTTATCATTCTCTGGGATAAGTTTTTCATTTACTTGTCGTGCATCCAAGCAAATGCGCAGCGACCCATCTGGTTTAACCACTGTGACTAGATTGTTTACAAAAGGTGTGACTCTTTTAGCTATAATCCCATTTTCTTCCATTTCCCTTATAATCCTTTTTACTTCCTGGTAATGTTTTTCGGGGATTGGGTATGGTTTTCTCTTGTATGGACGCCAGTCTGTTACATTAAGAGCGTATGCAAAATTCGGAATTTTCCCAACCTTTGAATCGAAAACTTCTTGATACTTTATAAGCATATCCCTCAGCTGTTGCTTTTGTTCCTTCGTGCCATTGAACTCAACCACCTTGACATCAATTAATTCTTCTAGTTCCGATTGAATCTCACTATTAAAAATATCCTGAAAAATTCCTCATGGTCCAAAACATGCTCTATCTCTTCAAGTTCTACACCAGCCTGATCTACACAGTTAATTTCCTCATTCCTTCCGACCTCTTGACTCATTTGTATACGTTCATTGCCATCTATTTTGCGAAATTTGATAGTGTTGCGTGCCAAGTCTACCACAGCATTAGTTTCCCTTAAGAAGTCTGCTCCCAGGATGACATTGTAATTCATCCGCGACATAATGACAAACGGATGTGTAAAGGATGAGTTTCCAATCTGTATATCTAAAAGTGTTTGTGACTTGCAAGTTGTAGTTTTGTCCGGCACGATTCCTCTAATTTTTACAGCCGATACAGGTATTTCTGGTAGGTTGTGCCTTTCTTTCAAATCTTCAAATAACGTTCTAGAAATAATGCTAATGGTGGCGCCGGTGTCAGCCAATGCCCTTGCCTGTGTGCCATGTATTCGAACATTAATAACAGGTAGTTTCCTAACTTGTGTTGCTTCCCTTTTAATTGGATCCTCTAGCAGATCTGATGGTTCAACAACCCAATAGTCTACTTGTGCTACCGCCCATTCACTTGCATTTTCATCAACTAAGCCAGTATCCTTCCATTTAGATGTATTTAGCAATTCAAAATTGACGTTTTTTTTCTTGACTGTTACCCCCAGGTGGGTAAGACTGAGCCATTGGATTAAGCGATTGTTGGCGTCGCCCTTCCTGCTCCCTTGCTCGCTGAAATTCGATACTCTCTGCTCCAGTGAGATCGGGATTTAAATCTTGCCTATCCAACGCTTGCTTCCACTTCTGTTGCTCTTGCTGTTGCTGTTGCTCCCGCAGTTCCTGCACATACCTTTTCTTCTCATAATTGCGGTATTCCGGATTTCTGTAGCCTGATCTCTGCGATGGATGATCATTCCACGTTCCTCTCCGATTGTACCGTTGATACGGCTGACTTCTATTCCTATTTTGGTATCTATTTTGTTCCTTATTCCAGTATCTTCTTGAATATGACCTGGGATAGTTGTAGTTCTGTTGATACTGCCGATGTTCATAAAATTCTCGACCACTTGATGTCTTCCTCTCATTCGGTAGTTGTCTTGGAATTGTACCAGTGTCACGTCTCTTTTCGTCCTGTTTATCATTTGACCTCACAGCGTCAACTACAAATGCCCTGTGCTCTGTAGCCTTGGCTTGTCTCGGAGTGCTCATATTTACAGTGTTGTCCAGCTGTCGCAAAATTCCTTCCGCTTCCTCAGGACTTTGTACTTTGGCGGTAATCATCATCCTTTGTACATCTGGAGGAAACTGCTTTACTATGGCTTGAACCAACTCCTGCTGACAAGGAGGATTATCTAGCTCTTTCATCTTGACCAGCTGGTGCAAAAAGTAATCACTATATCTCGTAGGCATGCTGGAATTGTACTTTCTTGAATACAACTCAAGCCTTAAATTCTGTTGAGCGTCGCTTCCCCAATACCGATTCAGAAATGCCTATTCAAAATCTTCGAAAGTTTCAAATAAAAATCGGAAACCAATAAACCATGTTTTAGGAGAACCCTCGAGATATCTTTCTGCGATTCTTAACCTCTTCTCTTCAGGTATCTGCATCTCCTTGAAGTAGGCCTTAAGATCTTTCAGGAACATCTTTGGAGTTAACGATCCACTTCCGTTAAATTTTCTCGGTTGTTCATCGGTAATCTTCAGCACATTGATAAGATTTGCCGGTGCAGCAACTGTCTGCCCACCTTGAACCGAAGTTAGTGGAGTATTTGATTCCTTATTAATCAACAAATCCCGGAATGGATTATCATCTGTCACTTTCTGTGGTGTCGTGGTTTGAGCTAGCTGCTTCTTGATTTCGCCTTGCTCCTGTGTTACGAATTTTATTAACTTTGCTAAGTTATCACTTTGTACTTGCAACTGGTGTATTTCGTTATTTAGGATTTCTTTCACTTCTTCTCTAACCCCTTCTTCACTAGAGATCAAGCCTTTATCTAACCGTTCCCATTTACTATTCATGTCCACCTGCCATTCAGCTATATCTTCTTTCATGTCAGCGAATTGTTGTGTCACCCTTTCCTGGTCTGCTACCCGGTTGGCCTCGACCGTTTTAAATCCCTGGTCCAACCTTTCCATGGTTTCCTGCATTTTGGTGCTAACCGCCGTAAGGTTATCACGTGTCTCCGTCTCAACCTGATTGACCCGATCTTCGACCATAACGATCTTTTGTGACATCTTTTCACACTGAGCTTGCACTTCTTCTTTGGTTTCTTGCAAACTTTTTGTAAATGATATGCTTACATCGCCTATCTGCTTAATTAATTGCTTATGTGCAACGGCTAAACTATGCAACTCCTGCTTAGTGTGTGCCCTATTAGCCTCGCAGAGCTTTAATAACTTTTCTTGGTTATCTAGGAATTCCTTTCTCAGTTCACCCTGACCACTAACAATTTTACCATCGAGTGTCTCCAACATAGCCTGCGTATCCTCTAGTTTCTGGGAAAAACTTTCAGTTACGTTCCTAGTGATTTCGTCCTTGAGTACTGTTTGACTACTCTCTAAGTTTTTAGTAATTTCGTCCTGTCCTTCCTTCATCTCACTCTGTACAGTTTCCACCTTGGTGTTGAGCATATTAATGCTCGCGACCAGCTGCTCCCACTGCTCTTGTGTTATAACCATCATGCATAAAAGTCTGCCTCTATGCCTAAGCGACCTTACGTGCTATATACAACAACAACAAATGTCCCATATTTTGCATAAATAGATATTAATAACATATATTCAATATGTATCACATATATGAAATTTCGCCTTTTACACAATGTTCATTTTACTACAAGTTTAATGAATGTTCTAAGTTTCAGTCTGGTCATTTAAATAATCCTAACATTGACTTACCATTCCCTTATAGACGACAGTCAAGCCCCACGTTGGGCGCCATTATAACAACTTCCCCAATTACCTATGCACCCTTGCAGAGCTCCTTCGGTGTTGACTGGATGTCAATGTTGCCTCGGCTGCCCTAAAAAAAATACTTACCGAAGGTGGGTGAGATCCTCTTCTCAGGCGCGATCAGTCCCCGTCGTCGAATCAGGATGCATAGGGATAGTGCATTTGGTAAACTATTCACTACAATGACTTGTGACACAGACTGATTCCAATTAAAATATGTATATAAGATTTTATTGATAAAATCAAAGAGAGAAAAGTGTAGGTAAATATTTTAAAAAATGTAAAATAAAATTTTTGTCCAAATTATATCATTACCATTTGAGAGTATACAAGCTAAAATTCTCATAATGACACACATGACCACCTCGTTTGTCCATAAAGAAAATATTTATAATTTTCCATTAAATTTTTGTATCAAATGATATTTTCCATAATTGTTCATCCAATTATATGATGTCTGTGTAACAGTACACATTTAATAGAATAATATTGTTTATGTAATAGGTGGATCACTGAATAACAGTAATAATAATGAGAATATTTAATAATAATAATAATAATAATAATAATAATATTAATAATACTAATAATAATAATAATAATGATACTAATAATATCAAAGTGAATAAAATTTAATATGGCCAACCCAGGTTATTCATCGAAATTCTACTTGTCATCAGTCAAAATAATTATAAGATATTTCTAAGATATTAAAATAAATAAAATGTTGATATTAATTAATTAATAAAATTACTTAGATACCATTTGAAAATGCATTGTAGGCTATTTAAAAGAATCTAGGAATGTCTCCACAATGTATCCTAAATGCGTGTATAAAGTTTGGAAAACCAACCTGAAAGTATAATACAATAATACTAATAGTAATAATAATAATAATGATAATAATTGTTGAAATAATACGACGATTTTGCGTAAATCAAGAATCCAGAAATATCATTATTAACCCCACAAATATGTAAAATAAGTTTACAAACAAACATACAAGAAGTTACCATAATAAAAATAATTAATTAATTTTATTAATTTAATTGCAATCAAATTTATTAATTACATAATTAATTGCCTAACTGACTACTGGAATCCATTATCTAATGACTCAAATCTTCCAATATAGAGATATCAAATGAATTTGCAATGCATCGAGATGATAATAATAATATTGCCATAATAATAATAATAATGATAATAATAATAATAATAATTGGAATAATAATAATAATAATAATAATATCACTTGATGAATATTATTTCTACATTGGATACCATATATAAATCCTTGTGAGTTAGTATTTGCCTACTAAAATCCAATATTGTTGATAACCAAATCGTAGATAAATTGGATAAGAGAAATATAAATGTTAATATTTAATTAATTAATAAATCCACAATTGACTGACACAAGCGATTGATATTTTACTTATCAGGACTGCTTAATAGCCTGTGAATTGCAATGGTAAAATGTTAAATAAATAAAAAACCAGTATTAATAATAATAATAATAATAATCATTATATAAATAATAATATTTTGACTTGACCTGTAATTACGGTAATATTGATCCACCATCCTGATAAACCATACGTGTTTGTGTCTGTTATCTTAGAACATTCATTTACCGGAATTAACACCATTGGAATCTAAATTTTATTAACAGTGCTTATTGAGTTTCCTTCATCATAGAACAATAGTTGCCAGGATAGATTATAATTTAATGAAATATCTGATTCACTGTGTAAAGGCGTAACCATAAAATTCTCACAATAGAGTTCACCAATATTAATAATAATAATAACATTCTCTGAATAAAAACTGTTACTGACTTCCCGTGTGGAATTTATAATTTCAAATCCTCCTTCCAGGCATAATGAACCATAAATTTTAACCTGAGACTTCAGTAACTTTTAACTCACATAATGGACCTTGGTTGTTGTTGTATAAGAATCTAAAGCTTTGTTTTCATATATATGCGAGTGACCCTTACTTAGATACCGTAAATTTATCTGGAAAAGACAAACTCTCCTACTTTAAATAAAACATACTATAACTTATGCTAATGTGTACACCAAGCGAGATAACGCAGCCAGAAATCCTAACCTAATACTTAAATTTTCACTAATATATACATAGATGAACCTTGTCATATGCTCATACCACATTTTATTTTGTTTATTTCAGCGTCCAAGTATATTATAATTCGCTGAAACATGTCAATAACTCAGTGCAAATATTCCTGTGGTTTCCTCACAATAAAATACACGGACAAATGAATGGATGAAAACCATAACGGTATAAGTGACTTTTTAAAAAAAAGAGTTAAGTGCAGAGTGTAACTCCGGGATGATGTATCCTTTCACCAGCAAAGAGATACAAGTGATAGCGGTAATATTCTGCGCTCTAGTGATGGGTGGTATAACTACAAATAGCATGCTTTATATGAGTGTTGAAGATGTTTAAATGCCTTTTTCTCTGAGTGACCAAAATGCTACTTATACCGTTATGGTTTTCATCCATTCAAATGTACAGACAATAAAAGAATGTACCTAAAAAAAGGCTAATAAGAGGCGAAGAAAATATATTTTATAATAGTAATAATAATAATCATTTGTAGAAACCAACGAAAATAGTTCCTATCAGCAAGCATTCACTAGCTCAGTTGGGTGTCCAATGTTACCAACCTAATATTGAAATGGCATTCAAATGCATACGACAACTTTTCTCTAAATAAACGATATTGTGTCACGGCTAAACCATTATATGTATCATTTGGTCCTTCTAAATGCACACCACCTTTGACTGGCTTATTTCTCCATTATATTATTCATTTACGACATCACTATCATCTTTATACTGCATAAATTCTATTACATCTCAGCTATCCCGCTGAATACCTACATTTCCAGTCATTATTGAGAATATGTTCACCATACTCTTTGCTCTACATACTTTCTTCTCATAAATAACATCATGTATTACCATACACTCTTAACTACGGACCTTCAAACAACTGAATCAGATTACCGTCACTCAATATCGTTCTGACTGCTCGACAACACTCCGATTTACCTGAGCCAAAAAAATCCCTTTTATTTAGCACTGTTCACCCAACTGTCTACTTATGACACTTGCCCTAGCAACAAAATATATATGGAGATATCAGTGTTACTGTCGCCCAACCAGATTTCTCGACAGTAACTAACATATACTTATGTTTTATCGTTAAATGACTTCACCACTCATCTACCACGGTGTCTATGCTTGCGTCAAACAAATGAGAAATCTGCCAAAATGAAAGACTGACAATGCTAATAATAATAATAATAATAATAGTACCGGTATACGCAGACTGCTCATTTATTTTTGCCTCAAAAACATAACTTGTTCAATGCTGACAGATCAAATTAGTACACACACGACTAATAATAATAATAATAATAATAATAATAATAATAATAATAATAATAATAATAATAATAATAATAATAATAATAATAATAATATTTACACTACTCATAAACAGAATTATCCTAATTTTCTGGCTGTGTACTCGGGTTTTCTAGTTATACCATCGTCACTCGCATACCTATTTACATCAAGATACCATTATCAAAGAAAAGCTTTAGATTCTAATTTAAATATGAGGTTTTGTACTCACATTAATAGCATTTCGGGATCACCAGGACTTAAGGCAGCCATGTTGTCTTATAGATTCATGACAAGCATGTTAATACCATTGATCATTCTTGCTGTATCCTGCATTGGCTTATATTACTAATTTCCACACTTGTTAACACTTTACACACGTTTCTTTCCTGCTCATAATATTAAATATGACAACTTGTATTTACACTCAACATTTATACACTATAATACATACACCACACGTAGTACTCAGAAATCTTGTAACTTACGCCTGAATTCACGTATTATGCTCTAGCACATAGCTGCTTCTAATGTAGTGAAGTCCTCCATGAAATCAACGGTTTCCTTTGTATACACCACGCTGCTGGTGAAAGCGTCTACCCTCACTTGACCTAGATGCTTATAGAAAGTAAGAGTGTTTTCTCCGCTCAACGTTTCCAACACACTAACAGCTCAGCTGTAGCAAGCTAATATTCTCCATTCCTACGGCTTACACATTACATTTTAAACTGTTTGAGTTGCTCTGCGGGCTACATATTCAAACTGCGTCACATAAGATGCAACTACTGCATAATTCAAAGTTTCATTTTTACCCTGCATAGACTGGGCACTTGTAAAATCTGTTAATATGCTAATCCATTCACTTGGGTGGTTTCAAACACCTTAACAACTCAACTTCTGTTTATAAAACGTATTTCCATCTCCATTGTAGTAATAAATTCACATACTTCGATACAATTGTATTTGAATACGGAGCAAAGTTAAGACACGTCTGACCGCCAGTAGACCCTGGATGATGACTGACTCGTGAGAAGCTACTGCTCGGGGATGATGGCGCACTTATTGGCGTAGGAACACTAATTCTTGCCACCAAAAATCACAATTAAAGTAGTGCTGGGTAGTTCCAAAATAAAGTTGCTAAAAACATGAAATGCCTTGTACACACAGACTGCATAAATTCTTGCTACTGCCATGATGCACCGTGTTTCTTGAATTGTTCATAATGACTCTGACAAAATAGTGGGCGTTAGTTGGACTATATCTTCTCCCCCTCTGGTGAACCACTCTCCGCGCTGGCAGGGGTTCCCACAGCTGTTGCTATCAAACACCTGGGTACACAAATACTCCAATCCATTTGCCACAAACCAGTAAGTTAGTCAAGAATTCTTACAATAATTAATGACATCTCCTCTTGATATAATCTTTCTTAATTTGACAGGGATTAATCATAAGCCACATATCATTTGGTCGCGCTAATTCTGAAATTATTTAAATGCAGTAATCTGATTGGAGCATATTCTCTGATGTTCATCTATATGGACGGGTCCATTTCAAAATAAGGGAAGTCAGGTAGATAGGACCACGATTCTCCATCTCAGTCACTCCTGCCAGTACTTTTCCACTCTAACTACGCAGTTTCGAAATATGACGTAATAACAGGTGTTCCAGAGACATCGATTTATTTTTAGCAGAGAAAGAAGCGTGGGTTTCTAGCAAGGCTTCGTTCTCACGCACTGGCTACCAGAAATTTCCAATGCTGTCCCATGTTTTAATCCGCCGGGCTATTACTATTTGTTATTAAATACAATTATTAAAATTTAGCCAATCAGACTCATCTGATGGGTGCAGTACCTTAAGTAAGGCCACGGCCGCTTCCTTCCCGCTCCGAGACCTTTCCTATCCCATCGCCGCCATAAGACCTATGTGTGTCGGTGCGACGTAAAGCAAATTGTATAAAAAAGTACAATCTCGTTATCTGTGTCTATTATTGTTGTCCACGTACTCTTTGTCCTTGGACAACCTGCAGCTGTTTCAGGAAGATTGTATAATAAATAAGTAAGGGTAGGGTACGAACATACCGAAGATGCATCGCGGTCGAGGTTTACGTGGCGGCCGCGGTCGATGGAGGGTGAACATACCGGGGAGATTTACCTTTCAGTGTTCACAGTGGGTGGACCTAATGTTTAGATCTCCGCGTTCAAGTTAAAGATATTTATCCTCTATTGCTAAGCTTTTACAAGTATAGAGTATGTATTCAAGTGACAGTGGAGATAGTGGCTCATTGTGCATAAGCACACGATGGTGGGTACTTTCAAATCAGTAAGTCCGCCAGTGGAATGCTCATCCTATAAATCAAAAAAGACAGGAACTGGGGGAATATCACAACTTATTTGAAGAACTGAAACATCACCCGGACAGGTTCCATTCATACATGAGAATATTCCTTGAGACGTTCCAATACATATACAGCAATGTGGAATCAAAAATTGATACTGTGAAGTACAAGAACTACCACACAAATCCAATTCTAGCGGAAGAAAGATTGGTTGTGACGATAAGGTAAGATCCGTGTTTGAAATGTAAACAAGATATAATTCTGCAGTTTGTAAATTTATTGTCTTAATTTATTCTTTTGAGATATAATAATTAGAAGTATATTTTCATTGTTCGGTGAAATCCATGTAACTTATAATCAACAACTGAATTAATACTGCAACAATTATTCTTAATTTTTGAAGCAACACATTAATATATTGTAGCAATTGTAGGAAATATAGTCTTCGGAAATGTGAATTGTGAATGATACACAACTCCTGTTGTGCGTTATAGGTCAAGTCTATTCAGAGCTGGCGTACCCGGTCGAATTATGCAGATGTTCGTGGGGATGAGAGTGTCCAGGTTGACAGTCATTGGAAATGGGTTGCAATGTAGTGAAGGATATTTCTTGTCGGGCAGGTTGTTGCTCAGAAAATGCAAGTTCAAATAGGGTTTGTTGCACTTTCATCCTAAATACAAATTTGTCTCTGGGTGGTAAGTTCTTGAAGTGAGGTAGAAGAGAATTGAAAAATCCTACATCCTCGTCATTGGGGTCGTAAGATATTCTGTTTTTCTTCACTGCAAGCCTCTCTTTCCCCAAATCTAGGAGTTGTTTACCAATCTCGGCTTGAGGTGTTCATCGCCTTTTGTAGCCTGTTCTCGTAGGATATTCAGACGTTAAAGATGTAGCTGTACAGGAAGACGATGCCGAGGTTGTTTGCTGTCTTTGTTCTTGACCTTGAATTGCATGGTGCAAGTCAGGTCTAGAAGTTGTACCATCGTCACTTTGGCGAGTCACACGCAAGTTCTGTGAACACCTGTTTTTTTCTTTTGATGTCACGTAAGATGGGAGCCCCGAGGCGACAGAAGGCCTCTCTACTCATCTGTATCAGAGAAGTTTGCGAAAAACTGGCAACAGCACCAGCACGACATACACTAGCGGGGGAAAAATCGATCTGTCGTGACGAACAAGTTCGCCAGTCAGAAGTGAAAAACCCCTCTTCGCTTTGCTGTTAGTAATCTAATTAAGCTAGTGCTAGGAGGAAAGGCAGGGAGACATTGGTGTTAAATTTGCGTAGATACAAGAAAGAAGGCAATTGTTTAAGGGAGGAAGGATTGGCAAGGCGATGGTGGGATGATTTAGTGAACCAGAATTTGTCGGGAAGGCATGGCTGGGACTTGTATGGAAGGATGGGGAGAGAGAATTCTGAGGAGAAGTTGGAGGAGGGCAGAAGAGTCCTGGCTGGTTTGGGGAGAAGATGGTAAAAGCGACGGGGAGTGAAGAGGTTGAGATATGGTGGTGGATATCTTGATTGGTACAGTTGCCTGGAGTGCCTATAATGAGACCTGATGGCCCTCTTGATGTAAGGGCACCCAGGGAACGACACAGCATACTTTCTCTCGCAGTTCGCACACCTCGCCTGGTCACGAGCTTCCTTGCAGTCAGTGTGGCGGTGGGGCCCGCCGCATCTATTGCACCTGGTGGAATTGGTGCACGTCGCAGCAGTGTGGTGCAGCTGGAGGCAGTTGAAACATTGCACGAACAGGGAAGGACGGGGACTAGGATGGGACTTTGGCGAGGGGGCTGGTTTGGAACTCGAAGAGGTCTTCGGAGCAGGTGTCCGGTGTTTTCTTCTTCGGCGCGTCTGGGTGGCACTAGTGGTAAGGTTGGGTGGAGGTTGGTCAGGCTTGGGGCTAGAGTCAAGTACGGGCGGAGGTGATGGTATTGGAGAGGGGGGAGGGGGGGGGGAATGATTGAACTTCCGGAGTACTGCATGGAATGGGGTCAGTTTGAACTTCTTGGTCTTGGGTAGTTGGCAGTTGATTATTGCAGTTGGGAGTGGTTGTCTGGGATGACATGATTACGCGGTTAACTAAGATTGGAGAGGGGATGTCAGCATGTTGGAGTCTATTGAGGATGGTGGGGATGAATTTATTGCTGAGGGGAGTGATGAGGAGGTGATTGTTGTGCGTCTCCTCGATGACTGCTATATGGCTGCTTAAGATAGGCACTATTGCTTCAATTATTGCTTTCCTGGTGAGAGGAATAGGTCCTGGATTTGTCAGGGGGATGATGAGGGAGCTGTTCTTGGGGCTTAGGGGGCAGGAGGTGTTCTTTCGGGTGTAGTGGAAGGGTAGCTCGTAGGGGGGGTGGTTCTTCATCTACGGAGTCTTCTTCTGCTTCTTCTTCAGAGTCGAAGGTAGCTTCCACTAGATCTTGGCGGGGGTGAAGGGGATACCTATACTAGGGAGAGGGTTGGAAAGGGTGACTATAGAATCTTGGACAATGGGGTGGATGAAGATTAAGTGGGGGGAATCATCCTCGTCTATACGATGAATCAACTTGGAGGAGGTTCGGAGGGTGGCGGATACGCTGTCTGAGCCACTTCATGTTTGTTGGGGAGGGTTTCAAGGGCACAGTAGAATGGGGGGATATATCACGTGATCTCAATCCGGACAAGCCAATCAGGAGAAAGCTACATCGATGTCTCCCATGGGAATGCAAACTTTCTTGTCATCGCGCTAAACCTGCTGGTAAATCACGATGGTGAATGGAAGCAAGCATCTTTGACATGAACTGTTCTATTTAAAAATGTGTGTTTGAGTTACCAGGAGGTGACATCGAGGCATCGACCGCGATGTAAACCGCGATCGCGAGCTGCGATGCATCTTCGGTACGTTCGTACCCTTAGCCACAAATTTTCGAAGAAGCCTCTAGGGGCAATTTGACTACTTTCTTTTCTTAACTTGGCCACTTCTAACCATACTTACTTTGGATGACTTCACTACGATTTTCAGTGTAGTAACATGTTTTAAAACTCCTAATTTGGGAATTTTGTGAAATAATCCTTACATAAATAATAATAGGACTAACTGAGAATCCCTGTTGCATAAAAATCACCAAAAATTACATTCCGCACGTTTTTCTCCCTTGTCTGCCTTGCATACCTCCCCCTTATCCAGTTGAGAATCAAATAACAAAAATAGAATTTGTCACATGACACCAAGGAGAATATAACCGACAGTGTGAAAATATAAAAAGAAATACACCGAGCGAGTGGTCGTGTTGTAAGGGTCGCGAAGCTATCAGTTTGCATTCGGTAGATAGTGGGTTCGAACTTTCTCCATTTTCAAACCACGCAAATGCTAGGGAAATTCCTTAATTAAGGCCATGGTAGCCTTCTTCCTACTCGTGTGCCATCGTCTTCATAAGACCTACAGAATCTGTGTTGGCGTAAAGCAGATTGTGAATAAAGAATACAAACAGAGTTTTGATACCTCACCTTGGATTGTGATTACTGTTCCAAATTCCTCTCTGATTTCCCTTACTTGCCGGTTATATACAAACGATGCTTTGAGTGAGTGAGTGAGTGAGTGAGTGAGTGAGTGAGTGAGTGAGTAAGTAAGTAAGTGAGTGAGTGAGTGAGTGAGTGAGTGAGTGAGTGAGTGAGTGAGTGAGTGAGTGAGTGAGTGAGTGAGTGAGTGAGTAAGTAAGTAAGTAAGTAAGTAAGTAAGTAAGTAAGTAAGTAAGTAAGTAAGTAAGTAAGTAAGTAAGTAAGTAAGTAAGTAAGTAAGTAAGTCTGTCTGTCTGTCTGTCTGTCTGTCTGTCTGTCTGTCTGTCTGTCTGTCTGTCTTTATTCGTGGCGAAGTTAGGGTCCAAGGCCCTCTCTGACACTTAACCACAACATTTAAAAAGGTCTAATTAACAGACATATAATTTTTAAATACATCAAATCAATTTTAAAATGATATAGCACGAAAAGTAATTATGGAATTAGTAAGAAAAGAAATAATTATAGAATTTTGAACGTGACAATATAAATGAACATGATAATAATTATAAAACTAACACTAGTAATAATAAAAGAAGGAAACGGTAAAAACCTATAACTAAAAAATACATTTGTAATTTTTTTCAAAATATGTTTATTCACACTTCACTCATCGTACAATTCAGCTAGAAGTATTCAGCAAGTGATTTCGGCAATCCATCATAGATCCCCTGCGAGAACGCAAATCCCTAACGGTAACAGGGAGGGTATTCCACAGCCTAGCGACAGTGACTTCAAAGGAGCGGTTGTAAGTCCTGGAGTGACTGAGAGATATTGTTAAAGAGGAGCCAGATCGCGTACCATGGTTATGATAGGAGGAGAGGTAAAAGTTTGATGAGAGATAATCCGGTACACCTGAGTTTAGAACACCATGCAGAAGGGACAACATGTGGAGTCTGCGACGCTCATGAACACGAAGCCATGACAACTCCCTGTAATAAGGTGAAATGTGTGAATCATATAGTAGCTTAAATTTAAATCGAATACAGGTGTTTAAACTCCGTTCGAGCATCTTGTTACTGTCTTGAGATATGTCCGTAAGTAGAGTGTCGCAGTAGTCTAGAATTGGTAAGATTAGAGATTTTACCAGTGGTATTTAAAGATGTTTTGCAAATATAGTTGAGTAGCGTTTGAGAGGAAAAAGGGATTTCTGCACTTTACGGCATGTATTTATCACTTGTTCAGTCCAATATGGGTCTCAGTCATTATGGCACCTAAGATTCTTTCTGACGTACAATAGGGCACACCAGTATTATTTAAATTAAACGGGGGGGGGGGTACATGTCTACTTTTCAACAAGTTGTTTTTTCCTGCAGCTTCCGTGATAGTTTCCTGTCTGTAACATAAATATTTGAAACTAGCGGGTTTTTATGTATAATGTCCGTAGGCGGCAGCACTCTGGTACCGGTAGGTTGGTAGTAATGCTCTATTGTGTAGACTCTACGTACATTTCGCATACCAGACAATGGAGATGACCAGCATGCAGTTCCTCCTCACATTACTGTTACAGCAGCCTACTGCACGTCATTATTGGCTACGCTGAGGAAGCAGATAGCAAACAAACGACCAGAGATTTCTCGGACTGGGTGGCGACTTCATCATGATAATGCACGGCCTCACGTCGCAAATGAAGCCATGCAGTTTCTGGCTCGATTCAACATTACCTGTGTACCGCATCCACCTTATAGCCCTGATCTTGCACCCTGTGTTTTTTCTATTCCCATCACTAAAGGCAAAGCTTAGGCGCATTCGATTTGAGAACTCTGAAGCAGTGCCCAAGAAAAGTGAGGCGATTGTCAAGGACCTGATAAAGAATGGTCTGCAGCATGTGTTCAAGGACTGGCAAAGACGCTATAAAAAGTGCATTGAAAAAAGTCATGTAAACATTGAAACAGATTAATAAACATCTGTGAAAAAAATCAGTCTCAGTCTTTGTTGATCAGCCTTCGTATATTTATTCTATGCACAGCAGTGGTGGCGCACTGGAAATTCTCTGCTTTGGAAAATAATGTGTTCAAATTTATTACTACCTGATTTTTGAACAGATGAAAAGTAGTGACATTGCTTGATTAACAACACGACTTTCCTTTTAAGGTATCTCGAAGAAGTTACCAGAACATGAAGTGGAAATGGGAAACCATACACAACCATTCTCAGGACAGCCGACGGTGCGGTTCGAACCAAGTGTCTCTCGAATGTAGAGCTTGGCTCCACTCCTCACGATCATTTACGAGTAATATTAAAACGGTTAATTGATTTTTTCTTTCTACTTGCTCATCAAATGTATCCTGAGTATTTTAAACTGCACATAGTACGAGAGTTGCACATTTCCGCCAAATGTTAACACAGTTGTTATTAAAACAGTCATTAAATGCGCGCCTGTCGGACGGTTAAAAATGTAATTGTATTTCTATAGGAACTACGAAAAGTGGACTCCAGATTGGTTTTTTTTGTATTACTTGTCCGAGTACCCTTCATTTGTATTCATGAAGTGTGTGGAACAATCCGACGAATCTGCACGCAAGCTGTCGGGAGATTAACTACTACGGTGCAAGGCAGACCGGGATCCCAAAAGGTGTTAGAAGTTATTTGTCAGGAGGGGGCTTATTGTGCAGTATACACTGTGATATTATATGGCTTTAGTAAATCGTCCCTCAGGGTATCTATATAAATCCCTGTGTATGGGGACGGCAGAATAAGTCCACGCTATCTTCTGCTTCTCGTGCGAGGTGACTAAAAGGGATCTCTCAGGCGATGGAGGGGATGGATTGTCGAATGCGGGGCCGATAATTAAGTTCCCCCTGTGGGTGGGGGCGCTAAAATAACACCCACGGTGTCTCCTTTCTGTCGTAAGCGGCGACTAACAGGGGCTCTAGTTGCTCTTAACTTGGGAGAGTGGTTTGGTGACCATGGGGCCCTTAGCTGAGTTCTGGAATTGCTTCCACTTACTTGTGCCAGGCTCCTCACTTTCATCTGTCGTAACCAACCTCCTTTGATCAACTCTTGTTCTTTTCAGACCCCGGCGGTATTAGGTTTTGAGATTCCTAGTGAGTTTTTTTATTTTCATGCCTTTGTCGCCCTTGTCTTTCTATGGCCGATATCTTCATTTTTCGAAGTGTCGGACCCCTTTCATTCCATTTCTTTCCTGTGATTAATATTAATAAAGAATGGTTGCCTAGTTGTACTTCCCCTTAAGGCAATAATTTTCCGGGCTGAGTGACTCAGATGGTTGAGGCGCTGGCCTTCTGGCAAGTTCGATCCTGGCTCAGTCCGCGGGTATTTGATCGTGCTTGAATATGTCAGTTCCTGGTCGGTAGATTTACTGGCACGTAAAAGAATTCCTGCGGGACTAAATTCCGGCACCTCAGCGTCTCCAAAAACCGTAAAGGTAGTTAGTGGGACGTAAAGCCAATAACATTAATATTAAACAATTATCACCACCACCTCTTCCTCTCATAATTGAGTCTAGGATCGCTTCGACTTACTTGCATCAGCCTCCTGACTTTCTTCTTTCATACCCGATTTTTCTCGGTCAACTCTTGCTTTCCCCTACATGTCTCTCAATTTCATGCACTTCGAGGCAATTTTCTGCATCATTAGTCTCCTTTTTTCCAATAACTTCGTTGTTCCAGGGTTTGACATCTTCCACTTTCTTCTGTGATTAGTGTTTAGAGAGCGTGGTTGCCCAGTTGTACTTGCTCTTGAAATAATCACCACCAACATCACCACAACCTATTGATGGAATAATCGAATACAAAATAACAGCTTATTCGATTATTTCATTTTATTCGATTGAAAATGAAAACCTACAACCTGTTTTCCAGTCATTGACCGGGTCAGGGATGTAATGAATGAAACATATATAGGCTGTTATTACAATGGGGTCGCCACTCCCAAGGTGATTTATTAATGAGTGATAAATGCTATGAAATGGTAATGGAGAGTATTGCTGGAATGAAAGATGACAGGGAAAACCGGAGTACCCGGAGAAAAACCTGTCCCGCCTCCGCTTTGTCCAGCACAAATCTCACATGGAGTGACCGGGATTTGAACCACGGTATCCAGCGGCGAGAGTCCGACGCGCTGCCGTCTGAGCCACGGAGGCCCTTTTTTATTCGATTATTTTTTGATTATTCATTCGAATCTCCATTCGAATCAATGAGGCAATCGAATAGTGAATTTTTCCATTCGATTATTTTTTCGATTATTCATTCGAAACTCCATTCGAATCAGTGAGGCAGTCGAATAGTGAATTTTTCTATCCGATAATTTTTTATATTATTCATTCGAAACTCCATTCGAATCAATGAGGCAATAGAATAGTGAATTTTTCCATCCGATTATTTTTTCGATTATTCATTCGAAACTCCATTCGAATCAATGAGGCAATCGAATAGTGAATATTTCCATTCGATTATTTTTTCGATTATTCATTCGGAACTGCATTCGAATGAATGAGGCAATAGAATAGTGAATTTTTCCATTCGATTATTTTTTTGATTATTCATTCGAAACTCCATTCGAATCAATGAGGCAATCGAATAGTGAATTTTTCCATTCGATTATTTTTTCGATTATTCATTCGAAACTCCATTCGAATCAGTGAGGCAGTCGAATAGTGAATTTTTCCATCCGTCGATTATTCATTCGAAACTCCATTCGAATCAATGAGGCAATCGAATAGTGAATTTTCCCATCCGATTATTTTTTCGATTATTCATTCGAAACTCCATTCGAATCAATGAGGCAATCGAATAGTGAATTTTTCCGTTCGATTTTTTTCGATTATTCATTCGGAACTGCATTCGAATGAATGAGGCAATAGAATAGTGAATTTTTCCATTCGATTATTTTTCAATTATTCATTCGGAACTGCATTCGAATGAATGAGGCAATTGCATAATGAATGCTTTCGAAATAATCGAATGAAAAGTGATGTTATTAAAACAGTTAATTCACTCACTTAGTTTCAACATTTCTAGATACGTTTGAAAAAGGCGTAATTCTATTTTTATAACATTCATCTATTCGCTTATTTCAGTCGATTATCCATCCGACACACTTAAAAGGAAAAATTGATTCATGACGCGTCCGAATATTCTATGCGATAAAACTGAATGATATTTGAAACTTATTCGATTATTTTATTCCATCATTTATTCGATTATTAAAATAATTCGATTATCCCATAACTACCACAACCCCAGTTGGCAAACCTACCCATTGTCTTCTTGTGATGGTTTGATATCGCAAAGAATTTAAATAGGAATTGGGAACAGCGTAATTTTCAAAAATATTTTATTTGATAAGTACATATTTTTCTTCTTCTTAATCTGTTTACCCTCCAGGGTTGGTTTTTCACTCGGACTCAGCGAGGTATCCCACCTTTACCACCTCAAGGGCGGTATCCTGGAGCGTCAGACATAGGGTCGGGGATACAACTGGGGAGGATGACCAGTACCTCGTCCAAGCGGCCTCACCTGCTATGTCGAACAGAGTTCTTGCGGGTTGATGGGAAGATTGGAAGGGATAGACAAGGAAGAGGGAAGGATGCGACCGTGGCCGTAAGTTAGGTACCATCCCGGCATTTACCTGGAGAAGTGGGAAACCACAGAAAACCACTTATAGGATGGCTGAGGTGGGAATCGAACCCACCTCCACTCAGTTGACCTCCCGAGGCTGAGTGGACCCTCTTCCAGCCCACGTACCACTTTTCAAATTTCGTGGCAGAGCCGGGAATCGAACCCGGGCCTCCGGGGGGTGGCAGCTAATCACGCTAACCGCTACACCACAGAGGCGGACAGATAAGTACATATTACATTGTGATAAGCTGCTTTCATTTCTAGCATTGAAATATTTAAATGTCTCCTTCCGCAATGCGAGTAAAACTTCCTGTGACGTAGGCGGCGGGCTATGACAACACCATCCAGTACCGCATGAAGAAGCTCTACCATGCATCAGCTGTTACTAAAAGCCGAATGTTTATTAGTCGCCATCGAGAATAACTTCAAAATGAAAAAAGAAGGGTTCGATAAAGCACAGTCAGACAATCTGCCGTGTATGGATGCCATCACGGTGACATCATTCTAGTAAAACAGCGATTGTTTTGAGGCTGCAGAAATTCGCGGATCAAAAGCAAATTGGTAAGACCTTTTATATACGTGCAATGTGCTGTAACTCATAGTATTAGAATAACAAGGAACATGAACTTAAATCACCTTAACATTGTATTTCTACATGGTTCCCGTATTATAAAATACATTACATTACATTTTTGGGCCTGCCTTGCTTATCCCTTTCAATCTCCCCATCCCCCACAAGGCCCTGCTCAGCATAGCAGGTGAAGCCACCTGGACAAGGTACCGGTCCTCCTCCCCAGTTATAACGCTAAGCAAATATCTTAGTCCAGCTTCGGGAGGTCAACTGAATAGAGGTGGGTTCGATTCCCACCTCAGCCATCCTCGAAGTGGTTTTCCGTGGTTTTTCATTTCTCTTCCAGGCAAATGCCGGGATGGTACCTAACTTAAGGTCACAGCCGCTTCCTTCCCTCTTCCTTCCTGTCCCTTCCAATCTTCACATCGCTGCACAATGCCCTTTTCAGCATAGGAGGTGAGGCCAACTGGACGAGGTACTGGTCCTCATCCCCAGTTGTATCCCCGGACCGAAAGTCTCACGCCCCAGGACACTGCTCTTGAGGCGGTTGAGGTGGGATCCCTCGCTGAGTCTGCTGGAGAAAGCAGTCCTCGAGGGTAAACAGATTCAATAACATTTTAAAATATGCCTTTCGAGTGTTTGAAGGTGATCATTTTAAGAAGTACAATTGGACAATTATTCTCTATTAATACTGTTCCGAGATATCTGTGGAACAGCAGAGGTGAAAGAAGGTGCGGGGGTGAACAGGTCTCAGGCTACGAAATTAAAGTTAATTTAAAATTTAACAAGGTTATATTTTCTTTGCAAAATCAAGAAATAACAAGCATGGCAGGTACAGAGTAGTAAGGCAACAAGGTACAATTATAGTATTTACAGGATTTGGGCTTCGAGCCCCGAACTCACAATTCTTGAGCAATTAGCCCAGTTTTACCCCAAAACAAGTTTCAACAGAGGGGCAGAAAACCCCATTCACGCCCAGGAGTACTTGCTCCAAATTACACAGTAAAGCCTCCTCGAGGCACACAGAACCAAATTTCAAAAAGAGCAAACCGCTCTGAACGTTCAAGCCTATAAAAGGCCACACCAAACTCCACCTTCAAGTTGTCCTCTAAGGACATAAACACAGGGGTAAACATACCCAACCTACTGAGGCCTATTAAGTGAGAAAAGGTTAATTACATGGCCTCTAAAATACCAATTTGAGAGGAGGCGATCTGCACTCCTAATACATTTTGTTTAAAACCTAATCTGGCTCTAGGCCGCTAATGCAAGGGCTAATCCCATACTAAAGAGGTGACTTTAAAAGGGAAACAGTTTACATTACGTTAAGGAAGAAACGGTTGAGGAAATAAGTTCACCTCAATACAATATGAGTGGGAGCTCGAGAGGGTAAGCACTCTCTATCCCAATATGTAGTTAAAACAGAAAGAATTGACACCGAGTGTCTTTACATTATTAAAGGAAAGTTACATGGAAAGGCTTCGGACCTGCCCCGAGAGTTAAACTGCTGAGCTAGCAAGAAAAGAAGTTATTAAAAGGCCATTACCTTGTGGATGAACTGCTGCCCGAAGAAAGAGGCGCTTCCCGCCCCCTGGTACGTACTTTACACACTGAAAGATGTTACAGAAGTGGCGCGGAGACCCGAAAATCAGCAGTTTATATACTCTCGCGGAAAGTTCGAGGCGTTTCAGGAAAGAGAACACCCTCCCACAAAAAACTTTATTGGCTAGGGTTAAGCAATATATCCCCTTTGGAGAAGATACACCTGATTGGTCAGAAATTAATTAAAGAAATTCGGGATTGGCTAAATTCAAAACAAGGGGAAAGAAAGGGTTATATAGCCAACTTAAACAATAACAGAAAGAAATTTAACAAGGAACAAACTTTTGAAATAAAAATTTCTCCAAAAAACAGTTCTTTCACTTCGCACTAGGGTGCACCATTGTAGTTATTCAGTAGTGTCCTCTAGAAGAGAAAGTTCACACTTCTTACTACAAGTAAAACAAAAATACATCGAAAACGACCCAGTTCAGAAACTTCAAGATTTCCAAGTAGTGACATCTTCTGAGAAACTTGAAAATTAATACAGTAGATAAAGTTCAGACTTCCTCCAGCAGAGGAGTTTCAACTGGCGTAAAGTTTGAATTAGCGGCGTGGAGGTGTACCGCCCGGTTCAAATACAAGAGAAAATGTTCCTCATTTCGAAGAACGAAGGTGTCGGATAAAGAAAGGGCCAGGAAGGGCGTTGTAATGCAAGATGCTGGGCGTCGCAAAACTAATAACGTCGGGGTGGGAAGAGAACAAGAGCTGACCAAGGGAGGTCAGACAGGCAAGTGGGAACAATGTGAAACTAAGCTAGGAGAATCGTGGAGGCCAATCCACGCTCCCAAATATGGACATCTTGGCCCCCTTTTAGTCGCCTCTCACAACAGGAGGGGGATACCGTAGGTGTTTCTAGCGTCTTCACCCACAGGGGTTTGTGGAGTGTGCATTTGCTGATGAGGTAGCGAATCTCACTACATTCTCCTTTCTTTCTAGAATAATCACTTCGAAATCATGGGAGTTAACGGGACGATTTAACAAGTACAGTTTGTAGACCCTTAAATCGCAACATTTAACAAGAGATGTCCAGTAAAATGATACTCGAAAAGAGAAGGAAGCCCTACATACTTCCTTGTCAGTAGTGGCGATTAGGGGGAGGGGGCGAGGGGGTCACTTTTTGTATAAAACATAAGATTTTAATTCCATGTTAGCCGTCTGAAACTGAGAGTTATTTAAAAAAAGCAATTTGTACAAGCCCTCTTGTCTTATCAACTAATTCTTTCCTTTATTTAAACGGGCGAGTTGGCCGTGCGGTTAGGGGAGCGCAGCTGTGGGCTGCATCCGGGAGATAGTGGGTACGAGCCACACTGTCGGCAGCCTTGAAGATGACTTTCCGTGGTTTCCCATTTTTACACCAGGAAAATGCTGGAGCTGTACCATAATTTAGGCCACGGTCGCTTCCTTCCCACTCCTAGCACTTTCCTATCCCATCGTCGCCATAAGACCTATCTGTGTCGGTGCGACGTAAAGGAACTTGTATACATGTATTTCCTTTTTCTTGTTTGTGAATAAGAGTGTTGAATAGTGGTAGTAGGGTATGGTATGTCCTTATCTTGTTAACCAGGCGTACTTCCAATAGTGTTACGCTGTAGGGAAAGTCTCTTAACGTAATTCAGAAGTATTTAATATGAATACAAAGTGCTCAGAAATATACGACACTGCCGGACTTCCTATCATCACAGAAACAAGGAATGGTGAATATATCCCCACATATTCTTTTTAAGTCGGGAAGGACATCCGGCCGTAAAAATGGCCAAGTCCACATGTGTGATAGAGTCGTGTTACATGCGGAAGCGGAAGAAGGATTTTAAATATCTGGGAGTACTTCATCAGTGACAAGCTTTTACAATACATAGGTAGAAACACTTCTGTCGGAGTCTTAGGACAGGCAGGGGATATCGTGGATGTGTTCTACCAGCGCCTTTCACAACGGGATTAGGTTTGTAAAGGTAAGAGAATTATACCGAGGCTATTTTAAAAGAAAGAGGCAATTTCGCTTTGGGTGTGAGGCGGCGTAAACACCGGGTATATTCACAAAGGTTGCAGAGAAATGGGGGATAAAATCAGAGTTGACACTTTTAAAGCTCCAGAAGAAACAGTTGGCGTCTAACGCAAGTTTTTAGTTGCCTCAATCAATCAAACCTTCAGCAAGTCATTCTGGTGAAGTATCTCCATTTATTTAAAAGAGAGCGAGGGTACAGGCACACGCGATGTGATTCATACTGCAGCGCGACTGTTAGGTAAGCGAGCCATCAGGGTTGGCCAGCGGGTTAACCTACCGAGCAACGGCCATTACGTAGCCATCAACTTGTATTCGAGAGATAGTGGGTTCGAACGCTACTGTCGGCAGCCCTGAGCTGGGGCTGTACCTTAATTAAGGCTACGGTCACTTCCTTCCCACTCCTAAGCCTTTCATATCCCATCGTCGCCATAAAACTTATCAGTGTCGGAGGAACACACCACAAATTGTCAAAAAAAATCTTAACCTAGGGTCCTTCAGGGGTCAGTGAAAGTCAAACAAATATTCAACATTTATATTCCCTACAATTTTAATGTGGACTGCAGAGAGGGGTCCGATATATCGGTGATCCGATGACGCCTTTACTGCCTCGGATAGGCAACCCCTTTAGCTTTGCGAGAGCTGGATACATTTTCGTTTTCCCGCCTGCATTACCTGTCCTTCAGAGGTATAGGAGTATGGAATAGCGACCAAGGGGCTCCTACTGAGTTCGACATTGTTTTAGCTACTTGTGCTAGCCTCCTCACTTTCATTTTTCCTGTCTGACCTCCCTTGGTTAAATTTCTTATTTTTTGATCCCGTATGAATCAGAAGCGTCAGCCTGTGTGGTGTAGTGTTTAGTGTAATTAGCTGCTAACCGCGGAGACCCGGGTTCGATTCTCGGTTCTGCCAATAAATTTAAAAAGTGGCACGAGGACTGTAACTTTGTCCACTCATCCTCGGAGGTGAAGTGAGTAGAGGGCATTCCATTCCAACCAGAGCCGTCCTCGAAGTTGTTTTCCGTGGTTTCCCACTTTTTCTCCTGGCAAATGATAGGATTGTTCCTAATTTAAGGCCACTGCTCCTTCCCTCTCTCTTCCTTGTCCATCCCTTCCGATTTTCCCATCCCCCACAAGGCCCCTGTGCATCATAGCAGGTGAGGCCGCTTGGGTGAGGTAGTGGTCCTCCTCACCAGCTACATTCCCTCACCCAAAGTCTCATGCTCCAGGACACTGCCCTTGCGGCGGTAGAGGTGGGATCCCTCGCTGAGTCCGAGGAAAACCCAACCCTGAAGGGTAAAAGGATTAAGAAAAAATGCACAATTTGTAATTTATTTACTGCAGTGGTACATTTAATTTATTATGTACAATATTTTTCATCAATATAGTTCGTTAACGTATTATTTTTCAAGAATACATCATTTATATTAGACCTAAAACCCCACGATGCAATAGCCCAGAAGGGCTATGGCCTGCCAAGCGACCACTTCTCAGCCCGAAGGCCTGCAGATTTTGAAGTTTCATGTGGTCGTCATGACGAATTATCTTGGCCATTATTTTTGGCTTCCTAGACCATGACCGCCATCTCACAGCCTGATAGCTACTCAATTGTAATCACGTAGGCTGAGTGGACCTCGAACCAGTCCTCAGATCAAGGTATAAATCCCTGATCAGGCCGTGAATCGAACCCCAATCCTCCGGGTAAGAAGCAGGCACACTACCCCTACACCGCGGGGCCAGATTTTTATAAAACCTACTTACAAAATTATAAAATCTGCTAAATCTCTATAGAAGAAAAATGCTGGAAGGAAGGGGAATCATAGAAGGGATGAAAAATAAACAAAAATGTAGCTGGGGATGAGGGTGGGGGATGGGGTCGTATGTTTGGGCAGTTCTGCCAGCGGAGCCGGATCACCTCGGTACGGTTCGGAAAGAGAAACATAATCCTAGAAAAGAAATTATATTTTCAGATCAGCATCCCCTACAGCGAGAGCACACAGTCATCTTACGTATCTTTATTAACGTTGTCATATGAATAAACTTATATATGACTGAATTTGATATAAAGAATCTTTTATATTATACTCCAAATCTAAGCGTCTCATGTGCCCTATGTGATACACTCCTATGTGGAATCTTCCATTCACTGTCCGCAGTGGACGTATAAAAGAGGGTTTCTAATATTCATCATCATGCCTTTCATCTGTGGACGCCCCCGTTACAAACATTGGTTTTATGGTAGACCAGTTCGTAATATGAAGCCATTTGGGAACTTCTTAGCGCCATGCAGCATATGGATTAATACTCTCGTAATGAAACGCTTGGATGAATTTCAAAGGGAGGACTCAACAAGCTAGCTATTACCGCGACAGTCTTGAACGTTAGGAAGATTATGTGATATTAGTTCACGTTCTTCAGAGTGAAACAATACACCGTCATCTCCCTTGGCGAGCCCTCTTTGTTTTCCGACTACGACCATGTTCAATACCAAAACACAAGAGCTTTTAATTTCCACGCCCCCGTGGCTCGTCCATTCTTTTAATCATAACTTTATCCACTGAAGAAAATGACAATCAATCAATCAATCAATCAATCAATCAATCAATCAATCAATCAATCAATCAATCAATCAATCAATCAATCAATCAATCAATCAATCAATCAATCAATCAATCAATCAATCAATCAATCAATCAATCAATCAATCAATCAATCAATCAATCAATCAATCAATCAATCAATCAATCAATCAGCATTTAGGGCTATCCATCAGGTGGCAATTTCCGTTTTTTGCTAGTGGCTTTACGTCGCACCGACACAGATAGGTCTTATGGCGACGATGTGATAGGAAAGGCCTAGGAGTTGGAAGGAACCGGCCGTGGCCTTAATTAAGATACAGCCCCATCATTTGCCTGGTGTGAAAATGGAAAACTACGGAAAATCATCTTCAGGACTACCGACAGTGGGATTCGAACCCACTATCTTCCGGATGCAAGCTCGCAGCCGCGCGGCCCTAACCGCACGGCCAACTCGCCTGGTGGCATTTTCCGTATCAACTCCTGTTCCTTTTTAACTTCCGATCTATTTAATATTATTTTTTATTACATATTAATATGTAATGTGCGCCTCTGTGGTGTAGTGGTTAGTTTGATTTGCTGCCATCCTTGGAGGCCCGGGTTTGATTTCCGGCTCTGCAACGAAATTTGAAAAGTGGTACTAGGACTGGAACGGGGTCCATTAAGCGTTGGGAGTCAACTGACAAGGGGAGGGTTTGACATGTGCCTCACTTATTTCGATAATACTTTTCAGGGACGTTCTATATTGAAAATAAAAAGACAAGTATTTTTGCGTTTTGCTAGACACTCCCTACTTTTTGGAAAAATCGAGGTCAAAGTTGACGATGGAAAATCGTATTTTCAATGCTATACTTCGAAAGATCGTCTAAAAAGGGAAAGAAAACTATTCTGATTATCGGAATATTAGCAGATTGACCGAACAATTGGGAACATGCATCATTTTCAAAAATATTTTTTTTTGAAAAGTACACCAATGAAATAGTACGTAAACGTATTACATTGTGGTATGTTGCCTTGTTTTCTACCATTAAAAAAATATTTAATAGTGCCTTTCCGCAAGGAGAGTGAAACGGCCTCTGACGTAAGCGGCGCGCTGTGACGTCACGATCCAGTACCGCATGGAGCTCTACCAGCCGTTGTGCATCAGCCGTTGCTAAAAGCCGATTGTTTATTATTCATGATCGCGAATAACTTCAAAATGACAGAAGAAAGGTTCAAAACAGCACAATCAGACAATCTATCATGTGTAAATGTCATCATTCTTGAAAAATAGTGACTTTTGTGGCCGCAGAAATTCGCGGATAACAAGCAAGTTTGTAAGTGGCGTCTTTTATATACGTGCAATGTACTGTAACCCATAGTATTAGGATAACAACGAACCTGGATAGATATCACATCACTTTCAACATTTCCTTCTAGACTGATTCCCCTATTAAAGAATAACATTACATTTTCGGGCTTTCAGCATTAGTAAAGTAAGAAATCGGATTTCAGCACTAACATAAACATATAGGTAGCATTATAGTACTCGTCCGCTTCTGTGGTGTAGTGGTTAATGTGTGCCACTCCCGGAGGCCCGGTTTCGATTCCCAGCTCTGCCATGAAGGTTGAAAACAAATAGTACGAGGGCTAGAACGGGGTCTACCCATCCTCGGGAGGTCAACTGTGTAGAAGGGTTTCGAATCTCACCTCAGCCATCCTCGAAGTGGTTTTTCGTATTTTCCTACTTCTCCTCCAGGCACCTAAGGCCACAGCCGTTTCCTTCCCTCTTCCTTGTCTATCCCTTCCGATCCTCCCATCCTCCAACAAGGCCCCTGTTGAGCATAACAGGTGAGGCCGCCTGGGCGAGGTAATGGCCCTCCTCACCAGTTTCATCACCATACTCAAAGTCTCACGTTCCAGGACACTGCCCTTGAAGTGGTAGAGGTGAAATCCCTCGCTGAGTCCGAGAGAAAACCAACCCTGAAGGATAAACTGATTAAGAAAGAAAGAAAGAAGGAAAGAAAGAAAGATCATAGTACTATAGGGCTATAATCTATCATTCCCAAAAAAATATATATTTATGGTTGGGACAACTGGCCTACCCACTTCCGGGGCCCATGAAAGAGAATTAAATAACTTTGTGGAGGGAAAAAGTTAAACATGATAAAGATAAATATGACTTCATCTAGTTTTCACAAGTCGGGCTGAGTGGTTCAGACTGTTGAGGTGCTGGCCTTCTGACCCCAACTTGGCAGGTTCGATCCTGGTTCAGTCCGGTGGTAGTTGAAGGTGCTCAAATACGTCAGCCTCGTGTCGGTAGATTTACTGGCACGTAAAATAACTCCTGCAGGACTAAATTCCTGCACATCGGGGTCTCCGAAAATCGTAGAAGTAGTTAGCGGGGCGTGAAGCCAGTAACATTAATTACATTTGGCTTTTAACAAGCTGAGCATATCAGGAAAGAAAAGTGTCCTGGTGACATTTTAGTCGCTCAATACAGGAATGTGTTTGGGTGCCGTGACTTTTACTTTTCTTTTCTGTTTGCTTTACGTCACACCGTCACATATAGGTCTTATGGCGACGATGGAACAGGAAAGGCCTAGGAATGGGAACAAAGCGGCCGTGGCCTTAGGTACAGCCTCAGCATTTGCCTGGTGTGAAAATGGGAAACCACGGAAAATCATCTTCAGGGCTGCCGGCAGTGGGGTTCAAAACCCACTATCTCCCGGATGCGACCACACAGCGGCGCGGTCCTAACCGCACAGCCAACTCGCGCGGTATTTTTACCCTTCGGTTTATTGACTTGGCTTGTATAACCTAAAACTTAGGCTAAGTTGGATAACATTTTAAACACCTACATCACTATTTTCACCTGTGTGCAATTATGTTATTTATTTCATTAATATTATGATAATTATTATAATTGAGCATTGTTAACCTATAAGACCCCAACAGACAAGCATTGGTTTTGTGTAGAGGTATACATTTGTTAAATTCACGTTGTTTCCTTTCATGATGTACACGCCTATTCTTTGTTAAATTATAGAGTATTTAGATATAGCCGAAATTTCTTTACCAATTAAGCTCTTCAATAAAGACATACATAACTGTCCCATGCCAAGATATATTGGTAGAAGTAGAGCTGTCAAAATGGTTCATAACCCCTTTGATTTATTATCTTGACATGGATCACCCAAAACATAGGTTAGGTTTGGAGAATACTTTAATAATCAGCATTATTTAATGCACTGTTTATTACTTTCATATTCCAAGATGTAATTGAAGCCTTTAAATAAAGCATCATACATTAAAATTTAAAGTTTTACCACTAGAACAGCTGACATGGAAAAGTGATTTGAAAATTCAAACAAATTCATCTCACGTTAAAATCTTCAAAAAAATAAACTGTAGGCTTTTCCGATATATCACCAGCATTTCTCCAGCTCGCCAAAATCCATTTTCCCCAGTTTTAGCGTCTTTGGAACGTTTATAAACAGTTTGTTTGGTATGGTATGCGATGTGCTATTGCACATCGGAACTCTACACCATTTATAAGTTTTCTGCCTCACTGTCTGCGCAGGATTCATTTTAAGTCTAAAATATACCACTCAGATTATTATCCAATGTATAGACCTCGAATTTAACCATACTAGACACTAACGTAAAGTAGAAATACGCGAAGTGTATCCTGCTTCTCACAGCACACTATGTGTTATTTCGTCTGCTAATTCAGTCAACCTGTACGATGACGTCAGGCCAATGAGATCGCGTACTTGCGTGACGTAACATTTTCGTAGATTTTTATCATGTTTGGAGTTATTATTTGTACATTCTGATCACATTTTTGAATTCTGCATGCAATTTTGAATCAGATTAGCATATTTTTAATTAAAACCCCGGATCATGCATGTTCCCTATTGAATGAAAACAAAGAAAACCACGCCCAAAATCGAACTCGGACCAGCGGCTTGGTAGTCTGACGCCAATCTCGCTCTGCTATAGCATAGAAACACAAAAACATTAATAACTCTTAATATTATTAACTTTGGACCCCATATTATATAAATAAAACACGTTTTTATACGATCTTTCGATGTATAGCTTTGAAAATACGATTTTCCGCCATCAATTTTGACCTTGATTTTTCCAACCGAGCTCGATAGCTGCAGCCGCTTAATTGCAGCCAGTATCCAGTATTCGGGCGATAGTGGGTTCGAACCTCACTGTAAGCAGCTCTGAAGATGGTTTTCCGTGATTTCCTATTTTCACACCAGGCAAATGCTGGGACTGTACCTTAATTAAGGCCATGGACGCTTCATTCCCACTCCTATCCCTTTCCTGTTTCATCGTCGCTATAAGACCTATCTGTGTGGGTGCGATGTAAAGCAATTTGTAATAAAATAAAAAATAAAAAATCTAGCAACACGCCTAAGCACGTGTCTCTTTATTTTCAATATAGAATGTCCCAGTAAAATATTATCAAAATCGGCGAGGCACATGTTAGACACCCCCCTTATGAGTAGGGGTTCGATTCCCATCTCAGTCATACTTGAAGTGGTTTTACGTAGTTTTCCACTTCTCCAGGCAAATGCCTGGCTGGTATCTAACTTAAGACCACGGCCTCTTGCTTGTCTATGTCTTCCAATCTTTCCATCAACCTACAAGGCCCCTTTTAAGCATAGAAGGTGTGGCCGCCCGGGTGAGTACGGTCCTCTTCTCCAGTTGTATCCCCCGACCCAGTGTCTCACACTCCAGGACACTGCCCTCGCCGAGTCCGGAGAAAAATCAACTCTGGAAGTTAAACGGATAATTAAAAATAAATATATAATACAAAATTATTCTTACCAGAAATAATAATAATTTCGTGTGGCCATTTCTAGCCGAGTGCAGCCCTTATAAGGCAGACCCGCCGATAAGGGTGGGCGGCATCTGCCATGTGTCTTTAACTGCTTGTTATTGTGGTGGAAGGTAGTGTTATGTGTGGTGTGTGAGTTGCAGGGATGTTGGGGACAGCGCAAACACCCAGCCCCCGAGCCATTGGAATTAACCAATGAAGGTTAAAATCCCCGACCCGGTCTGAAATCCTCCCCGGCACCCTCTGAACCGAAGGCCAGTACACTTACCATTCAGCCAACGAGTCGGATCTTACCAGAAATGAAGTTCCCAGAATGAAACCATAATTGAATTTCATCGATTGGATATGTTAAAATCATTTAAGGTCTTTAGGACTCTTCAATCGTGAAATTACCAGCGTTTCGCCCCAGTGTAGCAGTGAGCTCATCAGGTGTATTGCTACACCTTTCCAAGACGCAGGCGGCTAGTGCGCCGTTGGGACACCACTGCAAGCCTCTTATGTAGGACAATGCAGTCACGGTGCACTGGGGGAAGAATGGACCTCCACTTGTGTGGCCTTTATATAAAAAATGAAGTTTCCTGAAGGAAACCGTAATACAATACATGCAGTTGAACTGATGAGCCCACTGCGAAACGAAACGCTGGTAATTTCACGACTGAAAATGCTTAGAGAGCCCTAATGTTTCTTTTCTCCTGGCCTGTTTCTCAGCTGTGTGGGGTCACCAATGATGCGAAGTGGCAGGAAAACCTGGCAAAAGGTAAAATAATTCGAAATGTGTAATTCGTTGTGATCGTAGTAGAAAAGTTTTGGGAGAGCGCCCGCTCCTTGCTCTGCGAGTCTTCCAACCTGCTATTCTCAGAATACAACTGTTTTACTGAAAGGAAGTTGTTGTAGTGTGTTCTGCGGAGTATAAGACAGTGATCAGTGAACCTGGAGGTAGTTTAGTAGTAGGTGCTCAAAGAGATACATGGAAACTACTTCGCTACACCGAAAACATACAGGGTCTCTCATACATACCCAGAGCGAACACACGGTTTTAGTACTCTGCTCTACGGCAGCTGCAGTATGGGAGGCGCGCGCATAGTTCTTGACCGTTCAAGCAGCCTGGCAAGCATTAGTCGCCAGTCTGAATCTCAGCTGTTAACATGGTGCGACAGTTAACATTGCAACGCCGTGTATTTGTATGTAAAAGTTCTGGTTTCATCTTAATGGTCGTGTCATAACTCTCGCTATTGGTGTGCAGAAAATCCCAATGGTGGTTTTTTTCCATTTGCTTTACGTCGCACCGACACAGATATGTCTTATGGCGACGATGGGATAGAAAATGCCCAGGAAGTGGAAGGAAGTGGCTGTGGCATTGATTAAGGTACAGCCCCGGGATTTCCCTGGTGTGAAAATGGGAAACCACGAAATACCATCTTCAGGGCTGCCAACAGTGGGGCTCGAACCCACAATCTCCCGATTACTGGATACTGGCCGCACTTAAGCGACTGCAGCTATCGAGCTCTCAGTGGTGTTTATGAAGTCCCTCATTATGATAGGAAGATTGGTGTTTTGTGTGCTGTTAGTGCAAGACGAATAATTGGGCCTACTTTTTGAGACAACAGTAAATGCAGAGGGTACCAAGATGATATTTGATGCCGTTCTTCCACCAGTTAACGGAAGAAGAAAAATCGCGAAGGTGGTTTCAACAAGATCCAGCCCCTACTCATATAGCCGAAGATTTCCTTCTTACAAACTCGGAAGTGTTTGCAGACAGAGTGATCAGTGCTAGTTTATTTCACCCTCGTTTTCCAGATTTAACAAAGTATGACTTTTATTGTAGGGTAAACTGAAATAAAAATTGTATCGAACAAATCCTCACACACATTGGAGGAAGTGAAAGAAAACATTACGAATAAAACCAGAAACATTACAGTGTCTGAACAGTGCGGTTACCATATACAAAGCCTGTATAAACCAGGAAGTACGACACTTCCAGCATCTTTTATAAGGTAAGATTTCATATAAGATTGTATACACGCTTAAAGCAGGGCGGCCGCGCGCGGCGTAAGTTCGGCTGAGGCAGCTGCCATAGCGCAGAGTTCAAATACCGTGCGTTCGGTCTGAATTTATATGAGAGACTCTGTAGATTCACGAATATGTTTTGGGGCTTAGAATACGTGGGAGAGTGAGTTCCCCTCTTAGTAGCCTCTTCGACATGCATGGGGTACAGGTAAAGAATGTGCCGGACTGAGTGGCTCAGATGGTTGGGGCGTTGGCCTTCTGACCCAACCTTGGCAGGTTCGATCCTGGCTCAGTCCGGTGGTATTTGGAGGTGCTCAAATACGTCAGCCTCGTGTCGCTAGATTTACTGGAATGTAAAAGAACTCCTGCGGGACTAAATTCCGGCACTTCGGTGTCTCCAAAAATGTAAAAATAGTTAGTGGGACGTAAAGCCAATATCATTAGACAAGGAGTGTATCCTTTGACTCAACCTACAAAGGTAATAAAGAGTTCCCATGAATCGAAAAAAATCTTTTCCTTCCGCAGTGTTCAGAATTTTATATTCCCCATTGCTTTCTTTACAGCCTCTCCGTATACGTCTAATACATCCAGCATCAACATCTTCCAAGAACATGTCTTTCCGTCCACCTAAATGGTGTCGTTTTCCCCATCCATATGACGTACACTAGTTGCCTGATACGGTGTCGAATTCTTGTCGACGCTAAGTTGCTTACGCTTCAGAAACTGCGCAGGACCACCTGGGGATCTACTGCAAGCACTCTACGGCATTCTGCCCTTATTCTGGTTTATTCCAGTGTAGAGTATTGTTCTCTTGTATGGCTTGATAGGAAATATACTCGATATGTTGATATACAGCTGATCAACAGCATGCGTCTTCCTTCGGGCACGATATCAGATCCAAGCCAGTATATTGGCTCCCGCAGCTCACGAGAATAATGCCACCTGATCTGCGCAGACCGAATGCCCTCTTAAGAGAGTACAGTAAAATCTGCAGAAGCCCCCAACAACCTGTACACAATCTTCAAAAGTTGAAGTCCCGTCATCCATCTTTGCCTGATACTGCTGACATGACTCGCAACAACTTTAACGCTGTGAAAGTTTGGAAATCTTCAACAGACTTGTTCCTTCACAACATGTTTTCTGGATTTCATGTACGGCCGCAGCCAGTGGGTCACTCTTAACAGAGTTCGGACAGGCCATGGAAGATGCAGCGACTCACTCTACAAGTGGAACTGCGTCACGTCAGCGGAATGCGACTGTGGTGCCCCACGGCAAACCATCCCTCACATCGCCTGCAGCTGCAAGCTACGTGGTTACTCGGGTAGCTGGGCTAATTTCTCGATTCCATCAGAGGCAGTGTTACAATGGATGGAAGGACTGGACATCATTTTGTGAAATTGTTTTCTTGTTATTGTAATATAAGGTAACTTAGGGAGGTCCCGACATGAGGGAGAACTCGACACTTTTAAGCTTAGCACCTCTGGTAACCACAGTACTGCACAGGTCGAACTTGTAACTACATTTACTGGAGACGTATGGTTTTGTGCTCATGGTCATTCTGTTAGCTGAATATTATCACTATAAATACAAGTCATATGAATAATTGAAAGTGAGTAAGTAAGTGATATATGATTTAAAAGTAACTTGCTATAATATGATGAGTAGGTTGTGTACCGAAATAGGTAGATATGGGATACTTTTAAGATAATGTTTTAGGTTAGGCGCACAAAGCAAGTTTTGGACAAGCGGTCCTGGCATTTCCAAATCGCCAAACCTTCAGCTTGGTAAGTGTTGCGACCTCTTGCCTGCCAATGAAACTCGGGGAGATCTAGACACGACTGTGTCGAGATCTCCCTGAATCTCTAAACCGGGATACATTTTTGGGGACAGGGTTTAATAGTGCGTTAATACTACAGTTTAGTAGGAGTAATAAATGATGACAATGTAGTGTATTAGAATATTTATAATATTTTTGTAATGCAATATTTTTATAATAATATTTGTATTGTTAAGTTAAACTCGAATTACGAAGGTTGGAGACTGATGAAGTAGAAGTTTCGCATTAATAGTTTTGCATCCAAATCGTTATGGGGGGAGGATGCCACGGAAATATGTGTGCAAAGGTCTACTTGGACGATGGAATGGAGAAAATATGGCTGCTGCTATTACGAACGTGAAAGAAAATGGAACTACTTTAGCAACAGCTGCGAAGTATTTCAGTATCCCAAGGAATACACTCAGATCCTGAATACTATCTGGTATATCTATCAATAGAAAACTGGAACAAGGAGCAACAATTGACAATGCTATGGAGGACCAGTTAGTCAACCAACTTTTTCATCTCGATTCTAATGGGTTTAGGCGAACAGTGACCGACTTGCGAGAACTGGCTTTTAGGTTCACTCAGAGGAATGGTGTTAAGAAGCATATTTGAAAAACAAAACGCAATGGTTGGATATGACTGGGTTTTTCAATAGCCTGGTAATATTTTCAGTGCCAATGAAACTGGTGTTCAGCTCATATTTAAGGCAGGGAAGATTATCAGTAGAAAAGGAAAGAAAAACGTGTTTCATAGCACCACGGCAGAAAAGAGATCTACGTTAACATTAATGGTGTGTGGTAATGCTATTCGATATGCTATCCCACCCTATGTTATAATGAAAGGGGTAAGGCAAAGATACACTCAAAAGGAATGCCCAGTGGATCAGTTGTTAAAATGTTCGAATCAGTGTATATGACCACTGAGGTATTTTCATTACTCCTTGATCACCTAAACCATTACAAACCTCGGGACAGGATTCGATTGATAATCGACGTACACTCAATGCACTGCAAAGATCCGGATGTGCTTGATAAGGCAACAGCTTTATGAATAGAGATGTGTTGCTTCCCCCCCCCCCCCCATCCACCGGGGTGGCTTCACAGGATTATGGGGAAAATTTAAAGAATAGGAAACGCGAAAATGAAAAGAATTTTTCAAGTCGAAGAACAACAACGAGAACTCGGCGTGCGCAATGGGGAAGCTAGTTTCTCAAGCAGTCTTCTTTGTTCTGAGAATTACTGCGCAGTATGTGACGACAACCGTAATGAGGCATGGGTGCAATGTAGTGGGGAATGCAGGAAATGGTTCCACGAGATGTGTGTGGAAAACGGAAACGATGAACAGTTTATATGTACCCACTGTGTACAATAGTTGTGTAAATATTCGGAGGTCCTAAATAGTGTCAAGATCTCCCTAAGTGCGGGAGAAGTGGACATTATTGCATCCTTTATTTATTTGATAATTTAACATGTTATGAAATAATATTTTTTGCCATAAATAATAGAAAACATAAACTAACTGTGTACAAAATCACCAGGGAAATAATTAAAATATTTTGCAAATAAAACATGATAATTACAGGTTTCTGCTTAGCGTGTCGAGATATCCCTAAATTACTATACAGTATTCAATTGTATTATGCACATGACCCTCAGCAAAAAATCATGTGAATGTTAATATATGTATTACCGGGCGAGTTGACTCGTTGGCTGAATGGTCAGCGTACTGGCCTTCGGTTCAGAGGGCCTGGTCGGGAATTTTAACCTTCATTGGTTAATTCCAATGGCTCGGGGGCTGTGTGTTTGTGCTGTCCTCAACATCCCTGCAACTCACACATTACGCATAACACTATCCTCCACCACAATAACACGCAGTTACCTACACATGGCAGATGCCGCCCACCCTCTTCAGGGGGTCTGCCTTACAAGGGCTGCACTCGGCTAGAAACAGCCACACGACATTAAAAACCGGGCGAGTTGGTCATACGGTTAGGGGCGCGCAGCTGTGAGCTTGTATCCTGGCGATAGTAGGTTCGAACCCCACTGTCGGCAGCCCTGAAGAGGGTTTTCCGTGGTTTTCTATTTTCACATCAGGCACATCCTGGGGATGAACCTTAATTAAGGCCATGGCCGCTTCCTTCCCATTCCTAGGCTTTTCCTATCCCATCGTCGCCATAAAACCTATCTACGTCAGTGCGACGTAAAGCAAATTGTATAAAAAAGAAGTATTAAACCCTTACATGGGTATGACGTCTTTAGACCTTTTCGTGCTGTTTTTCTATGCATGGTGTGACGGCATAAGTCCATAGTAATTTTTTTCGCGTATTTCTCTTGGGGTTGATGGCATATGGCGTCGCCACGGAGTCTACTATGTTTTCCACAATACCACGCTGCGCATTGTTTTGTACAGCTGCCACAGCCTCCTAAAATGTATTTGTTTTGGCGCCTTGCACTATGCTCCTGCGTAGCTGTTTATGTCGAGGAGCGTGGCTTTCGAAACTGAAATAGATTAGCTTGATTGTACGGATATTTTGACAGTTCTAGAGGTGGAGGGTGATGAGTGGATACTTACTGAAGAAGAGGACATTGAAAGTGATCCTGAAAGTGAAGTGGTTCCAGACGAATGAAATGACGAGGAAGACGTTCAGAATGTGACAGCCACCTCAGTTCGTTCCGAGTGGTGCCCCAAGACCAAGATAGATTTTAGTGATGTAAGCCTACGTAGTGTCAGCGCGTTTGTACATGACCTTGTTTCTGCCTATATCACACAAATTATTCCGTCACCGTCTATTGTAATTTTGAGAAGTAGCTCTGTTATAGACGCAAGTAAATAAATAAATAAATAAATAAATAAATAAATAAATAAATAAATAAATAAATAAATAAATAAATAAATAAATAAATAAATAAATAAATAAATAAATAAATAAATAAATAAATAAATAAATAAGCGGCCGTCAAAGAAATAATAATAAATCCAAGACTGACTTTCTATGTACGTCTGCGTATAATGAATGGAAAGAGGTTGACAAAGCACATCTTCAATATACTTGGACAATAAACCTAAAGTTTCAGAAGAGTAGTTTCTGGATGTCAGAAAGGACTACAGCATCCGACAAAATTCATTGAAACTCCGTCATAAATCGCCTAAGAGACATCTGGCTTTATCTCCCATCTGGTCGAGAAATGAATCACTTTTGGAGCTATCTGTGGCGAGTTTTAATGAATTTTGTCCGGTAAATACTAATGGTCCGCCTCTATGGTGCAGTGATTAGTGTGGTTAGCTGGCACTGGGAACCCGAGTTCGATTCCCGGTTCTGTCACGAAATTTGAGAAGTGGTACGAGGACTGGAACGGGTCCACTCCGACTCGCGAAGGTCAACTGAGTAGAAGGGTTTCGATTCCTATCTCAGCCATCCTCGAAAAGGCTTGTTAACCTTTTAAATAGTCGGTGAGTTTCAGCGCTGGAGAAGTTGGACTTAATTCAAAATTTGTTAGGCAGTGCCAGGTTGGGAAAAGGAAACGGCCTCCTATGACACTTTTAATTATAGATCATGTACGAATTCAAAGAAATTTATGCTTTTTGCCTGGAGAAGTGGGAGGCCAATTAAGGCCACGAAACCATTATTTCCCTCTTCCTTGTCTATCCCTTCCAATCTTCCCATCACCGACAATGCCCCTATTCAGCATGGAAGATGAGGCCCGCTGGGCGAGGTACTGGTCCTCCTTCCCAGTAGTATCCCCGACCCAAAGTCTCACGGTCCAGTAAACTGCCCTTGATGCGGTAGAGGTGGGGTCCCTCGCTGAGTTCAAGGGAAAAACCAACCCTGCAGGGTAAACGGATTAAATAAACCGTATATTATAACAATAAATACTAAATCAGCACCAACTTTGCTTTACGGGAGCGAAAGCTGGGTGGACTAAGGATATCTTATTCATAAGTTAGAAGTAACAGACATGAAAGTAGCAAGAATGATTGCTGGTACAAACGGGTGGGAACAATGGCAGGAGGGTACTCGAAATGAGGAGATAAAGGCTAATTTAAGAATGCACTCGATGGATGAAGCTGAACGCATAAACCGGCTTCGGTGGTGGGGTCATGTGAGGCGAATGGAGGAGGATAGGTTACCTAGGAGAATAATGGACTCTGTTATGGAGGGTAAGAGAAGTAGAGGTAGACCAAGACTACGATGGTTAGACTCAGTTTCTAACGATTTAAAGATAAGAGGTATAGAACTAAATGAGGCCACAACACTAGTTGCAAATCGAGGATTGTGGCGACGTTTAGTAAATTCACAGAGGCTTGCAGACTGAACGCTGAAAGGCATAACAGTCTATAATGATCATGTATGTATGTATGTATGTATGTATGTATGTATGTATGTATGTATGTATGTATGTATGTATGTATGTTAATATTGAAAATATATAATTAATTGCAGAGTTACAGGTTAACGTTTTCCTTTCTTAATAATACCTTTCCATGAATCCAGTTTCACTGTGCTCAAGGGGGAATCGAACCCATGTTCAGCGGATGGTTTGATTCAGTGCTAATGCAGGGGATGGAGGTTAAGTGCGGACAAGCCGCCTTCTCAATTAGATACGCCGTGTGTGGCCTCACGACTTTGGCTGTCCCTAACGCCGCAGCAAGCTTCCACTGAATACGCTATAAATAATAATCCTATTTCAAGACTCTTGGAGGGAACATCAAGCCAACGTCACAAGTGTCATTAGAAGCAGAGCTAGGGTAACTCAAAGGAATGTTTGTGAAATTGTTGTTGGCCTTGTTTGCGCACGGTCTGGAATGCTGGTGTTAAACTATGACACGAGTTCCCGACAATGGATCTCATCTAAAGTGAGAGATATTAGCGGATACAAAGCCGAGAATACAAACAGTCCATGACGAAGAGCTTATAATGAGATCTGAGTAAGGAATTTCATTTAAGCGCGGCGGTTCATTCCAAACTTACAGGTGAAGAGCTCTTCATTCATGTCGTTTGAACTAAAGTTGCGCAGATGTGATCATTTGTAAGCACTAATATCATAAATATAGCATACTTTTGTTTGGTGGAGACGTCTTCTGGGGGCTCTGCGGTAAGAGAAACGTGAGGCCTCCTATGCTACTCAATAATAATAATAATAATAATAATAATAATAATAATAATAATAATAATAATAATAATAATAATAATAATAATAATAATAATAATAATAATAATCATTTACATAACAAATAATGGTGGAAACTCTTCACGACATAGCAGCTCGATTTGTCCTGGGCGATTTCCGGCAAAATAGTAGCGTTACGGAAATGTTGCAAAGTTTGGGCTGGGAAGACTTGGGAGAAAGGAGACGAGCTTCTCGACTAAGTGATATGTTCCGAATTGTCAGTGGAGAGATGGCGTGGAATGAAAGTACTAGACGAATTAGTTTGAGTGTTTTTTTTAAGTAGGAAAACCGAGCTCAATAGTTGCAATTGCTTAAGTGTGGCCAGTATCCAGTATTCGGGATATAGTGGATTCAAACCCCACTGTTGGCAGTCTTGAAGACGATTTTCCGTGTTTTCCCATTTTAACACCAGGCAAGTGCTGGGGCTGTACGTTAAATAAGGCCACGGCCACTTACTTCCCACTTCTAGCCCTTTCCTGTCCCATTGTCGCCATAAGAACAGTGTCGGTGTGACGTAAAGCAACTTGTAAAAAAATAAAAGCAGGAAAGTTAGTATGAATATACAGTTGGAATTTAAGAGGACAAATAGCGGCAAATATTCGTTTGTAGGAAGGGGAGTTAGGGATTGGAATAATTCACCAAGGCAGATGACCAAATGTCCAAATTCTCTCCTCCTTCTACCACTTTTCCCACATCTTATGGGGTCGCGGATGTGAACTCTGTCGCACATGTGGATTTGGACCTGTTTTACGATCTGATGCCCTTCCTGATGCCAACTCTATGTGGAGAGATATAATCGCTATTGGGTGTTCCTATGCTGGTTGTTAATGTGGTGTGTTGTGGGAAAATGAAGAGGAGATTGTTGGGACAAACACAAATACCCATTGTCCGAGCCAGAAGAATTAATCACACGCGATTAAAATCCCCGATTCTTCCGGTAATCGAACCCAGGACCCTCTGAATCGGTGACATCAACGCTGACCATTCAGCCAAGGAATCGGAAAATCAATTTCCAAATAATTGCAAATTTTTAAGAAACGGCTAGGTAAAAAAATAGATAGGGAATCGGCCACCTGGACGACTGTCCTAAACGCAGATCAGTGGTTGATTGACTGATTGATTGATTGATTGATTGATTGATTAATTGATTCTAACGAATTACTTTCTTTACAACACAATTATTTACAAGTTCACAAATACTACTTCGGTATCTTGAGCGTCTTGTTATCAGATTACTTCTGCAATGAACTACTATCTCCTCTTGGAGTCAAAACCCCAGCCACATCGGCCATAAATCTGTTTGCTGGACTTAGTCTACTTCTTGACGATCGATTTACTGAACAATTTAACCCTGTTCGGAATTTAGTCCCGCAGGAGTTCTTTTACGTGCCAGTAAATGTACCGACACTGCGCTGACGTATGTGAGCACCTTCAAACTGATCCTTAAACTCACCAATGTAGGATCTCTGAGCGTCGTCCTGAAAGATATGCATCATTCTTTGGTTCTCAACGCCGCAATCAAAACGCGGGGAAGATCTTATTTTCCATTTGTACATGAGATCTTAACATACCCCGTTATTTGTCCGAATACGTTTTGATTTCGTCCAGATTTCCTAACGTAGATCACAGTTAGGTACCCTTTCTATTGCGGGCAGCATTTCAGAATATTCTGGAGGCGCAAACTGTCGACATTCTTGTGCCCACTACCCGCGGAGATCAAAGTTGTGAGCTACAAGATTCACTGCCATACAAATAAGTAGATGTTTGATCGGTATGTACTGTAGGTGTTCAATATCTACATGAGTGAGCAGTTGGTGGTTATTTAGGACTGAGTAAAAGTCCAGGAGAAGAATTGGAAGACTGGATTATTGAGAGCGATGTTATGATCTCCCTCAGGATTTTATAGCGTGGTGCCACACTTTCCAGCTTTGTGAAGGCTTATGGCTTCCGTACGGTTCACAGAGCTCAGGAGCTGGCTGCCTGGTCAGTGGTCAGTGCCAACAGAGGCTTATTATTCTGCTAAGCATTAGGTGAGTCAGCCCTGGAGTAGTTGGACTGCTTTCAAAATTTGTTGCTTCAAGAATTCAGAAAATGAAAAAATAAATAAACATAGATCAGTTATGGAAAACCTAGGAATACAAAACTTCTTTAAGTTATAAGTTCTTACACCTTGCACCAGGGTGCATGATCATAGATTTTTGGTAGTGTCATCTGTAGAAGAATGTCCAAACTTCTTGATGAATGGCAAACACCGAGCTCGATAGCTGCAGTCGCTTACGTGCGGCCAGTATCCAGTATTCGGGAGATAGTAGGTCCGAACCCCACTGTCGGCAGCCCTGAAAATGGTTTTCCGTGGTTTCCCATTTTCAAACCAGGCAAATGCTGGGGCTGTACCTTAATTACGGCCACGGCCGCTTCCTTCCCACTCCTAGCCCTTCCCTGTCCCATCGTCGCCATAAGACCTATCTGTGTCGGTGCGACGTAAAGCTACTAGCAAAAAAAAAAAAAAAAAAAATTCCAAATAAAAGAAGGAAAAATTAACTCAGTTCAGGAAACTGCACAATAACAAAATTACATACTGTAATATTACGGTGGTGACATCTTCTGATTAAAGTTCTAAGTTCCTGTTGTAGTAGTTTCCACTTTAGTTCGATAGAGGAGTTCATTTAGGCGCTAATTTTGAATGCGCGGGGTTGAGGTGTTCGTCCCTGTACAATTATTTCAATTATTATTATTATTATTATTATTATTATTATTATTATTATTATTATTATTATTATTATTATTATTATTATTATTATTATTATTATTATTATTATTTCCGATGAGGTCTGCTAAGGACCACGTGTCAATTTCAATTAAGTTCTTCATACCTTGTTGTTTTTCCTTCCGTTCCTTCCAATATTCTTTCATCCTTTCACTATGCTGTTTCCTTCTGTCCTCAGACCACTTCGCACCAGGCTTCTTGTTCAATCTTCCTTGGAATCCTTCCGTAATTACTACCCTCTTTCTAAAAATTTCTCTGTCCATAGTTTCTTCTTCTCTTATATTATTTCTTTCTAAATCTTTCTTTACTTCTTGAACCCAGCTAGTTGTTGCCTTTTTGTCCCAAAGGTACTTGAAAATCCTTTTGGTTAATCTGGAAACATCCATTCTGTAACTTCGGGCCATAAGCCCACTTACGATTTTAAGTGTCTTTCAAAAGGAGTTCAAGTGTTTCGCCTCCTAGCATTTTGTTCATGGCCGATCGTATTAAACCTTTTCTTTTGTATTCTAGGCCATTTAGTATGGGCACGCATTGCCCCTGTTAAATTTTAATTATTCACAGGCGAGTGTGAAACGGACTGTCGATCGGAAATGATAGTAAACACTGATTTGAAGTATATCTAGGGTAACATTTTGCAGAAAACTTGTGCCCCTGAGAGGCTGGACTGCAGTAAAATTTAGGAATGCAAGTGAGTAGAAAAATGTAGAAAAAATAGTGTAACTGTAGAGCTGCGAAGCTCGTTGCTCGTAAATTTTTGTGTCTATGATCTTCTCCATTGTACCTGATTTTTGACTTTAAGTCATTTTGTTATCAGAGCTGACGAGTTCATCGTTGTTCCATTTAACTATTATATGTTGTTATCAGAGCTGACGAGCTCATCGTTGTTCCATTTAACTGTTATTTGTTGTAATCAGAGCTGACGAGCTCATCGTTGTTCCATTTAACTGTTATTTGTTGTTATCAGAGCTGACGAGCTCATCGTTGTTCCATTTAATTGTTATTTGTTGTTATCAGAGCTGACGAGCTCATCGTTATTCCAGTTGTTATCAGAGCTGACGAGCTCATCGTTATTCCATTTAACTGTTATTTGTTGTTATCAGAGCTGACGAGCTCATCGTTATTCCATTTAACTGTTATTTGTTGTTATCAGAGCTGACGAGCTCATCGTTATTCCAGTTGTTATCAGAGCTGACGAGCTCATCGTTGTTCCATTTAACTGTTATTTGTTGTTATCAGAGCTGATGAGCTCATCGTTGTTCCATTTAACTGTTATTTGTTGCTATCAGAGCTGACGAGCTCATCGTTATTCCATTTAACTGTTATTTGTTGTTATCAGAGCTGACGAGCTCATCGTTATTCCATTTAACTGTTATTTGTTGTTATCAGAGCTGACGAGCTCATCGTTATTCCATATAACTGTTATTTGTTGTTATCAGAGCTGACGAGCTCATCGTTATTCCATTTAACTGTTATTTGTTGTTATCAGAGCTGACGAGCTCATCGTTATTCCATTTAACTGTTATTTGTTGTTATCAGAACTGACGAGCTCAGAAAACATCTGAAGTCTAAGATGCTGTTTAGGAAAACTAAATTCCTAATGTATAAAGTTTTAGTAAAGCCTGTATTAACATATGGGGCTGAGACCTGGACACTCTAAAAAAAATCTGATGAAAGGCGGCTAGGTATATTTGAAACAAGGATTTAAGAAAAATTTTTGGGCCAGTGGAAGAAAACGGTGCATGGAGAAGAAGATATAATCATGAATGGTATAATTTGTATAACGAACTAAACATTTTTAACTGCATAGTGGGCAGGACATGTGCTGCGTGCTAAAGACAGAATGATAAAGAAGATATTTAATGCAGGGCCAGAAGGAATCAGAAAAGTTGGAAGACCAAAGTTAAGGTGAGAATAAGGGGCAAGAGATGATGTAAAGATAATTTGAATCAAGAATTAGAGGAGCACTGGACTTAACAGGAGAGAATGGGAAAACTTCTTCAGAAGGCCAAGGAACACAAAAGGCTGTCGCGTCAGTGATGATGATGATGATGATGACACACTTCATAAGGAACTGTGTTACTAGCATTGCTCATACCTCAGTAACTTTCATATCGTCAAAGCCAAGGTTGAGACTGAAACAAGTTACTGAAAGTAACGGGCTTGTTTTAGCCCATGCGAGAAGACGTAAAGGTCTGTAGATAATGGATTTCATCGTAGATGGATGTGGGCTATAAATGAACGGGAAAGATACTTAATTGAACCTCTGGACTCCTGTGGTCTTTTAGAGACTCTCGCACTTCACACTCATACATTCGCTCCGCTGCACCGATAAGTATGAAATCACGAGTGAGCTGTTGGGCCTAGAAAACCTGAGAGTGAGTTCATATCCACAATTCTATGTTTAAACGTTGAAAACATTTCTTAGCAGACAAAGTAGGGTTCTCCATACTGCGAAAAACGTAAAATTTCCTAAATTGTGCCGAAAGTTGAAGGACTAAAGGGGCCGGAAACGCTTTAAATTGTGAGTCTTGGACAGCTCAATCAAACTAAACAAACTAAACAAATTTCAAAAATAATTTCTGGCCTAAATGAAGTTTCGGAAAAACGGCCTAAAATCGCCTTTTACTTTTACTCGTTTTCTTTTTTTATTCAAAACCGAGCTCGTTAGCTGCAGTCGCTTAAGTGCGGCCAGTATCCAGTATTCGTGAGACAGTAGGTTCTAACCCCACTGTCGGCAGCCCTGAAAATGGTTTTCCGTGGTTTCCCATTTTCACACCAGGCAAATGCTGGGGCTGTACCTTAATTAAGGCCACGGCCGCTTCCTTCCCACTCCCTGTCCCATCGTCGCCATAAGATCTATCTGTGTCGGTGCGACGTAAATAAACTAGCAAAAAAAAAAAAGAATTAAATTCAAATCCTAGCCAATTTACATAACTGATTCTGTAATGTGTTCCTTGGTTCAATGCCTTAAGGTGCTTTTTGATTTTTTGACAAATGTCCACACTGAATATAGTTATAAAGGCTTAACTGAAACTCTGCATTGACTAATATTAGCGCTCGTAGTGGTGCATAAGTAGTAGAGGAACAGTGGGGATTCAACTCCCAAGCGTCAGCACTTTTTCTGCTGCACCAGCAGGTTAACAAACTGTGACGTCAGCACATAGTAGAGCAGCAATGCAGGTTCCAATGCAAGGCCATTGCATTTTGCATAAAAGAGCGAGCCTAACCTTACAGTCACTATCTTGAGGTGCCTAACCTTAGTTTTACGTCAAGATACCCTTGTGTGTTTGAGTCATCAGTCCATAGACTGGTTTGATGCAGCACTCCATGCCACCCTATCCTGTGCTAACCTTTTCATTTCTACGTAACTATTGCATCCTACATCTGCTCTAATCTGCTTGTCATATTCATACCTTGGTCTACCTCTACCGTTCTTACCACCTACACTTCCTTCAAAAAACCAACTGAACAAGTCCTGGGTGTCTTAAGATGTGTCCTATCATTCTATCGCTTCTTCTCGTCAAATTTAGCCAAATCGATCTCCTCTCACCAATTCGATTCAGTATCTCTTCATTCGTGATTCGATCTATCCATCCCACCTTCAACATTCTTCTGTAACACCACATTTCAAAAGCTTCTATTCTCTTTCTTTCTGAGCTAGTTATCATCCATGTTTCACTTCCATACAATGCCACGCTCCACACGAAAGTCTTCAAAAACATCTTTCTGATTCCGATATCAATGTCTTTTCTTAAGAAAGCTCTTCCTTGCTTGTGCTAGTCTGCATTTTATGTCCTCCTTACTTCTGCCATCGTTAGTTATTTTACTACCCAGGTAACAATATTCATCTACTTCATTTAAGACTTAATTTCCTAATCTAATGTTTCCTACATCACCTGCCTTCGTTCGACTGCAATACCCTTCCCGGCGCCAATTGCACAAGATGGCGGCTATAGACAGATCCTTATGAGACTTCCTAGGGGCGCTTGCGCAAGATGGCGGCTGCTCTTATGAGACGGCCTAGGGGCGCTTGCCCAAGATGGCGGCTGCTCTTATGAGACGGCCTATGGGCGCTTGCGCAACATGCCGGCTGCTCTTATGAGACGGCCTAGGGGCGCTTGCGCAAGATGGCGGCTGCTCTTATGAGACGGTCTAAGGGCGCTTGCGGAAGATGGCGGCTGCTCTTATGAGAGGTCCCAGGGGCCTACTGCGCAAGATAACGGCTATACACATGCTCTTACGAGAATGGCTAAGAGCGCTTCCGCAAGATTGCGGCTATACATAGGCTCTTATGAGATGGCCCAGGGGCCTACTGCGCAAGATGGCGGCTATACACAGGCTCTTATGAGACGGCCTAGGGTAGCTTGCGCCCGTGGCTGGCATCATTTTCCATAAGAATCTGTGTATACGCAATAGCCCATGGCTGTCATCTTTCTCCATAAGAGCCCATATATAGCCGCCATCTTGTACCATCGCCCATAGCCGGCATCTTTCTCCATAAGAAGCCGTGTATAGCCGCCATTTTGTGCAATCGCCCATGGCCATCACCTTTCTCCATAAAAGCCCGTGTATAGCCGCCATCTTGTGCAATCGCCCATGGTCGTCATCTTCCTGCATAAGAGACTGTGTATAGCCGCCATTTGAGCAAGCGTTCCTAGGCTGTCTCATATGAGTCTATGTATAGCCGCCATCTTGCGCAGTAGGCCCCTGGGCCATCTCATAAGAGCCTGTGTATAGCCGCCATCTTGCGCAAGCTACCCTAGGCCGTCTCATACGACCCTGTGTATAGCCGCCAATTTGGGCAGTAGGTCCCCTGGTCATTTCATAAGAGTCTGTGTATAGCCGCCATCTTGCGCAAGCGCTCTTAGTCTATTTCATAGGAGCCTGTATATAGCCGTTATCTTGCGCAAGCTACCCTAGGCCGTCTCATAAGACCCTGTGTATAGCCGCCAATTTGCGCAGTAGGGCCCTGGGCCATCTCATAAGAGCAGCCGCCATCTTCCGCAAGCGCCCGTAGGCCCTCTCATAAGAGCAGAATCATCGGGCTCAAGCGCCCTTAGGCCGTCTCATAAGGGCAGCCGCCATCTTGCGCAAGCGCCCCTAGGCCATCTCATAAGGGCAGCCGCCATCTTGCGCAAGCGCCCTTAGGCCGTCTCATAAGGAGCTGTGTATAGCCACCATCTTGTGCAATTTGCGTCGGGAAGGGTATCTTGCCGTTAAAGTAAGGTTAGGCACCTCAAGATAGTGACTGTAAGGTTAGGCTCGCTCTCTTATGCAAAATTCGCAAACTGACATTGCTCACCTACTATACTAGGGGTCAGTGACCTTGCATTGAAAGCTGCATTGCTCCTCTTCTAGGTGTTGACGTCACAGTTTTTTCACCTGCTGAGCAGCAGAAAAAGTACTGACGCATCGGAGTTGAATCCCCACTGTTCCTCTACTATAAGTGAAACAATGCATTGACTCACATTAGCGCTCGTAGTGATAGAGAAAGGCATACTTCTAATTTAACCGACCCGATAACGATGATTAAGGAAAGGATTGCAATTTTTAAGAAATAATAAAGAATATATTCTCATCGATATATTAATGGAGTTTACTAAAAACAGCTAAAAACCTATTTGCTTCATTTTTTTAATCTCCGGAATTACCTGCCGGTGAATCATGAGACATTGACAGGTCTCTAAGTTCAGCCAGCTTCAAGTAATCAAAAAATCAAACCCTTAAATGATTACTTCAATATTTGCTGGCTAAGGCTTAACCTAACCAGCAATACATTCTGTACGTAGCAGGTCGCTAAGCGACTAACACTTTCATTAATATTCTGATATACGTGATTTTCATCCTTTGTAATGTCATTGCATACAGCAACGTTTGATTACTACCTGTCAAGCCAGAGACTATACACTTCCTCTAATCTTGGAAGAATGTTATTCTGTGCTATATACTCTTTGATTCTCTGACATTTCCCAGCTTCTTAACATACTCAATAGATGACAGAACTTTCCTGATAATTTACATGCTGGTAAAATAGATGACATGTACGTACGCACGGACGAGACTAGCTTTCTGTACGACCATTACCAGTAGTATGGAGCAGCGACAAGTCTGTACTCTACTTACCCGAACCAGTATTCAGTCATGGCCAGTTGTATGTCACTTATCTCGGGGAAGATCGTTTGAAAATATTAAGATCCGGATATGGCCGAATGGTTGAAACACAGTGAATATTGTATGGAAGGAAGTGTTATAAACTAAATTACGAATGAATCAGTTATTATGTACCGGTAATAAATGTTCATAAAACTATTGAAAAGGGCAGCTAAAACAATATGACTACGACAGGCGTATCAAGACGAGTGATCTGACCTATTTATAATGAATTACGTGGAGCAGCGCCGGTCAACTGGTTACTTTATTATATTTTATTTACCTAAAATTCGTAGCTCATGTCCGTAGGATGTTTTTAACGTTGAGTTGCTTGCCTGCTTGAATTTTTCCTTGTAGAAAATGTACGAGTGTCTCTAAAGAGCACAGGAGTTTAGAGCTGCAATGAGGTCTCCTTCACGAAGAAAAAGTTATAATACTGATGAAATGAAATAAAACTGTATTCACATATTAATGTCAGACATAGGTTCGGGTACATCAGGTTTACTCAGTCAAGGACGGTGATAGGAAAAGTACGAAACATAATATCGGGTTGTTAAGTTGGACGGTGGACGCAGAGAAAGTGTGACCACGTCTGGTTAATGGTTCTGCACTCCGACCGGCCAACCGAGCAGGTGGCCTCTACTGTGCCATGGCTCTACACCTCTTCATTCTGGAGACGGAGAGGTACAGGTCCCCAATGCCGGCTGTCCTCAGAATTGTTTTTGATTCTCATGCACTAAGGCGAATGCTGGGACAGTTCCTAGTATAGGCCACGACAGCCATTCTTCTCACCTTCACCACAAATCCCCCGGCCTGAGAGACGGCGTCACCGTCTAAGAGGCCCGTCTCGCCCTTCTACATTGCAGTAGTAGTGTTATGTGTTTTACGTGGCGACCGAACACAGCATCCGTGCATGTACGATTTCTAGAAGTGGCTGGGTCGTTCTTTAATTCGAGGGCGAACGTTTCACGCATGAAGGAGAGAAACTCTTTACCAGGTGTTGATTTCAGATCGATATTGAAATCACCACAAAGTACGATAGGTAGTAAATGGTACTCGTTCTTATAGCAACGTATAGATGACGCTACTGACCTAGTGTGAATAGACGACGAGCACTGGTTACCATGGGTACAATGGTGTCGGTAATAGACACCGGACTAAAAATATATCCATGTTGCAATAATCTACCGAGGTATATAGGCCTACTGTGCCTATCTCATTGAACGTACTTTGGCCCTTCAATTTGAAGAAAACGATGACCTGTTTATTATTATTATTATTATTATTATTATTATTATTATTATTATTATTATTATTATTATTATTATTATTATTATTATTATTATCATATCTGCCTCTTTGGTGTAAAGGTTAGCGTGATTAGCTGCCACCCTGGGAGGTCCCGGTTCAATTCCCGGCTGTGCCATGAAATCTGAAGAGTGTTACGAGGGCTGAAACGGGGTCCACTCAGCTTCGGGAGGTCAACTGAGTATAGGAGGGTTCGATTCACCCCTCGGCCATCCTGGAAGTGATTTCCGTGGTTTCCCACTTCACTTCCAGGCAAATGCAGGGATGGAACCTAACTTAAGGCCAAGGCCACTTCCTTCCCTCCTCCTTGTCTATCCCTTCCAATATTCCCATCCCACCACAAGGCCCCTGTTCAACATTGTAGGTGAGGCAGCCTGGGCGATGTACTGGTCCTCCTTCTCAGTTGTATCCCCCGATCCAAAGTCTCACGCTCGAGGACACTGCTGTTGAGGCGGTAGAAGAGGGATCCCTCGCTGCTCTCGCTGAGTCGAGGGAAAAACCAACCGTGGTGGGTAAACAGATTAGGAAAGAAAGATTATTATTATTATTATTATTATTATTATTATTATTATTATTATTATTATTATTATTATTACATAACACTGGGGCTTGCGTGGCTCAGGCGGCAGCGCACGGGCCTTTCAACCGCTGGGTTCCGTGGTTAAAATCTCGGTCTTTCCGAGTGAGACTTTTTTTTCTCCGGGTACTCCGGTTTTCCCTGTTATCTTTCATTCCAGCAACACTCTTCAATATCATTTCATTTCATTTGTTAGTCATTAATCATTGCCGCAGAGGAGTGCGACAGGCTTCGGCAGCCGGCACAATTCCTATCCTCGCCGCTAAACGGGCGCTTCATTCATTCCATTCCTGACCCGGTCGAATGACTGGAAACAGGCTGTGGATTTTCATAAAACACTGTACATTCAACTGGAATGGGTTTTTTTATCGTTGAAAATGTGTGATTACGATGTACGTGTCCGGAAGCGCACACTTAGCCCTAATAATAATAATAATAATAATAATAATAATAATAATAATAATAATAATAATAATAATAATAATAATAATAACAAAAGCCGTCTTAAGTTAAAGAAACTAGGAAGTTTCCGAAGAATATGCAAGGTCCTAAATTCTATAGAGTTAACCGAATAAGCACTTCACGTGGAACAATAATAAAATAACGTGTTTCGATTCCAACTCCTGTTCGCTCTTCTTTTTGAAACATCGGTACGAAAATTTATATTTAATGCTTCGAAAATAAGAATTTCACGAACGCTTTCATTACTTATATTCTATCGGTTTCTCCCGGACGAAAGGGAAGTAATCGATTTCTACGACGCCAGACTCGTTCTTCTCCCCGAGGAAATATGCTGCCGAGAAAAATGTGGGGATTACCTGGGGGTAGTTAAGTTAGCTTCTTTAGCGGTACAGCGAGCAGCTCTGGTGGTAGTCTCCAGGTCTCTCGGCAGGTGGTGCGGGCGTCGCTAATGAATAGAGCCAAACCTGCACGAGCTAGCGAGCGAGGGATTTATTACGATCCCCTGAAATGCTGCGCAGTAGGCAACAAACACAGCCTATGTGTATAGCTGGTAAAGTAAAAACAGCGTGGCAGGGGACATGACGAGAACAAGGACGCGTTGTTTAACCCTGCATAACAGAGACGGATATTCTGTGTTTCTGTCACTCTATCAACACTGCGAACGATGTACGAATGACAAACATATTCAGATGATATGGATTTTTATGTAGATATTTAAAAAAATCAGAATTACAACCCTTTCTCGATGTTTATGAATAGGGTGCGTACAATGATATGCATTCTTTGTGTTGTTATTCACATAGGGAAGTCCCGGGCAACAAAAGGATCAAACGATTCCTCTCTCTCTACACAAAGTATAGGTATATTTATCTGCGATGACCAGATTTATCACACAAAAACACGCGGCATTTCATAAATTTACACATGAAATCGCGTCAGAACAGAACACATAAAAAACAAAGGATTACGAAATTAAGAACTATGTTAAACTACCTACAATATTGATAGAAAAGGTCCAAATAATAATAATAATAATAATAATAATAATAATAATAATAATAATAATAATAATAATAATAATAGGACTTGATTATCATAATTTTGAATCAAGGTCCAGTTTTAGAGCTGGAGTGGTTAGTTCCAGAACATGAATTTCCAGCCACACTTCTGGTGACCAGACGCTGAAATTGCGTAAATTGTAGAAAAAGTCGCCCTCCAAATATCTTTTAAAAAGACAAAATACATGATCAGCAGCAAACAAGCACCAAAATTCATGGAGGCAAAATATGGAAAAAATAAAAGAGTATCACAATTTAAATATCTTGGTAAAACAATTCAGGAAAATGAGCTCAAAACAAAAGCCTATGAAATTAGAAGCAAAAAATGAAAATGGATATCAATTAACCCAAAATATCTACAATAAAAGTAGTGTCTCCAAGCACACAAAACTAAGACATTACAATACAGTCAATAAACCACAATGTCTTTATGGATAAGAAACGCTCATTTTGAATAGGAGAGCAGATACTGTAAACGTTCCGATAAAGGAACGCAAAGTCGTACGAAAAGTTCTAGGCTTAAAACTCGTTTACAGACAATACCGACTCAGAGGCAGACAGGAAATCAAACAACACACAAATATTCACAGTGACATAGAAAACGCTGCTTAAGATTCTATGGACACATTAAAAGAATGCATCCAGACAAACTTACAAAACAAATAGTGGAATTCTATGAAAACGGGAGTAAAACCAAAACAGACACAATAAAATGGATTATTATTAGACCCTATTATTATTATTATTATTATTATTATTATTATTATTATTATTATTATTATTATTATTATAATGGCGTATGGCCTCTCGGCAGGCCTGGTGCAGGACTTTTGAGTGAAGCCCTTGGCAACATGCGTGTCTATGGTGTGCGGGGTTAGGGCCATATTTAAGGTGAAATGTAATGTTGAAGAAGGCACACTTACCCAACCTCGAGCCAGAGGAATTAACCAAGGAATGTAAATATCTCCGACCCGGCCGCGACAAGACGCCAGCATGATAACCGGTAGTAACGGAGCCTGACAATTAAAAGTAACAAGTAATTTACTTCGCACAATCACAGATAAGTATTAAGACGACGATGGGATAGGAAGGGGCTAGGAGTGGGAAAGAAGCGGCCGTGGTCTTAATTAAGGTACAGCTCCAAGATTTGCCTGGTGTGAAAATGGGAAACCACGGCAAGCCATCATCAAGGCTGCCGGCGGTGGGGTTCCAAGTTTGCTGGCTGCGGAATGAGGAACACCATGTTTTCCGATCAATGGAGCTCTGACTGGAAGTCTCAGCAGCAAAAGCCATCACATTCTTCTTCTTCTTCTTTACAAGCTGCGTAATAGCAGCTCGCACTTCATGATCAACCGACAACTTTAAACGACATTTTTTTCGATGCGGTATATTCCTTCAGGAAAGGAAACTCATCCTTTTATCTGTCTGAGAAGACGTATTTGCCCTTTCCCATAATCAGATTTCTGTTTTCAGATAGCGAGAACACCACGTGCACTTTAGAGCCAAATCATCACTCAATGAAGCACGTGGAAGGGAGAGAAAGCAGAAAGGCGGAAACATTTTTATTGCTCGTAACCAAGTAAACTGTGAAATATAGCATAAAGCTGAAATGATATGCCGAGTGCATTCTACCATTTATTAGCAAGTGTTAACATTTATTTTTATTGAATCCATTTACCCTCCAGACTTGGTCTTTTCCTCGGACTCAGAGAGGGATCCCACCTGTACCACGTCAAGGGCAGTGTTTTGGAGCGTGAGATCTTGGTCGGGGATACACATTGGGAAGGAGGACCAGTACCTTGCCCAGGCGGCTTCAGCTGCTATGGTGAACACTGGACTTTTGTGTGTGTGAGTGGGGGGTGATATTAGAAGGGATAGACAAGGAAGAGGGAAGGAAGCGGCCGTGGCCTTAACTTAGGTACCGTTCTGACTTTTGACTGGAGTATAAGCGGGAAACGACTGAAAACCACTTCAAGGATGGCTGTTCGGGAATCGACCCCCCCACCCATCTCTACTCAGTTGACCTTTCGAGGCTGAGTGGACCCCTTTCCAGTACTCGTACCACTTTTCAAATTTCGTGGCAGAGCCAGGAATCGAGTCCGGACCTCCGGAGTGTGGTAGCTAATATCACTAACACCTACACCACAGAGGCAGACTGGTTTAAATCTCTAAAATCAGGTGCCGAAGTATTCTCATTCCACGAATATTCGCCAGAGAATACTGCACGCCCGCTATACAGCCGAAGCAGAGAATTTGCCGAGATCACCGCAATGATGGTTACAGCAATGTAGTCAGCAGTTCATTCGGCCTATGACTATGACATCGCAAACATCAACCATCAAAGTTTAAACTAAAGGAAACAGGAACCAGGGTAAAGTAATTTTTAAATAATATTGATCGAAATTAATATTAAGGAGATTATTTGTAGAATACTTTCATGTTTAGATAATGGGAGTATGTATAGCACATGCCGAAAGCTATTGCGTACAGAATAACACGGGTCAACCGTACACGATGGGATCTGAACTCACATCCTTGTGACTTCGCGTCCGATGCTTTGCCGCTTGAACTAAGGTGGTCTCGTTGAAGTAAGCTCTGTAGGCAGGGATCTGAGTAGCATATTTACATAAGGTTAAACCACGGCGAACTACTTTTTGTAGGGGTAAAAAAATTGCCGTTGTTCGCAGCAAAACATTCCATTCCTCCCTATGTATATTGTCAATAAATGTTTTTATGGGAAGGACCATCTGCCAAAAATTCGTCACCCTTCTCCTGAAACGATACGTATTCACCACAAAATTTTGTTGAGGCCAGTTTGTTTTTCAGACATAGGAAGCAGAGGAGGATGAGAAATTTCTTTGAACGTCATGATGAGGATGAAATGATAATGAAGACAACACACACATCCAGTTCCCAATGTCAGCGAAATTAACCTATTGTGATTAAAATTCCCGACCCTACCGTGAATGGAATCCGGGACCTCTGTGGCCAAAGGCCAGCATGCTAACAATTTACCCATGGAGCCGGACTATTAAATAGAATAATGGAACTGAACAGATAAACAGTATAAACAATCTCAGGTGTTAACATTCATAAAGCTGCATAGACTAAGGCTGGCTAGACATATTTTCAGAATGGAAGTGGATAATTATGACAAGAAACTGAATTCCCAGAAGCCTAATGGTGGTGGCGGTTTTGATTATTGTTTTAAGAGGAAATAATACTCGGCAACTATCCTCTATTAACAGTAATCAAAGGGAAAATAAAGGGGGCGGAGGAATCCGACACTACGAAAAATGAAGGTATTGGCCAAAGAAAGACAAGGCACACGAAGGACATGAAAATGAAAGATTCCCTAGGCATGGAATGTTCTAACACGTCGGGGTCGGAAAAGAACCAGAGTTGACCAAATGAGGTCCGATAACACACTAGTATTTTCTTTTTCTTACAAAATATGATATTTGTTCGTGACATCGACGACCTCTGTGGATCTTTTGCCACTACTTGCACCATATGAAATGAACCTGCGTGTAATTGGAATTGCGGAAGTGTAGAGTGTTGAATGTGAGGAGAGGAACGTCAAGGACCACTCAAACACCCAGTCCCCAGGCCAGGGATATTAATCATTTACAATTAAAAACCCCTGAACCGGCCGGGAATCCAACCACGGGTAGCCGGGTGACAAATGGACGCTACATCGCGGGGCCGAAAAAGACACTAGAAAGTGAAAACAATGCCAGCACTCAGATACGGGCCCTGTGGTCGCCAACCCTCTCTCCCAAGTTAACAATCCCTGGGGCCCAACTACGAGCTTTTTAACCGCAACAACTTTAATATACGCTATTGGAGCTGGAATTACCGCAGCTGCTGGCACCAGACTTGCCCTCCAATGGATACTCGTTAAAGGATTTAAAGTGTGCTCATTCCGATTACGGGGCCTCGGATGAGTCCCGTATCGTTATTTTTCGTCACTACCTCCCCGTGCCGGGAGTAGGTAATTTGCGCGCCTGCTGCCTTCCTCGGATGTGGTAGCCGTTTCTCAGGCTCCCTCTCCGGAATCGAACCCTGATTCCCCGTTACCCGTTACAACCATGCTAGGCGCAGAACCTACCATCGACGGTTGATAAGGCAGACATTTGAAAGATGCGTCGCCTGTACGAGGACCGTGCGATCAGCTCAAAGTTATTCAGAGTCACCAAGGCAAACGGACCGATTGATTTTGATCTAATAAAAGCGTCCCTTCCACTTCTGGTCGGAACTCTGTTTGCATGTATTAGCTCTAGAATTACCACAGTTATGCAAGTAAAGTGGTACGATCTAATTAACCATAACTGACTTAATGAGCCATTCGCGGTTTCACCTTAATTTGGCTTGCACTGAGACATGCATGAGACAAGCATATGACTACTGGCAGGATCAACCAGGGAGCTGGCTGGCTCGAGAGCCGAAACCGAGCGTCGTAGCCCGCCGCCGACGAGTGCGGCCTGCGGGACACAGACCTGCTTTGCTCCGTTGGCCGGCCGAGTGGCCGCCAACTAAAATTTCATAGGCCGCCGAGCACGGGCTCTCACTCGGCCGGCGTGCCTTCGCTAGGGATCGGGTCCCTTCACCGTCCATCGTCACATCTCCACTTCATCCGCTGCCGAGGCCGGCAGGACCATACGAGAGGCGTACGACACTACATTCTCACGCCCGAGTAAGGGCGAGCGGTTACCAACATTACTGAGCGCCGCATATGATCATGAACACTGGGTGTGTAGAGGCTCGCAGCATTGCAGTTGTGGGCTCACCTCTTACGACAGACAGGGGATACCGTGGATGGGAAAACTTTATGGAGACAGGCGAAAGGGGAGGTCGAATCTAGGATGGGTGGAATATGCCGAGACAGATTTGAAGATAACTGGAGTAGGAAGGTAGACAAGGGACGAATGGAAAACCTGATTTTAGAGACTTGAAGTGGATTATTATTATTATTATTATTATTATTATTATTATTATTATTATTATTATTATTTTTAGCCCGCCTGATCACAGTGATCGTTAAGGCGTTGAAGTCTAAACGGTCTGACACCTTGATTAGCCGGTTCGAGTCCCGCTGGTCGGAAAAAAATATCACCATCAGAATGTTGGCCGGCAGCGTAGGGGGGGGGGGGGTAGTACACAATTTCTGTTCACTAGATTGCGTGCCAAAAGCCTGGATTAAATTCCAAACTTCTCCTCAGTGCTCATATGGAGTGAGGGCATATGGAGCTGTTGGTGGTGATTCGTCTGTCGGATGGGGACGTTAAGTCTTGAGCAGACCCCTTGGTGCTATTCGACAGAAGTAGGCTATGTGCCGGCACCGGGTTTCATTCTCTCCCTCCCTGCTATCTCATACGTCATTCATTTCATCTCATTAACTCCTCTGTTGAGGTTGACGTCAGGAAGAGCATCCGGTCACAAAAACCCGCTACGACAGATTCATCTTACCTCATACCCGACCCCGTAACGAAACGGAACAAGCGTTGGATAAACAAATTATTATTATTATTATTATTATTATTATTATTATTATTATTATTATTATTATTATTATTATCATCATCATCTGTATGTATTACGCTGAACACGCAATATAGCTATTCGAATATCGAATTAATAAAGGTTATCAGTCCAGTGTCCTCTTAATTTACAAACTAACAATAAGAGTGAGAATATGATTGTCAGTGAGAATTCACAGGAACTTGTGCCACAACATTTAACCTGCGAAAGCGTTTTAGTACCATTGCTGGTACGCGTTCTTCGGCTTGAGAACCACCACATTAAAGTCTTTTACCGGTAGTGTATAAAAGGTCACATTTCTCCTTGTCTCTGCTCTGGTTACTCATAACGTTATTATAACTTCCTTTATCAGGTTTTTAACTTCGTGCAGTAGAGTCGTCCGGAAGTACAGAAAGGAACAGAAAAACAAGCACTAGCAGTGGAACGGTTATTCTATTCAAAGGAGTTTGTGAGAACAAGACCAAATAGAGGTCACTACGGTCTCACACTTCATAAATACCATTGTAACTTCACTTTAGTGGTGCTCTAATCTTAGCAGGGCCACATTAAGGAAATTGACTTGCGGAATGGCTGGCTAGTAATCTGCATATTTTGTCAATTTCCTTCTCTAGTTATGGCGAGACTAGGCTTAATGGTATCAGAAAGAAGGGACGCTTACAATAGAAGGCAACCTCTTTCTTTAGCATACAGTTTCCATAGTCTGGTCTTTGTTTTCTTCACGACTCATCCCCAATTTTTCGATCAGCAGCTCCCACTGTCCATATCTTATTCTTACATTCCTGAGGCATTCCTGACAATGTCAGCATTTCAGCGGTAAATAAATAAATAAATAAATAAATAAATAAATAAATAAATAAATAAATAAATAAATAAATAAATAAATAAATAAATAAATAAGACGTAAAACGAAGAAATTTCCTCAATTGTGCGGAATGTTGAAGGGCTAAAGGGCCCGGAGAGGTTTCAAATTGTGATTCTTGGATAGCTATATCAAACAAACAAAAGAAAACTTCGAAATATCACTTCCGGCCTAAATGCAGTTCCGGAAAAATGACCTAAAATTGCTTGTTTCTTTACTCGCTTTCTTTTTGATTCAAATCCTAGCCAAATTAACTTATTTACATAATTCTTTCCGTAATGTGTTCCTTGGTTCAATACCCTCAGGTGTCTTTTGATTTTTGAAAAAAGTCCACACCGATTGTTGTTATAAGGGCTTAAGTGAATCTCTGCACTAACTCACATTAGTGCTCGTAGTGGTAGGAAAAGGCAAACTGCAAATAAAATCGACCGGATAACGATATTTAAGGAAAGGATTGTAATTTTTAAGAACAAATAAAGAATATATTTTATTCACCTAAAACTCGTCCTTAGGATGTTTTCTATATTGAGTTGCATTCCTAAAGGGCTGGAACTGTGGATTTTATTTCGTGATTTGTGCTTAATTTCTTTGCCCTACTCCAAATTTATAATATTTATTCTCGTACCACTCCTTCCTTTAAGCCAACATATCGTTATTGGTCCTCATAGGAGGACTCTGAATTAGTCAGAAACCCGAGAAGTTGCAAATTTATGGCTTGGAAGACTTTGAAGTAAGGAGACAAGCTGCCCGACTACGCGACATATTGCGAGCTGCCAGCGGAGAGATTCCGTGGAATGGTACTATTAGACAAATACGCTTGAATGGAGATATCTATGTTTCTTTTCGTACATAAATAAATATGTCTTAAGGCTGGTAGATAGGGAGTCATCCGAAAATTTGTGCAACGTGACGCGTAAAAATATGTGACGGAAGTGTAATCGTAGCAACAGTGCAGGCGGTGATGTAAGGTATGGATGGATGGTCAGACAATGTTGCCTAGCAACCGTGCAGGCGTGATGTAAGGTGTAGGTGCATATCAGACAATGTTACCTAGCAACCGTGCAGGCGTGATGTAAGGTATGGATGGATGGTCAGACAATGTTGCCTAGCAACCGTGCAGGCGTGATGTAAGGTATAGGTGCATAATCAGACAATGTTACCTAGCAACCGTGCAGGCAGTGATGTAAGGTATGGATGGATGGTCAGCCAATGTTGCCTAGCAACCGTGCAGGCAGTGATGTAAGGTATGTATGGATAGTCAGACAATGTTGCCTAACAACCGTGCAGGCCGTGATGTAAGGTATAGGTGCATAATCAGACAATGTTGCCTAGCAACCGTGCAGGCAGTGATGTAAGGTATGGATGGATGGTCAGACAATGTTGCCTAGCAACCGTGCAGGCGTGATGTAAGGTGTAGGTGCATATCAGACAATGTTACCTAGCAACCGTGCAGGCAGTGATGTAAGGTATGGATGGATGGTCAGACAATGTTGCCTAGCAACCGTGCAGGCCGTGATGTAAGGTATAGGTGCATAATCAGACAATGTTACCTAGCAACCGTGCAGGCAGTGATGTAAGGTATGGATGGATGGTCAGACAACGTTGCGTAGCATCCGTTCAGGCCGTGGTATAAGGTATGGATGGCCTGACAATGTTACTTAACAACCGTGCAGGCAGTGACGTAAGGTATGAATGAATGGTCAGTACTTAGCAACCGTGCAGGCAGTGATGTAAGGTATTGGTGGATGGTGAGACAATGTTACCTAGCAACCGTACACGCCATTATGTAAGGTATGGATGAATGATCAGACAATGTTGCGTAGCAACCGTGTAGGCTGTGATATAAGTCATGGATGGATGGTCAGACAATGTTGCCTAGCAACCGTGCAGGCCGTGATGCAAGGTACTATTTGATGGTCCGACAATGTTGCGTAGCAACCGTGCAGTCTAAGGCTATGTCTTAAGGCAGGTTGCAATCTGAAATCAGCAGACATGAGCGGGAGGCCTATCTATGATCAATTAATTTTCGCAAAGGGAAAAGTGATTTCGTTTTCATTTAACTTCGCACTAAGTCATTGGATGCTTTGGGCGACGAAAGGAAGGGAAAAGCTAGGAATGGGAAGGAAGCGTCTGTGGCCTTATTCAGGGTAATGCCCAGGATTTGCCTGGCGTAGAAATGGGAAACCACCTTCAGGGCTGCCGACAGTGGGATTCGAACGCACCATCTCTCGAACGCCAGCACTCAACTACGCGTCCCTAATCTCACGGCCATCTCACTCGATAATGGCGTTTATAAATGTAGGAAAGATAATATGGTGACAAATTTGGAATTAAACAGAACAAATTGGAGCTAATTTTAAAAAAATCCAACTTATTTGAAATAATTTATGGAAAGACTAGGTAAAGATTCTAACCAGAAAACACATTAATATAGATGTCAGAAAATCCTTTGTAAATGCAGTACGTTGTCCTATGAAAGTGAATAGCATTATTGATTTTACGACCCACTAACTATGTTTTTCATTTTTTGGAGACTCCTAAATGCCGGGAATTTGTCTGGCAGGAGTCTTTAACGTGCCAGTAAATCTATCGACACGAGGCTGGCGTATTTGAACACCTTGAACTACCACCAGATTGAGCAAGGATTGAACCTGCTACTCAGCCCAGCGTTGTGGCAGTGGAAGTTGCATTCTGGGTAACCTGGAGAGGAACCTCCTTGAAGCTGCAGAAATTTGGATATGGCGCAAGGAGCTGGGTGGAAAGAAAATCCAACCTGGAAGTTTTAAGGGAAGTCCATGAAGGGATAAGATTATAAAGAAAATGGAAACGAAAAAAACCACATTTATTGGACATATACTCAGAGATAACACTTTCATCATTAACATTCTTGAAGGAAAAATGTTGGAGAAGAAATGGAGAAGTACTTAGAAGAAGACTTCGAGAAGAGAGATGCGACAGTTACATCAAAGTGAAAAGGACAGCCAGTGACAGAAGAGAATGATTGCATTGACAAAGTTTTGGCTTTTTGATATGAATAAAAGAGAATCTGCTACCTGGGTGGCAACCTTAGACGTAAATCGTTTGCAAATTAGTAATAAATAAATAAATAAATAAATAAATAAATAAATAAATAAATAAATAAATAAATAAATAAATAAATAAATAAATAAATAAATAAATAAATAAATAAATAAATATGTAAGTAAATTCATAAATCATTCAGGCAATAAATAAATAAATAAATAAATAAATAAATAAATAAATAAATAAATAAATAAATAAATAAATAAATAAATAAATAAATAAATAAATAAATAAATTTAATAAATAAATAAATATGTAAGTAAATTCATAAATCATTCAAGCAATAAATAAATAAATAAATAAATAAATAAATAAATAAATAAATAAATAAATAAATAAATAAATAAATAAATAAATAAATAAATAAATAAATAAATAAATAAATAAATAAATAAATAAAAAATCATAAATAAATACACAATGCAACCAATAAATAAATAACCAAATACATATATAACATATCTTTTTCTTCTTAGAGAAGGTTTGCGATCTTGAGGAGTAATTCTTCCCACATTGTTTACCATATCGTGGATGTAGAACTGTTGTCGTGGGATCAATGATAATCTGCTTCTCCCACGTCTTGCGTCCTATGATCAGTTGTATAACCTTGTATGAAATGTCGTATGGCTTTTAGTGCCGGGATATCCCAGGACGGGTTGGGCTCGCCAGGTGACTCCCGTAGGCGACCTGCGCGTCGTGATGAGGATGAAATGGTGATGAAGACAACACATACACCCAGCCCCTGTGCCATTAGAATTAACCCATTAAGGTTAAAATCCCCGACTCGGCCGGGAATCGAACCCGGGACCCTCTGAACCGAAGGCCAGTACGCTGACCGTTCAGCCAACGAGTCGGACATAACCTTGTATTATCTGCCATTTCGGAAGATGTGACTGAAAGAGGCTGGGATAAAAGGATCATGTTATTGTTAAGTATTTCTCATTTGGTTCTCAAATAATACAAATTGTTTTTATTCCGTATTCCAGGCCAAGGACATGTCCGATGAAGGTGAGTGGGGGGGGGGGGGGCGTTGGCGACCGTGACCTATACTAGGAACTGTCCCGGCATTCGTCTTAGTGCAGGAGAATGGTAAACTAGGGAAAACCATTCCCCTCTCCTTCTCCCAATGAAAAGACGTAGAGCCTCGGTACAGCCATACCCTCCACTACAGCTGAAGCGGGCTCTACATCCACCGATCGCTTGTCATTTTAATTGTGGTCATTCAAATGTAATTAAATTGTTATTTAATAAGATACCTTTATCACATATTAGATTAGTTCCAACAAGCATTTCTGAACCGCTTATGAAATACAGTACCGTACTTCAGAATGTTCAGAACGATTCCAGAACTAATCTTTGTAATGTCTTGTTGGAACACGTAAATGGCAGCTCTGAACTTTAACAACGCCATCAGCAGTAAAATAATAATAAAAAAAGCCATCTGCGAATTACGTTATAGAACACTTTAAGATGGATGGACGTTGACCTCATTATTGAAGTAAGAACTATGAAATCACGCCGCTGATGGGTCGACGGTAATGTGTATGAGCAGGACTCGCATACCCTGGTCTCGACCACAAACTTCTAGGTTCCGAACTGATTCTGAATTTAGTTGGAATAACGTGAATTCAGATTCCTTTTTTTTAAATGTTATTTTTGTACAATTTTGCATTACTTCGTGTTCGTACCGACAGAGCTAGGTCTCATGGTGACGATGACATAGGAAATGGCTAGGAGCGGGAAGAAAGCGGCCATGGCCGGAAAACCATGGAAACCACGGGAAACCATCGTCAGGTTTGCCGACAGTGTGGTTCGAACCCGCTATCTTCCGAATGCAAGCTCACAGCTACGTGACTCAAACCGCACATCCAACTCGCTCGGTATTAAGAAATCGCAGTTCAGAACGAGTCCTAGATTTCTATGCTACTGTGCGTGAGCTGGCAGTTCAGAATTGATTCTCTAGGTACCGCGTTAGAACAAACCTATTGTTTTTGATATGTTTAGTTTCTACCCCCTTAACGGGGATGAACCATATGGACGTTAAACAGGGTAGACGTGCTTTATTTGTGCTCGTCCGGCGTTATATTGATTGGATTTGTGGGGTACGCTTTGAGTACACTGAAATTTTAATTACTAATCTGTTGTGTCCTCTTGATGTTATATTATTATTTGAGATTTACACAAACGAGGAGAATAATCCTACTTCATATATTCGAGATATTTCCAGAAGATTAACTTCATTATTATTAGCTGTATTATATCACGTTATCTAACTTTTGCATTCTGCATTTCTGATTAAATTAGTAGATTTAAGGGGAAATAAACCAAGTAAAAGATCCTGCCTTTAGAAGTTTTCTACGAATTATTCCTGAGAATTAACTCGTGTGGTTTTCTGTTTGCTGGTAATAATTAATGTTTGATTTGTGAATGCTTGCTTTAAGGCAGAGTTCTCTATAACTTCGTTGTTGCTGCTCAAATGGAGTTGAAGGGCTTATGAATAATCGACTAGTTTCACGATGTCATCTGCTTGGTGGATAGTGCTTATTCGCTTCCGCTGATCGTGATTCAATTAACAACTTCATCAGAGGAAATTCCAAAATTAGTTATACAGTACAAGTTAGAAAGAATTGTAGACAGCATGCAACATTTGCTCTCATTTTTTGACATACATATGTCTTAAGGCTGGGTGTCATCCGAAAATTTGTGTAAAGTGACGCGACAAAATGTGTATAGGAAGTGTAACCCCATCAACCACGCAGGCAGTGATGTAAGGTATGGATGGATGCTCAGACAATGCTACCTAGCAACCGCGCAGGCAGTGATGTAAAGTAAGTAAGTAAGTAAGTAAGTAAGTAAGTAAGTAAGTAAGTAAGTAAGTAAGTAAGTAAGTAAGTAAGTAAGTAAGTAAGTAAGTAAGTAAGTAAGTAAGTAAGTAAGTAAGTAAGTAAGTAAGTAAGTAAGTAAGTAAGTAAGTAAGTAAGTAAGTAAGTAAGTAAGTAAGTAAGTAAGTAAGTAAGTAAGTAAGTAAGTAAGTAAGTAAGTAAGTAAGTAAGTAAGTAAGTAAGTAAGTAAGTAAGTAAGTAAGTAAGTAAGTAAGTAAGTAAGTAAGTAAGTAAGTAAGTAAGTAAGTAAGTAAGTAAGTAAGTAAGTAAGTAAGTAAGTAAGTAAGTAAGTAAGTAAGTAAGTAAGTAAGTAATATGTTTTATTTATCCTAGCAAAGTTAGGGATGTACTCCCTTTCTTACACTTAACCAGTCTTAACCTAGAACACTTAATAATAACTACTGATGACAATAATATGATAATATGGACAAGTATGGATGGATGGTCAGACAATGTTACCTAGCAACCGCGCAGGCAGTGATGTAACGTATGGATGGACGGTCAGGCAATGTTACCTAGCAACCGCGCAGGCAGTGATGTAAGGTGTGGATGGATGGACGGACAATGTTACCTAGCAACCGCGCAGGCAGTGATGTAAGGTATGGATGGATGGTCAGACAATGTTACCTAGCAACCGTGCAGGCTGTGATGTAAGGTGTGGATGGATGGACGGACAATGTTACCTAGCAACCGCGCAGGCAGTGATGTAAGGTATGGATGGATGGTCAGACAATGTTACCTAGCAACCGCGCAGGCAGTGATGTAAGGTGTGGATGGATGGACGGACAATGTTACCTAGCAACCGCGCAGGCAGTTATGTAAGGTGTGGATGGATGGACGGACAATGTTACCTAGCAACCGCGCAGGCAGTGATGTAAGGTGTGGATGGATGGACGGACAATGTTACCTAGCAACCGTGCAGGCTGTGATGTAAAGCATGGTTGGATGGTCAGACAATGTTACCTACCAACCACGCAGGCTATGATGTAAAGTATGGATGAATGGCCAGAATGGTGGGTCCGAATATAGTTTTCCGTGGTTTCATATATTCACAGCAGGGCGTACCTTACTTAAGGTTACTGCTTCTTCCTTCCGAATCCTAGCCCTTTTCAATCCTTGCGTCGTCGTAGACCTTCGACGTGTTAGTGCGACTTGACATCACTAGCAAAATAAACTTGGAAATAGGAAAGAAAGAGAGATCCTGGACCTCTCCCTCAAAATAGAGGGGACATTCCGCTTGAGATCGATCGATGATGATGATGATGATGATGAGGTTTGCTGTTTAAATGGGCCTAACAGCTAGGTCATCGGCCCCTAATGGTACGAGGCGAACGAAATGAAAATTAAAGCTTCAAAATGTATCCAGTGACTTGAACCTAAAATGAATGATGAAACAAATATCGTAAAACAAAAACAATCAGTGCATCCAATTCACAATACCTTAATTACTGGGATGGTATTATCTAAAGGGGACCAACATCCGCGTCACCGCACCCTCATAATGGTACTAAACACTGCTAAAGCAGACCCAGGGTGTTCCTCCTATAGCGGTAGTTATCAGAGGTAACGTAAATTCGTGGTGTTTCTTGCATGATGGTACTAATAATAGGCAATGCAGACGCATGGCGTTCCTCACATAATGGTACTACTTTCAGGCAACGCAGACACATGTTTTCCTCACATAGTGGTTCTAACCACAGGCGCCAGCCGAACTCGTGGTGGTACTAATCACAGGAAACGAAACTCATGGTGTTTCTCTTATAGTGTTACTACTCATAGGTAACGAATCCAATGGAGTTTTTCTTAAAGTGGTATTACTCATAGGTAACGAAATCTATGGAGTTTTTCTTAAAGTGGTACTACTCATAGGTAACGAAATCTATGGAGTTTTTCTTAAGGTGGTATTACTCATAGTTAACGAAAGCCATGGAGTTTTTCTTAAAGTGGTACTACACATAGGTAACGAAACCCATGGAGTTTTTCTTAAAGTGGTACTACTCATAGGTAACGAAATCTATGGAGTTCTTCTTAAAGTGGTACTACTCATAGGTAACGAAATCTATGGAGATTTTCTTAAAGTGGTACTACTCATAGTTCACGAAAGCCATGGAGTTTTTCTTCAAGTGGTACAACTCATAGGTAACGAAACCCATGGAGTTTCTATTAAAGTGGTACTACTCATAGGTAACGAAACCCATGGAGTTTCTATTAAAGTGGTACTACTCATAGGTAACGAAATCTATGGAGTTCTTCTTAAAGTGGTACTACTCATAGGTAACGAAATCTATGGAGTTTTTCTTAAAGTGGTACTACTCATAGTTCACGAAAGCCATGGAGTTTTTCTTAAAGTGGTACCACTCATAGGTAACGAAACCCATGGATTTTCTATTAAAGTGGTACTACTCATAGGTAACGAAACCCATGGAGTTTCTATTAAAGTGGTACTACTCATAGGTAACGAAATCTATGGAGTTTTTCTTAAAGTGGTACTACTCATAGGTAACGAAACCCATGGAGTTTTTCTTAAAGTGGTACTACTCATAGGTAACGAAACCATGGTGTTTCTAGGTAACGAAACCCATGGAGTTTTTCTTAAAGTGGTACTGTTTTTCTTAAAGTGGTACTACTCATAGGTAACGAAACCCATGGAGTTTTTCTTAAAGTGGTACTACTCATAGGTAACGAAACCCATAGAGTTTTTCTTAAAGTGGTACTACTCATAGGTAACGAAACCCATAGAGTTTTTCTTAAGGTGGTACTACTCATAGGTAACGAAATCCATGGAGTTTTTCTTAAAGTGGTACTACTCATAGGTAACGAAACCCATGGAGTTTTTCTTAAAGTGGTACTACTCATAGGTAACGAAACCCATGGAGTTTCTCTTAAAGTGGCACTATTCATAGGTAACGCAGACCCATTCTGAACACGGTGGAACCGGCCGGTGGTATGCACACGATGAAACTTATCACAAACAACGCCCAGGCCCGTAGTGTTTTTCACATAACAATACTGTTCCTATGTAACGCAGACCCATGGCTTTAGTGGTACTAGTCGCAAGTGACGTTGACCCATGGTGTTCCGCATGTATTGATACTAATCACAAGAAGTCTCATGGTTCTAATGTCATCATCCCTTGGTCGCTCCTTTTAGTAGCCTTTTCGTCTGCAGACCGTCGTTACAAATCATCACCCAGGGTGACAAGTACACAATTTACTCGTTGTCTAGTGGATACACCTTTGCACTTTGTATACGTCTGAACGACAGGGTCCTTTCTCATTTGAAGCAATGATCTGTGTTAGCAAGACCGCTTTGAAGATTTGGTGGTGACTGCTGGGGGGAGTGAGAGCTGAGTGTCGCCGTTGGCGTCTCACCAAGATGGCGGCGCTTCAAGTCTGAGCAAATGCATATACATATACAAAGTGCAAAGGTTTAACCACTAGACAGCGTGTACATTGTGTACTTGTCTCCCTGAGTAATGATTTGTAACGACGGCAATCTACTTGCCGACAAGTTATTGCTGTATTCCTCGACATTTACACTAATGAGGTACAGGATGAGGGAAAAGACTTAGTGCAAGTTGTTGTTTAAAGAAACTCATCTAATTAACAGCGGGAAGGCAATAAAATAACACTTTAAACCTACTGAGTTGACTTCACGTTTAGGTTTGTTGCTGTAAGCTGAAATTCGGAAGATGGTGAATTCGAACCCCACCATCGGAAGTCCTGAACAGGTTTTTCCGTGGTTTCTGATTTTCATACCAAGAAAATACAAATCCTATCCCATGGTTACTACAACTCACCAGTCACCATGTATCTTATAATAATAATAATAATAATAATAATAATAATAATAATAATAATAATAATAATAATAATAATAATAATAATACAAACCTAGAGAAAGCGGGCATACGGATCAACCTTCTAGAAAAGATCGCTAGCAAGACGGGAGTCAGGAATCTCGAAAGAGGAGACCATGTTCATGATGAATGACAAACATGGACCACAATTCCTTGAAAGAGAGATTGGAGTGATTCAGAGGGTTAAATAGTTCAAGTACCTCGGTGAAATCAAGCAAGAGAACTGACTAGAGAAAGCTGCTGTAGACTATCGTATCTCAAAAATGGAGAGAGTTTATAGACTAACCAAAAACATCTACAACAAGAAATGTACAGTATTTCAAGGAATGCTATAATAAGGCAATGCAACACTGTAGTAAAAACAGAATGTCTGTGAGCCAGCGAATACCTCTCGATGAATTACAAGTTGGAGAATCCTAGAAAGAAGAATACTACGCAAAATCTTATGTCCAATCCAAAAAATCTAAAGACCGGCTGGAAAATTCGGAACGACAATGAAACCTACAAAAATGCAGAGAAAATTTCAGAGACCATGAAAAAGAGGGGGTTATTATTTCTCGAACCTGCCAAGTTGGTCTAAGAAGGCCGGCGCTCTACCATGGTCGGTCACTTGCTTTCTTGGCTTACGCTGCCTGAACCGTCAACGATAAACCCCAAATGTAAGCGTACGGATTTTAGAGCACAGAAACCTCTACAATAAAGTCCGCGATGGTATGTACTTATTTCGAACCGGTTGCCCTCTAGAAGCGATTTTGTGTTATAGTCCGCGGTAAAAAAATAACTCCTTAAGAATAAGTAAATATTTCGATATTATCCTCGAACTCCTCATCGAAATAAATTGTTTGACTTCCTCCAATATTTTATACGGATCACAATAAACTCGTCAGGGCATTATTTGCATGAATGGTTCAGAAGTTATGACCATTTTAGACTGTGGTGGTAATTCGTTCCCTGTTGTCTGCTAGCAAGTTGCCTCTACCTCGGCGCTAGAGGTGCTAGTGTCGCTCCAGCTGTCAAGTGGATGAACCTTCCTCTTATTAGAGCTTCGCGACCGTGTATATTAGACTGTGGTACGATATTCTGTTCACGAATATTTATTGACTGTGACGGTACAACTTCCCTGGTCGCGTGCTGTGCTGTCTCCACACTATTGTCATACCGCAACCTCACTCAGACGCTGTTGGATATACTAATTATTCCTCATAACTCGAGAACAGTTAGAGCGACAGACCGACACTTGTTACATGTTCTAAGCACAGAGCACAACTGAGAAAATGGGTAAGATCTAGAGGCTCTCAGGTTGAGAGCATGCATTCGCGATCAGGCGGACCCTATAGCTCATTCCATGTTAAGAAAACATTATTGCTCTTATGACAACAGGGTTGCCATATCGAACGGCTCTGCTCAACACCATCACGGGAAAATGGGGCGCATAAATTTGTGAAATTCAGTATTTGTAAGTTCTAGACAGAAAGCGGAAGAAACTAAGCTACAAATTATTTTTATGAACTAAAGAGGACGGGGGGTTTGCAGGGCTATTTTTTTGGTTTGTACAGAATCAGAGGTAAACTACGGCACATAAAATACCTCAGCATTGAAGTGTAAGGCAAACTGGGGGAGAAAATAGACAAATATGTTTTGTGGGCGCGAGGGGTGAGGGATGCATTTTATTGCATTTAATACATTTCTACAGGCAATACAGGCTATAAAACAGATGCAACAAATACATATTGTAGATGACTGTACAAAACATCACAGTATTACTGTTAAAGAAAGAAATCACACACGTAGACTTATCGCATCACTCTCACTCAACACAAGACAATTACGAACTGATTTAAAGCCTAAAAACACACACGCAATAAATCAATTCTGTAGATAATTTCACTACAGAAGTAAGCTGCCGGCGGTTCACAGAGTGAGGGACTACACGAGGCTTGTACCACAGCAACACAGAAGGAAAATGAAGGAAGGCAACGAGGCGATGGCTGTTCTCGCCATTGTGCTTTTTCCCTACGAATATATTTATGAAAAGGAAAATGTTATGTAGTTATCTTAACAACTCACGAGCAAAAATGCTTCATCCTTATCTTTCATAATATATTACTAAGAGCCTCCGTGGCTCAGACGGCAGCGCGTAGGCCTCTCACCGCTGGATACCGTGGTTCAAATCCCGGTCACTCCATGTGAGATTTGTGCTGGACAAAGCGGAGGCGAGACAGGTTTTTCTCCGGGTACTCAAGTTTTCCCTGTCATCTTTTATTCCAGCAACACTCTACATTCTCATTTCATAGCATCTATCAGTCATTTTTAATTTAATTTCGTGTGGCTATTTCTAGCCGAGTGCAGCCCTTGTAAGGCAGACCCTCTGATGAGGGTGGGCGGCATCTGCCATGTGTAAGTAACTGCGTGTTATTGTGGTGGAGGATAGTGTTATGTGTGGAGTGTGAGTTGCAGGGATGTTGGGAACAGTACAAACACCCAGCCCCCGGGCCATTGGAATTAACCAATTAAGGTTAAAATCCCCGACCCGGCCGGGAATCGAACCCGGGACCCTCTGAACCGAAGGCCAGTACGCTGACAATTCAGCCAAAGAGTCGGACTATCAGTCATTAATAAATCACTTTGGGAGTGACGACCCCATCGTACTAATAGCCTATATATGATTCATTCATCACATCCCTGACCCGGACAATGACTGGAAAACAGGTTGTAGGTTTTCAATATATTACTAAGTACAGTATAGTATCCCTTAATCACGGGGAATTATGGGTGCCTCAGAGGGGGTGTGTTCACTCCTCGTAGGTCCATAAGAGCAGTACTGTTTTCTTAACGTGGAATGAGCTATAGTTGAGCCTAGCGTTGCTCCCACCAACTACTACAAAACTCTATGATGGCAGCTAAAGTAAGCAGTTAGTTTGACTTGACGGCATTTAGGCCACCTGCGCATTAATTTCGAGCCTTAACAGTGTACTATAACAGCTACTACTCTTATTAACTTACCTACAATTAATTTTTTTCAAATTCAATATAGGCGAATCCCAAGAAGCAAATCAATGCCAGCAAGACCCAGAGTTCCGAGGCTCGTGAACCCACTAACCTCATTCTCTGCTACCTGGTGGGATCGTGAGGTGGATCAAATGTACAAAGTTTCAAACATTATAAAAGTCATCTCCGTACAGGCCATGAAGATCCTTGGAGGGGTGGAAGATAAAGGCTTCTACTATCCGTATCTCGACACTTTGGGGGTAGAGGAGTTAGTTCTACGCTCGGCCGCCTATGCCCCCAGGAATTATCCTGGTACTCATTTTTGGAGTAGGCTGAGTCAAACTCAGGGCCACGTGCACCTCCGGAAGTAGAAATATCGTTCATTAAATCCTTCCACTTCCTGACGGGGAATCCAACCCACGTCTTTCCGGGTGAACCGAGCACGCCTTTACCACCTCGGCCAGGCAGCCCCTCAACTTTATAAGCTCCATGAGAAGTAAATGTCTATTGAAGGCAGATTATATCAAACGAATGAGTACATATATAAAGACTCTAATGCTGATATGTTTTTTTCCCTGCGGAAAGGGACCACTGACTAACTTGAGAAGAATTTCTACAGAGAGTGGTTGGTGTGATTAGCTGTCACCCCCGGAGCCCCGGGTTCGATTCCCGGTTCTGCCATGAAATTTGAAAAGTGGTACGACGGCTGGAACGGGGTCCACTCAGCCTCGGAAGGTCAACTGAGCAGAGGGATTGGGGGGGGGGGCGTTCCCACTTCAGCCATCCTCGAAGTGGTTTTCCGTGGTTTCTCACTTCTACTCCAGGCAAATGCCGGGCCACAGATGCTTCTTTCCCTCTTCCTTGTCTATCCCTCCCGATCTTCCCATCACCCGACAAGGCCCCTGTTGAGCATAGCAAGTGAGGCCACCTGGGCGAGGTACTGGTCGTCCTCCCCAGTTGTATGTTACCCACTCGACTCAATGTCTCACGCTCGAGGATACTGCCCTTGAGGCGGGGGAGAAGAATCCCTCGCAGGGTCCGAGGAAAAACCAACCCTGGACGGTGAACGGAGTAAGTAAGTAAGTAAGTAAGTAAGTAAGTAAGTAAGTAAGTAAGTAAGTAAGTAAGTAAGTAAGTAAGTAAGTAAGTAAGTAAGTAAGTAAGTAAGTAAGTAAGTAAGTAAGTAAGTAAGTAAGTAAGTAAGTAAGTAAGTAAGTAAGTAAGTAAGTAAGTAAGTAAGGTAGTTTCTACATGGTGTAACAGTAAGTTACGACCAGACTTGCAGGCCATATTCCTCTCTCGTAGATGGAGAAAACATGAGTTCGGAAACGATTCATTTCTATGTTAGAACTATTTTTTTACAACTCCACATAATACAGTGATCACACACAGGAACAGAACGTACCACCGTAATATATGAAACTCTTTCTTACATGTACTGTAATCTTAAAAATTTCTTACGTCAGTAGCGGTGGTTGGGAAATAGAAGTAAGGAGGTAAAACATGTACGGGCAACAGAAAGTACCGGGTTTGTGGGATATAGCGAGGGGGGTGGGGTGGGGTTGGGTATATACATCAAAACCTGAAACAAAAGCTACAGGATGGTTAGTTTTTAATGCTCTCTGACAGAATTTCGAAGGGAGGTAAAGGTTGACATTGTACCAACTTAAGTGCGGTAATAATAGTTTCTTGTGAGTTTGATTCAATACTATACAATACAACTTTCTTCAAAGGAACAATATCGCACATGTATTACAATTTAATAGAAGTACGGCGTGATAATATAATTAAAAAGTAATTTAGTATTTGATTTCACAGTAAGAAACTAACAGACACTACACAAACTACCAGACTGACGATTGCGTGCGGCAAAAGGGTGAATCATACTTCCGTGTCCATGACCTTATAAGCTGCCACCCTTCCTCACGGCACATGCAAACTTTACACTACTTGCTGTGGCGCAATACAAATCTGTTAGCTGTGATGAACGACATTCTTTTGCGTGTTTCCGCTAATAATTTTGTTAATGATTCAAGAAAATAAAGGAAATAATTATCTGATAGGACAACAGGGCTTGTTTTAACAATTCCTATAATGATTAGTTTCAGCCGACTAAATGGCGAGATTCCTCAAGCAGTTCCGAGTATAGCCCGTCATGGCTGCACCTAGACACAAGTGTTTGTGACGATCCGTCAGCTTGGTAAACCCACTGTATTGTTTAACGTTGAACACAGAATTGTGGATATGAACTAGCTCTCTCGCCTTCTAAGCCCAAAAACATACCCATGATTATATGTACGAGCGCGAACCTTTTTTTAACTCGTAATGGATTTTTAAAAATGGGAGTCGCTTTTCAAGATTCGGGCTGAATCATATTACGCGGACATGTATCCTACTCACAGCCAAGGGACGAATAGTGACTCTGTCCGCGCTCGCAGCAAACATTCCCAGCAACATCCCTTTGATCTTTTCAATTTACCGCACTTAGTTGGAACAAATTTGCTTGCTTGTAACTATCTAGAGCTAAGGGAACGAGGCAAATCCCTTTCCACACTTGGCCACACGCTACCCTGCAAGAGATTCCTGGAAGCGGGAGAATATTCATGTACAAAGCAAGTAAATTCTACTGCTTATCAGCCCTTTAGAACCAGGAGATTATACGTTTTAGAATCTATTGTGCATGCATCATAAATGTATAGTCATATTAAATCTTGATGTCCTTCTCTGTGGTGTAGTGGTTGGTGTGATTAGCTGCCACCCCAGGAGGCCCGACATTTGAAAAGTGGTATGAGGACTGAACGGGGTCCACTCACCCTCGGAAAGTCAGCTGAGTAGAGGGGTGTTCTATTCCCAGCTCAGTCATCCTCGAAGTGGTTTCCGCGGTTTCCCACTTCTCCTCCTAACATAAGGTCACGGCCACTTCCTTCCCTCTTCCTTGTCTATCCCTTCCAATATTCCCATCCCCCCACATGGCTCCTGTTCAGTATAGCAGGTACTGGTCCTCCTCCCAAGTTACATCCATCCACGACCCAAAGTCTCACGCTCCAGGACACCACTCTTGAGATAGTAGAGGTGGAATCCCTCGCTGAGTACAAGGGAAAATCCAACCCTGGAGGGTAAACAGATTAAGAAAGAGAAATAAAGAAGTAAATCTTGAAAATCCACAGCCTGTCATTCGACCGGGTCAGGAATGGAAAGAATGAAACCCCCATCTAGCAGCGAGGATAGAAATTGTGCCGGCTGCCGAAGCCTGTCTCACTCCTCTGGGGCAATGATTAATGACTGACAGATCAAATGAAATGATATTGGAGAGTGTTGTTGGATTGCAAGATGACAGTGACAACCGGAATACTCCGAGAAAAACCTGTCCTGCTTCCGCTTTGTCCAGTACAAATCTCACATAGAGTGATTGCGATTTGAACCAAGGAACCTACTAGTGAGCGGGCGGCGCGCTGGCGCCTGAGTGACGGAGGCTCTTCATAGTAAATGTTTTCGAGTAATAATTACAAAACACTGATCTCCAATTTGTTGCAGACGGGAGTGAAGTATAATAGAAAAAAGTTTTAAATAACATTCTGAATGTCGCTGTCCTGGCTATTTGTCATTTGAGGTCTATTTGAAGCTTATTGTCATGACAATAACTGACCACATTTTAATTGCATAAAAGTTGTAATTAAATTTGATTTATATTCGTCTCAGAAATGAACGGTTCATTGGAGGTGTTTCTTGATGTTTGCCTAGAAGCGGGACTGGGTTTATGATCCACGGAATCTCCTCTCTGGCATGGTAGCTGACTGAGCTCTACGATCTCTCAACCTCAGGGCGCACATTGAAAATCAATGGGACCCAAGCTGAGGCTAGCGTTGCCTCCATCTACTTGCGTCAGACTCATCACTTTTATCTTTTCTACCAGACCTCTCTTGTTCAACTCTTGTTCTCTTACAAGCCTGACGGTAGCGGTTCGCTGGAAATAGAGATACTTTCATTTCCACGTCCTTCGTGGTCCTTGCCTTTCTTTGGCCACTACTTCATTTTTCGAAATGTCGGATCCTTCCATTTCTTCCCTCTGATCAGTGTTAATAGAGAACGGTTACCCAGTTGTACTTCCTCTTACACAATAATCACCACCACGACCATCAAATCAAATCAAATCAAATCAAATCAAATCAAATCAAATCAAATCAAATCAAATCAAATCAAATCAAATCAAATCAAATCAAATCAAATCAAATCAAATCAAATCAAATCAAATCAAATCAAATCAAATCAAATCAAATCAAATCAAATCAAATCAAATCAAATCAAATCAAATCAAATCAAATCAAATCAAATCAAATCAAATCAAATCAAATCAAATCAAATCAAATCAAATCAAATCAAATCAAATCAAATCAAATCAAATCAAATCAAATCAAATCAAATCAAATCAAATCAAATCAAAATACTTTATTTGCAAATGAGGCCTCTACCTCGGTTGCAAATGATACACAAAAATCCATTATTCTCAGCAACTTTATTAAGTTAAAATGAAAAGGAGACATTTTGCCTAAAATACAGTATTTACTTTAACATTTTTTCTATCAAACACACAGCTCATACTTAATAAACTTATATTATTTACATAATTATACTCATAAGATCTTCTGGACCTACACACAAAATCAACTCGTATACAGTATGTGGAAACACTTCAAAAAATACTATACAATATTGCTATAAGATTTAAGTGTACATAGCTTTCTTTTTTCTCATTTTGGTACATTTAGAAGATTAATTGCGTTATACAGATGGAGCGAAATTTATCCTAGTGTTACCTCCACTATCGGAGCAACAACAACAACTCTAACTCTATCCTGATGCCAAATTTCTTTCCTTTCATTTGCTAGAAGCAATTCTTTGTGAGTATATTCCCTGATTTCTCATGAGCTTATTACGATCTCCGTATATACTCTACGTTTCCCTACCTTGCCTACAATATTGGTAACGTTATTACAGTATTGGTAGCAGAGCGTGGTTTAGAAGCAAGCAGCGCAAGGTAGGGAAACGTAGTTTATATACGGAGATCGTAATAAGCTGGGATTCCAATATCGACCAGATATGTGACCTTTAGCTCCATTTTTGTCAGTAAAATATCAGAGTGTTAGTGACTCGTTCTCTTAGTATTTTCCTGTTCCAGTACATTTTCTACTCCTGGTTGTCGCAAACTGGTTGAAGATGATACTTGAGTAGGGTGTGTGATACTAGAACTACTACTAAAATGTTTTCATTCCGTTTTTTTGCTACTTGTTTTACGTCGCACCGACACAATTAGGTCTCTTGGAGACAATGGGATAGGAAAGGCTTAGGAATGGGAAGGAAGCGGCCGTGGCTTTAATTAAGGTACAGCCTGGTGTGAAAAAGGGAAACCACGGAGAACCATCTACAGGGCTGCTGACAGTGGGGTTCGAACCCACTATCTCCCGGATGCAAGCTCACAGCTGCGTAACCGTAACCGCACGGCCAACTCGCCCGGTGTTTCATTCCGTAACACCGTCTCTCAGTCCAGGAAGATGTTCAGGGAAGGTGAGGGTGTTTGCGGCCCTGGACGTACTGGGAACTGTGTGGGCATTCGCCTTGGTTCAGGACAATGTTAAACTACGGAATGCCATTCTCACGACAGCCGACGATGGGGACCAGCCTCTCTCCGTCTCCCGAGTGAAGAGGAGTAGAGCCACGGTAGGGCCGCGGCTACCACTCCTCTGCTCGGTTGGTCACTCGAAGTGATAGGTAGTTTATTGGCGTAGTTAAGGTCGTTAGGTCTTCTCTTACACTAAACCAATTATGATAAATTACAAGCAAAATTAACACTACCGTAATTAATCATGCTAAGTAAAGCACAATTAAACAAAATCAAAATATTTTATAACTCAAATAAAATTCAACGCCAGTGAGACATACGTACAATAATAATAATAATAATAATAATAATAATAATAATAATAATAATAATAATAATAACAATAATAATAATAATAATAATAATAATAATAATAATAATAATAATACCAGTAACTTGTACAAAACTCTAAAACCTCAGACAAACGCTTACTCAGCCCCTACACTCCACCTTCGAGGACCGGACGGAGAACTGAAAATGAACAATGAAGATTGTACTACAGCCCTTGCAAAATATTTTGATGGCCTCCTTAATGCAGAAGAACCAGAGGAAAAACTACAATTTCAACCTAAGAATGTTATTAACCCTGACTCCCTTCCTCCTACCAAAGAAGAAATCAAACAGATCATCTCTGAACTGAAATCTAACAGAGCAGCAGGCGAAGATGGCATCATTGCAGAATTATGGAAACATGCAGATGAAGAGTCAATTGACAGTATCCATAGAATCATAACTGACATCTGGACAACAGAAACACTACCAAGGGATTGGACTTCAGCTATCATCCACCCGCTGCACAAGAAAGGAGGCAAGTTAGACCCTAACAACTATAGAGGGGTCTCTCTCCTATCAGTGACGTACAAAATCTTCTCCAAAGCATTGCTTAAAAGAGTGGAGGCACAATTAGATTCCTGCATAGGAGACTACCAAGCTGGATTTAGGAAGTCAAGATCATGCACAGAGCAGATTCTGAACCTCAAAACTATCTTTACCTATAAAAATCTCAGCACCTCACCCTATGTAGCAATTTTCGTTGACTTCCAGAAGGCTTACGACTCGGTAGACAGACAGTCCCTCTTTGAGACGTTGACTGAAATGGGACTGGATAAGAAGGCTTTGAATCTTGTGAAGGCTACTCTGACAAACACCATGTCCAAAGTCAAATTCAGAGGGGTATTATCAAAAAGCTTCGAGATCAAAACAGGTGTTAGACAGGGAGATGGTTTGTCCCGTATCCTGTTTAACTGTCTGCTGGAGAAGGTCATTCGGGAATGGACGAAAACACTAGCTGACAACTCTGGATTAAAAATCGGCTACAAAAAAGACAAGTTAACAGTTACTTGCTTAGCCTTCGCAGATGACCTCACACTCTTAGCTTCAAGTATGGAAGAAGCTACGTTCCAGCTATCCTCCCTAGAACGCATAGCAGCTAAAGCAGGGCTAAAGATCGCTGTCAATAAAACAGAATTTCTGACAAACATAATTTCACTTCATTTCTTTGGGGGACAAAATAATACACAAGGCCAACTCATTCAAATATCTTGGAGAGTGGATAACCCCAAATGTTAATGAGGATCTTGCAATGAAGAGTAGATGGACTAAATTAGAAAGAGCTTATCATCTTTGTAAGAACGTATACAAGTCTAAATCCCTCTCCTTGAATCTTAAACTTAGACACTACAACACCGTAGTAAGACCATCTGTACTGTACGCCTCAGAATGCCTAAACATGACCCGGAAAGGACAACTCAGAAAACTAGAACTGAAAGAGCGAAAGATCCTCAGAAGGATTATGGGTCCCATTAAAGAAGAAGATGGCTACAGGATCAGGCACAACAAGGAACTGTACAGTAAAATAGAGAGCATTACAACAGCTATGAGGAAGAGAAGACTAATCTTCTATGGTCATGTAGTCAGGATGGACAGCCAGAGACTCACTTCAAGAATCTTCAACACTGTATCTAGAGGGAAAGCAACAAATGCCAAATGGCCGAATTTAGTACGGAAAGACCTACAATACCTAAACATTGATCACATTGACATTTACAACCGAGATAAATTCAGAAAGTTAGTCAAGACATCTGACTCTCTCCAGTCACTAACAACTAAATCACTGCGTCCAGGAGTAGGAGTGAAATGGACTCAAGAAAGAAAAGACATCCATAGCGCTAGAATGAAAGAATACTGGGCTAAGAGGAAGAAAAGAGCTCACCAGAGTTAAGAACCACGTGGTCCATCGTAGGCCTAAACGAATAATAATAATAATAATAATAATAATAATAATAATAATAATAATAATAATAATAATAATAATAATAATAATAATAATAATAATAATAGCGCAATCAATTATATACCAGAAATGCACAGTTCACTCGTATCCTGCTGTACCACTTAACGCTGTTTTAAATGACACTATAGTTGGTATTCCTCTGACGTCATCCGGTAAATGGTTCCATTCTCGTGCGTCAAACACAGAAAATGAGTTCTTATATGCGGCAGTTCCATGGTGAGGAATGACGAGTAGGTTTGATGTTTGAGTCCTTGTATCTCGGTTATGCACATCTGAGAAGTAACGGAAACGCGAAGAAGGTAAGATGTAGTAACAACTCGGTGGAGGTTACGAGGAACATGAAGTCGCGACCACTTTAGTTCTAGGAGAGATGATGACACATGGTCAGACACTAGTGTCCAAAAGTTCAGCATAAGTTACGAGTAAGCAGGGCAACAGGAAATAGACCGCAAATCGCACGACATATGCATCTACCAACCTTACGTGTTCGCTCTGTATAGGAAAGGAGTGTTCCCTGCTTTGACTAGCGGCGTAACCACAAGATAAACACAGCCAGTGCCTGCGTCCCATATTCCGTCAGTCGTGTTTGCCCTGTTATAGTGTGCGGAGTGTAGCCCCGTGTTGAACGTGGCAACAAAATGGCACAACGACGGCATTTGGACCCCGTTTTGCAGGGTAGAATACTCGGCGCTTGGAAGCAGGCCAACCGAGCTCGACAGCTGCAGTCGCTTAAGTGCGGCCAGTATCCAGTATTCGGGAGATAGTAGGTTCGAACCCCGCTGTCGGCAGCCCTGAAAATGGTTTTCCGTGGTTTCCCATTTTCACACCAGGCAAATGCTGGGGTTGTACCTTCATTAAGGCCACGGCCGCTTCCTTCCCACTCCTAGCCCCTTCCCGTCCCATGGTCGCCCTAAGACCTATCTGTGTCGGTGCGACGTAAAGCAACTAGAAAAAAAAAAGCAGGCCAGACGAAGACCGAAGTTGCGGTATCCTTGAATGTGCCACAAAGTGTCATTTCCAGGCTTTGGAGACGATTTCGAGACACAGGAGGTGTTAGCCGTAGGCCAGTACCAGGTCGACCAAGGGTAACCACCCCGCAGCTGGACCGATATCTGCCCTTAACCGCCCTAAGAAATCGGAGTGCACCTGCAAGACAATTGTCGACGGAGCTTGTAGCCGTCTCAGGAGTTGCCGTGTCCTGGCAAACTGTATACCGGAGGCTCAGAACAGCAGGGCTGTTTGCCCGACGTCCAGCGGCGTGCGTTCCGCTCACTCCAGCATAGAGACGGGCCCGTTTACTGTGGAGCCGTCAACATCGAAACTGAACCATAAATGAATGGAGTCATGTGCTCTTCACAGATGAATCCCGCTTTAGTTTGCAGAACGATTCCCGTCGCACATTAATCTGGAGAGAACCGCGTAGTTGATACAACCACAGGAACATCGTGGAACGGGACCAGTATGGTGGTGGTGGTGGTGACGTCATTGTATGGAGTGGCATCATGTTGAATGGCCGTACGCACCTGTCCATCTTCATGGGTGGTCCAAGGAACACTGTTAACGCTCGGAGATACAGGATGACGTACTGAGACCACATGTTCGACTCTTCAGAGGTGCGGTTGGTCCAGACTTCCTCTTAATGGACGATAATACCCGACCGCACCGCACTGCCTCTGGTGGATGGATTTCTGGCTGGGGAAAACATTCATCGCATGGAATGGCCAGCGACGTCTGCGCACCTGAATCCTATAGAACATGCCTGGGGTGCATTGGGGAGGCGAATTGCATCCCATCAGCCTCCACGAAGGACCCTCCAAGACCTTCGCATTGCCCTTTCGGAAAAATGGGATCGACTGCCACAAGAGCTCTTGGACAATCTGATAGAGAGTATGACACGTCGCTGCAAAGCATGTGTCGCCGTTATGGGTAACCATACACCCTATTAACAGCATAGTTTGTTGTGGAAGACATTGCCAAATTTTGTTAGTTGTTGTCAAAGGTGTACCTTAGCTACCAGAACCTTTCTGACACTGTTTTTTTTGGACAAGTTGTGTGACATATGGTGTGTGATTCAGCTTCCGCTTGTTCAGCAACCCGTCTGGCATTCATATCAGGCGGTAATGGCCTCGTTTAGTGATTATGCTTAACTTTTGGACACTAGTGTGTTTTCTTAAATTGCATATGTATCTCACATATGCATTTTGAGCGCGTTGTAGTCTTAGGGACAATTGTGGCCTCACATCATTGGAAACCTCATCCCAATGGTCAAAATATGGCATTACAAGGGCTTCGATAAATTTCTGTTGAAGTTTTATCGGAAATATATGTTTATACAGTACGGTATTTATATAAAGAATGTAGAGCTGAGAAAACGTTTGGCAGATACGGAAGATATATCCACACCAAGTCATGCATTCGTCCATGATAACGCCGAGATTTTTCACTTGTGATACAAATGGAATTGTAACATTCTGAAGGATTACTTACTTACTTAATCTGTCTACCCTCCAGGGCTGGTTTCTCTCTCGGACTCAGCGAGGGATCCCACCTCTACTGCCTCAAGGACATTGTCCTGGAGCTTGAGACTGTGGGTCAGGCATACAACTGGGGAGATGGACCAGTGCCTTGCCCAGGCGGCCTCACCTGCTATGCTGAACACGGGCCTTGTCAGAGGATGGGAAGATTGGAAGGGATAGACAAGAAAGAGGGTAGGAAGCGGCCTTGGCCTTAAGTTAGGTACCATCGCGGCATTTACCTGGAGAAGAAGTGTGAAACCACGGAAAACCACTTCGAAGATGATTGAGGTGTGAATCGAACCCCCTCTACTCATTTGACCTCCTGAGGCTGAGTGGACCCCGTTCCAGACCTCGTACCACTTTTCAAATTTCGTGGCAGAGCCGGGAATAGAACCCGGGCCTCCGGGGCTGGCAGCTAATCACACTAACCACTACACAACATAGGCGGACCTGAAGGATTATTCGGACGTTTATTGCAGAGCTGTCGGACGATGGAACAGCCGTGACCACTTGTGGGCCGAAACCAACTCTGCAGCCAGTTATGATGCGCTGTGTGTTTTCTCTGCCCGCGTTGCACATTTTAAAGAGGTCGTTAGGTAGATCTTGTCTCTAATGATAACTGTCGGTAGATTTTTGTGTCTACCACTCGGTCTTGTGTGAGTAGCACGATTCCTTCTTTTTTAGCAAATATGTATCGTACTTGCGAACCACTTAGAGTATATTATTATTATTATTATTATTATTATTATTATTATTATTATTATTATTATTATTATTATTATTATTATTATTATTATTATTATAGTTGCCATTGTAATAGTTATGATGATATTAACTAACATCTGGAAGAACAGGGAAATTACCAACAATACATAGATCTGTCTCGTTGAAACCCTTCTGTTCTCTGTTTTCTTATATGGCTGTGAGACCTGTACCGTAAAGGCTTTGGAGAGAAAAAGGATCGATGACTATGAAATGTGGTGCTGGCATAGATGCTACGCGTGTCGTGGACCACAAGAAGAACCAATCAGGAGCTGAAGATTTTAAAACGCCTTCTTTCCTCGAATCAATGACAAAATACTGCAATTCTATGGAGTCATTGTGAGACGACCTGGAGAATATCTAGAGAAGTTAGGGAAGTTTGAGGGCAGTAGACCACGGGGAAGGAACAAGTGAAGACTTTTAAATGTGTCCTGAGGAAAACCGAGCATCGTCCGGGATGGCGAAGTTACAGTAGAACCAGTGGGGTCACGACACTCAGAAATTCGTAAATCTATTTGTGATGGCGAGTATCTTGATGCTTACTTCGTGAGCTAAGGTTGGTAGATTTTAAGCTGGCCCAATCCGGTGGGAATTTACGGAGCAACATTTCGGCACGTCGGCGACTCCAAACCCTGCAAACGTGGTTAGTGGGACGTAAAGCCAAGTCTTTTTTGAAGCTCGTTTGGGCTGTCTGAGGACCATGGTGTTGATGGGTTTAGTACCTTGAGGTTTTCTGATGCCCACTAATCCTTCATTTTCTTGCTGAACCTGGTCTCAACGTGGTTTGCTTCTGTAAGGAATGTCAGGAGGAGTCTGGTTTAAATAGTTGAACGATAGTCACTCTGCTAGTTAGTATGGAATGTTTAATATCAAATTCTCTGAGATCATTCTCTGCTCGATCCACAGGGACCCAGTGGCTTTACCCTTGCAGGCTATTTTGAAGATCTTATACGCCTGTGGAAGTCCTTTCTGTACAGGTGTCCACAGAAAGCAGTCGTCTTATTCTCATGGCATCTGCGAGGGTTTCTTGGTGTAGAGTTCACGGTTTGGTTTGTACGGGATAGTACATAGTTCCATGCGATAGGATCCTTTCTTGTACTTGGAGGGCTTCTAGTGGGATCTTCTCGGTTAGAGATAGGAACTCTGCTGTGTAGAGGACTGACGGTATGATTATTGATTTGTAGTGTCTTAGTTTGACATTCATCGATAGATGTTTTAAGGCCTACAGTTCTCTGGAGACATAGTGTGCCTTGTCTAGTTTGATTCTCATCTGTTCGAGAGCAACAGTTTCACTTAGGTCTTCTGAAATCCTCCCTGCAAGGTACTTCACAGTTTTGGATCTCTTGATATGCTTGGTATTAGTAACTCTCATCGTTCTAGGGACATTTTTGATATCTACATATATAAAATAAGAGTTTTGTCTGTACATTGCTTAGAATTTGAAAAGAATGGCATTTCTGTATCAGTCATGTCCACTGTAACCAGGAAATGCACTTTTTACTTTTCCGTAATTTCTGTCTGTCTGTCTATCTGTCTGTCTGTCTGTATGTATGTATGTACACGCATCACGAGAAAACGGCTGAAGAGAATTTAATGAAAATCGGTATGTAAAGTCGGGGTATGAACCACTACAATCTAGCCTATAAATCATTTTATTAACTCTGAGTGAAATGGTAGTTTAGGGGAAGGCAAAAATTTAATTCTCAAATATTTATATTATTAGAGGTCCTATCGATAAATACTACATAAATAAACATATATAGAATTAAATTTCCGATCATTTATGTCTTATACATTTTTACCGTACCGGCTACGATAACACAGATTTTCATGAATTTGTATTTTTGTTGCTAAGTCCATATCAACGCCGAGCCACGAGAGAATGGGTTAACAGAATTTAATGAAAATCGGTATAGGCCTATAGAGTCGTGGAATAAGAAACTACAGTCTAGGCTATAAACAATTTTATTAATCCTGGATGAAATTGTAGTTTAGGGGAAGGCGCCTAAAATTTTATTTTTAAACACGTATGTTATTGGTCCTATCGAAAATTACTACATAAAAAAAGTTATAGAGAATACAATTTCCGATCATTTGTGTTTTATTCTGTTTTACCGTACTGACTATGATAAGAGTGGTATTTCAGAGTCGGAAGAAAACTAAATATGAAGGCCTTCAATATCGAAACCTCATAACATTTTTCAACAATAACATTACATTGACCATTGTTTGATGTGATGTTCTTTGTTTCTTATACTTCCACTCAACTCCGATAGATGGGATTATTGCTGTGTACTAAGTATAACAGCCTGATTGAATATTGGCGGGAAATGGCTGGGGAGTTAGAAAACTTTCGTCTTTAGCATGCCATTCCTCTGGTTCAAACATTTTCTGATACTGCTGGTACGTAACATACTGGTTCATCATAGTATTCCAGCTATTCGATCCCTACTCTGACGCGCTGTTTTGAATGAGCAGTGTTCCCACTTAAGGCAGAGGCTCACTTAGTATCAGTAGCAGTAGTAGTAGTAGTAGTAGCAGTAGCAGTAGCGGTAATATGACCTGGTCTAGAATTATAATTTAGACCTATTCCAAATTATAGCACCACAATTCATTAAATAACTCAAAATTCAACCCGGAAAAGAGCCGTTTCTTAAGAAAGGCTTCTTCCTCTTCACTTTTATTAAATTCTACATTCATTTTATTCAAAATTAGCAGTGAAGAGGGGGGTTCTGCTCTGGCTTGGAGGAAAAATTTGCCTCCAAGTCAGATAGATTTTTCCTCCGCCAGTGTATTGAATTGAGATTTTCCAACTCATCGGGTACTCCTAAGAAACAGATTAGTAGAAAGACATAGTTTTTGCCCTGGGACTCTGCACTATTCGACTCCCCCCGCTGAAAAAAGACGAAGAGTGTTCACTATCACGGCTGTCTGCGGCTTGGTCATTCCAGCTCTGGATCTTTGGACTGTCGGATCGGTAGCGTTCGTTAAAAGTGAGAAAATGTGGAGTTTTTTATTTGATCGACTATTTCATATGAAAACATTGCTTTTAATCGCGCCATTCCTACTGATGTCATTGTAATGACCTATTTTAATTTCAGTTTTGAAAACCACTAAGACAGTCTTTCTGAGGATGTAAAATGGCAGGTGGAGTGTGAGTGTCTGACATTATAATGAAAACTCCCCCACCTGATTGTGACTGATGGGAGGCAAGTGGACCTACATTTACAATGAAAATGCCCTAACCCAGTGTTCATATGAGAAAAGACGTTTGGTAAATTCCCCGTCACGTTTCTAGGGTAACGTTAAGAGCTATGCAATTTAATACAATCTTGCTCACAACGTGTACACTACCTAACCTAGAATTATGTATACAAGGTAGAATTCCGTAGCGAAGCACGGGTACATCAGCTAGTTGCTAATAAACTCAGTCCTTCCAATCTTGATCAGAAGACCTATTTTAGATTTGCGTACTAGCCTCTTCCATGTCGTTTGCTAGTAAGGTCAGGTCATCGGCAAAGGCCAGGCATGAAATCCTTAGGTTGCCTGTTTTGATCCCCATTATTAATCCGTTGTTCAATACTAGGGATCTGGTCGATTCTCCGATAATCTTTCCCAGGACACAGTTAAATAATAAGCAAGAGATCCCGTCTCCTTGTTTCACCCTTATTTTGATACGGAATCTCTTCGAGAGCTTCACTTTGTAAGTGGTGTTTATTATTGTTATTGTTATTGTTATTATTATTATTATTATTATTATTAATTTTATTATTATTATGCATTCGAACTGAGTTCCTATGGACTGCCTGGTAATAATCAATTTCATTTCTACGTCTATACCTTGTTTGTCTGCCGACTCTGACTCCCTGCCAATATTTCTAAAAGTCATCGATCTGTGCCTTCTTGAACTCTTCTATCAGAGGCCCCCTTCGTCTTCTGAGCTCTTGTTCTCCAGATAGCTTTTGGCCAATAATTTAAATTCATCTTGTTATCGTCATTTTCTGCGATGCCGATCTGTCTCAGATCTTCTTCATATTTTTCGAACCATCTACGTTTTGTTCGCATTTGGTCTTATAAAATTCCACATCTTCTTAGTCAGTCACTCATCAGCCCACGGGAGACGCGCCGTATGACAGCAATCTATTCTTTTTAAATGAAGTTGTTATTGGTTCTATCTTGTTGTATAACTCCTCCTTAGATCTCAAAGATACCTGCTGCTCAACCCGTTTGTTGGCTAAAATCATTCGTAATATCCTGCGTTCTCTTTACGCTACCAGGCGTGTCCACTCATGGTCAAATTCTCTCAAGCATACAATTCTTGTGGTTTGAAAACCGCGTTCCCTTGTCTAAGCTTGACTCATATATTCATCATCTTATTCTTATAACGGGCTGAGTGGCTCAGACGGTGAGGCGCTGGCCTTCTGAACCCAGCGAGGCAGGCTCGATCCTGATTCAGTCCGGTGGTATTTGAAAGTGCTCAAATACGTCAGCCTCACGTCGGAAGATTTACTGGAACGTAAAAGAACTGCTGCGGGACTAAATTCCAGCACCTGGGCGTCTCCGAAACCGGAAAATTAGTTAGTGGGACGTAAAACCAATAACATTATTATTATTATTATTATTATTATTATTATTCATATTATTATTTTATTCTTATTGATGTTTTTTGTCAGCAAATATGCTCCCTGTAATTTTCAGATCCTTTTAGTTCTAGTGCATTCTGCTGGACTACTCTGCCTAGATTCTTAAACTTCTTGACCCGTCCAATCTTCCCATAGTGTTCTTCAATTTTCGTCCATCACTAAAATGTTCGTCATGTATTTCTTCTTTTCAAATGGGACTTGTAATCCTAGTCTCAGCAATTTCTTTCAACCCATTGATCTCCTTTATTACTAAATTAGCCCACCTGTTGGTCATGATCTGTATGGTGTGGCACTGTGGTTTGCTGGTTCGAGTTCCTTTAATGGTATACAGTTATATATACAATTTAATTAATTAATTTATTTATTTTTTATTTACTTATTTATTTATTTATTTATTTATTTATTTGTTGAGCATAACAGGCTTCCGCTCAAATACATGTTCTCATTCGAACCAAATAATAAATTAAATTCAATTGAAATAAAATAAACTTCTAAATCTCTATGTGGACACTCACATGGACGGAAAGCCATACCTAATGTGAGCTCCACCCCTATAACTCTAAATATCTTAACTTAATCTTGTGACCCCTCACACAGGCTGTAACCTATCTTCATGAGAGGCATGCTGTTCCACCCTGGGGAGGAAAAAAAGGAACCACCCTCCCTGGGAGTTCCTTTAGTGGGAAAAAGTTTCAGCATCAGAATGTTGTCCAGCAGGGTAGGAGAGATGGTGGTACACAATAATTTTTCGCATGCCACGTGTTTAGATTCGACTCCAAATTTCTACGAAATGTTTATGTGGAATGAGGGCAGATGGCAGTGTTGATGGCGATTCATCCGTCGGGTGTGGAAGGCTTTTTGTTGTTAGTCGACAGGAGTAGACTATGAGCCTACATCCGGTTTCACCCTCTCCCTACCTCATTATCATCACCACACACTTATACCGAGTGGTCGGAAACCAGGTATAAATTAGCTTATGAGGTCGCTTTCAATTCAAATGGGCTTTGCGAGGTGATGTTGCTCAATCTGCACGTGGCTAAGACCAACTTGAGAACACCAATGGAGGAAAAAGAAATTCGCCAGCGAAGGATTTGAACGCGTATCTCCGAGATGACAAGATCGCGCCTTAGCAAGTTGGATGAAGTGACATCGGCTGCTGAAATCCATAGTGTGGTTGTGTTTGATGATCATTTCTAGCCATAAAGCAAATATTGAAAAGTTGCACGTCCGCTTCTGTGGTGTAGTGGTTGGTGTCATGAGCTGCCACCCGCGGAGGCCCGGGTTCGATTCCCGGCTCTGCCACAAAATTTGAGAAGTGTTACGAGGGCTGGAACGAGGTTCACTCAGCCTCGGGAGGTCAACTGAGTAGAGGTGGGATCGATTCCAACCTCAGCCATCCCGGAAGTGGTTTTCCGTGGTTTCCCAATTCTCCTCCAGGCAAATACCGGGATGGAACTGTGCCTTTCCTGCGTACAGGTCAGGCCGCAAAACAAATCCAGACTAGCTCATTTCCGATTAAATTTTTATTTTCATTGCTTCTTGAGGTCGTGGGTCCGGAGAGATAATCAGCTGTGTTTGCTGGCTGAATTCCCTTCAACTAAATCAATGGACGTCTCTATCTCGCCAATCAATTATTTTTGCATAGTAAAATTCCTAATCCTTAACCTAAGGTTAACTATAACTATCTAATTATCCTAGTATAACATAAAAATGCCAATACATTTGATTATTATTGTACCGGGTGGTACACCCCCACGCCTCTAATTCAAACTTTGCGCCAGTTGAAACTCTTCTACTGGAGGAAGTCTGAACTTCATCTACTGTGTTAATTTTCAAGTTTTTCAGAAGATGTCACTACTTGGAAATTTTGAAGTTTCTGAACTGGGTCGTTTTCGATGTATTTTTGTTTTGCCTGTAGTAAGAAGTGTGGACATTCTCTTCCAGATGGCACTACTGAAGAACTACAATTGTGCACCCTAGTGTGAAGTGAAAGAACTATGTTTTTGGAGAAATTTTGAATTCATAAGTTTGTTCTTTGTTAAATTTCTTTCAGTTATTGTTTAAGTTGGCAATATTAACCCTTTCTTTCTGCCAGTTTTGAAACTGGCCAATCATAATTTTCTGTAATTAATTTTCCACCTATAAGGTGTTTCTTCCTCATCTAGTGTAGGGGTTTTCGTCGTTAATCAATAAAATTTTTGTGGGAGGGTGTTCTCATTCCTCAAACGCCTCGAACTTTTCACGAGGGTATATAAACTGCTGATTTTCGGGTCTCCGGGCCACTTCAGTAACATCTATCAGTGCGTAAAGTACGTAGCAGGGGGCGGGAAGCGCCTCTTTCTTCGGGCAGCAGTTCAGCCACCAGGTAATGGCCATTTAATAACTTCTTTTCTTGTCAGCTCAGCAGTTTAACTCTCGGGGCAGGTCCGAAGCCTTTCCACCATGTAACTTTTCCCCTAAAATGTAAAGACACTTAGTATCAATTCTAAATTACATATTGGGATAGAGAGTGCTTAACCGTCTCGAGCTCCCACCCATATTGCATTGAGGTGAACTTATTTTCACAACCGTTTCTTCCTTAATGTAATGTAAATTGTCTTCTTCTATAAGTCACCTCTTTAGTATGGGATTAGCCCTTGCAGTAACGGCCTAGTGCCAAGTAGGTTTTATATAAAGTGTATTAGGAGTGCAAGAACGCCTCCTCTCAAGTTGGTATTTTAGAGGCCATGTAATTTACCTGTTTCTTTACTTAATAGGCCTCAGTAGGTTGGGTATTTTTACCCCTGTTTTCATGTCCTTGGAGGACAACTTGAATGTGGAGTTTGGTGTGGCCTTTGATAGGCTTAAATTTTGAGAGCGAGTTGCTCTTTCTTGAAAATTGAGTTGTTGTATGCCTCGAGGAGGCTTTACCGTGTAAAGAGGAGCAAGTGCTCCTAGGCATGATTGGGGTCTTCTGCCCCTTTGTTGAATTCTGTATATCGTAAGGTTGGGCTTATAGCTCAAGAATTGTGTGTCTGGCTCTCGGAGCCCAAATCCTGTAATCACTGTAATTGTACATTTTCGACTTGTGTTTCGGCTACTGAGTACCCGTTCTATTTGTTATTTCTTAATCTTGAAAAGAAAATATAACCTGGTTAAATTTTATCTTAACTTTAATTTCGTATTTTGAGACCTGTTCACCCCCGCACGTTCTTTCACCTCTGCTAATCCACCAAACCACGGTAACAATTATAATTTATTATAATTGAAAATCGCCTCTGTGGTGTAGTGGTTAGTGTGATTAGCTGCCACCCCCGGAGGTTCGGGTTCGATTCCCGGCTCTGCCACGAAATTTGAAAAGTGGTACGAGGGCTGGAACGGGGTCCACTCAGCCTCGGGAGGTCAACTGAGAAGAGGTGGGTTCGAATCCTACCTCAGCCATCCTGGAAGTGGTTTTCCGTGAGTAGTATAATGGGACAGTTCTGCGGCCTCCTCCGCCGCCTCCTCCGCCGCCTCCTCCCGCGGGAAATTTGAATTTTGGCGGGAAATGTGAATTTTGGCGGGAGATTTGAATTTGTAAACAAAGCCACGTGCTTTTTGACAGCTGTCATCGACAACAACGCATCGCTAACCTCACTGCTGCCATCTTGACGGGCCTAAACCTCACTAGTGCCAACTTAACCTAACTAGCATGTGGTAAACAAAGCCACGTGTTTTTTGACAGTCACGTGCTTTTTGACAGACAACAACGCATCGCTAACCTCAGTACTGCCATCTTGACGGGCCTAAACCTAAGTAGTGCCAACTTAACCTCACTAGCATGAGGTAAACAAAGCCACGTGCTTTTTGACAGCCACGTGCTTTTTGACAGACAACAACGCATCGCTAACCTCAGTACTGCCATCTTGACGGGCCTAAACCTTAGTGGTACCAACTTAACCTAACTAGCATGAGGTAAACAAAGCCACGTACTTTTTGACAGCTGTCATCCGCCATCTTTAATCCAGAGAGTACAGTGCTGCCCTCTTTAGCTACTTACCTTTGACAGCTGTCATCCGCCATCTTTAAGCAGTGCTGCCCTCTATGTGGTGGCGGCAAATTCTAAATGCTTTAAAAACCTATGCCCTTTTTTGACAGCTGTCATCCGCCATCTTTGAGCACTGTGCTGCCCTCTTTCGTCACCTGTCATCGGCAGTGCTGTCATCTTGACGGGTCTAAACCTTAGTGCTACCAACTTAACCTCACTAGCGCGAGGTAAACAAAGCCACGTGCAGCTGTCATCCGCCATCTTTGAGCACCGTGCTGCCCTCTTTAGCTACTTACCTTTGAAATGTGGTACGTCATCCGCCATCTTTGAGCACCATGCTGCCTGGTGACGGCAAATTCCACGTGCTCTTGTTTGGAAACAAAGCCACGTGCAGCTGTCATCCGCCATCTTTAATCACAGTGCTGCCCTCTTTGTGGTGGCGGATAATTTGAAAAATGCCTTTGGATAGCAGCCATCTTTAAGCAGTGCTGCCCTCTATGTGGTGGCGGTAAATTCCACGTGCTTTACAAACCTATATGCTTTTCTGACAGCTGTCATCCGCCATCTTTAATCCAGAGACAACAGTGCTGCCCGGTGGCGGCCAGTTCCACGTGCTCTTGTTTGGAAACAAAGCCATGTGCTTTTTTGACAGCTGTCATCCGCCATCTTTATTCACCGTGCTGCCCTCTTTAGCTACTTACCTTTGACAGCTGTCATCCACCATCTTTAATCCAGAGAGAACAGTGCTGCCCTCTATGTAGCGGTGGCAAATTCCACGTGCTTTACAAACCTATATGCTTTTCTGACAGCTGTCATCCGCCATCTTTAATCACCGTGCTGCCCGGTAGCGGCAAATTCCACGTGCTCTTGTTTGGAAACAAAGCTTTTAATCCAGAGAGAACAGCGCTGCCCCGGTGGCGGCAAATTCCACGTGCTTTACAAAGCTATGTGCTTTTTTGACAAAAAAAATTCTGCTCTCGAGATACTTACCGAACTAGACGATACTATACTTACGAATCCGCTCATCACCTTCTTTCTTCTATGAGTAATAAACAAAAACTCTATCTTGCAAATAAGGAGTGGGAGGAAGGTGATACCTAACCTAAAATAAAAGAATATGCCAATTCTACATTATTTATTTACATCTTGTATGTACAAGTTTTATCTCGAATCATTTTACCCTAGTGATGTTTGCGTACTTATCGATGCAATTCTTGAATGTACAAGTTTAAACTTGCCGTACTACACTCTCAGCGTACCTCTCCCGAATTGTGATGTAAGACAGCGTAACGTAAGTACACACACCTCTAGCATAATGTTTATGTAAAGTAGTACCTATCAATACTACTATGCCCCCAGGCTAGCGTGTTGGTAGAATTTGGAATGACAAACCGTTTACAATCATCGCTATTAAGGGCTACCTTACTAATTAAATGAGTGTACAACTGGTGCTTCTTGCTTCTAATGACAGACATTTGCTTATGCAAAACAGGCGGATTACTTTTAATGCAATTGTTATAGTTTTCAAAACTTAGCTGATTCTGAACGACATTCTTTTTAACCCCCTTCAATCTCTTTATTTGTAATTCATTTAAGAGTTTTATGCAATATGACTTGGATTTAGTACCTACAAATGAATCGATAATATTCCCAGCACATTCATCTTTCATTTTACCTAGAACCTTTTTGTTCACTAGCGGTAGATGATATTGATTATCTGCAGGATAGTTACTCGTATCAAACCTACCCAAGTCCGGCTTTATATCATTGTAATAGTCATCAGTTTTGATTTGATAAATAAACGAATCGGTATCTGTGTAGAGCAATTGCGCATTATGCGCGTACTTCTTCATCATATAATCGTAATGGAATTCATACATGAGTGTTTTAGCCAATTCAAGTACTGCAAAGCCGACGTAGGTAGGTTTGTCATACTTAACCTTGACACGATTCATCTGTATAATAACTAAATTCTCATGTATGATGGTGCAGCTGTGGAAATTTGGTTTACTTATTAAATAGTTAGCACCATACCTTTTCTTAATATTATCCCAGTTTGTAATCAATTTTACATCAACGCGTTTGTCAACATTTTCCATAGTCTTACCAAACACACTGTTATTCATGAGCTTGTAGAAATCTTTTTCAAACTCGTTAACCGCATTCGTTCTTAAATTATTGTTCAGATCGATATATGGCTTCAGCCACGGTGACTGATTAAATTCTAGTACGCGGTGAATTTTAGATAACTTCAAACCATGCTGCAAACACTGTTTTAAATTTCGGTAATGAATGATATACTTAGATTTATCGCATAAATTAGCAATGAGCATTTTCGTCGTTGATGCAATGTACGGGGGCTTCATATTTTCAGGGCAGAACGGTAGGTCATTATGAGAAGTGTGTAACTCTTTAGGATACTGTAAGTCAACTTCGAGGAAATAGCCTTTATCAGCTTCATCACCTAGGGCGTGTAGCTGTAAAGCATCAATTTCGCACTGCGTCAGCCAGCGGAAACCACTCACCGGTAGATGCTGACTCATCGCCCACCCATACTGATTATTAGCATCGAGGTAAACGATATACCGAGATTCCTGACTGGAATCGAAACTCGGCATGTACTTATTATTAGCACTCGAATACCGCCCACTGCACTGACTCAGACCGCCTCGAATTGATGATTTTATGAAGTGCACCATATCGATATCGGTCAGCAGTTCCAAATTCACATGCGTGTGTTTCAACATGGCATCCCAACTTAACCCAGGTGCAGTAAAATACTGACATGGGTCAAGGCTGTAGGTGTTCATGCAAACACAGCGAAAATTTTCAAAAACATCAGCTAACAAAAGTACATCTGTCTTTAAATATAAATCGGAGTATTCACCCAGCGTTTGAATGTGGAACTGCTCCCAGATATGTTGTGCATGTAAATAGTCATCATCACTAATATCTGCTGAATTCAGCGAGCTGTAAAAGGATTGTTTCGATGGTAAGGCACGTTCTTCGAGGCGGTCTAAGCAGTCGAGATATTCATAACAAAAAACACCCTTACGCCGAAGTAAATTAAACTGCGCTTCTTCGGGGAAAACGCGTCGAATTTCCGTAAATTGTTCAGACTGTAAATGACTAGAAAGTTTATCGAGGCTACTCGCCATAAAGCGAAACGAGTCAAGGAATCTCAGTTTTATAGAATGCTCAGCATCTACTTTTACAGACTTTGCAAACGCAATGTACCGCTCTTTATTCTGAGGGATTATATCTACTTTTTCATCTGAAGCTCCAAATTGTGAAATGATGAAATGAGAGTCGTAACCAGATAAGTTATGAAAAATTACAGGGATAAATTTAGGAACTCTATACTTAAGATTACAGCTATAATGAGCGGCACATCTGTAGAAACCAGTTAAATGATCATGATCAAAAACTTTAGGGTCATTTTCGGAAAATTCCCCATCACAAATGCTACACTTTGTAGCACGTTCATGATCATTTAACTGAATTTCGGTGAGTGGCTTCATAGGAATATTACTATTCAGAATACGACCTAGACGAACTGCATCACTTTCAAGTCTTTCTAAAAATACTTTAGCAGCATCATGTCCTCGATACAGCTCTAACTTGTTAAGCGTACTATCGTAACTACACTTGATGTAATACGCGAAGCTATACGGGACATGCATGTGCGTAGTATTAGTGAAAGAGTTGTCAGGATTAGGTGAGCATGTGTTACATGGCGTGAGGATGGCTTCAAAGTCTGCATAAATCACGAACGGTACCCACATCTGCTTGTGAAAATTTGTAAATTTTAAAAAAATTATTGCCTGTAGTAGGTATCTCTGTACGTACATGATTGCAGTCATTCTTGGAATGCTTCGTTAACTGATCTTCAGTTTTAAAATACTGCAAGCATCCATCACATGGCCACTTTTTACCATTACGTTTTGACAACTGACTGCCAACAAGTCTACTCAGATTTTTAATCCAGCAAAAGTGGCTATTCTCACTGTTTTCAATATAGAGTAAATTAACGTGAGTACTCTTCTTATGACATGTATAATACAGAGGACCTACTACAGACTTTTTCTCTACACCATACACATTAATACTAATGTTATTTAGTTCCTCAAAGCGCTTAATATCTTTTAACTGTACAGGAAATTCTATACTATCGAAATTTAGCTGCGTTGAATAGTGTGGATAGGATGATGTTCTCTTAGCTACGTCTGATTTCGCAGGATTTAAAGCTGACATCACCGCCCATGCAAAACATGCTTCGTCATTGTTTTGGATGTTTACAACAGCTTCTTTTCGCTGAATCCATGTCGGCAGCTCAATGTGCGATGAACCTCGCATGGGATTGTACTTATTGATGTTAACTTCTAGATACATTTTCTCAACTAAAGCCCACCCTGATTCCTTTTCCTGAAATTCCTCGCTCTTAGTTGAAATAATGTTAGAGACATCCCTAAGTACATCACCAAAATTAGTTGACTGACTTATGACAAAATTCTTCGTATTAAATGATTTAATGTCCGTTATTTCGGATACATCCGTGCTTTTAATGTACAAGGCGAAAAGTTCAAAATTAACTTTAAATAAACTATGATTGGACAAAGATTTAGCAAGAAGCTGTTGTACATCCGGTTGAACGCAATTTAAAAAGTTTGAAGTGCTCTGAAACTTTTGACTGGTGCGAATTCTGTAACTAGCAATCCTACTTTTAAATGCTGTATTAATTTCCTCAATGTTTGCGTTACTACCACTTCTACACGCATTATTTTTATGCGCATTACTCCATAAGTGCCCCTGAAAATGCGAAGATGGTACAACAGTGTTACAGTGCTCGCAGTGAATAGTTTGAAGTTCATGATTTTTTCTAGGTTTTTTACTACTAGTACTTTCTACAGCTACATCAGTAGCTGCACGCTTTTCCCCTACTACTACCTGAGGGCAAGTAGATATTTGATGTACCTCTGCTAAGTGATCCTCATATCGCTCTACGTTAGCGAAATACACACTACAAACTTTACATAAAGCAGATGTTATGCTAGGGTGTTTTGATTTCATATGGCGCATGAAGTTATCACGCCTTGCAAACGTTACATTACATTCCTCGCAGCAGGGGAACATCTGAAAAGAGAACGACCGATAGAGATTAGGTGAAAGTTACGGAAGAAACCAAGTTTCAGCGTATAGAGGTTGGACATGGCTGTGAGTTAGGCCTATAGCATGAGGATTGAAGAGAACGACTAAAGTTACGATGTTCGGAAGAAACCGAGTTTCAGCCCGTTGAGGACAGACATAGCTATGTGTACGTGTTTGAAATTATACCACATCTATAGTATGCGGGTTGAAGAGAACAACTATTTATCAATAGCTTAAAGTTACGATGTTCGGAAGAAACCAAGTTTCAGCCTGTTGAGGGTAGACATAGCTATGTGCACGTGTTTGAAATTATACCTCGTCTATAGTATGCGGGTTGAAGAGAACAACTATTTATCAATAGCTTAAAGTTACGATGTTTTAGAAGAAACCAAGTTTCAGCCTGTTGAGGGCAGACATAGCTATGTGTGCGTGTTTGAAATTATACCACGTCTATAGCGTGAGGATTGAAGAAAACAACTATTTATCAATTGCTTAAAGTTACGATGTTTTAGAAGAAACCAAGTTTCAGCCCGTTGAGGATAGACATAGCTATGTGTGCGTGTTTGAAATTATACCTCGTCTATAGTATGAGGATTAAAGAGAATAACTATTTATCAATAGACTAAAGTTACGATGTTTTAGAAGAAACCAAGTTTCAGCCTGTTGAGGGTAGACATAGCTATGTGCACGTGTTTGAAATTATACCACGTCTATAGCGTGAGGATTGAAGAGAACAACTATTTATCAATAGACTAAAGTTACGATGTTTTAGAAGAAACCACTTTTCAGCCAGTTGAGGGCAGACATAGCTATGTGCGCACCACGTCTATAGTATGAGGATTAAAGAGAACGACTATTTATCAATAGCTTAAAGTTATGATGTTTTAGAAGAAACCAATTTTCGGTCTGTTGAGGACAGACATAGCTATGTGTGCACCTCGTCTATAGCGTGAGGATTAAAGAGAACAGTTATTTATCAATAGCTTAAAGTTACGATGTTTTAGAAGAAACCAAGTTTCAACGAATAGAGGTCAGACATACCTTAAAATCTTCGCGCTGCAAACTGTTACTCGGATGTATAAAATGCGTGCGTTCAAGCCTGAAACTCGAATGATAATATTCTGGTCGTACCTAAAAAAAGAAGAAACATATATGAATGTAGTGTAGGGTGCATCATCTAACCTAGTTATCTTTACAACTCAAAGTTCGAAAACATACCTTTTTTTAAAAAAATGCACGTGCTGCAGACTGTTACTGGGATGAATAAAATTGCGTACTTTCGAACGGTACCTAAAAAAAGAACAAACATATATGAATGTAGATGTCTAGCGTAGAAGTTGCTTTGCAAATTAAAAAAAGTAACTAACTGTTCTACCTTACCTTAAGATAAAGGCTGAAGAATAATATTCACAGCAGACGGGAGATGTGTGTGTACGTAATAAACGCATACAGAGAACTGTGAGCACTTCGCGCAGACTGCAGCGACTAAATATTCTGCTTGTTACCAAGCGGATGTGAAAAAATCGCTGACAACTGCGGTACAGTCGGAACGAAGTGTTTATGCAACAAGAGCTCTCCCCCTGTAGTCCCGCAGGCTGACGTATTCGAACCTCCTGTTGATGCCGAGGTGTCAGAATTTAAGAGTTCGAGCCTTAGAAAGTTAGCGCGCGATCCTCGACTTCTCGAGGGTACATCCGCTGTATTCCTTACCTGTAGGTATCGAGCTAAAACTAGATCATGTAATGATGATCGCGCAGGGCCCCCCTCGCCTAGCATTTACGGCTTCTAGTTCGAACCCGCTATCTTCTGAAGTAGCGAGAATGATTGAAGAGTGTTGAGGGTGATTCATTCGTCGGATGGAGGCGTTAAGCTATGTGCAGGCTTCTTCTAGTCGGGGTACGCGATTCAAATCCTGGCAACTTATACCGTCGGGAAGGGCATCTAGCTAGATCATGTTATGACGATCGCGCTGGTCCCTCGCCTAACATTTACGGCTTCCAGTTCGAACCCGCTATCTTCCGAAGTAGCGAGAATGATTGAAGAGTGTTTGAGGGTGATTCATTTGTTGGATGGAGGTGTTAAGCTGGCTTCTTCGGTAGGAGTAGGCTATGTCGGGATATCGATTTAAAATCCTAGTCAGGAGGGGCAACCGGTCGTATAAAACTATGGTGTGAGGCTGGGTGTGCAAAAAAGCTAGCAATAAGCAAGGGCTGTTGATAGGGGGTGTTAAACCTTGTGCAGACTCCTTCGAAAATGATTTTTTGAGTACAAGACTTGACGGTGATTCATTTGTCGGATGGAGGCAATAAGCCTTGTGCAGGCTTCTTCAGTGGGAGTAGGCTATGTGTCGGTACCGGGATATCTAGTTATAAAACCCGCTACAACAAATTTATCGCGTATACTGCGATTTAAAATCCTAGTCAGGAAGGGCAGCCGGTCGTAAAACTATGGTGTATGATCTAAGAGGCGGGGTGTGCAAGAAAGTCAGCATTAAGTAAGGGCTGTTGATAGGGGGAGCGTTAAACCTTGTGCAGGCTCCTTCATCAGGAGAAGCCTACATGCCGGCACCGTGCAGGCTCTTTCGATAGGGGTGTGCTATATGCTCGCACTGTGTGTGTGTGTGTTTTAACCTCTCCGTACAATCATGATAGTTTACGTTAGGAACTTACATAGGCTAAATGCTACACATTCCGTAGCAGAGCCGGGAATCGAACTCGGACCTCCGAGGGTAGCAGCTAATCACACTAACTACTACACCACAGAGGAGGACTATTTCAGAATATTTTACAACCTTAATTGGTACTGTGTTTTAAGAGCTTACATGCTACTCAGCTAAGAAGACGTTCGCGAGTTACAAGCCGCTTATCAGCAAACCGTGTCCTCGTTCAAGGCCGAGCCGGAAGATACGTGTACAATTTCAGCTAACACACGCATTCCACAACTCGCTCAGAATGACTGTGCCGATACTTCAAGGACTGTAGAACAAACCCATAGCCTACAGTTTAGTTTAGCGTGCATGCCTCTCACCCAGTAGTCTCGGGTTCGATTCTCTTGGGAATAAAAATGTGTTTAAATCGCATGAATGTGTTGAGTTACCCTTCCTGACGCAAAACTAGCAGTATCTAACCTCATACACTATAGTTTTCAACCGGTTGCCCTTCCTGACAACTCGGATTAAGAATCTGTTGAGAATCGGGGGTTTTACAGCTAGCTTAGATTTTAAATCACGAACTATTGTTTTACTGCCGGATGCCCTTCCTGACTAGGATTTTAAATCGCAAGAATTTGTTTTAAGACTAGTCGCCCTTCCTGACGCAAAACTGTCAGTATCTAGCCTCTTACACTATAGTTTTCGACCGGTTGCCCTTCCTGACAACTCGGATTAAGAATCTGTCGAGAATCGGGGATTTACAGCTAGCTTAGATTTTAAATCACGAACTATTGTTTTACTGCCGGATGCCCTTTCTGACTAGGATTTTAAATCACAAGAATTTGTTTTAAGACTAGTCGCCCTTCCTGATGCAAAACTAGCAGTATCTAGCCTCTCACATCATACAGTGTGGTTTTCGACCGGTTGCCCTTCCTGACGTCAAAGAACTCGGATTAAGAATCTGTTTTACAACTTCTAACACGAGAATCGGGGATTTACAGCTTAAAGATGGCGGATGGCAGCTGTCAGAAAAGCATATATTTTTGTAAAGCACGTAGAATTTACCGCCACCACATAGAGGGCAGCACGGTGATTAAAGATGGCGGATGACAGCTGTCAAAAAAGCACATGGCTTTGTTTCCAAACAAGAGTACGTGGAATTTGCCGTCACCACATAGAGGGCAGCACGGTGATTAAAGATGGCGGATGACAGCTGTCAAAAAAGCACATGGCTTTGTTTCCAAACAAGAGCACGTGGAATTTGCCGTCACCGGGCAGCACTGTTCTCTCTGGATTAAAGATGGCGGATGACAGCTGTCAGAAAAGCATATAGGTTTGTAAAGCACGTGGAATTTGCCACCGCTACATAGAGGGCAGCACTGTTCTCTCTGGATTAAAGATGGCGGATGACAGCTGTCAAAGGTAAGTAGCTAAAGAGGGCAGCACGGTGAATAAAGATGGCGGATGATAGCTGTCAAAAAACACATAGGTTTGTAAAAGCATTTAGAATTTGCCGCCACCACATAGAGTGTAGCACTGAGGTTTGTGATGCAAGATGGCGGATGACAGCTGCACGTGGCTTTGTTTCCAAACAAGAGCACGTGGAATTTGCCACCACCACATTTCAACGGTATCTTGAGGTTAAGTTGGTAGCACTGAGGTTTAGGCCCGCCAAGATGGCAGCACTGCCGATGACAGGTGACGAAAGAGGGCAGCACTGTGCTCGAAAATGGCGGATGACAGCTGTCAAAAAGCACGTGGCTTTGTTTACCTCATGCTAGTTAGGTTAAGTTGGTACCACTAAGGTTTAGGCCCGTCAAGATGGTAGTACTGAGGTTAGCGATGCGTTGTTGTCTGTCAAAAAGCACGTGGCTTTGTTTACAAATCTGTCAAAAAGCACGTGGCTGTCAAAAAGCACGTGGCATTGTTTACCTCGCGCTAGTGAGGTTAAGTTGGCTCTACTGAGGTTTAGGCCCGTCAAGATGGCAGTACTGAGGTTAGCGATGCGTTGTTGTCTGTCAAAAAGCACGTGGCTGTCAAAAAACACGTGGCTTTGTTTACCTCATGCTAGTTAGGTTAAGTTGGCACTAGTGAGGTTTAGGCCCGTCAAGATGGCAGCAGTGAGGTTAGCGATGCGTTGTTGTCGATGACAGCTGTCAAAAAGCACGTGGCTTTGTTTATAAATTCAAATCTCCCGCCAAAATTCAAATTTCCCGCCAAAATTCAAATTTCCCGCGGGCGGCGGAGGAGGAGGAGGCGGGCGGCGGAGGAGGCCGCCGAACTCTCCCATTATACTACTTCCGTGGTTTCCCACGTCTCCTCCAGGCAAATGCCTAGATGGTACCTAACGTAAGGCCACGGCCGCTTCCTTCCCTCTTCCTTGCCTATCCCTTCCAATCTTCCCATCCCCCACCAAGGCCCGTGTTCAGCATAGCAGGTGAGGCCGCCTGGGCGAGGTACTGGTCATTCTCCCCAGTTGTATCCCCCGACCCACTGTCTCACGCCCCAGGACACTGCCCTTGAGGCGGTAGAGGTGTGATCCCTCGCTGAGTCCGAGGAAAAAACCAACCCTGGAGGGTAAACAGATTACGAAAGAAAGATAATTGAATATCTTGAAAATAAATGAATGAAATAATTTGAAAGAAGTATCTCTTTTCATTGAAAATTCGTTAATCATTGAAGTAACTCATTAAAGATATTTGATTAAAGTAAAAATAAATTATTTACAATTATGTATGGAAAAGTAGAAATTAAAACTGAAATAATTCCTCGAATTCTGTGCCTGTAAATTAAAATCACATCTCTTCTTCAATTCTTCTGTGACCGAATGAGATTACAATCCCTACATTCGTTAATGTAATAAAATTTATCACATCAGTTTCCTTATATGTGGATACGTCAGGAAAAAGATAAGCGATACGTCATTTACTACATATGCACTCTTCAAAATGATCATCTATCGTCATTACCAATAGATCATGTGGATATCATCCCTCTCATAAATTCTATGAATCAAGTTAACTGCATAAAATGTATCAACATGTCATTACTAACTTACAACACCTCATTCATCGCTGTTTATGTAAATAGGTATCGTGTATCATTTAAGAGGACTCTAACAACCAATATATTTAGCAATTATGTGTCAGTAACCTCACCAGTAGCATAATTGATATAAGTATGATATATTTCTATTTATCAAACGAACCTGACTGTGTTGAAATCCGGGTTAATGTTGGTTAATATTCTACTCAACTTTCCTTATATGGATTTATCTCGATGATTTATATGGGTCTACCTCCTATATGTGAGCTATATAAATCATATTTAATGTTGGATATGGAATACCTAAGGATTATTACTCATCATGGAGTTAAATATATAGTATTAACTTCAAATTGCGTCAATCCTCTCAATATAAACATTGCAACAAATCATTCTCTTTCTTATCGACGAAATAATAACTATCACCATCATTCTTCTTCTTATTATTCACTCATTCTTCATATATACAATTTGTTTCACATCTCCTCATCACGTTTCTTATTTCATCTCAACAACCCTCATGTACACGTTTACTTGACTCAGATTATTCCATAATCATCATCTATTTGGTTGAATATTCTATTTCTTCTTAATTCACTTACGTTTCATTTCATGTTACTCATACGTCTTCACATAATCCAACTATAGCCTACATATGGCATTGTATTACCTCCATTTTATAATATACCAACCATAACTTATTCGTTACATTAACCACAATGTCGATATAACTCTCCTAATTCACCTCTTCTCTATGTTAGACAATATTACGAACGCATATATCACCTTCACATCCTAGCCAAATAATTTTTTTCTATTTGCTTTACGCGCACCGACACAGATAGGTCTTATGGCGACGATGGAACAGGAAAGGGCTAGGAGTGGGAAGGAAGCGGCCGTGGCCTTAATTAAGTTACAGCCCCAGCATTTGCCTGGTGTGAAAATGGGAAACCACGGAAAACCATTTTCAGGGCTGCCGACAGTGGGGTTCGAACCTACTATCTCCCGAATACTGGATACTGGCCGCACTTAAGCAACTGCAGCTATCGAGCTAGGTAGCCAAAGAATTGCTATTTCGTTTAGATGACTACCTATCATCTCTTTACACGGTCACATGTATATAATATCACACAAAAATCCACTATTCATGAGCTAATTCGAAGATTTCACTGCTTCACTATCGCTTTATTACACAAGGAAATAACATTTCATTTCAAAAGAATGTTATTATTTTACTTACTGCATAGACGTATATGACTTATCTTTTTCCCTCTGCTCCAATGACGTTGGAAGTAAATGTACTGGGACATCTGCAGTTTAGGTCCGGCTGCTACATCCTCCTGGTCTCTGGGATGTTGTGGTAAGCCTTCCCCGGATATCGGCCATGGTCTTCTTAGCTCCTCTTGACGGGCATCTTTTGCGCGAATATAACAAAAATGGTTACAGACATAGTCAGTTTCGTCATCTTAGGATCTTCACTGCCTTCTAACATCAGTATAATATAGGTGTTAAATAAAGCGTTTCTCTAAGTTTCAATTCCGTTTTCCTTTTCTAAATTATCAATATGTCTGCCTAAAAGTCAATTATGTACTTTCATTTCTATTTTATATGTTGATACTAATTGCATTGACTTTAATACAGTATTTCTTGCTGGCGAGCTTTAAATGTTATATGCTGCTGCTGTTCGGGATACGTGACGTAATCCTCTACGTAATCTTTTTCGCAATGTGCCACTCTAATTTCTTGGCGTTTATTTATGCGTTTCAAGGCAATACTGTGTAATATCGACCTTTTCCTTCCAAATGTTATGATAAATCCTTTCAGATTTCGGTTAGCTGCTCGTAATATATACTTATTATTATCACGATCGGAACGTTGATTTTTGTAGCTTGCAGTATTTTATGAGAAGTGGTAATAATAATGTTATAACAATCTTAGGCTTTTCTTTATTTTTCTCACCGCCGTTTTGATATTCCTCAGCTCGGTTACGCTATATGTATTACTTTCTCGATATCGATGATTGCATTTATGTGCCGTATCTATTCTTGTGGCAACTGCGTCCATTTTAGTTTCAACTATCGATTAATGACAGTGAACTGGCACAGTACCTAACTTCAGGCCACGGCCGCTTCCTTCCCTCTTCCTTGTCTATCCCTTACAATATTCTCATCCCCCCGCAAGGATCCTGTTCAGCATAGCAGGTGAGGCCACCTGGGCGAGGTACTGGTCAGCCTCTCCAATTGTATCCCCCGACCCAGAGTCTGAATCTCCACGACACTGCCCTTGAGGAGGTAGAGGTGGGATCCCTCGCTGAGTCCGAGGGAAAAACCTACCCTGGAGGGTAAAGAGATAAAGAAGAAGAAGAAGAAGAAGAAGTGGAAGAAGAAAAGTTGCACACCTCGGAGGGTTAAATGAGATTTAGTTCCGCCGAAACTAAAATCAAAATCAGTTCTCTAAAATCTTTAAATCAAGGTTATCTCCAAAGAAGGGGCTGACTGGCCGAGGCGCTAAAGGCGTGCTCGGTTCGCCCGGAAGGACGTGGGGTTCGAATAACCGTCAGGAAGTCCTAAATTTAAGAAACGATATTTCCACTTCTGGAAGTGTATATGGACCTGTGGTTCACTCAGCTGGCACCAAAAATGAGTACCAGGTTAATTCCTGGGGGCAAAGGCGGCCGGACGTAGAGCTAACCTCTCTACTCCATCAAGTACCGAGGTTACGGATAGTGGAAGCCTTTACCTTCCACCCCTCCAAGGGCCTTCATGATCTGTACGGAGAAGACTTTGCTTTGCTTTGCTTTATTTCCGAAGAGAAATGTATTTAAATCTCCGAAACTATTTGATGTACGAAGTTGAAACTTCACAACATTGCTGCTGTTTTGTGGTTTATAGGAACTTATCTTAAAACATTCCGCCTACTTAGTGGTTTAATGGGGGTAGCTTCGGTGATAAACATTTTATTCCTTCAAAAATTTTCGACGTTCGATATGAGGATATATTCTAAAGACTCCAACAATAGCGAGATCTCCAAAATTTAAAATTTTGAAAGAACATCCTCACTTTACAACTGCAGCCAAGCACGAGCGTATTACTAGCGTAGGCTGTATGTATGTATGTATTGTACCAGGAAGGCCTAGGTCCTGGTCCATATTAATTGAAAGAAATGTTATTTCCAGCATTAAAGATCCGACCGACGTACGAACATCCATGTAAAGAATGTTCCAGTATGTGCCAGACCCTACGAGTACGCTAGACGGAGTCAAGTGACGTCACCTGTCGCTCGAAGCTCACCTCCCCTAGAGATATTTCTCGAAAGAATTTTTCTTTTAACAGCTTTTTAACACCTTAACCAATTTCAACGGGACAAACGCTGAATTATAGTAAACATCATAAAAGTTAATCCCTGTAAATTTCAAATTAATTCATCAAACGGTTGTTGAGTTATAACAATTTAAAGTCTCAACGAAATTACGTAATTACGGTCACATGGCCGAGAGAGAGCTGCCACCCCTCCCTGCGCTGGCATCTATATATGTCAAGGCCAGATAGCCCGCAAACCAGTACAGTGCAGTACAGTATAGTACCGTACAAGGACAAGCAGACCGGCCCGCGTACAGTATGTTCGCGCAGTCACGGTAGAAGTACTTTCGTCGTATCTCCAGAACGCGAGATTCTATCGCCGATAAAGGACGTCGCACTGCAGTTAGTATGTCGCGTCGCGATTACAATATAATCCTAAAAAGACATTTAAGACTGTAACACGAGTGAACTTATTGGAGTACAAATATTAACTATTTCATTACGTGTGGACTTAGGCAACGTCAAGTAACATTAAACTTCTACAGAGCCTAATACTTAAGAATCACCAGAACTTATTTTTTTCTCTCGAGTATTGCATTATATTTCTTTATTCACGTCACATCAATATTTTGAATGAAAAAGTAAGAACTTTTCTGAGTTAATATAACAGGATTAGCAGAAAATCTAACTTAATGACTGTGTTCACAGACTGTGCTTATCGACTTGCTTTCTTTTTTTTCTTTCTTCAAGTGTGAACTGTGTGATTAAGAACGTTTCAATAACGACTGTAAATAGTATTTAGTACAGAAAGGACTGTGATTCTTCATACGCCATAAATAGTGTTCAACAGTGTAAGTGATAACCAGTCGCACTAAATGAATTTTCGTGTGCGAAACTCAACAGTTCCAGTTGTCATCACCTCATCGGGAACGTCAACATCGCCGATCCTGCTTCTACATGGAACATTCCAGATGTCCATCTTTCGACATTTGGTAACAACAGTTCTTGTCATAAGTGAGTAACAAACTGACTAAACTTTTTCATTTATTTTGAACAGTGAAACTTCAGTGTCGCGTGTGAACAATTTCCATAATTTCTCAAAAGTGATAAATTTAATTTCAATTTCATTTCTCGTAGAAAGACTGTAGGATTTCAAGTGTGTTGTATAACGAGATTGACGAACTGAGAACTGAAAACTTTTAATAATTTCTCATATCCATTTACCATTATAAAAGTGTGCTTAGGTTTAAAAAGACTTTAGGTGGAAATTCACACATATGAAAGACTTTGAAACCAATGATATTTATGCCATTTTGTTTTCAAGAAGATTATTTTCAACATTTAATTTCAATATAAATTTTGAGTCAACAATCATACCGCAGGGTGAGAAATTAATAAATTGTTTAAAAAAAATTATTTACCATCTATTATTCGCTCTGCGAGACTATCCTTCTCTGTATCGGCTCCAAAACCCAGTTCCACTCCCTGAGGTCCTACTCATGCCCTTTGCCCACAACTTTTACTGGTACAGAGAGGATAGTATAATAATAGATGGCGCCGCAACTTCAAGGGCACGATTTTGGAGCCATACTATGATAATAGATGACATCGCAATTTCAAGGACTCGATTTTGAAGCCGTGCTATAATAATAAATGATGCACTTGCAATAATCGCAACATTCAGGGTTCGATTCAAGTCATTATATCTCGAGCACAGGATTTGACTGCAAAGAATTTGTTGTATTTGACTTATTCGAATTTTCCGGAAACATGGATAACTTACTTGCAGCTATCGAAGCTCTCAGGCTTAGCATTAATGATCAGAATAACCAGATAGCACAAATGAACACACAAATAGATCGAATTAATACGCAAATGGTAGAGTCTAATAACCAATTGCAGGCTCAAATGATCGAATCTAATTCCCAATTGCAGGCTCAAATAGTTGACTCTAATTCTCAACTACAGGCGCAGTTAACTGAGTCAAATAGTAAGGTTGACAAGACCTTGGATACTAAGTTTGCTGAAGCGGATAAAGTCATTAACAAAAGACTCACTGAATCTAGTGCCCTTATCGAGCAACGATTCCGTGAAGCTGGAACTCGCCTCGAAAAGAAACTTACTGATTCTAGTGCACAAGTCGAAGCTACATTGAAAAACATGCGGGATCAGTTTGTTGAAAACTTAGAGTCTATTAAGGAAGAAATAAAGACAGAGGTCGTCAGGTCTTTAGACAAAGATCTTAGAAATGTTCTTCCTTCCGTTCAAGCATTTTCTACTGAACTCAAAGATTTACGAACTGAATTTCAAGAATCCCATGGTAACATCTCACAAACTCAAGCAAAGTTAGCTCAGGTGCAGGAAACCTTGCGAGATGCATTAAAGAGCGACGTGGGTAAATTACGAAGCGAGATAGGATTAATTAAGAGCACGCAAGGAGAACTCGACAAGCGTATTACAGGACAGCTAGATAGCACGCATACCCAGATAGCTGCTTTCTGTAAAGACGTACAAGTCATTAAAACTGACTTGAGAAATGAAATAAAAAGTTTAGACACCTCAATTAATTCTAAAATTAAAAATTTGTCCGAAGAAATGAATCAAATTAAACTTAAAGAACATACAACTGACGTCACAATTCCTGGTTCGTCGAGGGAAATACACAATACAACAACCCTTATTAAAGTACCAGATGACAAACCAGTCAAATTTTCAGGACGTGATGAATACACTGCTCGAGAATTTTTGTTAAATGTCGACGATTACCTGGAGGAAAATAGGGTAGAGGACGATAGGAAACTTAGAGTAGTATCCAAACTTCTAGAAGGACGAGCCTTGTCATGGTTCATAGCTTTTAAGAGCAACTTTAAAAACTATGACGACTTTAAACAGGCACTTCTTAAACGCTTTTGGGATTCAGAAAGACAGCACCTTGTAAAGATGCAACTTTACTCTAGCAAGTACAATACTTCAGTCAATACTTCCCGATATTCAGACTACTGCCTAATGCAATTAAAGAAGCTCCAGTTTTTAGATCCACCTTTGCCAGATATTGAACTTATTCAGATCCTGACACTTCAATATCCGCCTCATGTGCAAGAAATACTAGTCGCTGCCAACATTAAAACATTGGAGCATTTTGACGCTACTTTGCGTAGGTTAGATACGGCTAATACCCAATCTAGTCCGAAAACTAACAGGAGTCGAGAAGTAAATACGAATTCTGCGGAAATAAAACCGCCGGAGAGAGAGGAACCCAGGACACGTGAAGAAGGCAGATTAAGCCCTACTAACCCAACCAGATTCCGGAATTTTAGACGTCAGAGGAATCAGGATAGACACCCTTACCAACCTAGGAATTCATGGAGACAGCACGAAAGCACTCCTGAAGGAAACCGTGAGGCCAGACGACGAGAACTCGAAAGTAGATGGAAGGACACACGGGAATACATCAGGGAGAGAAACCGTAATCCTGATGAGCCTGGAGCTACATCCCTGGAATATCAACGTCAATTCGGACCAAGAGAACAAAGATCACCTGATCCTGACCCAACAGGCGCTATAAAAAAAAACGCCGATCTTGCAATAGGGAGATTGACTACCGAACACGATGAGGACGAAACGTCAAATTATTGTACTGCTGTTATCAATTACTGGCATATTGACGATTCCGAATTACTATTCGAAGACGCACAAACACTAAGGCCTATTATTACACGTTCATTACCTGTCATAACAGTACGCACAGGCAACCTACAGGTGATTACGCTCATCGATTCTGGAGCGCAAGCTTCTTTAATTTCTGATAAGCTTGTAGACTCGCTTAAAGATCAGAACAATGTTTTGTTATTACCTGCAGCTCAAATTAAAGTAAGAGGGATAGTTCCTGATAAGATTGTTAAATGTAAATCCCAGGCATTTTTAGAGTTTGAAATTAACAGTCAGATGTTCGAACACATATTTTTGGTAATATCACGTCTTAACTTCAACTTAATACTTGGATCAGATTTTATGATCAAATACAAAGGAACCATTGACTATGATGCCAACCTCGTAAGATTACAGAATAATTCCGTAGAACTACAGCTGGTAGGACGAGGTGACCTGGAAGTTCAAGAGAAGGGAGCCCGTTTTGAAGCAGCCGGTGGTGACATTATTAAGCCCGCTGTGAGCGAGGTTGCGCCAGCCGTAGCAGAAAGTAGAAAGGGTGACCAAAGTGAGGACGATGCAGAGTCCATATTCAATGAGAACTCCATTATAGGTCCGGATTATATAATGTCAATAGCCAGTGTGGTTGAAGACCCGGAAATTAAATTAAAATTGGAGGAGGCTAAAAATGACGTTCTACAGAAATTTGCATGTGTATTCGATGACAGGCCTGGAGAGATAGCTGACTACGAATATCATCTTGATGTAAATGACTTGTCTCCTTATCAGAAGAAACCATATCCCGTACCCGAGAAGTATCGAGAAGAAGTTCGTAACTTAATTCATAAAATGACAGATGATGGGATAATTTCGCCTTGCGTAACTAAGTACTTGAATCCATTGGCCATAGTACGTAAGCCTAACGGCAGTATTAGAATTTGCCTCGACGCAAGGGTCCTAAATGACCGACTGACCTTAGAATATGACCGTCCTCCACTACTTAAGGATATTATCAGAAGATTCCACGGCATGAATTTCTTTAGTTGCCTTGACGGAACTTCTTCATACTATCACATAAAATTGGATGCTGAAAGTAGGCTATTCACAGGCTTCTTATTTGAAAATAGGACCTATGTTTTTAACAAAATGCCCTTTGGAATTAAGAACTCGGGAGCTGTTTTGATCAGAGCCTTGGAAAAACACTTATCAGATGATGTAAAGGACATAACTACGATTTATGTTGACGACATTTTGATTGCCTCGAGAACTTTCGAAGAGCACGTGAGAGATGTCAATCTGGTCCTGCAGGAATTGGAGAAGAAGAATTTCAAGATAAACGCCCAGAAAAGTCAACTTTTCCAAACATCAGTATTATTCTTGGGACATGTAATTAGTGGTGATGGAATTCAACCCAACCCTGCCAAGATTAAGAGTATCATTGACTTTCCTAGACCTCAGCGCATTAGAAACGTGAGACAGTTCCTAGGACTTTGTCAGTTCTTTTCTCAACACTGTCCAGACTACACTGAGACGGTAGCTCCTCTTCAACAACTACTACTTAAGAATAATAAATGGAAGTGGACTGAAGAATGTGAGCGAGCTTTCCTTGCCACCAAGGACATGTTGAAAAACTCTGTTAAACTAGTTTATCCGGATTTTTCTCTTCCATTCTTCATAGAGTGTGATGCCAGCTCTGTAGGAATAGGCGCAGTGCTATATCAAGCGAGACCTGAAAATCCCGATTACAGACTTTTCATCTCGTTTCTAAGTAGAAAACTACGACCTCACGAAAAGTCTTATACTATAACTGAACTCGAAGCTTTGGCTGTTGTTTTTTCTCTCCAGTATTGGAAAAAAATCATCTACGGCTATCCCATTACGATTTACACAGACCATAAAGCTCTGACATTCATACTGTCATCCGACATGACAAATGAGAGAGTTTCCCGATGGGCTCTTTTTATTCAACAGTTTGACCTCACTGTAATACATAGGCCTGGTCGGAAGAATGCTCTAGCAGATGCCCTCAGCCGCAACCCTGCTGAAGTTATCGAAGTTCACGAAGTTAACATCATGACTGATGATGACGAAGAATGTTTTCGCAAACTTCGTTACCTTACCCAGATGCAACGAAGAGACGCCAATTGTAGGGAATTAATTCGATTTTTATCAGGTTCGATTCCCGCCGATGATGATGAATTCCCATGTCTCCAACGACTTTCTTCAAACTTCTGTTTAAGGGATGGAATTCTTATGAAATACATTGACTTAGCCAAGACGCAATGCAGGATTTATGCACCTGTTAAAATCAGGAAGGCTATCATATGGCATCGTCACTCAATTTCAGGCCATGCTGGTACGGATAAAGTTCTCAACCTTATTAAAGAGAGGTTTACATGGGAGTATCTTAGGCGAGACATTAGGAGAATTTTACGGTCCTGCGATTTATGCCAGCGGATCAAACCGAATAATTATCTCCTCAAGGAATTTCCCAAACCGCTGATCCCGGAAAAGCCCGGAGAAATAATGGCAATCGATCTGTACGGCCCTTTGCCAAAGGCGACCAGGGGGAACAGACATGTCATTGTAGTTGTGGATGTCTTTTCCAAATATACTATGCTATTGCCTATCCAGAAAGCTAACGCCGGTAACATCTTAAGGAGGCTGAAAAGAAACATCATCCCTGAGATGGGAAAGCCTGAATACCTACTAACGGATCACGGAACGCAATTCACTTCCGTAGAATTCCAACAGGCTTTGGAAGAACTCAACATTCGACATATCATGAATTCTATTAGGCATCCGGAAGCTAACCCTGCTGAAAGAATAATGAGAGAACTCGCGAAATTCTGTCGGATTTATTGCAGTGAACATCACTGGAAGTGGATCGAGGTCTTGCCAGTAATGCAAAAAATTATGAACTCTATTGTGCATGAATCTACTAATGACATTCCTCTCAGCCTACATCACGGGTCAAAACCAGAACGACCTTGGGACAGAATATTACCAGCCCTACCAAATGCTATTGTGCCGCAGCAAGTCAAGATCAACGACGCGCTGACCAGGTTAAGACATGCAGCCGCCATCAGAGAACGACGCCAGCGTAATAGGAAGTTCAGAAGGCCATTGAATCCTGGAGACCTTATTTTAATACGGAGACCAGCTACTTCCAACCCTGAGAGAAGGATTTACGCTAAGTTCTGTCCACTATTCGTAGGTCCTTACCGTATCCGCACTGTATTGAGAAACGGGGCTTATGAAATTGTAAGATTGGACGGCACTTTCGAGGGTATTTATAACTCAGCCAATTTAAAACAATATGTACCACAGGAAGAGTAAAGCCTGGAAAAGAAAATCCTGCGTATTTTCTTTTCGTCCAACCAAGGGGAAGATGTACCAGGAAGGCCTAGGTCCTGGTCCATATTAATTGAAAGAAATGTTATTTCCAGCATTAAAGATCCGACCGACGTACGAACATCCATGTAAAGAATGTTCCAGTATGTGCCAGACCCTACGAGTACGCTAGGCGGAGTCAAGTGACGTCACCTGTCGCTCGAAGCTCACCTCCCCTAGAGATATTTCTCGAAAGAATTTTTCTTTTAACAGCTTTTTAACACCTTAACCAATTTCAACGGGACAAACGCTGAATTATAGTAAACATCATAAAAGTTAATCCCTGTAAATTTCAAATTAATTCATCAAACGGTTGTTGAGTTATAACAATTTAAAGTCTCAACGAAATTACGTAATTACGGTCACATGGCCGAGAGAGAGCTGCCACCCCTCCCTGCGCTGGCATCTATATATGTCAAGGCCAGATAGCCCGCAAACCAGTACAGTGCAGTACAGTATAGTACCGTACAAGGACAAGCAGACCGGCCCGCGTACAGTATGTTCGCGCAGTCACGGTAGAAGTACTTTCGTCGTATCTCCAGAACGCGAGATTCTATCGCCGATAAAGGACGTCGCACTGCAGTTAGTATGTCGCGTCGCGATTACAATATAATCCTAAAAAGACATTTAAGACTGTAACACGAGTGAACTTATTGGAGTACAAATATTAACTATTTCATTACGTGTGGACTTAGGCAACGTCAAGTAACATTAAACTTCTACAGAGCCTAATACTTAAGAATCACCAGAACTTATTTTTTTCTCTCGAGTATTGCATTATATTTCTTTATTCACGTCACATCAATATTTTGAATGAAAAAGTAAGAACTTTTCTGAGTTAATATAACAGGATTAGCAGAAAATCTAACTTAATGACTGTGTTCACAGACTGTGCTTATCGACTTGCTTTCTTTTTTTTCTTTCTTCAAGTGTGAACTGTGTGATTAAGAACGTTTCAATAACGACTGTAAATAGTATTTAGTACAGAAAGGACTGTGATTCTTCATACGCCATAAATAGTGTTCAACAGTGTAAGTGATAACCAGTCGCACTAAATGAATTTTCGTGTGCGAAACTCAACAGTTCCAGTTGTCATCACCTCATCGGGAACGTCAACATCGCCGATCCTGCTTCTACATGGAACATTCCAGATGTCCATCTTTCGACATTTGGTAACAACAGTTCTTGTCATAAGTGAGTAACAAACTGACTAAACTTTTTCATTTATTTTGAACAGTGAAACTTCAGTGTCGCGTGTGAACAATTTCCATAATTTCTCAAAAGTGATAAATTTAATTTCAATTTCATTTCTCGTAGAAAGACTGTAGGATTTCAAGTGTGTTGTATAACGAGATTGACGAACTGAGAACTGAAAACTTTTAATAATTTCTCATATCCATTTACCATTATAAAAGTGTGCTTAGGTTTAAAAAGACTTTAGGTGGAAATTCACACATATGAAAGACTTTGAAACCAATGATATTTATGCCATTTTGTTTTCAAGAAGATTATTTTCAACATTTAATTTCAATATAAATTTTGAGTCAACAATCATACCGCAGGGTGAGAAATTAATAAATTGTTTTAAAAAAATTATTTACCATCTATTATTCGCTCTGCGAGACTATCCTTCTCTGTATCGGCTCCAAAACCCAGTTCCACTCCCTGAGGTCTAACTCATGCCCTTTGCCCACAACTTTTCCTGGTACAGTATGTATGTATGTATGTATGTATGTATGTATGTATGTATGTATGTATGTATGTATGTGTGTATGTATGTATAACTTAATAAACATCAACAAGTTGTTTCTTGAAGGAGTTTCTGAACGATTGCTTCACCAGTTCAGTCAGAAAGGTCGGGATTATTTTGAATGAAAATCTAAAACTTTTTGATTTTTAGAACTCTAATTCCCCGTCAGGGGTAAAAAATTTAATTTAATTCTCTATTAACAGTCATGTCCTGTACATTAGAATTACAACTGTATGCTCTGCCTGAATTTCTGCACCGACCGTGACACAGATAGCGACCGTAAGCTAGTCTAAGTGATAAACAGTTAACTGGTTGACAGGTACCGGTATTTCCACGTTTCTATCAGAAAATTATGCCTGTTATGCCACTAATAGCAGCTTTTTAGATAAGAACTGTGTCACTTTTACACATTATTAAACGTTTTATGATAATTTTTGCTTTTGAGGAGAGACCATGACTTTATCAACCCAGTTTACTTACAGTGAGCGTGTCTGTAATTTGACTGATGTGTTTGCACACGTATCCGAAGTATAATTAAATTGAGTTTAAAATATTGCTTAACACCGTTGAAACATATAATAGCCTGTCGAGAAGGTTGTAAAAATAACTTTAAAGAATTATGTTTCGCGGACACATTGACAAGAGTGTGAGGAATGGACACCACAATTTCGATGCATTTACTGAGACGTAGACTAATTGCAGATGGATAATGCAGACTATATTTACATGGCTACTGATTGTTAAGGTGACCGTTTATATTCTTCTTCTTCTTCTTCCGGTTCTGTCTCTTCACACAAGTTTTAAGAGTATGAAGAAGAATGCTAGTTGTTTTACATCGCACCGACACAGATAGGTTTTATGGCGACGATGGGATGGGAAAGGCCTAGGAATGGGAAGGAAGCGGCCGTGGCCTTAATTAAGGTACAGCCCCAGCATTTGCCTGGTGTGAAAATGGGAAACCACGGAAAACCATCTTCAGGGCTGCCGACAGTGGGGTTCGAACCCACTATCTCCCGATTACTGGATACTGACCGCACTTAAGCGACTGCAGCTATCGAGTTCGGTAGTTTTAAGAGTAAGTGTGGAAATTAATTCCTCGTATTATTTTGTTTAAACGCGTTTGTTGACACGTAGGCTTGGATAACGCAGATTATACTTACAAAGATACTGGTTGTTAAGGTGAGTGTTCTTATGCCTCTTCATCTGCTTCTTCTTCCATCCGGGAGATAGTGGATCCATACAACTGATCTAGACATACTGTAGTGCCAGTTTTCAGCATGACGACATCCTCACCCGTACTGCATGGCTCTCGTGACCGTGTCCACCGCCCCTCTTATCAACTGGTCCCTAATTGATCTGAAAATGACGAAATTGGAAGATAACGAGGTAGTCGAATAAGAACAAGTTTTGTAATTACGCGGTCAAAATCTGATTACGCTCTTATCTATATCGCTTCATCGTACCACAAGATACACGAACTCTTTTGTTGTTTCTTCGGCACGACATTGGAATAAACTACCTGTCTTTATCAGGTTTCAGTTTCAGCCAGTTTTGTCACTGATATCTAGTGAGTAACGGACAAACTCCTAAATTGTTGTTCGTATGTTACGTCAATACTGCCGATTAGCATTTCTTCAAACTATAGACTTTATAAAATCACACTGTTATTATTAAGGATAATAGGATTAGCTATGTTAACATTTTACAAATAATATAGTCATGCCATAATGGTGTAAATCATCATCATCATCACTATAATTTATTTCTTATTGTTGATCGTTCTCCTTGTTTCGCTGAAGCCCCTTGGACCATGTGGTTCCTAAATCTGGTGAGGTTAGGCCAGTGTTCCGTCATTTTTTCACTGCGGGTTGCTTTCCTTTCCTGAGTCCACTTAACTCCCATCGCAGGACGCAATATTTTAGCTGTCAGTGACTGGAGAATGTCGGATGTTCTGATCAGCATTCTAAATTCATCCCTATTCAATATATCCTTGGGATCCATTTTTAAAAATTCTAGGTCTTTTCGAACCAGTTTCGTCCATTTAGCATTTGACCCCTTCCCTCTAGAAATGGCGTTGAAGATTCTTGAGGTCAGTCTCCTGTTGTCCGTTCTGACAACGTGACCGTATGTCTCGTCTTTCTCATGGCTGATGCTATGCCATCTAAATGTCGGTAAAACTCGTTGTTATACCTGCTTCTGTATTCACCTCCCACCTTAACGGGACCCATAAATTTTCTCAGGATCTTTCGTTCTTGATTATAATATTGTATTGTTTAGCAGCTGAAAGATGTTTCAATTGTAGTCTATTTACTTTAATTCTGAACATGTAATGTGCATGTGTCCCAAAAATGTACAAACTCTTCGACTGCCAGTAACTCATGTACTGGCGACAATATCATTTAGGATATATGGAATGATTTCAATTGAAGAAAACAAATTTACTGAACCATTCTTCTTCACAAATGTTCAAACTGTCTACAATCATGATCCGGACAGAGCTGATAACGTGCAGGAATGGAATAACAAACTGTTTGAAGCAATTTATTTGGAATTTGGAGACACTGTCTTTCAATTTCCTGTTTCTGGTTTCGTGACATAAAGCGTATCTTTGATGTACCCTCGTAAGAGAACGTCTATCGGTGTCAAGTCGGATGAACGCCAGGGGGTACTCGACACTGCCTCTTTCTCCAAATTCATCTTTCTGCGAGAGTTGCGTCGAGATAGGCCCGTACTTCTTTATGGTAGTGGGGAGGTGCTCCATCTTCATCATCAAACATCTCTTCAATGCGCGGCCTAACCCATTGTCTGTAGCATGCCCAGGTAAACTGTACCAGTGACAGTGCTATGTAGAAAGAATTGTCCTAAGAGGGCCCTTGTTATTTTTCTGCACCACACTGTAACACCTGGTCAATTAAAATGGCGTTCCACACTGACATGTGGTCTCTGAGGACCCCAGTAGGTGCAATTGTGTTAATTAATTGTACCATGTAATTTAAATGTGGGCTCATCGCTCCAGGTAATTAAGTTTGCAAAGGTTGCATTTTCCGCACATTTATGCCGGTAGGCCTACCACTGACAAAATTGTGCTCTCTTGTCAGGATCGCCTTCATTAAAAGTGTGGGTTAATGTTGGAATGTAACTTTTCCAATGGACTGGCTTCAACATACAATGAATGTCAATAAAATGTGAGCGCATGAGTTACTGACAGTCGAAGAGTGAGTTCATTTTTTGGGACACCCTGTATTGTATTTTCAGGTTGGGTGGAAAAGAGGGCGTAATGTCTTTAATCTAACCAGACAAAAGAAATCCATTTTATTATAAATGTGTGTTCATACACTTGGAGAAATCCTCACTTTCGATGATTAATATCTGTTTCCAAAACCAACCCTCAACCCACTAGAATATGAAGTTTCTTAGTAAAACACCGCTCTAACGAGAGTGTATCTTAGAAATTTGCCATTGCAATAATGAGAAATATGATGAATTTTCCTTTCTGACGAGGGGATAAACAACTCTTTCTCCTTTACCGTTCTCCAAGCACCTTCACGCCTGTACAGGCACAGCTGACAGAGTTCTACCATATAAGACCAGGAAATTAGAAAGCGACAGATTACGATGGTGGCTTTCTGCTGCTATATTTCAGGGAAGCGATTGCTGTTTATGGTACAAAAACAACGGATTGTCAATTTCTCTAGCTGAAGATGAAAGGCGTGTGAAGTGAAAGACTTCCCAGGCCAAGTAAAGAGGTCTGGAGAGAACAGAAGTTAGGTAAGGGAGGACGGATAGCAAATAACTATGAAAGCAAAGAGCTTACCACAAGTAAGTGTAAGCAGTGCTGGTCTCTAGTTGTCCGCGCAGCACGTATCGCGCTAATCGCGAGCCCTTAAACGTTTCTCATTAACTCTGCTGAAATTTGCATGTTATGAACTCCAGACAACGCTATCAGCTCTTGGAGCGATAGTTGATAGTTTATCTCTGGCCTTCAGCGCGATTTAGTACACCAGATTTCCCCCGAAGCTACCCGAGTATGGCATTGTTTCAACTTCTGACTGTTCTCTTCCGATCCTTTCTTAATTTTCGAAACTTCGGAAGTCTTTTCTTAGAAGCGAAGATTCCACGTTATGTAGAGTCATTTATTTCTTTTTCCGGATTGAACCATTTTGTTGTTTGCTGTACATTACGTAAAATTTGCGGACGTTTCGAAAACATTACAGTATTCTTTGTCAAGGCGACTGAAGTACCCCTACTCAGCCCGAGATAATCCGTCTCCCAGGCAGCAATCACACTACGAGAGTGGTTTCTGACCTTAGCCTTACATATCCTACCCTGTCTGGCTGACGTAAACCCCCTGTATACCGAAATCAAGAAACACCCGATTAATATGAACTTAGAAGCATATAAAATCAGGAATTATTGGATGCCTATCATACATAGATTAAGAGATGCAGACCTCAACATAAACACGCAGGACGAACTTCTAATTACAAACCAGCGTGGGCAAGTCCCACTACCTGGCTGTGATACGTTCCAGAATTCTCACGAGACAGCCAGGGCGCTTACGTCAGCCAGCTAACCGCGGATCGAGTAGGTGTATTTCAGTTGACAAAGAATGCTGCAATGTACTCGAAACGTCGGCAAACCGTACGAAATGCACAGAAATGCACACGGTTCAACCCGGAAGAACTCAATAATTAAGAAGTATTTTGTTTAATACCATCTGTGACATTTCTTTTGCAGATACCCACATTCTTCGAAGTGCCGAACACCCCTCCTGGTTGGCATGGACTTGAGTTCTAGTTACCGAGCTCGATAGCTGCAGTCGCTCAAGTGCGTAAAGTATCCAGTATTCGGGAAATAGTGGGTTCGAACCCCACTGTCGGCAGTTCTAAAGATGGTTTTCAGTGGTATCCCATTTTCACACCAGGCAAATGCTGGGGCTGTAACTTAATTAAGGCCACGGCCGTTTCCTTCCCACTCCTAGCCCTTTCCTGTCCCATCGTCGCAATGAGACCTATCTGTGTTGGTGCGACGTAAAGCAAATTACAAAAAAAAAAAAAAAAAAGAGTTCTAATTCATTATGCAGGATTTAAGTATTGGTACTTGCCTCAAGAAACAAAACGAGCCATAACAATAATAAGGATGCACAAAGCACTGGGCAAAATAATAATAATAATAATAATAATAATAATAATAATAATAATAATAATAATAATAATAATAATAATGACATGTGGCCTCCAGGGAAGCCTGGCACAGGTCTTTCGGGTTGACGCCTTATAGACGACCTAAGCGTCTGTGAGGATTAATTCTAATGCGGAAGACGACACAAACATCCAGCCCCCGAGCTATAAGAATTAACCAATAAAGCTTAAAATCCCCGACCCGGTCGGGAATCGAACTTCGAACTTCTTGCACCAAAGGCCAGTTAGCCAACCATTCAGCTATGGCGTCGGACAATGACGGAGGAATAATTAATTATTTAAAGGTATTTCTTGCAGAAACCTTAAGAAGGTGTTTATAGGCTGTGAAGAATGAAAAGAAGAAAGTACAAGCATTTACATACATTTTGCGTATTATCGCTATTACAAAAAATTAAAAAAATATAGTAAAAGTAAAATAAAAATAAGATAAAATCACCATGTTGGTAATAGCACCAGCTTATTCACGATTTTGGAATGTAAGCATTCAACACTCTTAAAGAAGTACACAGGACATTACCGAGAATTCCATCTTTTTACAAAGCGTATTAAAATCTCAGTGAAGATCAGTGCTGGAGATGTGCTAATGAGCTTCGGAGAGCGAAGCAAGTCGTTCAGCCCTGCTTTGAGAACGTTATTGTGGTCAGTGTAAATCACTCGACCACTGGAGGCCAGTCCTAATAGGGTCGAGGGCAAACACTTAAACTTGAAGACCGTCCATCGAGAATTGCGAACTCATCGCATCTAGAACACTCAAGTACAAGTGTATGCGTAAAGTATTTAGTTTTACAGGGAACTAATCCGTGTGCTGAAGCGATCACTGTTGTCTCAAAACTCAGTCTTACTTTAACGAAGACAATACATTAATGAGATTCTGAAGGTGATCGGAATGGGATACCGAGAAAGAAGAATTATCTACAGTATGTACAACAGAAGAAAGGAGGGCTTTGAAAAGGAAGTGGCAATCCAGAAGGAGTGAGGCAAAGCTGCAAATTGTTCCCCCTCCTTTTTAATGTTTATATAGAATAGGCGGTAAAGTAAATCAAAGAAGAGTTTCGAAAGGGAATCACAATCCAAGGAGTGGAAATTAAAACCTTGATATTTGGCGATGGCATTGTTGTTTTATCTGAGTCTGCAGAGGTCTGGAGAAATTGCTGAACGGTATGGACAGTCTTGGAAAAAGAGCACAATATGAAAATAAAAATAATCGAAAACAATCGCAATTAAGTGCTGTCGGAAGAAGTCAGGCGATGAAGGAAATATTAGATTAGGAAATAGATAAAGGTTGTTACTTAGGTAGTAAAATAACAAACGATGGCAGAAGTAAGGAGAACATAACATGCAGAGTTGCACAATCAAGGAAGGTCTTTCTTAAGAAAAGAATTTTGCTCGACATTGACATAGGAATTAGAAATATGTTTTTGAAGACTTTTGTATGGAAGTGAAACTTGACGATAGCTAGTTCAGAAACAAAGATAATATAAAATTTTGAAATGTGGTGCTGCAGAAGAATACTGAAGATGAAATGGGTAGATCGAATCACGAATGAAGAGATACTGAATCGAATTGGTGAGAGAAGATCGATTTGACTAAATTTGACCAGAAGAAGAGATAGAATTTTAAGACACGCAGGACTTGTTCAGTTGGCTTTTGAGGGAAGTGTATGCCGTAAGAACGGTAGGTATGAGTATGACGAGCAAATTATAGCAGATGTAGGACGTAGTAGTTATGTGGAAATGAAGAGATTTTCACAGGGTAGGGTAGCATGGAGGGCTGCATCAAACCAGTTATGGCCTGATGACTCAAGCAGCAATGCATTACTAAAGCAAATTAAAAAAGTTTGGTGCGCCTTTTTAAAAGTAGAAATGTTGGAATTGTTGACTTTGTGAAATTCATAATCTTCGTTGCAGGTTGCACTAAAAGGGATGACTAGCGTGCCTTTTCCTGGAAGGACGTCGCTGTATTCTAAGTTGAAGATTTCAGAAACGAGACTTCGACTTGATGACTATAAAGTTTACTCAGCCTTCACCAGGAATAAGTACTGGTAGTAAGAGCGGCTGGGCATATACCTAACTAGTTCATGTTACTCAATGGGAAACCTTTATCATCGCCTCTTAAAGGGATTTCCATAGCGTGTACAACGGACACTAGGAAAGTTTTGAAATACGCAAAAACGGTTGGCTGGACACCCCTGTTATGGTGAGGGGTGAAAAGAGGGGTGAAAACCGGTCTAGAAGACAGCACAGCAGCTGTTACCAAGCAGTGGGATTGAAAGCAAGTTAAGATGTCAGTGTGGTCTAAAGGTGAATATCGCGAAATTATCCGCTACAATTTTGCTCGTGGAATAACTGTTGACCGGTGCGTGGAGGAAATGACTCCTATGCTGGGGAATGACTGTCCACATCGGACAACAATTTTCCGCCGGTACAAAGCGTTCCAGGGGGAAATTTTGGGGTTGAAGACAATCCTCGTTCTGGGCGACCGTCTGAATCAGTGACTGAGAAAAACATTGAAGCTGCGAGGAAAATGTAGCAGCAAGAGAGGCGTTTGACATATCGGCAGGTAGAAGAGACCCTCCACATCCCTGAACCAGCTATTCACAGCTATTCACTCAGTTCTACACAACCATCTCCATATTAGAAAGGTTTATTCCCTTTGGGTGCCCCGTTCACTTTCAGAGGAACAAAGGGCACATCGAGAGAAATGGTGCCGAAAAATGCTAAAACAGTTTGAAAATGGGACTTCGCGTAACGTCAATAGCATCGTTACAGGTGACGAAACTTGGCTTTATTATTACGATGTCCCAACAAAATCCCAGAACAAGGTGTGGCTGTTTGAAGATGAGGGTACTCCTATGACTGTGCGAAATTCAGTCAGTGAAGAAAAGGATGATGCAGTATTCTTCACTAAACGGGGCATCCTGACTCGGTTGTGCTAAAACAGAAAGGACAGTTACTGCGAAGTGGTACAGTGAAACTTGCCTGCCTCAGGTCATCCAGGCTCTCAAGCAGCTCCGTCCAAGGTCACGGCTCAACACTTAGCTCTTGCAGCACGACATCGTGCTAATGTAACAATGGATTTTCTTGCCAGATCAGGGTTGACTGTGCTTGGTCACCCTCCATACAGTCCTGATCTTGCCCCATGTGACTTCGCACTCTTCCCAGAAATGAAGATGAAGCTGAAAGGGCGGCGTTTTGCATCCGACGAGGAGCTTCTGGCAGCATGGGATCAAGAGTGTGAAAATGTAACTGAAGAAAAGTGTCAGAGTTGGTTCAGTGACTGGTTTCGACGTATGGACAAGTGTATTGAGTGTGGTGGAAATTATTTTGAAAAAGTCTAAAGCGTTCACTCACATTGCAAAACTTTCCTAGTGTCCTTTGTATAGAGGTACAGTGTCTTTACCTACAACTGGCAATGTTCTTGTGGTGGCAGCCATATTTTGCAGCATTTAGTTGTATAAATAAAATACAAAATATCCGCATGGTATGAAATAAATCTAGGATATTGTTTATACGGGGCGATCAAAATGTTTCCGTCCGACGGCCGTACAGCCCTGAATCAGACAAAATCACCGTGAGCATAGAGGCACTGCTGCTGCGTGAACAAGTCCATAGCCGCCTGCTACACATTCTCCTCCGAAAGGAAGCGTCCACACTTCAAGGCATTTTTGAGGGACCGAAGGCGTCATAATCGCATGGAGGACTATAGGCCTCATCCACCTCCCGAATGTTGTTGTCCGTAATAGATGAAGCTGGCCTTCCAGATCGACCGGCATCTTGTGTCGAAACGACCCGCACGGAACTTGGTCCACTATTCCACAACAGTGGTTTTCGACAGACAGGATGCCCCATACACAATCTTAATTCTCAACGCAAGTTGCAGGTCGATCTGATTGGCATCTCGATTCAGGACTGTACGGCCGTCGAACGGAAACTTTTTGATCACCCCCTTATAGTTCCAAAACGAGCTAACTTCAACTTACACGAGATAATTACCATCATTGCCACTGATAAGCAATTTTTAAAACGCAGTGTCAAGACATGTATAGAACTAACCATTGAAACTACATTTTATTCATAATCATATCTGAATTTAATGATAAGAAAAAATCGCACTTAAATCGTACTTTATGAAGTTTTGCATTTCATGGATTTGGGTTACTTTGGAAATAAGCTCTTCAAATTAGGTCATGTTTGAGACATTTCAGTGAGTATGTTGCGCAAGTAAGGTCATGTCGGGTTAGTGAGTTAGCATTTGGCCATGGGTCTGCTTACAGTCTGTATTGTTTGTTATGATTAGGTCTAGCAGTGTATGGGAAGTAGCTAAGTGGCATGTAGAAATACGTACCAACACATTAATTTACCATGTCAGCATTAAAGTCTCCGCGAATGTTTAGTATACTAAAGTGGTTTTTAATAGTCGTGCATGTTTAGTTTATGAGTCCATAATTTTTCCTGCATCATTTATAGGTTAAGTAAGAGACAGTCTCTCTTAATACATTATATATAATGTTTAAGGAGAATGTGTATTTTGTGAAGTGAGTGAGTGATTTATATTATTTTGGTTCAGTCGTTTCTCTTAATTGTTTTTTAAGTTTCCTCCGTGGGTCAATGGTACAGTGTCGGACTCCCGATCTCAAGATCGCGGGTTGATATCCAGCAGAGGCAATATGAAAAATGTCCATTGCGCACTTCATGCGGTACATTTACCAGTATATGGTATTTACCAGGAAAACTACTCAGTTATAGATCGTCCAAGAGAGATACGATGTACTGAGCCACCTGGTAAAATGTTGTCAGATAACATTGCTTTCACACGGCCTCTGATGGATTAATTAATTTCATGTGGCTATTTCTAGTCGAGTGCAGCCCTTGTAAGCCAGACTCTCTAATGAGGGTAGGCGGCATCTGCCACATGTAGGTAGCTGTGTGTTATTGTGGTGGGGGATAGTGTTATGTGTGGTGTGTGAGTTGCAGGGATATTGGGGACAGCACAAATACCCAGACCCTGAGCCATTGGAATGAAGGTTAAAATCCCCGACCCGGCCGGAAATCGAACCCGGGACCCTCTGAACCGAAGACCAGTACGCTGACCATTCAGCCAACGAGTCGGACATCTGATGGATAGCACTCTTATATATCTAATTAATTTTAGATATAGCCTATGGAGGGCCATATTACATTAATAATATAACAAATTTAAATGAGTATAATAATAAGATAACCATCGGTGTGAACAATAATATTAAGTGACTACATTAAGTTGACAACAATAAACATGTAACAACAATGGCAACGATAACTGTCAAGCATCGGTTACAGAGTTAGCAAGAAGAAAGTTCATGGCTTGGAAGTGCGGAAGAAAATGGAAACATGGAGAGGACTTTAAAGGAATCTTTTTCTTTTGAAGAATGCAAAGGGTGTGCATATCGGGTAGTGATTTACTAAGAGTAGGGAGACGCTGGAAGACAGAGCGTTGTTGTAAGGCTAGGCGCGGACGGGACGCATGATGAGTATGCCGGTTGCGTGTTGGGTGGGGGAACGCATATCGTCATCATCATTCACCACTGATCAGCAATTGGGACAATCACCCAAGTGCAGACTCCTTATTCTTTTTATTTGACGCCCATGAGGCTGCCAGCGAGGCAGTTTCGACGTTCCGTTTTTCTTCTACCAGATGGCAGAGTCAACCGGATCTCTCTTCGGCGATTTATGATAGTGTTTTAATTAATTTTGTTGGGTAAACACCAAATGTGTCACCAGAAATCCTCTACATGTCCACTTTGCGCAACATGGGGTGTCGAATGCACTTTTTTATCCCTTAAAAATACGACTACTTCTGCCGAGTTTGAAACCGGGATTCGGAGGCTGACGCTCTACCACTGATCCACAAAGGGAGCTAGTCATTTTGATATACTAAAGATAGAGAAACGAAATCATGATTCATGAACGAGTTTCATAATGCAATACACAAATGTTTCAGGAACATGTTCAATTATTTTGTGGGATAGAAGACTGATGTCACTCCAAAACAAAGTGTTTTTGTGCAAGGTAGAGGAACGATCGACGGCATACATGCCACACGCCTCCTAATGGAACGCCACCAAAAGAAACGGAAACTACTTCACATGGTATTCCTGGATCTTGAAAAGGCATTTGACAAAGTACCATATGATCTTAGTTGGAATGCACACAGTTTGCACAATGTTCGAGAAGTTTACATTCAATGAATCCAGCTCCTATATCGGAATGTTACCAGACACGTCCCATGTATTGCAGGAAAATCCATGTCGGCGTGCACCAGGAATAGGCTTTATCTCCGATTTTACTCATCCTATGGCTAGACACCATCGCATCCTTGAACTCCGGTTTATGCTGATGATATTATGGTCTTCTGCGAATGTCGGCAAGAACCACAACTAGCCCAACACTGGAAAAGCCATATTGATTCCAACTTAAGTTTAGGAAAAAGGATGCAACACTCCCTAATGATGATGGGTGAATAACGTTCTGAAGAGTAGCCATAGGGAAGTGCGCACAAGTCAAAATAAAAACAAAGGAGCAAAGGAAGCAAAACAATAAATAACACCTCAAAATGTAAATCAGGAAGCAAGAAAACAAGGAAGAGTACAGATAATGGCAAAATTATCAATTACGATATCGGCACATTAGCAATAAAGCAGGGTCCAGCAGTAAGATGCTTAATCTACAAAATGTCACTTGTGCGGATAGTTCTCACAATTTAATAAGTGTCGTGTAGACAGTTGATTGTTCAAAGTATATGGCACAAGTAGTGTATTTTGTTAATAACGCTACAGGGAATATTTGGAGTGTGGACTGTGGACAGCAACGAAGTGAGTCCATTAACATTGATATTCCTAAAACCAGTCGGTTAACATATTTGGGAGCAGTCATTGTTTCAGATTTTGATACACTGCCAGATGCAAAGCACAGAGTAACGCCGCCCTTAATGAAGTGGTGCCAAGTTAAGGGAGTCGTTTTCGACCCGAAATTCCCGCTGTACTTCAAACATTTATAGAACGGCCGTAAGTCGAGTAGCACTATATGGGGTGGAGTGTTGACCAGTCACAGAAAGGACATGAACAATATCTCCATATCATGAAATGGTCTCTGGGGCTCAGGAAATTTGACTACGGTAGAAACTAGGATGTCAGAGTGGAATTTGGAGTGGCTCCAATTACTGACGAAATGCGGGAGGTTCGTGTCAGTTGATATGGTTATGTACTGCACAGTAGTGGCGGGACTATTGAATGAAAACTACCGAATTATTCGGTAGTCGTGAACTACCGTTACAATCTATTGCTTCCGTTTGGATTCGGTTTTTCATTCGGTTCGTAAATTCCAATTGTTTCCACTTGTCGGCGCTGAAATCGGGCTCTTTTTTCGCAGTGGAGTTAAGTCAGAGTTGATAATAGACTCTATACTCTTTGGTAGAAACCCTTGACTGGCACGAATTATGATGTAAACATAAACTAATAAAGCGATAATATGTTCGGATTTACTTTCCGCTTGCAGATTCTGACTCAAATACTTTCTATGCACTAACCATGAACCTCTTAATGATTGAATATTAACCTTAAGAGAATGGAATTACTCTAAAATTAATATATGCAGCTTAGTTTGCTGTACTCACATTACTTTAATTTGGGGTAGAATTACAATTACAATAAGGTGTAAACGTTTGTTTTTTTATGAACAGACGAGTATACATTCATTAACTTGTGGTTAGGCACACAAAAATGCATTTTATTTAACATGTAACATAATGATCACAATTACTTCAGTCGGGAATTTTGATCTTATTTTGTAGACCAACTTATTTCAGTTTCCAATCACTTCACTCGATCACTGTGTAACGTTTGTTAGTAGTCTCTGTATTACCACTCATATCACTACGAACAAAACAAACCTGCTATACACATGGCTACAGTATAATACAACAATCTACATTTCAACATTCAATCTTTGTAGTTACTAGCAAATGACTTATTACTAGTAACTAGCAGCCGAGCACCGCAGTACAATACGTACTTTACTGCTTTCTAACCAAATTCAAACCGAATGAAAACTATCAAATGTCTCGATTCACAATCGATAGTCTACCGATAGTTTAAAACGTTCGATATTCCCATCACTTCTGCACAGCAGCATTGCCTCAGTTGCGAAAGTGTCACTAGACTTGATGACGTGGACGGCTGAGGAAGGGATGACTGGACGCACTACGGGAAGACACGGGCTTTGTGGGCATTACTCCAGTTGACACCAAGGATCGGGAGCGATGGACAGTGAAGTGCAGAGAAGCAGACCTTGTAATTACGCGGTATACTGTATACGCTAGAGACAAGTCTATAAATAACATCGATGTTTTCGATTTTTAGTGTTCCAATTCCCTTTAAGGCAGTATTCAGTGCTCATATGCACTGTGTATTAGTATTATTTTATTTACTGTGATTTTGAATAGAAATATGGAAGGTCTGGACCACTAGGGAGAACGCTGCGTCCCTGTACAATGTTTTATAATCCTATACGTAGACATATAGTATATTAGTTACCTAACTTACATGGTTTAAAAATACTGTGCAAAATATAATTTTTTTTCTGCTAGTTGCCTCACGTCGCACGGACACAGATAGGTCTTATGGCAACGAAGGGATACGAAAGGCCTAGGAGTGGGAAGGAAGTGGCCGTGCCCTCAATTAAGGCACATCCCCAGCATTTGCCTGGTGTGAAAATAGGAAACCGCGAAAAACCATCTTCAGGGTTGCCGACAGTGGGGTTCTACCTGATGTCAGCTCACAGCTGCGCGCTCCTAACCGCACGGCCAACTCACTCGGTGCAAAATAGATTTTTTTTACTTGTATTGTACGCTTCAGAGTGCCTGATTTTAAAGAAAAAGGGGGAGCTGCAGGAACTCGAAAAGAAGGAAAGGAAGATTCTGAGGAACATTCTGGGACAACAGAAGACTACTGATGGGACTTGGAAGAAAAGGAAAAATGAGGAGCTCTACAATTACAGTACACTGAAAAGATCACGGACACAGTGCGGAAAGGAAGGCTGAAATTCTAGGGTGTGGCATACCTTCTAAAATGACTAAAATTTAATGGTGCTTATCTCAAGAAGGTTTCCTTTATGGTGATTGAAAGCTATTTGTTTTACATCGCACCGACACACATAGGTCTTTTGGCGACGATGGGATAGGAAAGGCCTAGAAAATGGAAGGAAGCGGCCGTGGCCTTAATTAAGGTACAGCCCCGGCATTTGCCTGGTGTGAAAATGGGAAACCACGGAAAACCATTTCAGGGCTACCGACAGTGGGGATCGAACCCACTATCTCCCGATTATTGGATACTGGCCGCACTTAAGCGACTGCAGCTATCGAGCCCGGTTTTATGGTGATTATTGTTTTGCTATTTGTTTTTCGTCGCAACCACAGAGGCAGGTCTCTCCGCGATGATGGAATAGGAAAGGTCTAGGATTGGGAAGGAAAGGACTCTGACCTGAATTAATGTACTGTACAGCCTAGTGTGAACACGGGAGAACAGGGAATAAGCATCTCGAGAGCCGCCAACCGTGGCGTTCGAACCCACCATCTTCCGAATGCAAGTTCGCAGCTACATTACCCAAACCGCGTAGCCAACTTTCTCGGTTTATTATTGTTTTAAGATGAAGTAAAACCAGGCACCGTCCTCTATTAGCACTAATCTGAGGGAAAAGTAGAAGTGGTCTGAACCTTCGAATGATGGAGATATCGGTGAAAGAAGCGGAAGGACCACGAAAAGTGTGAAAAAGAACGCGACCTCAGGGATCAGAAGAGAATTAGAGTTGACCAGGAGAGGTCGGACAGGGAAAGTGAAAATGAGGAACCTGACACAAGTATGTGGAAGCAATGCCGGAAGGACTATTTTTACGATACGTTTGAAAATACTACTCGGTGGTTGTGTGAAATGTGGACAAGTAACAACATCCGTTGAGTTTTCTTGTCTTTCTATTCCGATGGTATTATTTTTTCGAGGTCTAGAGAGGGTTCTTAAGGTCCTTCCCTCCCATTTCCTTTCATCTTCACCTGTGTCGTTTTATCCATCTAGCAGTTTAATTCGTTGAAAGTGGCGATTAAGACATGCTCACCTTACTTTGTCTCCACTATATGGTTTGAGATGTGGACAAAATGTAACAGATCACGAGACCTGACACTTTTTGTTCCGGGAGTTTATTTGCTGAATGGAAGTAACGCTCAGCTGTTGGTAGTGACATCTGGCGTTAGATAAAGAGAACTGGTAAATAATGCAGGGATATTGAGAGCTGGGAGAGTTATTGCCGTACTTTTTCATGTCTGTTTATATTCATTATGTAACTAGTTTTACCAATGTACTCATTTCACGAACAATAAATTGCACAATCTGACACAGTTATATTTCCTTGCTAAACATTGGAATGGAATACAAATTATTTAGGAAAATGCTTCACAGATCTCTAAACAGTCTTATAAATAGTTTATTTCGTATTGAAATTGAGTTTTATGAAAAAGGATATGGTTGTAAGTATCTGGTGGGGCAATAGTCAATACATTTCGCCATTTAGAACGCCTGGAAGACAGGCATGCCCACTTAACAACGTGGACGGACAAGTTGCCGTTTGAACTCCTAGCCATTCCATTGCATGACACTGTCCTGTTATCACTGGTGTAGAGTGGGTTGTGGCCTCCCAGGCTCAATGTTCCTGCTGTACAGGCATTAAGATGTCAACGGACTAACCTCCCCACCTGATATTATAGATAAACTGACACTTATTTCTGATGAAGCACATTGTCATTTATGGAAAAAATAAAAATAAAGTGTGATCTCTAAAACAACCGAAAAGAATTCGACGGGGAATATATTGCCAATGTTCATGATTCACTGTTCGTACTATAATAGTTTCCGCTTTATTTTCGAGTCTATTTGTAATCTGGAAATTCATGATCTTAATGTAATCATTTGAACAAGGTTTGCTTCTTGGAATACTATATGAAAATAAATCTATACAAATATTACAAAGAGGAAAAATTTGTATGTTTGTTTGTAACGGATAGACTCAAAAACTACTGAACCGATTAAAAAAATACTTCACCTATATAAAGCAACATTGCCAGTGAGTAACATGAGCTGTATTTTATTTTCAAAACAATTCTAGGTGGGGGGCCCGGGGCCTCATCTTGCAAGTGATGGGGAAGGAGGAGGGAGAGGAATAACAACCTCGTAAAAAAACCTGGGTCCATCTGGCTCCGGATGGTAGCACCCTGTAAGGGCCCCTGCCTAGGGTTACAGGTGAAACCTGGTCAACGGTCTCGAAGGCGGATGAGGAATTTAATTTAACGGCGGAGAGAGCGGAAGAATCTAGTGGAGTAAAGCACGAATAAAAAATCATTTCAGACTAACAATCCGATCTTATCTTGGAATTAATTTCTTACCTTGTACAATGTACAATTTCAATTGCAGAATGGAAAGTCCGCCGAATGAAAGCACTACCCCAGGTGGTAGCTCAGAAGTGCGTTATGAAATGCATCGGGACCTAGGGTTCTGGGGAGTCCCAACATCTGCAATAAGGGTGAGTCGGAGCATCCTTGGAATCCTTTCAGACTTAAATATAAGAGGAAATTCTTTGTAGGCACTATTAATGTAAATTCCTTGCTAAAAACCGGCAAACAGAAAGAACCGGATTTTTTTTAGATAGACATGAAATCCAGATTTTAGCAGCACAAGAGACTTGGTATGGATGAGAATGTAACAGAAACCAAAAATTATAGAATCTTTAAAGGTAAACCAGCAATCAAAATTATGAAAGGAATGCCACTACTAGGTACCACTTTTTATGTCCATAAAGCAATAGTTGATAATGTTCTGGAATTCAAATCTAGTTCAGAAAGGTTATCTCTTCTCACACTTAAATGCAAGAACAAAAAGTATACATTTGTTAACTGTCATGCACCAATAAATGAAGATAATAGCAAGAACCCAAGTAAAACTGAAGAATTCTGGAGTCTTCTAGATGATGAAATGTCAAAAATTCCAAAATCAACTGTTATTATTCTACTAGGTGATTTTAATGCACAGATAGCCAAAGAAAAAGTTTTCAGCAAAACAGTAGGAGCATATCCGGCACACAAAAGGACAAACAAAAATGGTATGAGACTAATTAATCTCTGTAAATCCTTTCACCTAAAATTAATGTCGACCTTCTTTGAGAAACTTCCAAGAAAGGCTAAAACATGGGTGTCCCCAAACCTGATGTTAGGTGAGTTTCAATTGAACCATGCAGCTATGTCTCAAAAAAGTATTAAGGAAATTATGAATGTTAAAGTAATGAGAAGTGAGGAGTTTTACTCCGATCACTACCTAAAATTAAGCGAAAGCTTCTACCTCGCAGGAATCAAAGAAGGCCGAGAAAATTAATGAAATACGACATAGGTAGGATCAACATTACACAAGCAACTATAGAAAACTTTCAGGAAGAAATTAAAATGACTCAGCATGGCAAATTGCCTGAATTATCTATACAGATTAACAGTGCAGTAAAGAACAGTATTTGGATCAGTTAAAAATAAAAAGAAAGTATAGTGGAATAACGTATGTGAGGAAGCACTTACGGAAAGAACTAAAAAGTGGAAAAATGGAAATGTTCCGGAAAGAATGAACACTATGAGCTATTTAAACAACAAAGAAAGGAAACAACAAGAATAATAAGGCAGGGATCTTTTGAAAACTCGCAGCTAGTAGAAATTGAGAATAATTTTGTAACAAATAACTCCCGAAATTTCTATCAGACCTTTAGGAATAACCTGAAAGGTTATCAATGACGGAGTATTTGCTTCAGAGATGCAAATGGTAATATGGGCCTTAACAATGCCGAGAATTGTGAGATTCTGGCAAAACACTTCGAAAACCTGCTGAACTGCCCTGAGCCAAATCATAAGTTAGAATTTTCAGAAATTCAGGAAAATCTAGAAGCTGATTCACCTCCAACAGCGGAAGAAATAAAGGAAGCATAGAAAAAATTAAAAATAACAAAGCTAGTGGGGAAGACTCCATAACAGCTGAACTTTTAAAATGGGCTGAACCAAAAATGATAGAAGATCTACAAATAATCTTTGAAGAAATTTGGGAAACAGAAAAGATTCCAGAGGATTGGAAAGTGGTTCTAATACATCCATTACACAAGAAGGGTAACAAGCAAGATGTCAACAACTATAGAGGTATATCTCTCTTGCCAGTTGCTTACAAGATATTTTCAACAATACTACTAAACAGAATAAAATCGACACTGGACAGTCAATTGGGTGAATATCAAGGTGGATTTAGAGAGGGAAGATCTTGCTCCGAACAGATTTTCAACCTGAAATCTATAATTCGACACAGATTATTAAACTCCAAAGACATTGTAACATTTATTGACTTTAAAAAAGCTTTTGACTCTGTTGATAAGGAAACCCTAGATAAAGTAACCCGTGAATTTGGAGTTAAAACTAAATTGGCAAACCTAATTCATGAAACACTTACAGACACTATCTCGAAAGTAAAATTTATGGGCGAAATATCTCAACATTTCAAAATAAATACAAGTGTCAGGCAGGGCGATGGTCTATGTCCACTCCTTTTCAATTGTGTCATGGAGAAAATTGTAAGAACTTAGAATGAAAAACTGAAAGAATCCAAAATATTGCCACTCATGCTGGGGAAGAAGAACAAAGTGTTGCAATAAATTGACTAGCATTTGCAGATTACTTTGCCATACTTTCAGAAAGCCTTACAGATTCAGCAATGCAAGTCAGTCTCATTGTAAAGGCAGCCAACATGACAGGCTTGAGAATCTCTGCCGAGAAAACAAAATTTTTGACGAATATAAAAAGTGCCCCAAAGTTTTTAGTAACGGATATTGATCAAGTAGAAAAGGTAAAGCAATTCAAATATTTGGGTGAGACAATTCAAGAAAATGGTTTAGAAAAATCTGCTATAGAGGTGAGGATACAAAAGATGGAAAGAGCGTACGGAATAACTAAGAATACTTACAACAAAAAGTGCTTATGAAGAAAACTTAAAATAAAGCACTACAACACAGTAGTGAAACCAGAATGCCTTTATGCCAGCGAATGTCTAGCACTGAACTACAAGCTTGATAAATTAGAAATATTAGAAAGAAGAATTATAAGGAAAATATTAGGTCCTCCAAGAATTGCCGAGTTTTGGAAATTAAGAAGTAACAATGAAATTTACCAGAACGTAGATAACATATCAGAAACAACAAGGAAAAAGAGATTGCTATTTCTTGGACACATTTACAGAATGGATGACAATAGACTAACTAAACGAATCTTCAAGTACCTTTGGGAAAAGAAATCAACTACCACCTGGATTCAAGAAGTCAAGAAAGACCTGGAAAGGAACAACATACGAGAAGAATTATTGGAAAGAAATATTTTTAGGAAGAAATTCTCACAAATGGAAGGATTCCAAGGTAGGAAGGAAAATAAAACAGGCACAAAGTGGACTGAAGACAGGAAAAAGAAGCACAGTGAAACAATGAAAGAATACTGGAAGAAGAAAGAACGACTAAGGAGGAAGAATTCACATTGTAACGTGGTCCTTAGATGGCCGGAACGCAAGAAGAAAAAAAAAAGGCTAATATAGGCAAAATATCGAATTTGTCGTATAAGGACGAGACAAAGCTCAATTTAATCCTCTTGACGCTAAGAACAAAACTCGGTAAGCCATACGGGCTTGAAAACCATGTTTTAAGGCCCTAAAATCAGCTGTTATGGAGATATTGGCACCACGCTACCTCCGCTCTTGGAATCGGGTAAAATAAATGAACTGCCGTGACCATGGCAACGTCAGCTCCAGGATTCTAGAGCAGCAAGATTATGCATGTACGTTTGGGAATAGCTGCCAACCAAAATTGATACACATAAGACTTACTATCTGGAAAAAATATACTGTTGTGTAAGGCACTCATAGGACTCCTTTGAGCGGGGATGGAAAGGGGGTGAAGTATAAAAATCTTACTATATATAAAAATGGATGGATGTGTGTGTCTGTGTAAATGACACATCTCCTCCTAAACCACTGGAACATTTTCAACAAAACTTGGTATACGTATTAGTTACTATCGGGAGACGAGCACTGTGGGAGTAAGCCATCCCTAGCGGCCTTAAGGAAGGGAGGTCAGGGGGGGGGTTAGTTATAAAAATAATCGAGAATAGTGTCGAATTCATAGTTTTCGGGGTCGCTGAGTTGAAAATAATACTCCAGAATTTTTTGAAGTCCAAGTTCAGCCCCCTTTTAGGGGGGGAGCGAAAGGGGGTGAGATATAGAAATAATTTAAAACAGTTTCGAATCCATAGATTTCAGGGTCTCTGAAATGAATAGTAATACTCCGGATTTTAACAAGTCCAAGTAAGGGGCGAAGGGGGTGAGATATAAAAATAATCGAAAAACTATATATACAAATCTTTTCTTCTCCTTCTTAATATATATAAAAATTGATGTATGTGTGCGTGGGTGTGTGGGTGTGTAAATGACACATCTCCTCGTAAACCACTGGAGCAATTTCACCAAACTTGGTTCACTTATCAATTAGTATCAGGAGAAAACCCACGTGGGGGTAAGACACCCCTAGCACCCTTATGGGCACGGGGCGAGAGGAGTGGTATAAAAATAATCTAGAATGTATGGAATCCATAGTTTTCGTGGTCGCTGAAATGAATAGTGACACTCCGAATTTTTTAAAGTTCGTATTCAGCCCCCTTTGGGGTGAGGGTGAGGGGGGAGTGAGATATAAAAATAATCGAAAACAGTGTCGAATCTACAGTTTTCGGAGTCACTGAAATGAATGGTGACAATCCAGATTTTTTATCTCTTAGGGTTGGAGGGCTAGAGGGGGACAGTCTCAATGACAGTTGAAATCCTGTACATCGTATCAACAGTGCGACGGCTAAATTCATATAGTTATCAATTATTAATTTTTGACAGGATCAAATACTTCCCAGTCGATTCGAGCTTCCATACGGACGAAGTTTTACTCGAAAATTAAATAATATAGAACTTGAAATCAAACACATCTAAATAATTCTAAAACTACATAATAGATTGTAACATATCAATCTGCAAGTCAAAAAGGATTTCTATAAAAATTCACTTCACACATAACTAACTGGTAATGCAAATCTTAAAGGTAAATATTCAGAAACTAACCGGGCAACGCCGGGTACTACAGCTATTAAATGAATAAATAAATTCAATAAATTCAATAAATAAATAAATAAATAAATAAATAAATAAATAAATAAATAAATAAATAAATAAATAAATAAATAAATAAATAAATAAATAAATAAATAAATAAATAAATTCCTTTTACAATCTGCTTCACGTCCCGTCGACACAGATAGGTCTCATGGCGACGATGGGATTGGAAATGGCTAGGAGTGGGAAGGAAGCGACCGTGACCTTAATTAAGGTACAGCCCCAGAATGTGTCTGGTGTGAAAGTGGGACACCACGGAAAATAATCTGCCGACAATGGGGTTTAAACCCACTATTTCCCGAATGCAAGCTGATAGCTACGCGACCTGAACTGCACAGCCACTTGGAGATTTTGTCGGTGACCACGGAGCTCCTACCTCAGTCTCGAATTGATTCCACTTACTTAGGCTATATTTACACTTAAATCTTTTCCATCCGACCTTTTCCCTTTGTGGGTGGGGACGGTAGAATAACACCCACAGTATAACCTGCCTGTTGCAAAAGGCGACTAAAAGGGGGCCGAGGCTCTGAACATTGTAGCGTGGGTTGGCGACCACGGGTCTTCTAGCTGAGTCTGGCATTGCTTCCATGTACTTGGCCAGGCTCCTACTTTCATCTTTCCCACCTGACCTCCCTTTATCAACACTTGTTCCTTTCCAACCTCAACGCTGCAAGGTTTCCGATGTCTAGGGTGTCTCATTTTCTCACCCTTTGTCGCCCTTCCCTTTTTGCCGATACCTTCATTCTTCGAAGTACCAGACCTCTTCAGCCACCATCCGACCTTCCTTGGTCGACTCTTGTTCTCTTCCGTCTCATTTTCAGATCTTTCATAGTGTTTCCATTCCTCTTACCGATACGTTCTTCCTTCCAGAGGTCGGTGTTTTGGTATTTCTTTCGCTGATCACTGTAAAGAAAGGATGGTTACCCAGTTGTCATTCCTCTTAAAACAATAATCACCATCACCACCGCCGGGATGAGTTGCTTAGGCGGTAGAGCGCTGACCTTCTGAGCACAAGTTCGGAGGTTCGATCCCGTCTCAGTCGGGTGATATTTTGAAGAGATAATACACACCAGATACGTCAATACATTTACCAGTTCGTAAAATAATCCCCTTGGGAAAAATACCCTGACATCTCTGAAAAAACGTAAAGGTAGACAATGGGACAAAAACTAGTATTATTTATTTATTTATTTATTTAGGATCGTTTCAACCTCCTATGGGTTACGATTACACAACTTCCTTGACTTTTGTTGTTCTTTCTTTTTACGCCATTAGTCATTCATTCTCTGTCTCGCTTTTGCTCGTTCCTCATCCGAGAATGTCCTTCTTGTTCTCCTGGGTTTCTCTACGAACAGATCCGTCACCTCAGCAATTTTCCTTCTGAACACTGTTCTGTTTGTAATGTCTCCCTCCTCAATGCCACATTTTCTAAGATCCTGATAAACTTCTTTCAGCCATGGTACTTGCGTGTTTCTTCTTTCCTGGAAGATGAGGGTCTTATTTGCGAGGCGTTCCGGTCACTGTCTTTTCAGGCGTCCATGGAATGTCAGTTGCCTTTTCCTTATTGAGGTTGAAATGTTCTCGCATTTTTCATACAGCTCTTGATTTGATCTCGAACGGAAGGAAACTCATTTCTTCTTGCTTTCTTGCATCCTAATATTTTCCTCAGAAATTTACGCTCTTTATTTTCTATTTCGGTGATTCCCTTTCTGGAAATTGTCTCTGCATACAGGTTTCACCACCGTGTTATTATTATTATTATTATTATTATTATTATTATTATTATTATTATTATTATTATTATTTTTATATTAAGGCATTTGGCGAATTATAGACCGCTTTGAACCTTACAGTAGTTTCTTATTTTCCCTGAACTTCGTTGATCACCTGCCTCTGTTCCACCGATAACAGTCGCGGGGGTTGACGTAGAATTTGCAAAACGAAAAATCCGCAGAAGCGATCGAGCGCTGGAAGTCCACCCTCTTAGTTATGATGTCATCTGCTTTGTAGAAGCCATCGCATCTTTTCCATCTCCTGAATTTTATTTAGCCGGTGATGTATTTTGACTTGGAGATGTAATAAAAATATTTTTTTACTTAGATTATTATTATTATTATTATTATTATTATTATTATTATTATTATTATTATTATTTTATTACAGAGATTCCATGGTGGACAGAGGTGAAAGAAGGTGCGGGCATGAATGTATCTAACTACTACAGTTAAAAGATTAATTAAAAGTTTTAAAATTAAAGTTATATTTCTTTTCTCCTCTCTTGCTTTTTCAAGTGTTAAAATATTAACAAACCAAGTCGCTCAGCGACGGACCAAGATTTCGGGTACAGTAGTTTAAATACAAAGCCGGAGAAATCAGGAAATCAACAAAATTTGTCAGATAATCCTCTGAGCTTGAAGCTCAGAATTTTACAAATGTTGCTTGAGCACCATTGCTCCATACACTCGAGAGTCAAGGTCTCCCAATTTCATTTACAGAGTTTACTAACACCTGAATATCTACGAGCCTACGCTCCAGAGCTTATACCATTACAACCCGAGCATCTTTGCTCACTGAAATTCACATTTTGCAGACCTCTCGAGGCACAGCCTACATTTAATAGATCAAACAGAATTCACTGTCTTAAACTCTCAACAGTATAACCAATTAACACAAAATAACTAAGTTGTACAGAAGTATCGAATACTCATCCTACTGGGCCTTGGTGGGAAGAAAAAAAAACACAGGTTAAAGTTACTGGCCCAAAAATCAAAGTGTTGCGGATGCTGATACTTGCACTCCGTGAAAGTGACACTTAGCAGTTTAAAACCCTAGTAGGACTCACTGCCCGATGTTACAGAGGCTAATCCCATACTACTGGGACGACTAGATGGAGAAAATTTAAGTTAAAAGGCTACGGATAGAAAACGGTTACAATACATAGTCACATCAAATACAAGTGTCACACTCTCTAGTCCCGAATTTAAGCTAAGTGCTTTTAGGCTGTTTGAAATGTACAATAGAAAGTTAAATTTTAGAAGAATGGAAATTTAAGGTTATATTATTGAAGGTAGGAAACCTTCCCCTCGAGTTAGCTTTCAGAGGCTATCACCTAGTTATTCAATGGCTGTCATTACCTTATTGCGCTGGACTGCTCGATGAAGGGCGAGACACCCCCGCCTCCACTATTAGCACACATTCAGTAAACTGGACGATCAAGAAGACAAGGTAGCTCGAAAAGCTGCCAGCTTTTATACCCGAGAGGAAGGTTCGAGAGAGATCTGAACTAAGGCCCGATACCCCCCGATTTTTATTGGATAATTAAATATGTAGAAGAAAACGCTGATTGATTGAAAATTAAATAGGTACAGAAAATTTTCTATTGGCCACTTTTGAAGTTGGCGGAAGGAGTCGAAGTGTTGACAACTGTGATACACAAAAAACAAAGACAAATCAACTCAGTTTAGGAAACCTTAAAATAACAAATTACTTTCGAATTTTAATAGTTCCTCTTCACATTAGAGGGCATAACATACGTTTTATTTGTAGAGACATCTGTGAGGAAAAGTCCAAACTTCTTGCCCAAGTAGTTGCATGTCTATATTGAAGATGGCGTTTTTCAAGGCGCTTTATTTAAAAATCGCAGTACAATTATTATTATTATTATTATTATTATTATTATTATTATTATTATTATTATTATTATTATTATTATTATTATTATTATTTTATGGCTTTTACGGCCGTATTGGACTACTGAGGTCAATTTCTGTCCGGTCTTCTATGATGTTTTATGGTTTTTCCTTTCTGTTCTTCCAGTATTTCTTCATTCTGTCTGAGCTTCGTTGTCGTTCTTCTTCTGACAATACTCTTTTAGTTATTTCTCTTTTGTCAATTTTTGGTAAGAATCTAATTTTACTATTCTTCAATTTATTTACTTTGTTTGATTTATTCTTTAAATCCTCCAGTGTTATGTCTAATTCTTTCATGTCTTCTTTTATTTCTTTAATCCAGACAGGTTGTTGTTTTTGTTTCCAGAGCTTCTTCAAAATTCTGCGTATTATCATGTCTTGGGGTGTTATCAACAGATGACCAAAGAATGATATTCTCTTCTTTCTTAAGAAATTCGTTATAGCTTCTATTTCCTGATATCCTACTGCATTTGGGATGATAAGTCATTCTGCTTCTTTTTGTACTTCTTATTAATACATGTTCTTACTCTTCTTTTTTCTATTTTTAAAATTTTGTATATGTTATTCTTTTGCCTTAGTTTAAATAATGTTTCACTTCCATAAGTTATTTCAGATTGGACTACAGTCTTATGATGTTTCAATTTTGTGTTTATTGAAAAACATTTCTTGTTGTATGTATTTCGGGTTACTTTTTGGGCTCTGGATAATTTATTCGTTCTCTCTGTCCAAGAATTTCCCCCTCTAAATTGTATGGTATAACTTCTCAAAGGTATTAAAATTGTTCTACAGTTTCTATTTCATTCCTACATATCAGAACACTGCTTATTAAAAGGGGGTCTATTGCCATTATTTTAGCTTTCTTCAAACGAAATTGTTAATCCTATTTTTCCAGCAATAGTTTGGAGACTTGGGATTTGATTCCGAGATTCATTAAGGTTATTAGCTAGTATTGCCAAATCATCTGCAAATCCTAAGTAATTTAGGCTAATTTCATCTTTAATGTATCCAGTTTTTATATTTTTCTTATTCTCTTTATACCATTCTATCATCAAGTATTCCAGAGTGGGAGATAGTAGGTTCGAATCCCACTATCGGCAGCCCTGAAAATGGTTTTCCGTGGTTTCCCATTTTCACACCAGGCAAATGCTGGGGCTGTACCTTAATTAAGGCCACGGCCGCTTCCTTCCAACTCCTAGGCCTTTCCTATCCCATCGTCGCCATAAGACCTATCTGTGTCGGTGAGACGTAAAGCCCATAGCAAAAAAAAAGTATTCCAGAGTACAATTAAGCAAAAGTGGTGATAATAATACATCCTGTTCTGATTGCGAATGCTTCGGATAATTCTCCTCTAAACTTCACCTTTGATTTAATGTTTGTTAACGTGAAGCTTATCATTTTAACTAATTTAGGATGTAATCCAAAATTTCGTAATATTTTTAATACTGAAGGTCGGTGAATACAATCATAAGTTTTCTGAAAGTCTACGAGAGTGATAACCATTTGTTTCTGTCGTCTTTTGTAGATGTCCATTGATAATTTTAGTGTTATGATTTGATCTGGACAACTACGCCATGCTCGAAATCCTCCCTGGTACTCCCCTAATTAATTCTCCAGTTGGCATTTGTATCGGTTGTAAATTATGCTCGGGAATATTTTATAAGTACAATTCAGGAGTGATATTCCTCTATAGTTATCAGGATTTGTTCTATTTCCTTTTTTGTTTAAAGGGTGAATTATTACGGTTGTCTAATGGTCCGGTAATGTTTTACCATTCCAAATTTTTATCTAGCATTGGTGAAGTGATCCTCTAATTGATTCTGCTGCATTTTTCCCACAACTTGGCAAATGTTTGGTCTTACCCACAAGCTTTATCATTTTTCATTTCTTTATTGACTTGATTAACTTCATCAACGCTGAGTGAATCGATATTTTCTGGTATAGTTTTAACGGTCATTTCCGTGTTTATATGAAGTAGTTATTTTGGTACTTCACAATTCAATAATTTATTGAATGTGTCTGCTAGAATTTGTGTATTATCTTTATTATTATTTGCCGTCTTTTCGTTCTTATCTTTTAGCATAAGCGTTGGCGGTTTATATTTATGAAGTTGTTTACTAAACATTTTTTTATGAAGTTGTTTACTAAACATTTTATACTAATTCATAGAATTGGCCTTTTTGTGATCTATTTCTATTTGTTGTATAATGCTTTTATGATGTTGTCTTCTAATATTTATGATTGTTTTTGTGTTAGTTTTCTTTACTTGGTAAATTCTTCATGCGATATTTCTTTTTTCTGACTTGGATGATTTAACCATGCCTGGTGTCTACATTCAAATGCTTTATCGCGTACCTCATTCCACCATTGATGCTTTTTCCTTGGATTTGGCAAGGCTATTTTCTCAGCTATGTCCTTTTGTTTCGGGATGATCTCTTCTAATTTATGTTTTATCAGTGTATTGAGTTAGTTCTTTATATTGATGATTATTTATTAGTTTATGGGGATCATAAACTTTTCTAAATTTACATTCTGATTTTGATTTCTTTACTGGTGTGAATTTAATTTTGATTTTCACCATGTAATGGTCAGACTCTATGCTTATTTCCCTAAGTACTTTAACATTTTGGATTTCCTTATGATAATTCTTTTCCATGCAAACATGATCTAATTGCCATTCTCCTTTATCCAATCTGGGTGTTTCCGTGTCTTAAGTTTATTAGGTTTTCTCATAAAATACGTAGATTTTGTTATCATATTATGGTTTCTGCAAAAGTCTATCAATCTTATGCCATTTTTATTGGTCTGTTTTTGAGACTGCCATTTTCCTATTATATGCCTGGATATCTTCTATTTTCCTAATTGTGCTTTGAAATCACCTATTAAAATTTTGGTATTATTTTTATTTATATTTGTCACTGTTTGATCTAAGAGGTCCCAGAATTCATCCGCCTCTTCTCCGGCTTTCCTTCTATTGATTTCATCATTTTTAGGAGCGTGGGCGTTAGTTATTGTGTAGATTTTATTCGATGCCTTTATTGTCAGCGTCGCGAGGCTTGGGGATTGCGTCTGAAAATCTATAATCGAATAAATTATTTTCAATTTGACTATGAATCCTGCACCAAATATTGGAAAATTGCTCATCACACTTTCTCCACGGATGCCTTAGTACACTATTCCATGGGTTCCTGGTCATAATTCCTCATCTTTGGTAGTTCTGCTATAAGGATCCCTTGTTTGTCTAGGATTATTTAGGATTTTTAATTTTCCCACCTGTGCCAGAGAGTTGATGTTATGTGTTGCTAAATAGTTTAATCTTTGGTTTAGTCGTTGGTTTGTCGTGGTTATTTCCAGATGCTCCGATTCATCTGACTCATGTTTCAAGCGACTGCCCACAGTATCAGAAGGCAGTCTGCCCTGGCTAGTACCAAGCGGTGGATATTTACTGAAACTATTTCCATCCATTCTTGGCTGTCAGAGGCATGTAGAATTGGATGGAGCAAGCTCCGGGTTACAACTATAGTTGTGAACCATAGAGGTTGCCTCAAGATGTTTTCTGGCTGTCATTCTACGGCATTGAGCCAACCCTCCTCCTTTCCCCGGGCTTGGGACCGGCAACAGCAACTACTGAGCTATTCAATCCACCCAGCAGGTACTGCAGGCGGAATTATTATTAAAATATTTATATTAATATTTTTAAAATAATAATATATATGTTACAAGTTGTTTTACGTCGCACCGACACAGATAGGTACGGCGACGACAGGACAGGAACGGGCTATGAGTGCGAAGCACGCGGCCGCCAGCTTAATTAAGGTATAGCACCAGCATTTGCCTGGTGTGAAACTGGGAAACCACGGAAAACCATGTACAGGGCTGGCAATATTGTGGTTCTAACCCACTATCTCCCGAATACTGGCCGCACTTGAGCGAGTGCTGCTATCGAGTTCGGTTTTATTATTATTATTGGACCAAATATCTTGTATTATATATTATTATTATTATTATTATTATTATTATTATTATTATTACTACTGTAACCGCATTAGCAATCCTCGAAGCGGTTTTCCATGGTTTCCCACTTCTTTTCCAGGCAAATGCCGGGATGGTACCTAACTTAAGGCCCTAGTCGCTTCGTTCCCAGCGAGCTCGGTAGCTGCAGTCGCTTAAGTGCCGCCAGTATTCAGTAAATAGTGGATTCGATCCCCACTGCCGGCAGCCCTGAGTATGGTTTTCCGTGGTTTCCCCCATTTTCACCCCAGGCAAATGCTGTGGCTATACCTTAATTAAGCCCACAGCCGCTTCCTTCCCACTCCTACCCTTTCCTGTCCCATCGTCGCCATAAGATCTACCTATGTCGGTGCGACGTAAAACAGATTGTAATAAAAAACTTCCTGTCAATCTTCCCATCCCCCACAAGCCAATGTTCAGCATAGCGGGTGAGGCCTCCTGGGAGTGGTAGTAGGCTTCCTTCACAGTTCTGTCCCCTGGACAAAATATCTCACCCTCCAGGACACTTCCTTTAAGGGAAGAAATCAACCCTGGCCTGCAAACTGATTAAATAATAATAACAACAACTTTATTATTATTCATAAGTATATAATTAATGCGACGAGCGATGGAATGAAAGGCAGATAATGTATGAAATCAAGAACATTCCTGTTATCATCTTCATATTAGCATTTTAAGTGGATAATCTCAATAGTGTTCGTGGATTGACTTATTTCACGTAAGAATACAACAGTCTGTTAGTTCAGTTTACAAGAAGGAATGCTACATCATGGAGTCGCGTATTCTGGTTGGAGCTTGGAAGCAGATAAATTAATGTTGAACGAAGAGGAGGCGAGGTTGGAGCCCAATACGTGTACTTTATGGTAGCTGTACTTTATCAACGGAAAGGGAGCGTCTCTTTCTCGCGGTATAAATAACCCGGACAAAGAAGAGCACGTGAAGTTTCCAAGTTACAGGTTTCAGTTTTCAAACTCTTTGACCTAACTCTCTTCCGGTTTCTTTTGTTTTCTGCAAGACACATGCTCTGCTAACTTTTCTATTGGGACGAAAAACAACAACAACAGGGGACTTAACGCTAATTAAAAGTTATTTATAAGTCTTCTATAATTCACGTTCATTCGAGTTACCTTACTATTATCAGAAAATAGAATAACAATATATTGGACTTTAAATAAACTAAAATTTTTCTCTGGTTATTGAAGTTTAGCGTCAAAAGTATTCAGGACAACTTTATGACAACTCTAATGACATAGTACGTAATTTACTAAACTTAAAAAAATAAGTAGAGTAAAGAGAGGTATGTTCCTGATAAATCTTTGAGTAACTCTCATGTGTACAAATGCAAATGTAAATGATCCACCAATTCAATACATCATTTATTCTCTCAATGTTATTATCTTGCAACAAGTACCAGTGCATGTTTCGCCCAATAATTATTGGACATCTTCAGATCATGCCATCAGTATTATACCATTAACACAAAATATTAAAAGAAAAATGGAATAAAATCTATGGGAAACTAGTGTATGACTCATTAAAATCTAAAGCAAAACACAAGGTCTTGTGTTTCAACACAAAGAACAATTTAAAGACTTTAGTGATGAGCTTGCCAGAATGTGTGATTTCACGATTTGATATTCATATTTTAATTTGATATTTCGCTTTAAATGCACTAAGGTGTTAAAAGTAGAATATGGAAGAATAGACAGGGTAGAACATTTTAAGAACTTGGGGGAAGTAATTCAAATTAATGGTCTATACAAAGAAGAAAATAAATCAAGAACAAGGAAATTCTAACAAGCTTACAAACTGACCAAGGATACCTACAATAAAATTATCTCTACCAAAACTAAAATCAGGCCCTACAACACGGCAATTAAACCAGAATGTCTCTATGCTACAGGGCGTATGTTCTCCAAGAAAACAGGAGAAATCGAAGAGCTAGAGGAAAAGGAATGACAAATTCTACGAAATATCTGGGGTCCGTTAAAGGCTGAAAATGGGAAGTTCAGACACAAGTAGAATGGAGACCATGAATTTACAAAGGGAGACGGCTAAAGTAATGTATAAAATTGAATTTTCTTATTAAACTGAAACTATGTTACTAACACACACACTATAGTATTCCTAGTACAGTACTGTATGCAGGCAGAGTACTGGTGCTTTGGACCATCAGTTTTATTTTCTTCTTTGATTTTTCCGCACAATCATACACTGGTCGTGTATAAACTCGTGCGCAGCGATAATGCATTCCATAAATACACGGAGGGTTGGCGTTCGCTGTCGCCTAGCCTAAAGCTTTGTCGGTGGCAACCCTTTCATCCGCAGGCGGAGGCGGGCAACACTACGGCGGCCATGACATAAATGTATCAGCTAACAATAGCTGTCTGGAGCTGTTTGAGTAACCTCGCATGTGTGTCAAGTTCATCGTCAATAGAAATTATTTTGTAGTTTGGCTTTATTAGTTGTAGCGTGGTTATGCCTACATTCTGTTTCGCATGCTTTGTTCGAGCCAAACAAACAGTGTATTTTATTTCATACATACATGCATGCATTATCATTATAGGCTGTTATGCCTTTCAGCGTTCAGTCTGCAAGCCTCTGAGAATATACTAAACGTCGCCACAATCCTCGATTTGTAACTAGTGTCGTGGCCCCATTTAGTTCTATACCTCTTATCTTTAAATCGTTAGAAACCGAGTCTAACCATTGTCGTCTTGGTCTCCCTCTACTTCTCTTACCCTCCATAACAGAGTCCATTATTCTCCTAGGTAACCTATCCTCCTCCATTCGCCTCACATGACCCCGCCACCGAAGCCGGTTTATGCGTACAGCTTCATCCATCGAGTTCATTCCTAAATTAGCCTTTATCTCCTCATTCCGAGTACCCTCCTGTCATTGTTCCCACCTGTTTGTACCAGCAATCATTCTTGCTACTTTCATGTCTGTTACTTCTAACTTATGAATAAGATATCCTGAGTCCACCCAGCTTTCGGTCCCGTAAAGCAAAGTTGGTCTGAAAACAGACCGATGTAAAGATAGTTTCGTCTGGGAGCTGACTTCCTTCTTACAGAATACTGTTGATCGCAACTGCGAGCTCACTGCCTTAGCTTTACTACACCTTGATTCAATCTCACTTACTATATTACCATCCTGGGAGAACACACAACCTAAATACTTGAAATTATCGACCTGTTCTAGCTTTGTATCACCAATCTGACATTCAATTCTGTTGAATTTCTTACCTACTGACATCAATTTAGTCTTCGAGAGGCTAATTTTCATACCATACTCATTGCACCTATTTTCAAGTTCCAAGATATTAGACTGCAGGCTTTCGGCACAGTCTGCCATTAAGACCAAATCGTCATCATAGGCCAAACTGATTACTACATTTCCACCTAACTGAATCCCTCCATGCCATTTTATACCTTTCAGCAGATGATCCATGTAAACTACAAACAGCAAAGGTGAAAGATTACAGCCTTGGCTAACTCCTGCAAGTTTTATTTCAAGTAAGTTAATTTTTTTTCTAAAGAAAGCTACGTATATTGAAAGTTCAACTTAATTTTTGCAACAATAAAGCACAAATTCTCGTCACAGGTTCTCACTAGAAGACAAGTAGCTGACTAGGCAGTGCGTGAATAACATGAAGAAGGACAAATGATATCCCAAACAGCAAATTAATCTCTGTTCAGAACGTTTTGAAGAGCACTATGTGTGTGTGTATGTATGCATCCAACTCTTGTTCTGTTTATCTACGGGGTCGGGTGTTTAGTTAATTATACTAGCTGTCCAAGGCATTACCGACAATACGTAATAAGGGAGGAAACAGAAATGATCCCAATACACAACAATTCAGATCAGCATACAGGACGCGTTTACTAGGGCAGATTGACCCATCGACAGGAAGTGATGCTTCTATTATCTATGTACTACGGTTCTTTTGATGACGGCACCTCTACTGATCATGACTGCTGTGCTACAATTTACGAGGCATTCACCAAGTCCTTCACCATGTTCTCTGAAAATGTTGTTGAGTACACAGCAGCAAATGCCATCCATGAGGTGAGAAAGAAAATTAAATGCCACTACTGTCTGAAGATTATGTTTGCTCAGAATTCCGAAGAGAAGAAAGAACGTATTGCCTAGAAAGATAATATAGTCTCTTTATCCAGCTCATGATGTGAAATTGTCAAGTGGCTGGAAAAGTGCACAGAAAAAAGTCACATCGCGAAGATGTAACATAAACCTTATGTTAAAGTTACAGACTGAATTTCTCTCATCGTTTGCAAGGGAGTTGTTTTACAGTATTGATAATGTATTTACTGCTGCCGAGTTCAGTGAGGAAACCAGCGTGACAAAACTTCTCTTAAAGCAGCATTTTAAATTAGACTGCACCACAGGTACAGAGCTATTACCCAAGAACTGGAAGCAGTAGCCATATGGCAGATGGTCACAAAATTAGTACTTTTCACGGAACAAGGAATCAGAGCTAGAAAATACGCATCGGCTCATGTGAATGAGAGAGAACGAAAAGAATTTCACCTTATTTCTTGACATGGCGCAAGCCCAAAAGCCTATCCCATGTCTGTAAGTGGGTTTTGTTAAGTATTTTGTTTAAAAATACAAACAAGTAATAACGAATACTGTATTGGACTGAAACCTATTACCTAGGTCCAATATTTTACAAAAAGAACTTCGAGTGTGTACCACATCGAATGGTAATACATCAAAATCGATAGTAAAATTCAAAGAGATATGACATTCCTTCAGTTCCGGGGTTAAGAGGGAGAGAGAAGGAAGTGCTTTACAAATTCAATCTCTCCACTGCCTTCCTAGTCCTAGTAGAGCGCCGCAGGATTTGCTCTCCTTCAAGTGTCGCGGTTAGCTGCGAATCCGCATTGCTAGATCCGGTGCCGGACCTCCCCGGCGCAGGCTGCAGCGCAGAGTCCGAAACGGCTGAAGTGGGCGTCACGATCTGGTTGTCGGTGTCACTGGTAGAGTTATTGTTGTCATGATGGTTGGTCTTCTTTTCTGTATGATGTAAAGGTTCTTACTCTACTGGGTGTCTCTTGAACTCAAGGTCCGCATGACTTCATCTGGTCGATATGTCTTCGCCATAATGTTCACTCATACATATCGCGTAGTTCAGCGCTCTATCCCTACTTATGACTGTACCTATGACCCACTTTTATCGGGAGATCTTTAGTCACGAACGGCTAGCCTTTCGCTTTCAGAGAGATATCTATCGTAGGAGAATGCTGTCTTTCACATTTTTCCAATCACGTCTTTAACGGGGTCCGCTTTCAGGATGTCCAGGACCGCATCCCTGGAGATTCTAGAAGTATTTTTCATGGCCAATTCAAATATCATTTCAGTTTTTCCCCATCAGGCAGGAGTTTTATGCCATATTCATTTGAACGTCTATAATTTGTACATTGTATAAGACTTGCCTCATTGCTGATAGCAAATTCAAAAACGCAACTGTGTATTTTGATTTAGATGAGATTCCTTTAATATTTGTTATTTAAAATAACAAGCGTTTCGATGACCCTTCTGTCCCCTCCAAATCATGGGAATTGCTAATGACATATGATATGTACCATTTTTCCAGCCAGTCAATAGTCTAACACACAAAACTCAGCACATACTTGTGGCCCAGCTCTTATCAAAATCACCCACTCGACAGTCAAAGTAAAGCTCATAACACACTTTCACAAACCGTGTGAAATGTCGTCTCTGAGACTTGAAGGTCAGCTGCCCACAAACATAGCAGAAACTATCTGCATGATTTAGACACTTTCTTGGCATGATGGAAAAACAAAAACATTAAGACACAACATACGCAATACACTATAAACAGAAAGGAAGAAAATACTTCACTAGTGATTCTCGTGCTAACACGCTCACAGTCTGCTCAATACTAGCACATCACAATGTCAGGTTAACAGATCTGCGCGTGTCAAAACAAGAATTAACCTGCCCAGTGTTTTATTTTGGTACTTCAGCACGATATTACATACAATTTCCTTAAATGTAGCTCGATTGAAATCGATACATATTATATAAAATTTCCTATGACAGGTAAAAGAGATTGCTAAAATCTAATTTATATAACACTAATTAGAGAGAAAAAAATTGAAGGGGACCGACACATCGAAAAATGAAGATATCGGCCAAAGGAAGACAAGGGCCACGAAGGGCGTGAAAATGAAAGACTCCCTAGCCCTCGGGAAACCTAATAGTGTCAGAGTCAGAAAAGAAGAGGAGTTGATCAAGGAAGACCGGATAGGATAGATGAAAGTGAGGAGCCTGGCACAAGCAAGTGGAAGCAATGCCAGTACTCAGCTAAGGGCCCCGTGGTCTCCAATCCACGCTCCAAAGTTCAGACCCCTTTTAGTCGCCTCTTACGACAGGCAGGGGACACCGTGGGAGTTATTCTACCGCCCCCACCCACAGAGTGAGCAAATTTTAAAAAGTTGCTCTCATAAAAAGACTGTGCCTGTTTGCATCTATGTTCAGTCCTCAGCCCTAAGGCTGGTTAGATCCTCAACAGCTTCTCCATCAGCTGCCATCGATGGCCTAGGCATCGCTGAAGAGGTGTACTAGAGAAATGAGGGGTGACGTAGTTTCCCGGTGCTTTCCTCACCGAGCCAGAAGTTCCTATTACATATCTTTCTGCCATGCCCACTGAAACGCAAGCACCAACCGACCCTATGAGCGATACTTTCACACCATTCATAGCAGGAACTGGCTGCATAAGGAATGGCATTACTAGCAACGCTCATACATGAGTCACATTATATTGTCAAAGCACGGGATAAGACTGTGACAGATCAGTGGAAGTAACAAAATTGCTCTAGCTTATACTAGAAGACGTAGTGCACTGTAAACACTAGGTCCCGCCAGCAAAGGCATAACATTCTGACTACATATCTGAATTCACTGTGACAAAATGGACTAGATTCACTAATAAGATTTTTTGTGAAGAAAACCTTGTCGACCAGTGTAATAACCAACTGATCTAATGAATAAGATCTGTGTGAAAATCTCTCATTTTCCCGCTCTGTTCTGCACTCGCTTACACAGCTCTCCGTCTACTGAGGTACATTTAAGACATGGCGACCACAAGTTCAACTTTCTTCAAAGACAGCAGCGTGACAGCCACTCTATGTGTTGGTCAAGAAAAGCCGTTTATTGAAATCGTTGGGACTAGAGGACAATTTTCTCTCTGTGACTCTCATATGAGCAGTGTCTGTTCAAAAGCCACTGTTTCTATCATAAGAAAGTTAAAATACGCAGGGAACCTGTCATAAAAGGCACATCGAACTACTCAAGATTGCATATGGCACAAAGTTTAAAGAATTACATATTTTACCGAGCTCGATAGCTGCAGTCGCTTAAGTGCGACCAGTATCCAGTATTAGGGAGATAGTAGGTTCGAACCCCACTGTCGGCAGCCCTGAAAATGGTTTTCCGTGGTTTCCCATTTTCACACTAGGAAAATGCCGGGACTGTACCTTAATTAAGGCCACGGCCGCTTCCTTCCCACTCCTATTCTTTCCTGTCCCATCGTCGCCATAAGACCTATCTTTGTCGGTGCGACGTAAAGCAACTAGCAAAAAAATAAATTAAAAAATACATATTTTTGGTCAGGATTGCTCATGACTTGGGCTCGGAAATGTAAGACCTGTAAAGTGCCTTAAAGGACCTACCCGATTTAAGTCCTAAAATGCTCAAACTATTAACTGGCAAAAGGGACGTAAAAATGCGATCGAAATTAATTCATAATTTTAATTTTAATTACTTATTTAATCAAGGGATATAGTGTTTAAAGTGAAAAAATCTGGTGGTGTACAACAGACAGTGGAAAAAAATATGTGAAATACTTCTTCTTTTAGACATTATATATTTTTATACTACCATAATTAAAAAGAAATTGCGTGTTTGTTAAATAAGTACTTGCAAAACATAGAATGAAGATTTTTCCCACCTAGAATGAATTCAGTGAACCCGCCATGTACATTCTGGAGAAATAAATTGAAATAAGTATAACTGGAATCATATTTGGCTTACCCACACCAGGATTTCACATTGGAATTCGGAAACCTTACCTCTGTTTTCTTTGCAGTATATCACGATAGTCATCTCCAGGTTCTCAGGTGTAAAGGATGGTCGGTTTACAGAGAGCATCGAGTAACTTCCCTCCACATCAACGGATGTTAAGAATTCATACCTGAAGCAAGTGAGAACTTCCACTCCAAAAACACTCATATACAAGGTGTACAACTTTGCTTCCGCCGTTTTGTCCCCAACATTGAAGGCTTTAATGGAACAGATTACTTACACATGTATCATTCAAAGTAGTGTCCATCGCTGACCACGACTTTCTCCCATCTTTCGGGCAGTGTTCGAATCCCGTGTCGAAAAAACTGTTTATCTTTTGAAGCGATCCACGAATCGATCCAATTTGTGACTTCTTCATGAGATCGGAAGTGTCGGTCAGCCAGGCCATGCACCGTTGATCGAAACAGGTGATAATCAGAGGGCAATGTCTGGAGAATACGGCGAGTGGGGTAGGATGTCCCATTTTAATATTCCCAGGTATGTTTTGACCTCTTTTGCAACGTGGGGTCGAGCGTTGTCGTGTTGCAAGATCACTTTATCGTGCCTCTCGCTGTATTGCGGTCGTTTGTCTTTCAATGCTCTGCTCAAACGCATTAATTGCGTTCGATAACGAGCACCTGTGATTGTCTCACCGGGTTTTAACACCTCATAGTACAAGACGCCGAGCTGGTCCCACCAAATGCAGAGCATGATCTTGGAGCCGTGAATATTCGGTTTTGCCGTTGACGTTGAAGCATGCCCGGGATATCCCCATGATTTTTTGCTCTTAGGGTTATCGTAATGAACCCATTTTTCGTCCCCCGTTCAACGTCTCTTGGTTTAACTCATACGGGACCCAAGTTCCTTCTTTCTGAATCATGCCCATGGTCTTTAGACGTTTTGAAATGGCTTGCTGTGTCACTCCCACTGATCGTGCCAATTCTTCTTGAGTTTGACGCGAGTCTTCACTCAGCAATGTCTCCAATTCTGCATCTTCGAAAACTTTCTCTCTTCCAACACTATGCCGGTCTTCGAAGTTAAAATCACCGTTCCTGAAGCGTTGAAACCACTCACGAAACGTTCTTCCACTAATAGCGTCCTCACCATACGTACGTGAGAGCATTCGATGAGACTCAGCCGTTGTTTTCTTCATATTGAAACAAAACAATAACACCTCCCGCAAATGCCGAGAATTTGGCTCGTACACTGCCATACTCAATCGAGAAAAACTTTATAATGCTGACACACATCGGCTAAGTTTGATTGGGGTTATATTGACTGAGGTCCAAGCTAACTGCCTGACGTCTGGGATCTGTTTCGTTCAACCGCTACGTACCGTTGTCGCCATCTATCGGCAAACGGCGGAAGCAAAGTTGTACACCTTGTAATTTTCTCAGTTTATAATTTCATTTAACTTGCGTAATATTTGATACCCCTGAATTTTCAAGCACTAGTTTAATTTTTTGTACCATCTTCTCTCTTTTTGTATTCGAAGTACCGTTCAAATATATGTATTTCTTTCTTAATCCGTTTACCCTCCTGGGTTAGTTTTCCCTCGGACTCAGCGAGGGATCAGACCTCTACCGCATCAAGGACAATATCCTGGGGCGTGAGACTTTGGGTGGGGATACAACTGGGGAAGAGGGCCAGTATCTCGTCCAGGTGACCTCACCTGTTATGCTGAACAGGGGCCTTGTGGAGGATGGGGAGATTGGAAGGGATGGGCGTGGAAGAGGGAAGGAAGCGGCCCTGGCCTGAAGTTAGGTACCATCCCGGCATTTGCCTGGAGGAGAATTGGGAAACCACGGAAAACCACTTCGAGCGTGACTGAGAAGGGAATCGAACCCCTCTCTACTCAGTTGACTTCCAGAGATTGAATGGACCCCGTTCCGTGTACTAGAGGAAAGATGTTTAAGAGGTGATGGATGAACTCATGATGATTCGAATTGAGAAAGGGAAGTAAAAATATAGTCGAAAGACGGAAATATTCAAAAAGCCATTAAAACCTTAAAAAGGCGATAAAAGGACAAATAAGGCAAAAACGCCGAAGAAGGCAAAAAAGGGACGAAATAAACCCGCCATCTTCTGGTCTACAATAACCCAGAATGAACATATAATTATGATGTTAGTATCATCTTGTGACACTCGAGAAGAAAACGATTTTTCCTCAATTTCCGAGCCCTACTTATGACATTCGATAGTATTCAATCACTGCAATTTATATGGAAAAATACTAATTTTGATTTTGAAGTGGTACTATTTAAGAGACACTGATCATATCCTCAGTACAGAATAACGTACAAATGAGTAAGAAAATGAATATGTTTCTTTCATGGAGACCAAGCAAATGTGACGTGTTAATGAGAAAACGTATAATCGAAAAACTTATAATTGTATTAATGGACAAAGTTCGGCGCCTAAAAACTTTAGCGTTTAACTGCGAAAACCATAGAAGTGAATAACGTCTAAATGAAGTTCAAGTATACTGTAGAAAAACTAAGAAAGTTTGTTAACATCAGTTCTGGTTTATAAAGCTGTCTGTAACACAACATAATTTCAGAGACTGGTCTTTTACGATGAGCGATTTGCAACTGAAGACTTTGATTGGACTGGGGTGGGTTTTGGAGGAACAGCCATCGAAGGAATCCTCCTTAATTCTGCTAACAACTCAACTTAATGTTGTCAATTCCCTCCTGGCAGCGGCCATATAAATGCGGGAGCTGTTCAAGAGCGGGACTTCGCTGATGCAGCGGTTAGCACTTCTACGCTGCATTGTAAAAGTCGGTAATTCAATTGGGAGGAGGAGAATTGGACTTAGAAGGAATTGGTTCAAATCATGACCAGGAAATAAAACTGTCTGAATGTTTTGCATTCACTTCTCGCACTGTAACTAGGGAGGAGAAACATAGAGCTATACTCGTAGCACCAACTTGCTTCACCGTGGGTCGGCTTTACGCGCGAAGTTCTAACACGAGTAACTAGGTGATTGTCCGATAGAGAGTAGAGGAGGTCCAGTCAACAAAACTTCGTGGAATTTGTTTATATGACCTTACTGCAGTGCCAGATAAAACCCTGAATAAGCTCCTAGGCAATAAAGTGCTCACTCCGTCCCCTCGCACATTATCTCCTAATACGTTCTTAAGTTTACCAACCAACAACGTTAATACACCAATTTTCTTGCAAAAACAGACGTGAACAGTTATTAAAGAGAATGTCCGGCTTGCCTCTCACCTTCTCCGATACAAATCTCCTGGCCTGAGAGACGGCGTCACCGTCTAGGAGGCCGGCCTCCCGCTTCAGGGGAGGAATTACAACTTGTGCAGTTAGTTAGTTAATGTATAATGAAATTAATGGGATAATTACAGACACGATGACCAGTTTTAAGCAGTAGACAACGTCTACCTAAACACGTACGGTGACGTGTCGCTTTAATGTCGATAATATTACGAGATTTTATTCCCACCGAAAGCGTTGTTCTGATGTGTGAGCAAGTCATGCTCATGCTTAGACATATTTGAGTAATGTGTAGGAAGACGACAGCTGACTAACGTTGGCGCATGCACCGACGAATTCCATTGGTTGCGACAAGAAAACAATTGCATGGAAGATACTTCTATTTCTATTTTCGCACCAATATTGAAACTATAAACGACATCTAGCTAAACACCGGCTGAACATTATTTATTCAAATACGTTCGAAACGCACCATTGGCAGCCCTGCAGACTGTTTCCCATATTTCCCCATTTTACATCTTGTAAATACTGAGGCTGTAATTATGGCTACAGCTCTTACTTCCCAGTACTTGCCTTTTCCTATAATATAGTACCGAGTGGGTTGGCCGTGCAGTTAGGGGCGCGCAGCTGTGAGCTTGCATCCGGGAGATAGTTTGTTAGAACCCCACTGTCGGCAGCCATGATGATGGTTTTCTGTGGTTTACCATTTTCACACCATTCAAATGCTGGGGCTGTACCTTAATTAAGGCCACGACCCCTTCCTTCCCACTCCTAGCCCTTTCCTATCCCATCGTCGCCATAAGAGCTATCGGTGTCGGTCGACGTAATGCAAATGACCATAAAACCTATATTATAGTTTCTGAAAACGTAGCTGAATTAGTGCGACGATTATCCGCCGAAAAACCTCAAACACACACTACTTTTTAGTGTCACTATTTAGTGTGTGTACTTGGCAGTAAATGTAATAACTGAATCCCACCGGGTTGAAGTAGGCCTATGTGACTGCCCTGTGACGATCTTGACAAGTCATTCTGATATGGATGTTGTCGAAGTAACCTATGGAAATTATTCCAAATATAATAAAATATATCATTTGCCAAGCATTATAGTCAAGTTGACAGTTACCGGACTGTGCCTTGTGTCATATGACTGCTAGTACTCTACATAACCTCTGATTGTGATTCACTCCTAAAACAGTGAAACAGTGTTCGCGGGAGTGTTTAAATATGGCCGGATGAACATTGGTTTTAGACAGTGTCTAAGAGATAAATAACGTATTTGCAATGCGGCAGCCATACTTAGACACCGTTTAACTGTAAACATGAACTAAGTACCGTTTCTGCAATCGCCCCAATATCATATCTTGAGATGTAGTAGAGATAATCAATCATTGGCGGTTCGGTTCTAGAAGTAAAGAAACTCAAGATGTTTTCTATATATCTAATACATCTCAATATGCGCACCTTTAATGGCGTGACAGACGTCGAAACTGTGTTCCATTTCTCTCCATGTGATTTGTTGCATTGCAGATGTAGCAGTTGCGATAGGTGCTCGAATGCTGCCTTTAAATAGAAAACTCCATTTAACGTGTGAATTTTTAATTAAGTAAGCATCCCATCATAAAGCTGATTTCCGAGGTAAGAGTCCCATCTGTTTCTCTTCTTTGAAGGTTAGGCAGCTCAGTCGACTGCGCAACACAGCACCCTTCCTGCTAGCTGTCGGTTAGACTTGTACACGCGTGCACAGAAATGGTGACCCGACATAAACAAACAACACTGCCCCACTTCAGTACTGAAAAGGAGGGGAAGGGAGTGAACGGGTAGTGCTGAAGGCACAGTGTGTATATTGCTATACATTCACCAGTGTGCCCATTTAAATCGCAACAGACTTTTAGTGGGCTATCTACCTGCAGAAATGTCGGGACACCATTCCTGTGCACGCGTGTACAACGTCATTTTCGGCTGGAGTATCAATTGTGACTACGTGACGATTTTCCTCACTTTAATATCAATCAGGAATTGGCACAGACGCTTTCGGGAAACTGGTAGATCACTTTTGATATCGAGCCAGAACACCAAGTTCGCTGACGCGGTGTGTGTGTGTGGTGTGTACAATACAGTTTCGGCGTCTGTTGCACCACTAATGATGCATATATAGAGGTGTATTAAGTACCTAAAGAATCATCTTAAGTTTCTCTACTTGAAGAACCAAACTTCTCCACATATTATTTTTTATTTTATTTTACTTTCAAGCCGGACACCCTGTAGTTAATTACAGGGCTCGAAAAGTTTTCTTCTGACCTATGCGCCAGTGTTGAAAACCAGGCGCCACAATAATACGTACCAATGCAGAGTAGTGCATGAGCCTACATGATTTGGCCTGAAATTATAGTTACTGGTAAAAAAGTACACACTTAGTGTACAGACTATTCGTGGAATATTACAGCAAATTAAGACAATTTAAGTGAAGTTTCACGAGGCAGCTGTTTGTGTTTTATGCCGATCCGAGTGTCTCAGACGGTTGAGGCGCTGGTCTTCTGACGCGAACTTGGCAGGTTGCTCAGTTTGGTAGTATTTTTGTGGGTTCTCAAATACGTCAGCCTCGTGTCGTTAGATTCACTGGCACGTAAAAGACCTCACGCGGTACAAACTTCCGGCGTCTCCGAAAACGGTAAAGGTAGTAAGTGGTCGTAAATTATAATAATAATAATAATAATAATAATAATAATAATAATAATAATAATAATAATAATAATAAAACCCGGCCGAGTCAGGGCTTTTTAGTTGTACAAGATTAATATCCCTGGCCTGGGGACTGGGTATTTGTGTCGTCCTTAATGTTTCTTTCCTCATATTCACCACTGTACACTTCCACAATTTCCAAATAGACGCAGGTTCATAACATCTGGTGCAAAGTAAACAGCATTTAACAAAAAAGGAAAACCTACTTGTCGCAGGAGAAAAGTACAAAGAGGACGAAGCGCTCTCTACATGGGGGCATACGTTGGCGACCATAGTTCCCCTAGCTGAGCCTGGCATTGCTTCCACCTACTTCTGTCAGGCTCCTCACTTTCCTCTTTCCTGTCTCACCTTCTGGCCCGGACGGCACTAGAGTACGTTTGCGAGTCCTAAGGAGTCTTTAAATTTTCACGCCCTTCGTAGCCCTTCCCTTTTTACCGATACCTTTATTTTTCGAAGGATTGGACCTCTTCCTTTTTCCTCTCTAGTTATTGTTATATAGAGGATTGTTGACCAATTTTACTCCCTCTTAAAACAATAATTACCACCCCCACCGCGTCACATACACTTTCATAAATTTACAGCTATTTTCTAACAATGTTGTGTGTGTGGCCACTTTACACGATCGTTGTTTAACAATCGGACGAACATCGCTTACCGTCTGGACATTCCAGTATTCAATCAGATCATTACATGCATCGACCTGGCTTAATTAAAACCCATAGCCGGTATTTTTCAATAAATATTTGAGGTTTAATCGAATAGTAATTAGCATTCAGAATTTTGACGTTCGTTCATGAAGGGGAGCGCATTTTCGATCATATTGTGGTAGCACAAAGGGTATTTAGAACTGACATTAATCTCTCAGCGTTAATGAGTAAAGCGTACAGATGGCCACACTAAATCCCCGTGCTAAAAAGTTTTCAACGGATTGTTAATATAAAATAGGATAGGGAGAGATTTTCCTGGAGCGATTGGTGGGTTGAATAAATATAGAACTCAGTGAAATAAATAAACTTTGGAATCTGCTTAAAATATTACCCCACTCTGCGCCATAAACCATCTCCTGATCGAAGAATTCGTGTTTCCATGACAAAACCTTTCAAATAATCATAATATTGATCCGATGAGAGAATTCATTTACACGGTTGTGTGTTTTATTTCATTTGGCTGAATTGATTACTTTGCCTTAAAAAATGTCATTAAACAGATAAATAAATAAATGAATAAAATATTGACAAGCTTATGTGTTTTACTCGATGTCGCTAAATTCATTACTGCACTCGTGAACTACATCATGACACAAATACATTCATAAATAAACAAGTAAGTAAATATTACTATTCCTGTCCTCTTCCGAATTATTTTAGGTACGCAATTCTCTCTCTCTCTCTTGACGTGGCCCAGTTTTACAACCGGATGCCATTCTTGACAACAAGTGAAGGGATGTATTCACTATTGCGTGTGTCTGTGGTGGTTTGTATCCGGAAAAAATCCTTAAAAATGAACACTAACACCCAGTCAAATATCCAGAGGAATTAATCAGACGGGGCTAAATTCAGCGGGAATCGTACTCGGGACCTTCTGAACGAAAGACTGCTACCTTGACCATTCAGCTAACGAGTTGGAAAATAAATAAATAAATAAATAAATAAATAAATAAATAAATAAATAAATAAATAAATAAATAAATAAATAAATAAATAAATAAATAAATAAATAAATAAATAAATAAATAAATAAATAAATAAATAAATAAATAAATAAATAAATAAATAAATAAATAAATAAATAAATAAACTATTATAATTGGTGGTAGGTCTCGAATAAAGATGATAGAAAAACAAGAAAGAAAACTCCTCAGGAAAATCTTAGTTTGGAATTTGGATGAAAAAGGAATCACATGAAATCTATCAAGTTACAGAAAAAAATCACAGATACAATCTAGAAACGGCGATAACAATTTTATGGTTACTGGTATAGAATGGATAACAACAGGCTTACAAAGAATATTTTAAACTTAGCCTTATCAATGAAAAATCACAATAATTGGCTAAAATAAATCAGTGAAGACCTCAATGAAATTGGCATTAATGAAGAAATCATTCAAGTTAGAATAACATTCAGAACCTTATTTCTTTTTCTTGCTATTTGCTTTACGTCGCACCGACACAGATATGTCTTATGGCGACGATGGGACAGGAAAGCCTAAGAATGGGAAGGAAGTGGGTGTGGCCTTACTTAAGCTACAGCCCCAGCATTTGCCTGGTGTGAAAATGGGAAACCACGGAAAACCATCTTCAGGGCTGCCGACAGTGGGGTTCAAACTCACTATCTCCCGATTACTGGATACTGGCCGCACTTAAGCGACTGCAGCTATCGAGGTCGGTAGAACCTTAATTTAGAAACATCTTCCGTAAAGCTCATCCGACCAAATAGAGGATAGACTGGACAACGTAGAAAGGAGCACAGCAAGAGGATGAAGAGATATGTGGAAGAGAAAACAAAATTGCTAATAACTTCAAGCGCGCTTCTTAGTAGGGCTTTTTTTTTTGCTAGGGGCTTTACGTCGCACCGACACAGATAGGTTTAGTAGGGCTTAAGGAATCAGGAATTCATAATTAAGTACATAACTAACTAACTAACTAACTAACTAACTAACTAACTAACTAACTAACTAACTAACTAACTAACTAACTAACTAACTAACTAACTAACTAACTAACTAACTAACTAACTAACTAACTAACTAACTAACTAACTAACTAACTAACTAACTAACTAACTAACTAACTAACTAACTAACTAACTAACTAACTAACTAACTAACTAACTAACTAACTAACTAACTAACTAACTAACTAACTAACTAACTAACTAACTAACTAACTAACTAACTAACTAACTAACTAACTAACTAACTAACTAACTAACCAACTAACTAACTAACTAACTAACTAACTAACTAACTAACTAACTAACTAACTAACTCGAATGAAACAAGTGCTGTGGTGTATACACCGCATTAAGTATTTTGACTGCCAAGGCGACTTTAGTCCAGCCAGCGGCCCCGCCAAAACACACGGTGTGCTACATGAAGAAAAGTGGATGTTGGTTTATTAGAGGCCACATTGAAACATGAGTGTGAAACAAAATGGAACAGTTCCTACGTTACATTAAATTCGTTCTTTATTCAATTAGACAGAATAGCCGACATACCATCTACAATGAATGCCAAAGACAAATCTTGAAAGGGAACGTGGACAATGTTGTGGAACAACTAAGTGTCTTATAATATTCAAACATGCCCTGGAAGGAGAAAACTATCCAACTCTACAGCTCATGCTTCTTCGGTTTCACAAACTGTTTTTGAATTCCAGGACAATAAATGAAGATACGACGAGATTCGGAAGTTCAAATAACGTTTTCTCTATTTTCGGAAGAGAGACGGAGGAAGTATTCTCAGCTGTGTTACGCCGTGATCTGAATACTCATCTTACAACACTCATAAACACACGTGGATTAGCCGAGCAAACAAAATTAAGTCGTTTTCTTCGGATTGGCACGATGGTACGGATGGGAAACTCTCCTTTGTTACGGAGACATCCGTGGAGCAGAAAGAGGTGAAGGAAGGTGCGGGTGTTGAATGGGTCTAGCTATGATATCAGAAATTGAATTAAGACTTTAACAAAGGTTATATTTATCTTTAAATCACAAACTTAACAGATCTTTCACTCAGTGAAATAATGAAGTTACAGGTACAAATAGCAATCTTGAAACAAGACTTGGACAATTCAAGTTTAGTGAATTTTTACAGATTTGAGGCTTCAAGCCCTTAGTTTACAAATTCTGAGATACCAGATCCAGTTTACAAAGTTGCGAAATCTCAATGTTTAGACAAGAACGGCAATGTCCACATTTAAGAACACTTGCTCCAAAATTTACAATATTTAGCCTTCCAGAGGTACCCCTTCACAATAACAAACACCCAGAAAAGAGCTTACATGCTCTATATTTCTTACAGCCTACTCAAGGCAACATTACACAAAATTTTAAGCTCTCTGGTCTCTCAAGGCACGATTTCCAATGGAAATAGTTTAACACAGGGGTATCTAGTACCCAACCTACTGGGCCTTCGTGGAAAAGGAATAACAGGTTGAACTAATAGCCCGAACACAAAATGAATGGAGGCGTATACTTGCACTTATAAATGAAAAATAAAATCCTAACGGGGCTCTGGCCCAGAGATACTGTGGCTAATCCCAAGCTACTGAGGTGACAATTCCTATCCTCGCCGCTAGAAGGGGGGTTCATTCATTCCATTCCTGACTTGGTCAAATGACTTGAAACAGCCTGTGGATTTTCATTCAATGCAAAAACAGAATGATGATCAGGTGCCGTGTGGTCAGGGTTCGATTCCCGGGTAGGTCAGGATTTTTCACCTGGATCTGAGGACTGGTTCGAGGTCCACTCAGCCTTCGTGATTGCAACTGACGAGATATCTGACGGTGAGGTGGCAATTCCGGTCCAGAAAGCCAAAAATAACGGCCGAGAGGATTCGTCGTGCTGACCACACGGCACCTGATAATCATTCTGTTTTTGCATTGAATGAAAATCCGCAGGCTGTTTCCAGTCATTTGACCAAGTCAGGAATGGAATGAATGAACCCCCCTTATAGCGGCGACGATAGGAATTGTCACCTCAGTAGCTTGGGATTAGCCACTGTATCTCTGGGCCAGAGCCCCGTTAGGATTTTATTTTTCATTTAGAAGTGCAAGTATACGCCTCCATTCATTTTGTGTTCGGGCCATTAATTCAACCTGTTATTCCTTTTCCACGAAGGCCCAGTAGGTTGGGTACTAGAAAAGAAGATAAACCGTTACAAAATCGTAGTCACCTCGAACTAAGTTGAAGGAGAACTCGAGAGGGTAACGCACTCTCTATCCCCGATTCACAGTTTTAAGAATTTATGAAATTTTACATGAAATGGAAGAAGTTTACATCAAACCGTTTACATAGTCAGAAATTTGGATCTTCCCCTCGGATACGTTTGCGGAGACAGGTAGAGAGATAGAATTTATGTGGCCATTACCTAGCTGATGTTCTGCCTGGCGGAGAATGAGGCACCCCTCCTCCTGCCTGAACACACACACAGTGAGAAAGACGACGATCAATGAGACAAGATAGACAGAAAAGTCTCAGCTTATATACCCGAAGGGGAGGTTCGCGAGGATTCTGGACTAGTCCGGTCACACCCTCTCACTTTCATTGGTAAATTCAAAAGTTGCACCCCCCAAAAAACCAAGAAGAAGCCCGTGATAGGCTGAAAAATAATTACAGAAAATTCCCATTGGCCAGATTCAAAACTGGCGGAATGAGAAAGAAGAGTTGTAAACTTTTGAAACATATACAAAAAACAAATGAAAGTTGATTTACTAGAGAAAACCCATGGACACAAAATTTCTTTCAATAACAATTTCTTTTACCTTGCACCAGAGTGCACGACCACAGTTTTTGTACTGCCATCTATGGAGAAATGTCCAAACTATTGAAGTAAACAAACACAAAGCAAATAAATCCAGTCAGTTTAGGCAACTTCACAATAACACAATTACTTAATACTTCAGTGGTGACATCTTCTGGTTAAAGTTTCAACTTCATGTAGTAGCAGTGTGACGTTTGGTTAGATAGATAGGGTTATTTAAGGCGCATCTTTTGAATGTGCGGATTTGAGGTGTACCTCCCGGTACATCCTTATTTATTTCTTAAAAAGATCGCTAGTTAGCTGTGCTCTTATATTCGGGAGAAAGTAGGTTCGAACCCCACAGTCAGCAGTCCTGAAGGTGATTTTCCGTGGGTTCCCATTTCATGCCAGTCAAATGCTGGGGCTGTATGTACCTTAATTAAGGCCACGATAGCTTCCTTGCCACTCCTAGACCTTTCCTATCATATCTGTGTCTGTGCGTCTTTAATCAACTTGTAAAAAATGAAAAATTATTCCCATGCATGGTGGAGGTATAATGCCACAGAATTTCACCGCTAGCGAAGAAAATATTGTCTATTTCAGGATTTAATGTGGCAAGTGAAGGGAATTTCAGTTCGACTGCCAATTACATTAGTGAAAAAGTCGCGAATTTAGGCTTGACTATCTCGTGAACTGGCTGTCTCCGCAGTGTAGGGGTAGTGTGCCTGCCTCTTACCCGTACACCCAGGGTTCGATTCCCGGCTAGGTCAGGATTTTTCACCTGGATCTGAGGACTGGTTCGAGGTCCACTCAGCCTTCGTGATTGCAACTGACGAAATATCTGACGGTGAGGTGGCAATTCCGATCCAGGAAGCCAAGAATAACAGCCGAGAGGATTCGTCGTGCTGACCACACGGCACCTGATAATCATTCTGTTTTTGCGTTGAATGAAAATCCACAGGCTGTTTCCAGTCATTTGACCAAGTCAGGAATGGAATGAATGAACCCCCTCTAGCGGCGAGGATAGGAATTGTGTCGGCTGTCGAAGCCTGTCGCACTCCTCTTGGGCTTCCAGGCTGAGCAGCCTGGTCTTTCGGTGCTGTTGCGTCATGGGGTTTGGTTTGGTTTTCTATCTCGTCAACTATTAGAATTTGTCGCGAGGTACTTGAATTAATGGTTGTTGATTTCGAAACAGTAAAGGGTATGACCGAGGCGGTAAATGTGTGCTCTGTTCACTCGGAAGATCGTGGGATCGATTCCTCTTTAGAAAGTCCACAAAATTCAGAAACGAGATTTCCATATCTGGAGTGGCACATGGCTCTGAGGTTCACCTAGCCTACACCAAAAATAAGTACCAGGTTAATTTCGGGGGGCAAAGGCGGCCGGGCGTAGAGCTAACCACTCTACCCCACCGACTACTGAGGTTAGGGAAAGTGGATGCCATTACCTTCCTCCCCTTTTAGTGCCTGTATAGAGATGGCCTCGCTTTTAGTTTTTTAAATCCCTTAAAGTGATGCCCATTTACCTTGCAATGTATTCAAAAAGCCTGGGTTCAATTTCGAACCTCTCTGCAGCGTTCACACGGAGTGAGTGTTCTTGAAAGCTACATATTTAGGGGTTATGTAATGAGTTATTAATGGTTACTGTATTCTATTTTAATGAAGTTGTTCTTTACACAGATATAATTTTGTTACCATATGTTTTTTTCTCCAGGTAGTTAATAAAATTATTATATTTATTTATGTTTCTTATTTTTTATTTATTTTTCAAAATTAGTTTTGGCAGTCTGAAGAACCTAACTAGCGGAGTTAAATGTCAAGAACTACCCCTCCGCTCATGTAGAATTCTTATAGCCCTATCTAGTTAGTCTTAAAAGTCTCGTTCACTTCCAATAATAGCATATAGCGTTCTCCTTTGAAAAAAAAACAGACCATTCCGCTGGGTAGATAAAGCTGATGATGATGATGCTTATTGTTTAAAGGGGCCTAACATCGAAGAGTATCGCCCCCAAGTAGATAAAGCAGAGAGTTTGCCGAGAAACCGTGAGGTTACACATCTCCTAAGCACCTGTTATGTTAGGCCACCCAACTTACTGAACTGTGTGTAACTGGAGTCCACGGTATGATGCCAGTATGTTAGCTATAGTGGCAATGACGTACCTGCCATCACGTGTCACTTTCAGAAATTAGTAACGAACTCTGTATAATTAACGTGCTATCAGTGTAGAGACCAAACGCTAATTACTCCAAACGATTGATTTGGCAAACCAATTCCACGTTCAATTACTCTGGAAAGGGAAATCATTCCTTTAACTGCTTTTGGAAATTAAAATCGAGACATTGATGAATATAACTGGTATGATTGCGGTCATGTTAACTGAAATGAATATTTTTGCTGGATAATACGCTCGCTGAATAACTGAAATCTGATATCATCCCAGGATTTATCGTTCTTGTAGTACAGTCTGTTACAGGGGTGGACTACATTTCTGTGCCCAGAACCACTGCATACTTTTAGAGAGCGATTCGACTCGTGGCGGATACAAACGACTTAGGGAATCAAGTTGCCAAGACGATTGCTGCCCATTCAGATGGCCTTGCGAAACTTGAGTGGCACTTCATTAAGCTGATAACATCCCCAGCTGTACTTCTAGGTTCTTGTGACCGAGTTCGATGCTTCTCATGTCTGAGAGACTCTCATTCAAGTAACTTTCTAGCTGTAATACCCGGTGTTGCCCGGTTTGTTTTGTGTCAAGTTTTTTATAGAATTCGTTTTGGAGATGTTGATTGATATTTTACGGTCTATTATGAAGTTTTATAGTTTTTATATGTATTTTATTTCAAGTTTTAGATTATTTAATTTTCGAGTAAAACTTTGTCCTTGTGGAAGCTGTAATTGACTGGGAAGTATTTGATCCTTAAAAAAAGTGATAACTATATATAGGCCACTGGGTAGATAAAGCATAGAGTTTGCCAAGAAACCGGGATTTTATTCATCTCCTAAGCACCTGTTATGTTAGGCCACCCAACTTACTGAGCTGTATGTAATTGGAGTGAGTGTGTTAGCTATAGTGGCAATGACGTACCTGCCATCACCCGCCGCACTATTGATGTGATGTACACGATTTTAGCTGTCATATCGACTGTCACAAATCAGCCTCGTGATCCTAAAAGGAGTGGATTCAATACTAATCTCGGTCATTTTAGACTATTGACTTTTAAGCCCCTCTCAGCCCCACTTCTCAATGGAGGCTGAACATAGAGTTAAACGGTATCCAGAGCGTCACAATTCGTCTCAGCGGCACATAAACAATGCATTCGACATCAATATAGGTTATTTTCCATTGTTTTCACATGTCAACCCCCATTCCCCACCCCGAGCGGTGGTTGGGATGTTTCATCTCCATAGTATTCCTTTTCCAGATAGTAGGCCCTAAGTGTACCAAGTTTCATTGAGAGCTATTCTGGAACATAGCCACATACATCCATATTCTCGGTTACTTTTTACATTCATTTTCACCCCTTCTCAACCTCCATACCGATTGTGGTTGAAGAATGATTTAGCCATCCAGAGTGTCACAGTTCAACTCAGTGGCGTACCAACTTTTTATCAGGGCTCTGCTGGAATGAACTCACATGCATCCGTAATTTCGGTCGTTTCAGACATTTGATTTTCCACCTCTTCTTACCTCCATGCCGATGGGGGCTGAACATGGACTTCAACGACATTCGGAGTGTCATTATTCACCCCAGCTACTCCGAAATCTACGGACTGTACATTAATATTTGCATACTCTATTATTTTTATATTTCACCCCTCTTTCTGTGTCTTTTTTATCATTCACCCCCGCACCTAAGAGTGTTAGAGGTACCTTACTCCCATAGTAATTTATTCGAGATAGTAAGGCATATGTGTACCACACGTCCTTAAACTCGGCCGGTTTGGACATTTCCTTTCTTCACCCGTTTTAATCCCTCTGCCGATTGAGGCTTACTTTGTCTTAAACGGCATCCAGAGTGTCACAGATCATCTCAGCGACCCAGAAAGCTGTGGATTCGACAGAAATGTCGGTCATTTTTGGTTATTTTTTACATTTCACCCCTAACTTAGGGGCGAGAGATCTCTTACCCCCCAAGGTATTATTTTCCAGATAGTAAGTCATACTTGTGTCATTTTGGACATTTTATTTTTCACCTTTTCTCACCCCTTATACAAAAGGAGTTTGAACGCGGACTTCTAAAAATCCGGAGTGTCACTCTTCATCTCAGCGATCCCGAAAGGAATGGTTGCGATACTATTTTTGACTATTTTTCCATTTCATCCCCCCCACCCCTAGGGATGCTAGTGTTGTCATACCTCCACGCAGTTTGTCTCCTAATAGTAAATCATAAGTGTACCAAGTTTGGTTCAAACCACTCCAGTAGTCCTAAAAATGGATTCTACACTCTTATTGGTCATTTTTATTCCTGTTTGTATTTTACCCGTTCCCCTAGAGCCTAGAGTTTCTAGGACGGAGTGTCCTGCCCCTACAATATTTAGTTGACAGCTTTGCAGATAAACACACACATACATCCATAATATCAGCATTTTTGTAATTTTATTTTCTCCCCCGTTCTCACCTCAATGCCAAAGAGGGCTGACTTGGATGAAAAAAATTCTAGAGTGTCACTGTTCATCTCAGTGACTCCCCGCCTAAAACTTCGGATTCTTTTTTCTGCTAGTTGCTTTACGTCGCACCAACACAGATAGGTCCTATGGCGACGATGGGATAGGAAAGGCCTAGGAGTTGGAAGGAAGCGGCCGTGGCCTTAATTAAGGTACAGCCCCAACATTTGCCTGGTATGAAAATGGGAAACCACGGAAAACCATCATCAGGGCTGCCGACAGTGGGGTGCGAGCTCACAGCTGCGCGCTCCTAACCGTACGGCCAACTCGCCCGGTAACTTTGGATTCGACACTATTTCCAATTATTTTTATATCTCATTCCTCTCCCCAAAGGGGGCCGAACTTGGACATAAAAAGTCTGAGTGTTACTATTAATCTCAGTGATCATTAAAACTATGAATTCGATATTATTTACGATTATTTTTATAACTTACGCCTCTCGCCAAGCAGTTTTTCTCCTGATACTAAGTCAGTACTTAGTAACAAGTTTGGTTGAAATCGCTCCACTGGTTTAGGAGGAGATGTGGTACAAACTCGCGTATGTATATATAGATGGTTTAGCTATAGACTCGCTGTTGTTCGTTGGGAATCCCCAGTTGCTCTTCGTTAGGAGTGGGTGATTATTCGTGTCATTCCAGTGTTGATATTCTACATCTATTTCAGAGTTACATTCTCCAAACTGGGAAGACCTACACTGTCGGTCCTATGACATTAACGTACAATTTGATCACGGCATTTTGGATCGCTATTTCCAAATAACACGCACGGTCATGAACCATTTATCAAGCAAGCTACTTTATAAAACATGGCGGCGTGTTCCCATCCTCTTATATACAGCATTACTTACCGTACTAACATGACATAGCGCAAGCTGCTGTCGTCTGGCTACAAAATGTCCATGAAGTCGATTCAATCTTAGCACGGCTTTGCAATTAAATTACTTACATTAAGGTACTCATCATAAAAAAAAACTACCCATCGTATTTCATTCAAACCAGTTTCTAAACACTTCCAGGAGAAATAAGAACTAATGGCTAAATTTTCTGCGAAATCGGTGTTTGATTCCATTCGAGACATACAAACAAACATTCACTTTATATATATAGATAGATTGGCGTTACCATGTCTATAAAAGGTGGTTATATACATTCGAACGTCAGATCCGGACCGAATGGTTGAGGTACAGTTTGGTTGAACGTGTGGGACATGAGAGAAAACATGACACTTGGTGGACCTCAGTCAAATACATCGTCGGGGGAGGGGGTGAGGAGGGGGTTGGATAAAATTATTTTGAGCTAAATTATGTGGTTAACGATTATTAAAATAGTTTTTACTAATGGTTTTAACGTCGCACTGAGACATTGACAGTTTTCGGCGACGCAAGGTTGCGAATGTAGCGGCCGTGGCCTTAATTAAGCAGCCACATAATGTATTATTATTATTATTATTATTATTTCGATCATGGCCAGGTGTGCAACGCGTGAATTAACTTCATGTTTATCTTCCTCTCTTTGCCTTCCTGTCTTTCAAGTATTTCTTCTTTCTTTCACTATGTTTTCACCTTCTTTCATCCGTTCAGGCAAATTTTCTTTGCTCCTTAATCCTTTTTCTGAAAATAGCTCTATTTAATTTGTAGTTTCTTGTGAATCCAAGCTCAGCCATATCCTTGTTCATTTCGATGAATTTTATGAATTGTGTTTTGGGATTTTTAAAACTATTCTGCCGAGAATTTCTTCATTTGTGAGTTTTACTGTCCATGAGATCTTTTCCATCCTCTTCCAGCACCACATCTCAAACGCCTCTAGACGTTTCTTACCGCGTGCACCAATAGTCCACGTTTCTGAACAATACAATGCCACACTCCAAACATAACACTTTATAAATCTCTATTTAGTTTCCACATTATTAGATTCTTTTCCCTGTGCAATTCTGCTCTCTATGTCAGCTGAGCCATTTCTATCTGAAGTGATTTTACTGCCCAAGTAAGGGCATTTACTTGTCTGGGTGATAAACCTTATAGTCTATGAGAAAGATGTTGGAAAGCCACGGGTCATTGATTCTAGAGTAAGAGCTGAGAGTGGAAGGACGTGTGGGTTAGTCTCCGAAGCTGCTGCACTCACCACGGCGTGCATTTCTGAGCGGACCTGTAAGCATAGGTCCTGTTGAGGTCACTTCAGCAGTCTCTAGGTTTCTAAGCACAAGTAGGGTTGGGCACTATGTCCCTGTTTCGGGGCACTGTGCCGGTGCGCCGTTATGTTCCGCTGTTCCGGAACACGGAGTGTCAATTGCTCCGAAACATTCTCAAGCGAGACCGAGATATTGACTTGCTATTCCGTCAGAAGCGCCCTTCCCCTTCGCCTACTAGCTGACTGTCGATACCGACCGTGTGCACTTTGTTCTAGCGCCTGACACTCAGGAACCGTCATCGGCTAAGTTAGCGTGCTGGCCTTTGGTCACAGGGGTCCCGGGTTCGATTCCCGGCAGGGTCGGGAATTTTAACCATCATTACTTAATTTCTCTCGCACGGGGGCTGGATGTATGTGTTGTCTTCATCATCATTTCATCCTCATCACGACGCGCAGGTCGCCTACGGGAGTCAAATCAAAAGACCTGCACCTGGCGAGCCGAACCCGTCCTGGGATCTCCCGGCACTAAAAGCCATACGCCATTTCATTTTTATCGGCAAAGTTTGTGCATGATCGCGTAGCAGGATATTTAGCCACCACACTCTCCCTCTGCTTGAGCTTTTCAGAACTTATGATTTTCACTTTCCTCGAGTTCAGAGTGTATTGTGAACAGAATTACAGGCTCAGTGATATAATTGAACGCTCACAATGCTATCGCTTGCCCAATTTGTAATCGGTTCTAATGCTACTAGGTACACATTCATTATTTCTAACACCTTAAAGAGAAACTAAGTCGCTAATATTATTCTGAAACACTTACATCTACATGACTTGTAAATATCACTTCTTCACCTGAATGTTTCGTCTTAAAATGACAATTCAAGTTTTCCTATAATTAAAGGATGTAGAACATTCTGACATACTGAGCCCACCAAATTATTCACAACTATTAGAGAATTAAATAATACACTTCACTAGCTTAAGTGATGATTTCACTGAACATTCTGAAAGAAAGAAACTCAAGTCCACGTTTTAACAAACTTCACCTCATTACCGCAAGCTACAGTTAACTGATTGGAAGCATCTTTTCACGCGGGATCTTCGAGAATGCTTACACTATAAGAAAGAAAAGAAAGAAAGTCTTGTGTATAATAAAATGAAGTACGGGTGCAACATACTGGGCACACGAAGTTATACTTGGCCATTTTACAATTAAATAATACACTAGTTTAATTGGTTTCACTTCGAGATTCGCAGTAATCAAAGGTAAGCGGGACCTGTGACGACACGATGCGTTCGGCACCATGAGTCAAGTGACAGCGGATATAGCCGATGACGGCTCATGACGGCTCCTGAGTGTAAGGCGCTAGACGGAAGTGCAGTGTGCCCGTGCCGCCGCCAGTCCCGCCACGTGCTGCTCGTGTTGGAGTGTTCCGTGTTCTGTCATATCCTCTTTGTTCTGTGAGTTCCGTTGCAGCCTGCCACTGGCCTTCGGTAGTAAATCGGTACATGCGAATAACTTAATGTGTTCGGTTTTGTGTTCAACTGTTCTATAAGTGTGTTTTCATTGAAGCCTAGGAATATACACCGTACAAAGGACGGTAAACTTTCCATGACGTCGCACCGGAGTCCTGTTTGGGACTTTTTTACTAGAATAAAACCCGACAGAGTGAAATACAATATATGTTTTTCTATTTTGTGTGCAAAGGGATCTTCAACCGGCACAATGTCCGACTCGTTGGCTGAATGGTCAGCGTACTGGCCTTCGGTTTAGAGGGTCCCGGGTTCGATTCCCGGCCGGGTCAGAGATTTTAACCTTCATTGGTTAATTCCAATGGCCCGGGGGCTGGGTGTTTGTGCTGTCCCCAACATCCTTGCAACTCACACACCACACATAACACTATCCTCCACCACAATAACACGCAGTTACCTACACATGGCAGATGCCGCCCACCCTCATCAGAGGGTCTGCCTTACAAGGGCTGCACTCGGCTAGAAATAGCCACACGAAATTAAATTAACCGGCACAATGACGAGACATTTCAGACTTAAACATCCCACAACAGACATTTATCAAAGTAGTTTCTTATCGGTGCATCATGACTCAGAAGACGAAAAGGCAACAACTGAAGCTTCAAGTCCTGTGCCTGCCACATCTGTTCAAGTAATAACTGGACAAACCTATCTTCCTGTGTCGATAATGCAAGCTGTTTCATCATCATCTACCACCAACACTACTACTGCTACTACTACAACAGGTACGTCCGATCATACACTCGAGTTAAGCACATTAAGCAGAGGGAAGGTACAAAGATTGAAACAAAATAGAATACAAGCCTATTCATCCAGGCCTATGTCAACAACTAAGAAAGAGAAACTTGAACAGTTGTTGAAATGGATTGCAAAATATTTTTTACCTTTCAATATAGTTGAGGCTGAGGAGTTTCAGAAGTTTTTATCGATGTTGAATCCTAATTATAGTATCCCAAGCCGTAAAACACTTTCGAATAGTCTCTTGAATAAACTCTATGACACAACATTGCAAGATGTCAAGGCTAACATGTCAGAAAATGCTTCATATGTACCCTTACAACAAATGGGTGGATTTCATTGAAAAATGAAAACTATATAGCAGTTACCGCTCATTTCATATGTAAAAGTGATGGCACACTCTCTTCAAAGCTTCTGTCCTGCTCAAAGTTTGTAGGAAGACACACAGCAGACAACATTGCCGAAGAACTCAAGAAAGTGGTAATAGAATGGGATCTTCAGGACAAAATCGTGGCCTGCACAACAGATAATGCTTCAAATATGGTTAGTGCGGTTCAGAAGTGCAACTGGTGGCACGTTCCGTATTTAGCGCATAGTTTGAATCTAGTAGCACAATCAAGCCTGGAAGAAATAAGGCCAACGAGAGAGAAGGTAAAACGTATTGTCGAATTCTTTAAAAGGAGCCCACAATCCTTGGAGAAACTTCACAGCACTCAAAAACAGATGGGTTATCCTGTTCTGACTCTAAAGCAGGACTGTCCAACACGGTGGAACTCGACATACAAGATGATGAATAGAGTGATTCAGATCAAAGAACCACTACAAAGTACTCTTGCAATAATGAACAATAATTCTGTGGAAGTTTTAAACAATGAAGACTGGTACATAATTGAGAAATCAGTTGAAATTCTTCGGTGCTTCGATGAAATGACGAGGGAAGTCAGCAGTGAAAAGCACGTTATCCTTTCAAAAATTGGATTGATGAGTAGGAACCTTCGAACTCATTACCAACAGCTGCGAGAGGTGGAATATGACAGTCCGGCCATTTCTCGACTCCTTGGCAAGATATGTGAAGAACTGACAAGTAAAATTTGCAATAAGTACCACAATATAAATATAATGTGGGAAGCAACACTTTTAGATCCACGTATGGTTTTATGAAGGATGAAAGCAAACTTAAAGAAATAAAGGAAAAACTTATTAATGATGCCGCTACCGTTATTGGCACTGCACACCAACAGACAGCTGTTAACACATCAGGTGGAACACAAGAGCCCTCATAAAATGAGAGTCAGGCATATGGGTCTACAGTATCATTTTTGAGCATACTATGGAAAAACTTTGATGCAGGCGTTGAAGAGCTCGTTCAAGCGCCAACTGTTAATCCAAAAACAGTAAGTATCATACAGATGGATAAGTATTTAAATATGCCTCTTCTGCAGGGAAGGGCTAAGAGTGGGAAGGAAGCGGCCGTGGCCTTAATTAAGGTACAGCCTGGTGTGAAAATGGGAAACCACGGAAAACCATTTTCAGGGCTGCCGACAGTGGGGTTCGAACCTACTATCTCCCGAATACTGGATACTGGCCGCACTTAAGCGACTGCAGCTATCGAGCTCGGTAAATATCTCTTTAATTGTGCGAGTATATGTTTAATTAGTGAAAATAACATTGTGACATTTGTAAACACATCTACTGCCAGTGTAATTATGACAGGTGTATTTCAGAATGAATGAAGACATTCTTATCCTAAAAACATTTTAGACATGATATTTCTGGGTGCATATTTCAGATTTTCGACTGGTTTTTCACGTGCCGTGAAGTTTTATCCTGGCCCTAATTACAATACCTGCCGATACATTCAACTGGTGGAAATATCCTTAGATTAGTTACTTTTAAGCACTTGTACTGCCATTGTAACTGTGTTATCTGTAATTCGTATTGACCGAAAAAATCTTGACCTAAACGCAGCCTTTAAACGAGATTATTGTGCGCGAATTTCAGTGTTCCAACTGTTCGTTCGCGTTTCGTGCAGCTTTATGCTGGCCATGGCCATTAGAAACTACACACAGCACGTTCGATACACTGATACAGGCATAGTCCCGCTGGCCCGGAGCATGTAATGTTGCCTCTCGAAGTTCTCTCTACTGCGCAGTGCGTAGTTACAGCCCCGCGTCCGAAGTGCCCACTGCACACAGCCAAGGCCAACTAGTTTATCTAGTGCCGCCTTCGACACAGCACGTTCGTTACAGGCACATTCCAGCTGACGCGGAGCATGTCATGTTGTCTCTCTCTCTACTATGCAGTTGTTACAGTCCCGCGTCCCATGTTGCGGCACTCTGTACCGAAACGCTCCGCCTCCAAGCTCCTAATGTTGCGGAACAACTGAATGTTCCGGTCTGCCCAACCCTAAGCACAAGTAGTGCTGCCTATTGACCCCTGCCGGGGTCTTCGACTGCGAAACATTTTACGACGACTGCTGCCTTCTCCCACTCGCCTGCTGAACCTTCGGGACGCTCAATATACCACTTCCGGAGGCCAGCATCAACCATAGTAGCGCCACCTCACTCGTGGGGGATCTACTGCAACACTGCCCACCGCAACCTCCTTCCCAAGAAACAAATCACTGTCAGTCCACAAACACTTAGTAGTACAGCTCGGGTCTTGTCATGAATGAAGGACTTAAAGAACAATTCCTGACTCAAGCTGAACTTTGTCATGGCTCAGACCTCCTCCCCACCTCATCGCGAAGGTGCAGAAAAGTCGAAACTCTTTTCACATCGTCAACAAAAATAAAACAAAATATCGAAACAGATCGATAAGAGAAAAGATCAAAATACCAAGCTTCTTAGGTGACGAATCCAACACCTTTCTACAATTTCGATCCTCTTTTTCCAGCACCCCGCACCCCCTCATTCTTGCTATAGGGCCAGAACAAATACCATCCACTGCTGACTGGAACCGGTGAAAACTCCCACAACGGGGAAGTGGTGCCACACAGCGACCCATGTAAATCCATCCCCTCCTATAAAGATCTGAGTTTCAAAACGAGTGAGAGACTTAAACGCTCTCATTGAACAAACCGTTACAGACAATTCATTCCAAATCCAACCATTACGCGATGGTTCCAGCGTCTTAATTAACACTCTCAAAGATCTCAAAATAAACGACTTCAACTATATCACAGCTAAATCCGTAACACGACACGTTTTCATAATGGGATTGATACCACAACTGTCAAAATTAAGGCCGACCTCACTGACAAACGATTCAAACCACATCCCATTATACAGATACATATAGCACAAAACCAAGGAACCCCACTGTACAGAAACACCCCATAAGACCCCACATCCATCAATGAAGACTTGCCGGAGTTCAACTCAACTTGAACATCTCAGTCAGTCTCGAAGACAGGAAATCTGACTCGTGCTTTAATTCCCGAGCCTACGGTCATCTGAGAGCGCAATTTCACCTCATCTCTAAGTACATTAAATGCGAAGGACTCCATAGGTCTAACGCTTGCAGTATCAAAGATACAGAGGGGCTGAAGTGCACCAACTGCTGCGGCACTCACTCAGCCTCGTCCAAAGAATGTAGCTTATACCAATCTCGTTAAAAGGAAAAAAAAAAAAAGGACAGCTGCAACTGCACAGGAAACAACCTCAAGATCTCAGCACCCAACCAGCACAACCCAACTCACAAACTGGACCCCACCCACACGTTCTACAACTAGCATTTCATGTGTCTAGAGACCACACGTGAGTAGGAAACCATTGAGGCTCCAACATAGAATGCAAATGGCTTGAACCACCCGACCAAGTACTCATGTAGCACACGAACGATTGCGACATAGGTGTCCTCCTAATACAGGATGAGCAAAATACAACTGGCCCGGAAAATATTTATAAGACTGACGCAGAATTGACTCTTGTCAGTGAAGAAAACATTGCAGGAAATCACTGTGCCGGGAGGTACACCTCAACCCCGTGCATTTAAATGAAGCGCCTTGAAAAACGCTGTCTAATACATAATGTTTGCAACAACTATTTCAAGAAATTCAGACTTTCCTCCATACATGTCTCTATAAAAAAACTGATGTCATGCACTCTGGTGTAAAGTGGAACTACTAAAAATTTAAAGAAATTTTGTTGTTATAGGTTTTCTAAACTGAATTGATATTTTCTTTGTTTTGATACTTCGAAGGTTGCAACACTTCTAACTTATCCCGCCAGCTTTGGATTCTGGCTAATCAGACATTTTGCGCATTTATTTTTCAGCCAATGTAATTTATCTTGTACCTATTTTATCTACCAATAAAGTGAGAGGATGTGTCTGGTTTTGTCGAGAGCCTTCTCGAACCTTCCTCTCGGGTATAAAAGCTGACGCCTTTTGAAGTTAACTTGTCTTACTGATAGTCGTGTTACTGAGTGTGTGTTAAGAGAGGAGGCGGAGGCCTCATCCATCGGCAACAGAACATCAGCTAAGGTAATGGCTACCATTTTTCTAACTCAGGAGTTATCTCTACAAGCTAATTCGAGGGAAGGTTTCCTATCTTTAACTATGTAACCGTAAAATTCCTAAATGTAAACATTTCTTCCTTCTCATATGTGTCCAAGTAAGTGAAGAGTACTTAACTGAAATCCGGGGATAGAGAGTGCGTTACCCTCCCGAACTCCCCTTCAATTTAATTTGGAGGTGACTACTATTTTGTAACTGTTTTCACTTTTGTAAATGGTAACTTATCTCGTCCATCTAGTCACCTCAGTAGTTTAGGATTAGCCTCTGTATTGTCGGGCTACAAGCTCAAGTAGGGTATTAATCTTGAATTTCAAGGAGCGCACGATTCCACATACATATTTTTTGATTTTTGGGCCAGTAATTGAACCTGTTATTTTCCACGAAGGCCCTGCAGATTGGGTACTCGATACACCTGTGTAAACTTAAAAGGCAATTGATATGGTCTTGTAAAAGGTAGGTTGTGCCTAGAGAGGCCTGAACGTGTACATTTCATTGAACAAAGACGCTCTAATCCCAAATGAAAAAAGTTAAAGGTTGCCTTGAGTAGGCTGTGAGGGTTTGGGAGCGCAGTCTCCTTGGTAGAATTATAGAGCATAGAGGCTCATTCTTGTAATTTGTGTAAATATTGAATGGTGCCTTTGGAAGGCCATTACTTGTAACCTTTGGAGCAAAAGGTGCTCTTGAAGATTGTGATTTAAATTTCCTGTAAAACAAATTGGGAGATTCGTCTCCTTGCCTATCTAACTAAACGCAATTGTAGTGATGTTGAAACCTTTGTAAACCATTTATTGGTTTTTCTGTTTTGTTGTTCTACCTTATACCAGACCAAATCTGTACCTGTAATCTTGTTCTTTCACCAAGCGATTTATTTTGTTAAAATTTAATTTAATATCTGAAGAGAAATATAACCTTTATGTTAAAGTTTTAAATTTATCTTTGACTGTCGTACATAGACCCCTTCAAGCCAGCACCTTTTATCACCTCGCTGTTCCACGAAAACTCGGTAACAATCACCATTGCAGGAAATGCTGGAAACCGTGATATTGATGCACCAGTTGGTTGCTGTCACATTTCTTCACGTGCGCATCTCCCGCAATTCCCACATCTCTCGTGTACGTCGCATTGCCGTTACGTGCGAGTGAGTGAGTGAAAGGAGCAGAGGTTTTTAATGAGCAGTTGAATGCAACACAAAGTGGTATTCATGATCAAACAGCGCGAGTTCTTTGTCTAGTGTTATGCAAAGCAGGATTCGTGGAAAACTTTTGCGGGACTCTCGCTCAAGATTTTAAGACTGGAAGTGTTTTGGAAAAACCTCCAGCAAAATCTCTAATGCAACACTTGTTGGCAAATTGGCGTGAAACGGGCTCTGTAGCGAATAAAAACAGTATCCATATCAAAAGAGTTCCAACACGAGAAAACATTGCTCGAGTGAAGGAAGGCCTGGAACGAAGTGCGACGAAATATCAACACCGTTTATCTGTGCAAGAGGGAATTACGGGATCGTCGTATCGAGACATTATCAAAAAGGACCTGCATTTGTATCCTTACAGATTTACTGTTGCCCATGGATTAAAGAGCCCAGACGAGTTCTGCCGGTGGTTTCTGAGTGAAGTGGAGTCAAGACTTTTAGATCCTCAGTTTTCATTTCGTCATATGAGGATGTTTCCAGCATCTTCTATGATGTTCTTTAAGAAGGGCCATTCCCGCGTTAGTCCTATTGCAAATATTTTCCGGGCCAGTTTTGTTTTGCACACCATGTAAACAAGACAATACTAAAACAGAAAACAACGATTCCCGATCCCAAAGAAGATGCGGGTGCAGGGACTATGGTCGCTGTGAAGAGACGCCGTTCCAGAGGTGCTCACACTCTTCTTAGCCTACCACAAACAAGCAAAGTCATCTCTGTACAGGCCATGATGGCCCTGAGGGGTGAAAGGTAAATTGCTTATTCAATTATTTCATTTCTTCTATTATATTTCTCATTCGATTATTTTTCGATTATTCATTCGAATGAATGAGGAAATCGAATAGTGAATATTTTTTCATTCGATTATTTTTCGAATAATTTTTCATTATCCATCCGAAACACCATTCGAATGGATGAGGCAATTGAGTAGTGAATATTTTTTCATTCGATTATTTTTTCGAATATTCACTCGGAACTGCACTCGAATGAATGAGGCAATTGAATAGTGAATGACCGGGCGAGTTGGCCGTGCGCGTAGAGGCGCGCGGCTGTGAGCTTGCATCCGGGAGATAGTAGGTTCGAATCCCACTATCGGCAGCCCTGAAGATGGTTTTTCCGTGGTTTCCCATTTTCACACCAGGCAAATGCTGGGGCTGTACGTTAATTAAGGCCACGGCCGCTTCCTTCCAACTCCTAGGCCTTTCCTATCCCATCGTCGCCATAAGACCTATCTGTGTCGGTGCGACGTAAAGCCCCTAGCAAAAAAAAGTGAATGCTTTAGAAATAATCGAATGAAAAGTGATGATATATGACAGTTAATTCACTCATTTAGTTTCAATACTTGGGGATAGATTTGGAAAAAGGTATATTTCTATTTTTCATAAGAGTCGGTGTATTCGCTTATTTCAATCGATAATCTATCCGACGTACTCAAATACGAATATTCTATGCGATATAACTGAATATTTGAAACTCATTTGATTATTTTATTCGATTATTTAAATAATCGGATGCAGGTTGTTAGCTTATTAAAAGTATTCGATTATCCCATCACTATAGGCTGTACCATCCATAACCTGGGCACTTGGTGGGGTTGAGTTGTTATCTCTAGGCCCGGCCACCTTTTCCCCCAGGAATTAACCTGGTACTCATTTTTGGTGTAGGGTCAGTGAACCTCAGGACCATATGGAAATCTCCTTTTATTAAATTTTTCACTTTACCGCCTCGGCTAATCAGCCCCTAAATGGTAAGTGAGCCAACGCCATGAGGTGTTCCCATGCGGTCACCCATCCAAGTACTGACCGCGACCAATGTCGCTTAACTGCGGTGATTCTACGAGAACCGGTGTATTCAACATGGTATGCCGGGCTGAGTGGCTCAGGCGGTTGAGGCGCTAGTCTTCTGACCCCAATTTGGCAGTTTCGATCCTGGCGGAGTCCGGTGGTATTTGGAGGTGCTCAAATACGACAGTCTCTTGTCGGTACATTTACCACAAAAGAACTCATGCTGGACTAAATTCGAACACTTCGGGGTCCCCGAAAGCCGTAAAAGTTGTCATCCTTCCAAATTCCGGGTGAAAATCTCAAGACATGCTAATTGTCCCTTTACTAGATCACGAACACGTAATTCTAGCAAGGGATCTAAATTGGTAGCATTCCGACTGGAAGAGCAACTTCTTAAACACAATCGACAACACGACTATTTTATTATCTTACCTTTAGAACCCATGTTCTACTACTGGCACCACAGCATACAACACAGACACAAATGTTATAGCCCTGTTCAGGAACGGACCACATAACATCAACATTGACACTATGCAAGCTCTACGCTCTGATCACACGTTAGAGGCGTGGAGCCACACGACCGCAACACACACACTTCATCGAGCTCTTCCGAGAATCGAACCAGCTACCACCCATTACCAACACCGAACATGTAGACACTGCCATGTCAACTTCCACTAACATCTTACTCACTGCCGCAAAGGCCAACACATAATGGCGATACTGAACTCAATAGAGCACACTCTCAGAAATATTATACAGCTCATACAGACAAGAACCGAGCTCGAACTGAGCACAAAAAACCCAGAGACCTCCAAGACCTCCAAGATAAAATAGAATTTAACGTGCTTCACTCAAAAACTAAGAGGTACGTAGTAAAACACCAGAACGATAAATGGGACTCTAACTCACAAACCTTAAATCCGACAATAATAATAATAATAATAATAATAATAATAATAATAATAATAATAATAATAATATTAATAATAATAATAATCATAATAATAATAATCGTAGCCTCCTAAAAGCAACTGAAAAGTTCACTAAGAGAACGGCCCATACCTCCCTCAACAAAACTGACAGTTCAGCATCCACCTCCAATAAACAGAAAGCGGAATTATTAGCAGACACCCTAAAAGCAAACTTCACATCTAATAATAACCTGCTTAATAGCCTGCATAATTGCAGTAAAAAAATCACAGTGAAGAACTATCTAAAATGCCTTAACCGCACAGCCCTCAATTTAAATCTGTAAAAATCAGAACGTAATTAATTAAAAACTGCTAAATAATAAAGCACTCTACAAGGATGGGGTCCCAAACCTCTCCCTTCAGAAACCTTAATCAATACACGATATACCTCATAACCGAAATATTTAGTGCAATGCTAAAATTGGAATGTTTTCCACACCAGTTAAAGTAGTCTGCTTCCCTAAACAAGATAAAGACCTTAAAAACGGCCAACTACAGTCGCGTAAGCCTTCTAAACATTCTTCCTAAAATATTCTAATACTTCATTCCCGCATTAAAATCAACCTCATTAACGACGAGTTCGGGTTCAAACCCCACCACGCAAGAGCAACTCCGCATTACCGAACGTATCACGCAAGAATACCAACATAACCAAGGTACAACCGCAATCTTTGTAGACTACAGGTCAGACCTTCGACAGATTCCACACCGGGCGAGTTGGCCGTGCGCGTAGAGGCGCGCGGCTGTGAGCTTGCATCCGGAGATCGTGGGTTCGAGCCCCACTATCGGCAGCCCTGAAGATGGTTTTCCGTGGTTTCCCATTTTCACACCAGGCAAATGCTGGGGCTGTACCTTAATTAAGGCTACGGCCGCTTTCTTCCAACTCCTAGGCCTTTCCTATCCCATCGTCGCCATAAGACCTATCTGTGTCGGTGCGACGTAAAAGCAACTAGCAGACAGATTCCACCACATAAACCTAACCTATAAACTAATAGAATTAAATCTACACATATTTTCCGTTAGAAAACCACACGAACACCCACAGCAAGTCAGCAGCTTACATTTTTCAATCAAAACATCGAGTTAATCACCAGACACGAATATCTGGGGGGGGTTCACAGTCGATGGTCGGTTAAACCTTCAGGAACAGAACTAAAAACCGTTCAGAGGGCAAAATCACAAATCCCTAATCCACACATGAAGCACAGAAAAAACGTACTGCTTATCTATACAGCATTTCACACGACCGACACTCACCTATGCCATAAGCCGGTACATGTTCATTGAACCTAGGAGGCAGGTGGGGGTGGTAATTATGTTTTTTAAGGGGAAGTACAACTAGGCAACCATCTTCCAGAATGAAGATATCGGCCAAAGAAAGACAAGGGCCCCGAAAGGCGTAAAAACGAAAGATTCCCTAGGCCCCGAGTGCTCTAATACTGTCGGGATCGGAAAAGCACAAGAGTTGACCAAGGGAGGTCGGATAGGGTAGGTGAAAGTGAGGAGCCTGGCACAAGTAAGTGGAAGCAATGTCAGGACTCAGATAAGCTCCCAGTGGTCGCCAACCCACGCTGCAAAGTTCAGAGCCCCTGGGGCCCCCTTTAGTCGCCTCTTACTGTAGGCAAGGGATATCGTGGGTGTTAATCTACCGCTCCCAACCGCAATCGCACATTTCCTTCTGATAAGAGTTAATAGATGATCACTGCTGTTTCAGGTAAATAGAATTCTCCCGTATCACCTAAAATTGTGCAGAGAGAATTCACTTATTTCAATCCAATTTGATTTGATTTTTAGCTTTGCTACGTGGCTCAAACGGTTGAGGTGCTGCCCAAGTGGCAGGCTCGGTCCCGGTTCAGTCGGGTGGTATTTGAAGGTACTTAGATACGTCAGCCTCGTGTAGATTTACAGCTACATAAAAGAACTCCTGCGGGACTAAATACCGCCACCGCGGCTTCTCCGAAAACCGTAAAATATTACTTACAGAGTCGTAGAAGCCAATAATAATAATAATAATAATAATAATAATAATAATAATAATAATAATAATAATAATAATAATAATATCCGCCTGTGTGGTGTAGTGGTTAGTGTTATTAGCTGCCACCCCAGGAGGCCAGGGCTCGATTCCCGGCTCTGCCACGAAATTTGAAAATTTATGCGAGGGCTGGAACGTGGTCCTCTCAGCTTCGGGAGGTCAAATTAGTAGAGGTGGGTTCGATCCCCACCTGAGCCATCCTGGAAGTGGTTTTCCGTGTTTTCCTACTCTCCTCCATGCAAATGCCGGGATGGTACCTAACTTAAGCCCACGGCCCCTTCCTTCCAACTTTCTTGTCCACCCCTTCCAATCTTCCCATCCCCTCACGAGGCCCCTGTTCAACATAGCAGGTGAGGCCACCTCAACAAGGCACTGGTCCTTCTCCCCAGTTTATATCACGCTCCAAGACACTGCCCTTGAAGCGGTAGAGGTGGGATCTATCGCTTAGTCCGAGGGAAAAACCAACCTTGGAAGGTAAACAGATTAAGAAATAATAATAATAATAATAATAATAATAATAATAATAATAATAATAATAATAATAATAATAATAATAATAATAATAATAATAATAATAATAATAATAATAATAATAATAAAAGCTTGACGTCCATCCAATAGTTATTGGTTTTAAGAGTCACAGTCACTGGTGCTCGAGCACAATGACCTGGATTTGTCACGTTTGAACACTCGTGGATGCGACCGACCTCATTCAGAATATATTTTTCAGCTGAAAGACGACTACTTTATCAACATAGAAGTCATATATTGAGTGGGAAGTGTGTGACGGCTCCCTGTCTTTCGCTGTAAATATCAACAATCGAAAAGTGGAAAAGCAAGCTGTTTGTTCTTTACATCCGCGCCCTCATACGTCGTCAATAAAAATGGCATGCATGCGGTTCAAGCCACGCTCCACAGATGGCAGTCAATGTCATACATAGCGCTCAGAGGAATGGAGTAGTTGAGGTGGTTCATATAATCAATTATATCTTGAAGTATTGCTAGAGCTAAACTTAATTTTAAAGGAAAATGCTTTAATTTCATCTCTAGGACACAATCTTAATTAATATTTGCGTTGAGAAAGTGGTTTGCAAAACATCGCTTAAATGGATTGCATATCTGTCCTCAAGTGCTAATCATTATGGGATCGCATCCCAGCAGGGTCGAATGGCTTTTAAGATTACCTAGTTGCAAGACAGTCCTATAGGTGGATTTCTTAACAAGTTAACGGACTTCATTTTAGGACAAAATCCCGGCTTCTCAGATGCCGTTAAATCCAATAGCATAGTACTTAAAATTACTGACCGATACCACGTGTAAAAGGGCAAATTTTCTAAGAGTCAAGTAGAATCATATATATATTTTACGCATATAATAATAATAATAATAATAATAATAATAATAATAATAATAATAATAATAATAATAATAATAATAATAATTGCCCCTCTTCCCCACAAAATAGAGCACCCCGGGTCAGGGTTTGGGGATTTGATTCCGGCCGGGTAGAGAATTTTTATAGCATCTAGTTGATCAATCTAGTTAGAGACGTGGGTGTTCGCCTTTGTCTCAGTACAGATTTCTTTCTTTCTTTTTCTTTCTTTATACCACCAACAAAATAGGACTATAGTTATTTTCTTACAATTTGCATTACGTCGCACCGACGCAGATAGGTCTTATGGCGACGATAAGACAGGAAAGGGCTAGAAGTGAGAAGGAAGTGACAGTGGCCTTAATTAAGGTACAGCCCCAGCATTCGCCTGGTGTGAAAGTGCGAAACCACGGAAAAACATCTTCAGGGATGCCGAGAGTGGGGTTCGAACCCACTATTTCCCGGATGCAAGCTCACAGCTGCGCGGCCCTAACCGCACGGCCAACTCGCCAGGTCGGGCTACAGTTATAGTCGGCTTAAACATGAGACAGTTTACAAGAACTTTATGAAATTGGAATAATATATAATGAAAAAATAAAAATGTGGAAAGTTACAACATTTTAAAAGTTTTCTGTAAACAACATAATCAATTGTTTTCACAAGGAAACTAACTACCTTACTAAATAATTGAAGTGCAAGCTAATGAATGGTATACAATAAATTACACTCCATTTTAAGGCCGTGCCTTCAATATGTAGTCATTAATTCTGCAGTAAGTTTCCTTTAGCAATTTCACGCAATTGTCAAAACTGTAAGCGAAGTCGAACTGACAGATATCAATTGTAAATCTCGCATATCCTAACTGGCAGTAAACACCTGAAAAATACCGCCTTTGACACAAGGGATTATAAAGGGCTGCTTGCATCTTACATTGCCTTATCTGATGCTGAAGGAGATTTATTCAAAGACAAACAAGCAGGAGCTATCAAGTGTATTAGTCATAAGTGCATACAGACATGTTCGCTCAGTCGCCTCTTCAGTAAAATGGTGTGGAGTTAAAAGTCATTGAATATGAAAATCCACAGCCTGTTTCCAGTCATTCGGCCGGGACAGGAATGGAATGAATGAAGCCCCTATCTAGCGGCGAGGATAGAAATTTATGAATCGGAAGTTTACAAAGGAAAACGGATTTATTGCGTCCTCCTATCCAATACAGGTATATCCATCTTTAGATGGAGTGATTCAATCAGACACGTTTCGGCTCATTTTGGAGCGATCTTCAGTGAACATATTGAAAACTACAAAAAAAAAGCTATTGGCTTTACGTCGCACCGACATAGATATGTCTTATGGCGACGATGTGACAGGAACGGGCTAGGGCAGGGAAGGAAGCGGCCGTGGCCTTAAATAACGTACAGCCCCAGGATTTGCCTGGTGTGAAAATGGGAAACCACGGAAAAGCATCTTCATGGCTGCCGACAGTGAGGTTCGAACCTACTATCTCCCGAATACTCGATACTGGCCGCACTTGAGCGACATAATGAAATCTAAAATAATGTGATTAAGAAAACACGCGCAATGAAGAAGAATATATATAAACATGTGCAACACGATGAAGTTAATAAAATGTAAGGCTATAGCGAGTTTGAGAACCTCTGAGTTGGAAAACACAGTAGTCACAATAAAAACGAGGACGAAATCACAGAAATAAAACTTGGGAAATGGTATATCTTGATTGAGTCACATACTCGAAAAGTCTGTAGGGCAACAAAAATAATAGGCTATGAACTTATTTACGAGGAAACAGGTGCCAAGTGTTGCGTGTGTGACACGGGAGTGAATATCGTCAGTAAAATCCAAATCCGTACCGGAAAATGATAAAATATGAATGTGAGAAGCTTGGGTTAATAGAAGAAAAGATAAAAGAAAATAAACTTTAGACTTTATTATTAATTAAATGCCCTCTCGAACGGCCTGACCTTCTCAGTTTATAGGTCCCGCTTCCACTGGTCGTGAATTGGAAGTGACACAGTTGAAAATAATCTGCATGTATGCCTTACGTTTTTATATAACAGGAGAGAAATCCTTTACATTCGCTGGAACAAAAATGACATTAGTGTAATAATAAAAAAATAAAACAATAACAATAAAAATGTCAAGAACATATTTCAAAATATACATGTGATTTCGTGTATGGTCCTTATTTTTATGATGAAGTATTTTACACTTAGTGATGAACCAACACAAGCACGTGACTGATGCTCCATCCTTAAACCACGGAGGACAAAGTTCTTATGGCTGTAAATAATAATAATAATAATAATAATAATAATAATAATAATAATAATAATAATAATAATAATAATAATATTGGATACAGATGTGTTGACGGGAAGGTTCGACACTGGAATCCAATTAAGAAGTATACAGCAAGATGGAACCGATAGCAAAAACAATTAGATTGAGATGATTACTGATTTATGGGCACATCCTCTGTATGAATAATGACCGGCTCACAAAAAAAAAATCTGGAATTTTCTAAAACCAAAGGTTTAAGTTGAATTGGTTCCAAAAGTGTGAGAAAGATCCGAGAGAGGTGGTCATTACGGAGAATAAAATCAATGACAGTGTTAGTTTCAGAAGGATGGTGAAAAGCTATCACGGTTTTATGGTGGAGGGAGAACCCAAAAGACGGAGAGACCGTTTACCAGATGAGGGGAGGAAAGCGATGATCGACGGGCTCAAGAGTTACTGACAGGATGTCAAAGCTGGCAGACGAACTAGACACAGACACTAAAAATGAGATTGCTTGTTAACACACATTTCATAGAGCCTCAATTCGGAAAAAAAGGTCTTTAGGTCTCATGAATTAATTTTACGGTTTTTGGAGAAGCCGAAGTGACGGAATTTCATCCCACAGGAGTTCTTTTACGGAAGTATTTGAGCAGGACTGAGCCAGGATCGAACCTACCATGTTAGAGCCAGAAGTCCAGCGCCTCAACCATCTGAGCCTCGCAGCCCGGCGCTGTAAACCAGCTTGAAGTTCAAATGTAGGGCATAAGATGACATTACAGCGCAGAGCCTTGATAATACACTCTATTTCCACATAAATCTCATGTTCGATAAGTTTGTTGGTTATGTCTTTATTCGGGGGAAGTCTTCAACTGTAAATGTTTGTATGAATGACCCTGTACCATTGGGTTGAAAGACAGATTTGCAAAATTATATTGTATAGTATTTTTTAAAGCGAGGAGCCTAGCACCAATACGGAGAAATAACGTCAGACTCAGTTAGGAGATGCGTGATCACGAACCCACCCTTCCAAGTTGAGAGTCCTTGGAGGTAAGTATTACTGCGATATTGGTCAATGGATAAGAATGTTGCCGTTTTACATACGCCAAGGGCTACAACAACTAAATGTAAAAAGGAAAATTGAATTTGACAGTTATGATAACCCGAACAAATATCTAATTTGATGGTGAAAACAGAAACATTTGGCGTTCAGACGTAGATGCTAAGAGAATGGGGACAAACCCTTAAGGAGGCAAGACTCTCGGCTAGACTGCAAGATGTCACCCTTTGTCTGTAGCAGAGGACAGACACTCTATTTGAGATAAGTGTTCAAAGAGCATTGCTTTACGATCTGTGTTCCTCGTCCCTTCACATTTTATCAATTGCTACTTTCTTTCTTCTTCTTTTTGGATCAAGCTCGATATAAACTGCAGAGCGATAAAGTCTTAGTTTATGGAAATCCCTTCGCTATCTTTTAACATCTCAGCGAGAGACAGCAGGAGCTATATAAATCACGGAATACACACTCCAGAGAGTACATCTGTTAGTCTGCAGATCTTTATCGAAGATTTCTTCCTGTTATATAGTGTATTGAGCTTGTATTTGTTCTAGACAATGCTAGTGAATGTTCGAAAGTTCTTTTGGGGAATTAAATAGCTGCCAAAACTGACATAGACATAGAATACGTACACTGAGAAAATCCGTGAATACTGCGCAAGTAGAGCGAGTTCAAATAGAAGTCTAGTGTAGATGATTGTACAATACATGATCCTGGGGAAGAATCTATCTTATCGTGTTTATTTATATACCAGGCGGCTCTCCAACCCCGTACTTTCTACTTATAAGTGTCCCGCATTCATTAGTGACGAATGGGATGCCTAATCGCTGTTTCACAACGTGCTAGATTTCGGATGTGAAACAAATAGCAGTCATTTTACAACACACGTTCTGTAACTGCGCCAAAGATGCAGAAAAGAAAGTTTGATAACCCATTAATGAAGGTCATCTTCTGATCGTTCAGGGACAGGTGTCAAATAGACATTACGACGTTCGCATGAAGTGGTGATCTTATAAGTCATCACAGAACACGTAGTGAAAAGACGACACGCATGTGTAACGTATGTAGTAGGGAATTTCTACCTGTGGAGAAGATCGAGAACTTAAAACACACCTCCACAAATATTCTGAGGAGAAGCTATGCCAGAACGAAATGTGCAGGTGTACGCTTTCACAAAGAAGGAATCTCAACCCTCCCTGGGCAAAGACTGTACAGTGTCAAGAATGTAATAATACGCTTTTGCGAATGTTGATCGCGAAAGACACAATTGCATCCACTCGGAGGTGAGACTACACAACATGCAGTAACGCGTTCTCACGAAGAAAACTAGGAAATAACCTGCTCACCTGATGATTTAAACCTAGCATTGTCCCTGCATTGAAGGAGGCCATAGGCCTTAGGGGATTTGCAAGGCTACTTAGTTATTTATATATTTGTATTTAGCCTATTCATTTATAGACGTACATACTTTCCACTCTATGAAGGACTTGCTTGTATGTTACTTGAACGATCCATTAACTCCTGATTTCCACTCTGTTCGGAGAAATATGTGTATAGAAGGTGACGGCAATTTGGAAACTCCTCCACATATCGTCCGACCAGGTTGAAATTATTAGATTTAAATGAGATTAAATTAGGTTAAAATTGTGTCTGTGTGTTCGTCGTCGCTGAACACTCCAGCAACTGTCGTTATGTTGACAGAAACTGTACCAAATACCAGTCTACTACTGAGCTTTCGAACTTACCACTACAAGGGGACGTATTAGACGAGTTGTGCTGAAAAACACGCAGCGAGCGACCATCCCGCTCTTGTTTCTTCGCATTCTATTTTAACATGGCTGCAGGCAGTAATATCTCTGTGGAAATATTTGACATCCCACTCATCATTAGTGCATGCGCAACGCTTATAAGTAGAAAGTACTGCTCTGGCGGACCACCTCATATAACTAGCATTTCTTATCTTTACACTTCGCAGACACCCGTATCAGGGAAGTTCTGAATTTGATGACATTTTAAGTGTTCATCTTGGCGTGTTTCTGTTGTTGCGGTTGCTTCCCAGCAGCAGTGATTCTTGTAGATGGAGAGCAATCCCATCATGGACAAAACTGTGGTCTTCTCTAAGATGTCAGTCTGTAAAGAAAGAGTTCGCCAAGAAAACCGCAGAGAGGCGAGCGATGATTCCACGCACTCGCACCATTAAGGTAATGACTGAAATTTCTTTTAGATCGCCCCTCCTCTGGTAGTAAAGGATGGTAAGCTTATGAATGTGTCGTTATTCTGCATCACCTTCAGCAAGGTGGCCGCTGTATATTTCAAAGCGGATGTGGTGTCTACCACAGGAGTTTGAAACTTCTAAGGGTTCAAGGGCCACATTGGAGGCATTGGGCATGATCTCTAGCGATACATTCATAATTTTTTTAAATACAAAAGTTGAAAGCTAGAAAGGCAGCTGGGGTTGATGAGATTCCTGGGGGGTTAGAGATATATTAAAGGGTATGTGTTGGGATATAGTGCCATATTTGAAATACTTATTTGATTACTGTTGTCATGAAGGAGCTATACCAAATGAGTGGAGAGTTGCAATAGCATCCCCAGTGTACACGGGAGAGGATGACAAACAAGAAGCCTGTCGGCTTGACATGTGTAGTTCGTAAGCTTTGGGAAAGCATTCTTTCTGATTATATTAGACATGTTTGCGAAGTTATTAACTGGTTTGATAGAAGGCAGTTCGGTTTTAGGAAAGGTTGTTCCGGTAAAGCTCAACTTGTAGGTTCCAGCAAGATATAGCAGATATTTTAGATTCAGGAGGTCAAATGGACTGTATCGCTATTGACATATCCAAGGCTTTTATAGGGTACATCATGGGAGATAACTGAGAAAATGAGGGCAATTGGACTAGACAAAAATGTGGTTGAATGGGTGGCTACATTTCTAGAAAACAGAACTCAGAGTATTAGAGTATCTGAAGCCGTCTAGTGTCGCTGTGGTGCATCCCAGCAGGAGGCAGTTGCGTGCATACGGTATAAGCAGAACTACGGTCACTATTGTGAATGGTAGTTGAATGTCAGCCGCGGAACTTGAGAATGTCGTAGTTTGAGCAATGGGAAAAATTCTTCCAAATCTTAGACAAAACACCTAGCAAAACTTTTGAGGTGATCAAGTCGAAATCACCCGGATCACCCAAGACGTGTAAATACCGGTCAAGAGACTATATGATCCTTGAATTGTTAGAGCCAGTCTATAAATATGTTGACTGTAGTACGTACATAGGTGTACACTGTGTTGCCTACACTCTAGGTGCAAGTCCACGAACTTGTTGACTGTAGTACATGAGTATTACTATTGCATAGAAGAGTGAAATTAAAAATAAACAGAAACTACTGTATCGAGAACAATTGAATTTTAAAGAAGAGCACCCAAGAACGTCAGTTTATTTAAATTAATATTTGACAAATGGCAAAAAAGAAAAAACCGTGAAGACAAACTGAAATTAATAAGGTAATAAAAACAAAACAAACAATGGGAGTTTAACGGTAGTACTGTGATCGATCAGCTGCATGTACCATTGAACGAATGTCCACATCCAGCTCTGTTATTTAAAATTTCATAAGGTGCATGCAGCAAGGAAGAATCTGCAAGTCGACTTAGGTGCTGGTTTTAATGGATTTCCTAGAACGGTAAAACACTTTCATATTTTGTACAAAGATTGAGGCCATTTTCAGTCCAAATTGTCTTAAGTTCGGGTATACTTTTATTCGATAGCATTTAAAAAATATTTGATGTGTTTTCTTGTCTGGTACAAGTCTAAAGATCTTTCTTGTGGACAGAAGACTGATATTCAGTTGCAAGAGCCTAACATCCCAGCCAACTATGTGTTTCCAAGAGTACGTCCCTGAATTTTTTCGCAAGTGCAGCACTGTGTACCAGTCAGTACTACCAACAAGAAAAAACGGAAGCCGCCTCCTACACCAATGGAAATGAAAGCAGACTTTAGTATTCAAGTTCAAGGTTTGGAATGGATCTCATAGCTAATTTCATAATGGATAAGATCTAAAACACTGATATGTGTGAAGGCTCAATTTCGCCAAATTTTGGATTTAAATGTAAAAATTCAAATATACTGTATTTAGGTCAAGTGAATACATGAAAAAATCAGCAACATGCTTCCAATTTCAGGTGTGTCAGAAATGGAATGAATGAAGCCCCCATCCAGCGGCGAGAATAGGAATTGTGTCGGGTGCTGACACTTGACACACTCCTCTGGGGCTATGATTAGTGAGTGACAGATGAATTGAAATGATAGTGGTGAGTGTTTTTGCAATGAATGATGACAGGCAAAACCGAAGTCTCCTGCCTCCGATTCGTCCACCACAAATCCCACATGGAGTGACCGGGATTTGAACTAAGGAACTCAGCGGTAATAACTTTACTGTACCATACTGAAGGAATGTATGTTTGCATGACATTTCCCCACTCCTAGAGTGTGATGTATTTAAGGTTCATTTTCCTTTACACACGCTCATAGGAAAATGAACTCAACGAAAATTGTTCTGATGGACCGCATATCAATATATGGCTGGAAGGCGTCACCAGTCTTAAGGGAAATAATGGATAGGAAGAACATTGTCACATTCGCCGTTTTGGCAAAACAGGGACGATATGATAAATCTTATAAGTTTAGCGCTATCAGTTTTGTGTTTATTTTTCTCCCCGTCAACTCGTTACAATACCTTTAATAAGATGTGTCTAGAGGCGTAATTTTTTCGCATTAACGATAAACGCGACAAAAATATTTTCAAGCTAATTTGAGATACCGTATCTTAAAGAATAATTTGATTCTGTTTAAGAAATAAGTAATTTCATTTTTGCGAATTACAGCGAATTAAAGCGATAAAGGCAGTTAAAAGCGAAATTTACTTATTTTGCAATAAGTTTAAAGTGCAGCGAATTTCATGGAAAATAACGAGCGTGAAATTGTATTTAAACATTGTGTGCGTGAAGGGAAACAGAAGACAGAATAAAGATTTCTCGATTCGACAGAAATATATCTTTGTTTTAATACTGTAGGAAATCCCTTAATGGTATGGCGATATAGGGTTTTCCTCTGATTTGTTTCACAATTTCTTTCGCTACGCCTTCTTTTTCTACCGTTTTTCCCACATTTGTGGGATCGCGGGTGCGAACTGTTTCGAACATGTTGACTTAGCCGTGTTTTACAGGCGGATGCCCTTCCTATCGCCAACTCTATGTGGAGGGATGTAATAGCTTGTAATTGTAGTGATTAGTCGTGTGGTGTGTTGACTGAATATGAAGAGGAAAGTGTTGGCACAAACACAAACACCCAGTCCCCTAGTCAGACGAATTAATCAGACGTGATTAAAATCCCCGATCTGAATGGGAATCGATCCCGGGACCCTATGAACCGAGGGCCTCAACGCTGACCATTCAGCCAGTGAGTCGGACAATTTCCTTTCGCCCACTTAAAAGATAGCTTGATAGTTAGTAGCCTACCTGTTAACCAAAGGTTAGAGTGAAAGGGCAATGTTCCCTAATGAAATCCTAATCACTCGTTAACAAGTATGATTATCTTCCAAATGTAAAGTTCAAATCACATGAGTTCTTTGATGACTGTATAATCCAAGTCTGGAACCACGGACTCTTCCACAATGTTGGCACACGGTGTCTTGGGTAGCTACTAGTCCGTGAGGGTTGATACTTCTGCTATTCGTACACTCTTTCCTAGCTTTGCGTTTGTAAGCCAAACGTTTCCTCCATTGCAGTTCAAAGGATAAATACCATTGTAGACGAGACGATGCCATTCCTGACGAGTGCATCCCACAAACTCTTGATTTTCAGGGCCAGTTTGACATTTCTTTAGATTCGCCTTTACAGCGTTCATGTTGCCCACCCTGCATTTTCTGTCCGACCTTCACCTAACAGTACACGACTTGTTTTGGGAGGGAGTCGTGACTCAGACATGCGAATTATTGCCTTGTCCATCGAAGCTGGTGTTTTATTATGAGAGCCTCAATGCTGGTTGTATTTGATTGTTCCAAAACACTTATGATAGTGCGTCTATCTTGCCATCTTATTCTTAGGATTCTCCTAATGCAGCGTTGATGGTATTTTTCCAAGCATAGTAAGTGCCTTCTCTATGTAACCCAAGTTTCACAGCCATAGAATAGATTTAGAACAACAACGGCTTGGTATAGATACAGCTTAGTTCGAGTACTGATGTTGTGATTGTCAAACACCCTAATTCACACACGATCATAGGCTGCGCTGCCACATTTGAGAGGATACTGAATTTCAGCGTCAATGTTTGCATTTGCTGAAAGGTGACTGCCCCGGTAGGGAAAGTATTCAATATTTTTAAAGCTGGTTCCAATAATCATGATAGCAGGAGCAGCAGCGTTGCAGGTTGGTGCAGGTTGATATAACATTTGCATTTTACTGGTGTTTATGTCTAGACCAATGCTCCTATATGTTTCGTTAAATGCATCCAAGGTATGCTGTAATCAATGGTTATCAATATTGTTTCCTTTTATATACTTATCCTTAACGTAAATAACTCACAAATCACATACATGACACATTTTATGAATCATTTTACAACATTATTATAGCGAAATTCAAGTGATGGGACATGGCCTATCTCACGAAATAGCGAGAAAAATAGTTTCGCTTTCGCCAAATTTTACATAAATTAATACAAAAAATCACACCTGTAGATATGTCCATACTGTACACTACTTTATGGTATTACTCCAACCCGGCCGACAACATATTTCTAATGTTATAAGCAAGTGGAAAGTAATGAAATCTTACTTGGAGAGCGTCTCAGAGGAGTTCATTGCGATGTTCAGGAACCCACCATCCAGCCCCAAGAAGTACACTCATTTTATAACCTAATAAAGAGTATTACACTCCATTTTCATTTCTGAAGTAGCTACTTGCATTCCTATTGTCCAATGTAAAGTGGCATGTGATCTGGTTCCCGTCAATAATGTTATTCATAAACCTTTACCAACCCCAGTATAATAAAAGCGCATGAGTCGAATACGCTGCTGTCGTCCCTATATCACAGGTCTTGTCCAGGTCCTATCCTAAAGTCCGCACGGCAAGAGCCAATCCAGACCAACGGTCTTGTCCAGGTTTTATCCTAAAATCCCACGGCAAGAATCACTCCAGACCAATGGCCTTGTCCAGGTCCTATCCTGACGTCCGCACGGCAAGAACCACTCCAGACCAATGGTCTTGTCCAGGTTTTATCCTAAAGTCTGCACGGCAAGAGCCAGTCCAGACTAATGGTCTTGTCCAGGTCCTATCCTAAAGTCCGCACGGCAAGAGTCAGTACAGACCAATGGTCTTGTCCAGGTCCTATCCTGACGTCCGCACGGCAAGAGCCAGTCCAGACCAATGATCTTGTTCAGGTCCTATCCTAAAGTCCGCACGGCAAGAGCCAGTTCAGACCAATGGTCTTGTCCAGGTTTTATCCTAAAGTCTGCACGGCAAGAGCCAGTCCAGACTAATGGTCTTGTCCAGGTCCTATCCTAAAGTCCGCACGGCAAGAACCACTCCAGACCAATGGTCTTGTCCAGGTTTTATCCTAAAGTCTGCACGGCAAGAGCCAGTCCAGACCAATGATCTTGTTCAGGTCCTATCCTAAAGTCCGCACGGCAAGAACCACTCCAGACCAATGGTCTTGTCCAGGTTTTATCCTAAAGTCTGCACGGCAAGAGCCAGTCCAGACTAATGGTCTTGTCCAGGTCCTATCCTAAAATCCGCACGGCAAGAGCCAGTACAGACCAATGGTCTTGTCCAGGTCCTATCCTGACGTCCGCACGGCAAGAGCCAGTCCAGACCAATGATCTTGTTCAGGTCCTATCCTAAAGTCCGCACGGCAAGAGCCAGTTCAGACCAATGGTCTTGTCCAAGTCCTATCCTAAAGTCCGCACGGCAAGAGCCAGTTCAGACCAATGGTCTTGTCCAAGTCCTATCCTAAAGTCCGCACGGCAAGAGCCAGTTCAGACCAATGGTCTTGTCCAGATCCTATCGTAAAGTCCGTACGGCAAGAACCACTACAGAGCAATGGTCTTGTCCAGGCTCTATCCTAAAGTCCGCACGAAAAGAGACAGTCCAGACCAATCATGTTTCCACACAAAACTAGAGGCCTAGGGCAGCTTCGTGGCTTCTACTTTTTTTTTGCTATTTGCTTTACCCTTAATTAAGGTACAGCTCCACTATTTGCCTGGTATGAAAATGGGAAAACACGGAAAACCATCTTCAGGGCTGCCGACAGTAGGGTTTGAACCCACTATCTCCCGGATGCGAGCTCACAGCTGCCCGCTCCTAACCGCACAGCCAACTCGCCCGGTTCGCGGCTTCTAACTTGGGTGCTTACGCCCCCACAGCTCCTTTGCTTGTCCCTATATCACAGGTCTTGTCCAGGTCCTATCCTAACGTCCTCACGGCAAGTACCAGTCCAGACCAATCGTGTTTCCACATGAAACCAGCACCGCTTGACAACATCCTTACCGATAAGGCCACGAGCGTGTAAACAAACGGCAGTCGTTCAGCGGGTGTGAAAGTCTTGTCAACCGGGCTGAAGTAATGATTACTTTTTTCCTATAGACTTGTTTACTTCTAATTTCTATAATGTATTTTGTTCTTCAGGATGTCTTTCAATGCACCTCGCACGGTTGGGCAGAAAAATGTGTACGATGGCTCATTTTTTTTGTTTGTTTCTGAGCCGCAATTTGAAACTCCTCAACTCAACTCTCTGAAGAAGTGCTGAGAATTTTCCATCTTTATAGAGATCTTGCAAGTTTCCAGTTCTTTAGTATTAACTTTCAAGTATCTTAATAATTCATAATTCACTAACTAATTTATGCATCGCTACACTTCAACAATGTAGACGCGAGGTCTAGGGAGTCAAGTTCACGTTTTCCAGGTCTGTTCCGTATCTTTAACCAATTCCTTTTTCTATTCAAGCGATCATAATTATTTTCCTTTCTCGTACGAATGGTATTAAGAGAGGCTCATGGTACGACTTCTACTACTACCAATACTACGGACTCGTCCATGAATGCAGGTTCATTTCTCATTGCAAGTAAACTCCTTTCATTGTCACCCAAAACTTGATATTATAAACAATCATTCTTTCTAATTTGATGTCTTTTACTTCAAGAATTTATTTATTTTCGTTAATAATAATAATAATAATAATAATAATAATAATAATAATAATAATAATAATAATAATAATAATAATAATAATAATAATAATAATAATAATAATAATACAGTAATTGTACCAGGGGTACACCTTCCCTTCCTGTTTGTTTTTGCCCCTTTTCTACTATGGCCATCACTGATAGCAACTCAGAACTTTAGAACAATTATCAAATATTTTCCGTCAATCGTTAGATGGCTCTAACGTATATTTTGGAATGAACTCTGGAGGGCCAAGCCCAAAGTAAATTTTGAGAAATTTTCAGTGTTGAAGTTGGTAAAGCTATCGTTATGTTGATGTTATATTTTGTTTCCAAAGTTATCTACTATGACCCTGACGCCTCCTCTAATTCTACTAGCCTCTCACAAGCTATAAATTTAAATTATTCATCAACCATGGACCTGTTTTGTAAGTTGTGGCCGTCCAATCATATCGTTGGATTGTAAAGATCTATATGTTTCTCTCTTTCTTCCTTTATAAGGAGAGCGAATATGGGCTCCACGTCTTCTCTAGCTAGTGCGGTGCTCTGTGCATCTTGAAGAAGGATTGAGAGCGGCTCCATTGGGAGCTAAGGAGGCGGGAGTCACGGCCTGAAGAAGGTTCAAACTAAGAATGTATGACAGAATATATTTAAATAAGCGGTTTTTCATTTAGAATCTAATAGTTAGGCTTTCATCTTCTAGTAATGTAGAATTTTCTGCACAGTCTTCGGACTTAAAACTGCATTCCATATTGGGAAATTAATCAGCTGTAAGGGAGCACGAGTAGTTACCCTCGCAATCCTCTCCTTCTATTCGAATCAGGTACCTAATTTCTCTTAACTTCTAGGTTTTGAAATCCGTTCTCGTTCTTAAATATTTTTACATTTTAGTCACTCTGTAGCATGGGGTTATCTCCTGTTTATTTGGACCTTAAGCCAGCTTAGATTTTTCTTCCTGGTATTTGTCGGAGTGCTTGTTGTCCGCTTTTATCCATTTTTGAGTACGGCATTTCGTAAACATTTCCTTTATGTTTTTCGTGGTCACGTCTTATGGGTCTTAAGCTTTTGCTCGTACTTGTCCACTGAGGGTAAGCTTGACTTCAATAATTTCTAATATTGACCTAGGTAAAATTTATATTGCCCAACATGGGCATACTTTATGGTATATGTCTCCATTTGGTGACTGTTCAATTAATAGTGTACCAAGAGAGTGTCTCTCCTTTTTCCGCTAAGAATTCAATTAAAATGATGGCTAATATAAATACGAATTGTACATTGCTGATAATACCGGTAAAGAGCTAAGGAGCTCCTCTAGTATGTTAGAGAAGGGATGGGAATTCCTCCCCTTCGAGAGTTAAAGTATTCTTCGGCATAACATTTCGATACCCCAGCCCCTTTTAAAAGCAATGCAATTGAGGGAACTAAAATTATGTAGCGAACTACAAACGGTACAGGCAGTTTTCTCGACACCTACTTGTCACTCACTGGATCACTGATCGAAATGAGGGAGATGTAGAAGAAAAAGGAATTACGCTCCACAGCATTTTCTGCCTCGTTTGTAGAGATCAATAAGAAGAACCATAAACCTCACGTCTACTATTTGAAGCTATATGCTTATGGTTGTACCTGTTCAGGGTTTACGAGCTCCAGTTGTATTGATAGCTATCGTTTTCTTAGTTGAGCACGTATGCTCTTTGTTGATTGATTTCATAGTTAACCCGGCAACGGGCTCGTGGTGAGGAAATCTCTCAGTCCTGCTCCATAGCTAAATAGATAGCGTGCTGGCCTTTGGTCACAGAGGTCCCGGGTTCGATTCCCAACAGGGTCGGGAATTTTAACCATAATTGGTTACTTTCACTGGCACGGGCCTGGGTGTATGTGTCGTCTTCATTGTCATTTCATACTCATCACGACGCGCAGGTTGCCTACGGGTGCCAAATCAAAAAAGACCTGCATCTGGCAAGCCGAACTTGTCCTCGGACACTCCCGGCACAAAAAAGCCATACGACATTTCATTTTTTTCTCACTCCTTGATTTCGTCATATCCTACTGCGCAGTGGTTTTTGCGCACGAGTCTCTCCTTCTAGGCATTCCAAGTTCATTATTTTCCGCGTAAATCTGCAACTGTTGCTTGTTGGTGAAGGTTCGTTGTTTTCGTTTCGGGTACGTTGTTTTAATCCTTGCAGTTCTGTGAGATTTTCCCTCAACTTGCGCCTTGTTACGTTACTACACTGGCATTGTTAAGCAAGGTAGAATATACTACATTTATAACTAAAATATTGTAAAATACAATAATTCTTATGAAAATAAATACAGGAAGCTTTAAAACACTAATTAAATCTAAATATGTACTATAAGGAGGATTTTCTTCATCCATTTCGTAGGTGGGAGAAAATCTCACCACGGGCCTGTTGCTGGGTTAAACGTTTTTAACAATATGAGAGGAAAGAAACACAGTTTCTCGAATGTTATTACGGTGACTTGTAGTCTAATTTGTGCATTGTCCAGCTATTTATGCTACATGTTTCCTTAACTCAGCTGAGTACGGGCATACCCGTAATACTAATACTAATACTAATAATAATAATAATAATAATAATAATAATAATAATAATAATAATAATAATAATGAAGTACTTTTTACTTCCCTCAATTGCTATTGCTTTTAAAATGGGCCACGGTATCGGAATGTTATGCCGAAGAAGTTTTTTAATTCCCTCGAAGGCAATTATAGGAGTTTAATGCATTTAAATGTACTCATTAGCCACACATATCAGTTGAGATCTCGGAAACAAGATTAATTTTTTTCGTTTGATGGGAAAGAGCTAGGACTGGGGAGGTACCAGGTACAGCGAAACCGATCCCGGTGCCAAAATGGGATATCACCGTATACCATCTTGCTGATAGTGGAATTCGAGGCTACTATCTCACACATGTAAGCTCACGCCTACATGCCATACACCGCGCAGCAAACTCGCTTGTTAAAGGAATAGTAAACATCACAAATAATGACCGCAATACTGAGAAACAGATAATTTTATTGTTCTATTTCCCATAACACAATTAGCACCATCACTATGTAGCGAACTACAAGCGATACAGGCAATTGTCTCGACACCTACTTGTCACTCACCAGGTCACTGATCGTGATGCGACAGATCTAGCTCTCCAAAGAACATTTCAATTTACTGGCGAGTCCCTGTATTCCGTGTAAGCAACTCGTCATACAGTGGTGTTGGATTGGTTGCCTGTCCTATGTATGTCACGGCGAACAGACTGCAGAAAAACATCAATAAATAACAAGAACGTTCACCAACTCACCTCAGTCATTGTTTATTTTCTACCCTCATTTGCATTTTTTAGAAAAACAGAAAGTTCTAAAGATTTGTGAGTGCTATTCTTTATCAAACTGTAGTTATTAATTATGTTTCACCTTGAGAGGCTAATCGAAAGTACGTCATCATCCTTTAGACCCACAAGTAGGCACGGCGATTCTTAAGGGTAACCAACATGGCTATATAAAAAGCTCGTATCTCTGAGACAACTACAGGGCTTCGTTTCGCATTAAACGCCTCCAACCATGCGTATCATTAGCGTGCTTGCCTCTTTGGAAGTCACTGGTTTGATTCACGGGCAGTCCAAGAATTCTAATTTTGAACTAAGAGATGGAGCGGGGTTACTTGAGCCTCGTGAAGCCAACTAAAGTGTTGTTGGTTTAAGAGCCAGCAGAGCCAATCGCGAAAGCCAAGCTATACGGCTGAAAATATCCTGATGGCCACTTAGTGCCGTATCTACAGGCTAGATGGATGCGAATCAGTCGTCTTCGTAAACCAAATATCTTAATAGGCAGTTGCATGATTTGTTCATGTTTATTATAATTCATTCACTTGTTTATTTATTCACACCTTCGCCTTTTAAAACTTAATACTGATTACGGTGTTATGTAAAATTAAAATAACTAACCTTATTTAAATCAGACTATGCTTCAGCGCACTCAGTCCAGATTGTCTTCAGTGTTACGCATTCTGTCAATCCACGATATTCTGAGCAGGCTTCCGTAGCACCATATCTCAAAGGATAGAAGATTTTTGGCGGTGTTCTCTGTTAGCGTCCAAGTCTCTGCACCATAAAATTGGACAGTCTTGGAGATCTGCTCATTTGTCGTCAGATTTTTAGTTTACCTAATAATTAGAGGTGTAATGTCATACAGAATTCCAGCTACGGTACATACTTATAACAATAATAATAATAATAATAATAATAATAATAATAATAATAATAATAATAATAATAATAATAATAATAATAATAATGATGTTATTGTATTTTTTGTCCCGCAGGAGTTCTTTTACGTGCCAGTAAATCTACCGATACGAGGCTGACGTATTTGAGTACTTTCAAATACGAAAGGTCTGAGTCAGGATTGAATCTGCCTAGCTGGGGTCAGCAAGCCAGCAACTCAACCGTCTGAGCCACTCAGTACGGCCTCTATGAACTTTTCACACATCACTTTATATTCCTCGAAATTAGCGAATTTTTTAAAACCATAAAACACTATAACAATTTAAAAATGAAATTTATTATGTCTTCCACTAATTTCAATGTACTTGGGTTTATGCAAAACTCACTGTTTCCCAGCAGTTTCGATGATGCCTTGTCAACAGCTGGGCTCCTGACGACATCTTGATAGGTCCTCATCCTGCAGTGAGCGATACCGTATTGCAGAGATTGCAGTTATTTGTAGAGTAAAGTACGGGAGGTGCATTGTCCAGTCGTCGAAGGAACTACACAGTTGTTAATCCCCCAAAACAAAGAACTGGGAAAGAACAATTGTGCGGTTCCTTGCGTCTAATAGCGTCTAGAATATATTCTTTCTTCTCATTCGATGTCGGCTGTCATCAGGGCGATCTGGTTCTTGTTCTCAGCAACTCGGAAAAGAGTGGGAGTACTGAGCTCACATCATTCTCGTAGATACTCTCTTTCCTTCAATTTTACACTGCAAGATAAGCTGAAGGAGTCTATATTTATCATTTCGAATGATATGGTCGAAGTACTAAATTCTCTTCTTTTCGATGTTGTGCAAGACTTCTAGCTCTTCGTTCAGTCGTTGGAGTACTTCAGTGTTACGTATTCTGTTAACCCATGATATTCTGAGCAGGCGTCCATAGCACCACATCTCAAAGGATCTAAGATTTTTGGCGGTGTTTTCTGTTAGGGTCCAAATCTCTGCACCATAAAATAAGACAGAAAATACATAACACCGAAGTAAACGGAGACGGAGATTGATCTTAAAGTCCTTGTTACAGAGAAATTTGCTCATTATCTTGAATGGACTCCTTGCCCGTTCAAATCGCGGCCTAATTTCAACAGCGTTGTTCCAGTGTGATCAAGTACGCTGCCTCTAGAATGTATAGGATGGTCAAAATATTGCTTAACGATCCACTAGGTGGACTGGAAATTTCCCGTTTAAAGGCATATTTTCGCTTCCATTTCCGCGTTTGACAGTTTCCACTTAATTCGGAGTGATTTGCATTATATTTCAGGCCAAAATCACGGTAATGGGATAATTTGCCCTTAAAGGCAAGTTTTCGCTTGGTAGAGGGTCCATTTAGGACAGATATTAGTAGGGCCCGGATGTTTGTGCAGTAATAGGTTAGAATGCAAACTTACTGAAGCGAGTAATAAGTAGAGTCTATCCGCACGACGGTAGTGCTATGAGGTTTACATAAACATTAGGGGTGCGGCCCATTAGAACCCCTAGAATTTATGTTACTCCCACTACATTACGTTAGAGTAACAAAATTACTTACTAGGAAATGTTGACTAGCCCGCTCTAGCGTAATGTAGGGGTTGTAACATAAATTCCAGGCGTTCCATTGGGCCGAACCTCTAATGTTTATGCAAACCTCATAGCATTACCGTCGTGTGGGTGTTCTCTACTTATTACTCGCTTCAGTAAGTTTGCATTCTAACCTATTACTGTATGAACATCCGGGCCCTAGATATCACTGCACTCATTTATGGAGTAGACCGAGTCGTACGCTTCTCCAGAAATGTAAATCTTGTTTCTAAACATTTCATCTCCGTGATGGGGAGTTAGCCAATGAGGTATTTTAAAAATACACACACTTAGTACCAGAGAGATGAGACTGTGTTTACTTTGAGCAGGAAAATTAACGGTTGGAATTGTAAAACATCATGTTAATTCGTGTTTTATTTCTACACTCATCATTATAACCCAGACAGATGTGTTTTTTGCAGCGTGGAGTTCCAAGCGTACGTTTATAAACATATGCTCACGAGGAAGAGTTGTTATTACTTGAACCGCACAAACTTTAGATAACATTTGGGTTTTTAAAATATTATATAACGTTGCTTTAAAAACATCATCTACGCATTTATTTAAAGGAACAGAAAATCAAATGGTATCAGATGTTTAAATTCTTCAATAGATATACAAGTGAGATGTCTAGACATCTAATGGTTTAAATCGGCAAGATAGAGAACAGTGTTCTAGTTTGTAAACAAACAAAATCGGATAGTAGAGGTCTGAAAGAACTCGAGATCTTTGGAGGCTGGCTTTATTCTGTTGCTGCTATGAGTTTAATGGGCTGCGGTACTGGTTAACTTTTATTGAGAGCTATATTCCTAGCAAAGCAATCATAGCTAATTTGTAAGTAAGCCAGGCTAATTGGTACATTTTTGAAGTCAAAGAGATTTTCTTGGGAACGTAGCTATCACAGCTTATAGTCCCCAAAAATGTGGATGTGTCAGGTAGGTTCACATTTGGGTGATAGCAGAGCATGTTATTGGCACATTGTTGATAAAGAATACACCTAGTGCAGTTTCTAGAGAGAGTGTATTAGATTTTAAATTTCAAATACAGCTTGTCGGAAATGAAATTTCTTTACCTCAAGGACTTTGGTTAACGTATCTTATTTATACATTGTTTGATTCTATGTGATATATCTAAGTAGTTGAGTGGAGTTCGAACCAACTATCTCTCAAATGCAAGCTGACAGCTGCGAGACACTAACCGCATGGCCTATTCGCTCGGTGTTACAATAATAATAATAATAATAATAATAATAATAATAATAATAATAATAATAATAATAATAATAATAATAATAATAATAATAATAATAATAATAATAATAATAATGGTTTTAAGTACCACTGACTACTTTTACGATTTTCGGAGACTCCTAGGTGCCAAAATTTAGTCCCACAGCAGGTCTTTTACGTGCCAGTAAATCTACCGACACAAGGCTGACGTATTTCAGCGCCTTCAAATACCACCTGTCTGAGCCAAGATCGAACTTGCCAAGCGGAAATAGGTGCAGGTACTGGTTGAACCGTGCACCCTCCACTTTCTTAAGGAATTGCTCACGCTGGGGGCTCTGTTGATTTAGGAATTTTCTCGCTCCATCTAGCAGGGGTTTCTTCTATTCTAGGAGCTGTTAATTTCATTACCCGTACTATTAATATACGTGCTCCCGGAATATCACTAGATAAACTCCCTTGTTTGTATGAGCTGTTAGCCCGGCGATTATTATTATTATTATTATTATTATTATTATTATTATTATTATTATTATTATTATTATTATTATTATATTACAATTTGCCTTACATCGCGCCGACACAGTCAAGTCTTATGGCGACGATGGGATAGCTAAGGGCTAGGAGTAGGAAGGACGCGGCTGTGGCCTTAATTAAAGTGCAGCCCCAGCATTTGCCTGGTGTAAAAGTGGGAAACCACAGAAAACCATCGTCAGGTCTTCTGACAGCGGCGTTCGAACCGGCTTTCTCCCTAATTCATTCTCACAGCTGTGTTACACCAACCGCTCTGCCAGTTCGCTCGGTATTGTTATTATTATTGTTGTTATATTTATTACCTATACCGCCTCTGCTTGTAGTCTTATTTTGCTCGCACAAGCTCGCGATGTTAATAACAGTGTTCCAAGCCTTTACATTAAGCATTGCAAGAAGGAGCTCATATTCGTTCAGTTGCGGTCGAGAGCTGGCAGTCTCTCCATCTGCTGGCCCGGGCTGGGAGCTCTATATTTCACTCTGCGGCCGCCCAGATGGCTCTGACTACCTATCGATCCCTGGCTCGGCGGCATCACATTAAACTAAATACTGAAATATACTTTTTATTCCAAAAGTCACTAATTAATGAGGGGTCTCGTCAAACGCAATAAATCACGCGTTCATTTTTCAAAGCTGGCCATTATCAGTAAAATGTTAAATTAGTTGTTCATTTTGAGAATAATTTTTATGGATGGTGCCAGTTCTCGCGTTGTCGAGTTTCACAGCCTATTCAGAAATATCTGCATCATTTATATTACTTTGAATCATTCACTAAGTGTTCGTAATGCGTAGAAAGGAAAAATAATTTGTTGAGCAGATTTATTTAAAACTGAGAGTTTAATTATAATTATAATGGGCAGTAGATATATATTAATTTGGCTACCACCGCGGTCTAGGTCTGCAATTTCGCACTTAGTTGTCTAGGCTTCGTTCCTGGCTGTGCCACAAATTTAAAAATGTTACTCCAGGCTGAGTGACTCAGCGTGTTGAGGCGCAACTTGGCAGGTTCGTTCCTTGCTCAGTCCGGGGGTATTTAAAGGTGATCACATATGGCAGCCTAGTGTCGCAAGATTTAAAGGCACCTAAAAGTACTCCTCCAGTACGGTCGAAAAGAATACCTTATTTATATCCGCCCAACCCTTATCCGGTTTATCTACCGGGTCGGGTGTGAAGTGATGAAGTTTTACGACCGGATGCCCTTTTCTGATGTCATCTTCTTCAGAGGAATTATTCAGATGGAATGAATGACGTGATGTCTGATAGTAGAAACCCGGTGCCGACACTTAGCCTACTCCTCTCGAATAGCACCAAGGGGTCTGTTCACGACTTAACGCCTCCATCCTACGGAAGAATCTCCATCAGCAGCTTCAAATGCTCTCACTCCATACGGGCACGGCGGAGAGGTGTGGAATTTAACCCAGTCTTTTGGCACGCAATGTAGTGATTGGAAATGGTATATCAACACCTCTCCTTCTTTTTCTTCTTTTTAAAAATTCGGGGCGTCTACCTAAGAAGATCTTTTGCCCTACTTTGCACCGTATGATGTGAATCAGCGTGTAATTTTTTTGAGAGTTCTTATCGAAGAAAATAATCCTAAATTTATTAAATATAATAAGTGAGAATCATGAATAAAGATGAAAGTTCATCCCCTATGACTAGCTGGTCCAATAAGAGTTTTGAATTCATTATGAAGAGTATGTGTGGTTGAAAATCAGGCAATAGAAATACGTGATGGGCCAAGTCAGAAGAACATAACGAATAATAATCATTAGAAGGAGAAAAAGGAGGAGAAAAAAGACAAGGCGGAAGCAGAATTTTAAGACCCTCCCGTGTATTTTTCTCTTCATGTTCTCCAATCTTCCTCAAGTAGAAGTGTTGAATGTAAGGAAAGGAACATTAAGGACGGCACAAACACCCCGTCCCCAGGCGAGGGATATTAATCATTTACAATTAAAAACCCCTGACCCGGCCGGGAATCGAACCCGGGGCCACCGGGTGACAGGCGGCTGCGTTGCCCCCTACACCACGTGGCCGGACACCACCTCTCCTATCCAGAGGGCCAATTTTCTGAGGGTGACATTTCTTGACTAACGGTGACTCGAACTGGCAAAGCAAGGTGTCAGGCCATACACCTCAATGATCATGGCCACCTGGCGCAATAAAAGAATATCTTAAATATTTTTAAAATTGGTTTTCCGGTGATTGCCCATTTTCACACTAGGTAAATGCCAAAGGTTTTATTTTCATCAAGGCCACGGTCATTACCTCCGCTATCATCGTCCTGTCCTATGAAGTAGTCGCAATCAATCAATCAATCAATCAATCAATCAATCAATCAATCAATCAATCAATCAATCAATCAATCAATCAATCAATCAATCAATCAATCAATCAATCAATCAATCAATCAATCAATCAATCAATCAATCAATCAATCAATCAATCAATCAATCAATCAATCAATCAATCAATCAATCAATCAATCAATCAATCAATCAATCAATCAATCAATCAATCAATCAATCAATCAATCAATCAATCAATCAATCAATCAATCAGTCAATCAATCAATCAATCAATCAATCAATCAATCAATCAATCAATCAATCAATCAATCAATCAATCAATCAATCACCACTGATCTGGATTTAGGGCAGTTTGAAAACAGACCGAGGTAAAGATAGTTTTTCCAGGAGCTGACTTCCTTCTTACAGAATACTGTTGATCGCAACTGCGAGCTCACTGCATTAGCTTTACGACACCTTGATTCAATCTCACTTACTATATTACCATCCTGGGAGGACACACAACCTAAATACTTGAAGTTATCTACCTGTTCCAGCTTTGTATCACCAATCTGACATCCAATTCTGTTGAATTTCTTACCTACTGATTTTCATATCATTGCACCTATTTTCAAGTCGCAAGATATTGGATTGCAGGCTTTCGGCACAATCTGCCTTTATGACCAAGTCAGCAAAGATCAGACTGCTTACTATATTTCCACCTAACTGATTCCCTTCCTGCCACTTTATACCTTTCAGCAGATGATCCATGCACCGTAGAAACGGCAATGGTGAAAAATTACAGCCTTGTCTAACCGTTGTAAGTACCCTGAACCAAGAATTCACATTACCATCAATTCTCACTGAAGTCCAATTGTCAACACAAATGCCTTTCATTGATAATCTACCTTTAATTCCATAGTCCCTCAGTATGACAACATCTTTTCCCTCGGTACCCTGTCATACGCTTCCTTTAGATGTACGAATCATAAGCACAACTGTCTATTCCTTTCGTAGCATTTTTCAATTACATGGCGCATACTGAAAATCTGATCCTGACAGTCTCTCTGTGGTCTGAAACCACACAGGTTTTCATCCACCTTCCTCTCTCCACTGATCGCGCCCTCCGTTCCAAGATGCCAGTGAATACTTTGCCTGGTATACTAATCAATTACATTCCCCGATAGTTGGTGCAATCCTTCCTGTTCCCTTGCCTATGGATAGGTGCAATTACTGCCTTTGTCCAATCTGAAGGTACCTTACCAACACACCATGGTAATCTTACTACTCTATGAAGCCATTTCATCCTTGCTTTCCCCCTATACTTCACCCTATCAGGTCTAATTTCATGTATTCCTGCTGCTTTATGACAATGGAGTTTTTTTTGCTAATTGCTTTACGTCGCACCGACACAGATAGGTCTTATGGCGACGATGGGACAGGGAAGGGCTAGGAGTTGGAAGGAAGCGGCCGTGGCCTTAATTAAGGTACAGCCCCAGCATTTGCCTGGTGTGAAAATGGGAAACCACGGAAAACCATTTTCAGGGCTGCCGACAGTGGGGTTCGAACCTACTATCTCCCGAATACTGGACACTGGCCGCACTTAACCCTTTGTTGTCTGAATAGTGAAAAATAATAAGTATACTTGATTTTTCACCTTGTTCTAATGGAATACATTCAAATAGTAAATGCTAATACTTTCACATCATAATTTTAATTTTTGGTATGTTTTGGGGGCCTGGTACTTTTAAGTACCGTCTGGCATATAGGAGGCTTCATATTTGGGTAGATAATAATGTTCACATTTTGGAATTATATCACATTTATTGTCTCAAAATATTAGTAGAACATGTTTTTCATACCTAAAACTATTACAAAAATGTAAAAGCAAAATTTAAAGCAAATATGTGTAATAACAGTGAAGTTTCCTAATATTATTGTTCATATGTAGAACATCTTGCATACATCCTATACAGCTGACACATTATGATACTCTGCTAAGCAGTTCTTTTTTTCATTGCAGCAAAGAAAAACACTACATGTCGTAAACTTTGAATGCGGTCTTGACTGCACCTTCTTTCTCGAACACACCTCACATCGACCACGGTTTTCTACAAAAACAACAAAATGATTTCCACGGTTACTTAGTCTGACATCACTGGGCACAGAATATTCTGTTTTCCTCCTTTTTGGTAGACAAGTTTGCTCTGGTGACTCTGATGACCTCATATCACGTGAAAGTTTTCCTGGAAGAGCAATTTCTTTCTGGTTCATCAGTCCTAGGGCCACATTACGCCGGAATTCTATTAGAGGGATTTTTTCTTGCAGATTACAGTATATGATGTAGGCATTGACAAATGCTATCTCAATCATTCCCCAAAATAATCTATGCCACCATTTTTGGATCGACGGTCTAAACCATATACGCCTCGAAGTCTGTCAGCATGGTCCACTCCACCCATGTGTGCATTGTAGTTTTGCACAACAACCGGGCAATCAACAGTAACATTACTTCCATCCTTCTGTTTCCTAGAAACAGTTGTGGCTTCTGTTCATTGGAAATTAGATGCTAAGCACACAACTTTTCTGTCTTTCCACCGATGTCCATCGAAGGAAAGCATTACTTTCGGTTTTGGATATGACTAACATGAGACCCTCCATATGGCCTGACGGTACTTCTAAGTAACTCGCCATTTACTAGCTATATATCCACACCAACTGCAAATTTCATCGATTTGAGTATTTTATTGCATTACAGAAGCATACTTACATGTACTAAGATTGCTTGCAGGTCGAATGTAACAATAGGAGCTAAGAAATAATCAATCATAATATCATTTGTTTACAGTGGTGACACTATGACTACACTCCTAAGAATAAAACGATCTCCCGCGTTTTTCATCTTTACCAACCTCAAAAATGAAATATCTCTGTTTCAAGAGTTAGTTACCTGAAAGTACCATGAGGAAAATACAAGGGTAGGATTTACTGAATAATTCCAAAGCCATGGAATATGAGATGGTACTTTAAAGTACCGTCAGGCAACAAAGGGTTAAGCGACTGCAGCTATCGAGCTCGGTACAATGGAGTTTATTTACCGCCCTTTCTACTTTCTCAAGCGACATTTTACCAACATCATTTTCCTCCACCCCATGAGCTCGGTTGTTTGCGACACCACCATGAAAATTTCCTTTTACATTGGGCGGATGTTCAAAATATTCCTTCCACCTCTCCAGTGATTCCCTGGGGTATATTATGAGTTCAACCCAAAACACTGTTCATTTCCTTTTCCCCTCCCTTCTTAAGATTCTTGATTACTGTCCAGAAAGGTTTCCCTGCTGCTTGACTTAGCCTTTCCAGGTTATTACAAAAATCTTCCCACGACTTCTTTTTGAACTCAACAACTATTTGTTTCGCTCTGTTTCTTTCATCTACGTACAATTCCCTGTCTGCATCGGCCCTTGTTTGGAACCATTTCTGATAAGCCTCCTTTTTACGTTTACAAGCTGCTCTCACTTCATCATTCCACCAAGATGTTGGCTTTTTCTCATCTTTACACATAGTTGTTCCTAGGCATTCACTTGCTGTTCCTACTACAGCATCCCTGTATATCACCCATTTTTTCTATATCCTGAATCTGCTTACTGTACACTGTTAGAAACTTCTCATTAATCATATCCATGTACTTCTGTCTAATTTTCTCGTCCTGGAGATTTTCTACCCTTATTCGTTTGCAGATAGATTTCACTTTCTCTGTCCCAGGCCTAGAGTTACTTAGTTCACTACAGATCAGATAGTGGTCTGTATTATCGAAAAATTCGGAAAACTCGTACATGCCTAACAGAATTCGAAGTCGGTTAAGATATAGTTTATTATGGATCTGGTACCACTAGCCTCGCATGTGTAGCTGTGAATATTTATTCATAAAAATTAATTTTTTCTTAATCATCGTTATCCATATGATACATATGATCGTCTCCTGGTACAGGAATTTGTTGGCACAATCGATCTCTCTCTTATCAACATAAGCCATGCGCTAGTACATAACATAATTGTTCTCTTCTCTCCATGTGTTAATTTACAAGAATATGATTAATGCTGTGGAGCCTCCCAAGTTGCCAAGCAATCTCCTCCGCTGAAACTCCCGCTCCATCATAACGTAACAGCGTTATCTAAATTTCTGTCAGAATATCAAATGTGTGTCTTGGATTTTTTAATCTTCCCGGCTCCCACCTGGCTATGTCTTGTAATATATTTCTCTGACTTCTTCTATAATACATGAGCTCTCTGTTATTGGGTTCCTGCCGATATTGTGCGTCAACTATTGAGGTCACAAAGGAAGGATACGATAAGAGGAATGGAACAGTTTAATATTAAGTGTACATCAAAGAACATCTTCCTATGTACGAACAGAGTATTTCCTGAAATAAGTTATCATAATATCTGGTATCTGTTATATAATCTATCGAACTGTTTGTATCGCTTTGGAATCTGAATTACGTGCGTAGTTAAAGTAATAACTTAAATACAGGCTGCGATGGCATATTTTTCTTGCCATTTCTTTGGCAGCATTTATCTTTTTATCTCTGTATATACTGCCGGAGAAATATCCAAAAACCATGAAATAAGGAATGTAGAATACGGAAATTTTGCCAATATATTTGTCGAGGTAATATGTTTTATTGATTAAAGGTACAAGTCTACGGTTAATATCTGTGCGAGAATAGCCATCGCTAATGTGCCATGCTGGTCCATTAATAACCGGTGTAATCGCGTGACTGTTGAATGCAGGCATGCAAACGTCTGTGCACTGTGCCGTAAGGTGCCGGATGTCATCTTGTGGGATGGATTTCCATGCCTGTTGCACTTGGTCGGTCAATACAAGAACGGTTAGTGCTGGTTGTGGATGACGCTGGAGTTGTCGTCCAATGATGTCCCATATGTGCTCGATTGGGGACAGATCGGGAGTTCGAGCAGGTCAAGGCAACCTGTCGACACTCTGTAGAGAAGTGGAATAGGGGCGCGCATTATCTTGTTGGAAAACACCCCCGGAAATGCTGTTTACGAATGGCAGCACAACAGGTCGTATCACCAGCCGGATGTACACATCTGCAGTCAGAGTGCGTGGGATAACCACGAGAGTGCTCCTGCTGTCAAAGGTGGAATGCAGGCGCTCACCTGGCCTCCTAACCAACACACAGCCATCACTGGCATCTAGGCAGAACCAGAATCGGAAAACACAACGGACCTCCACTCCGTCCTCCAATGAGCTCTCTCTTGACATCACCGAAGTCGCAGACGGGCGAATACGGCGGTCCTCCCTCTCGGTAGTGCCACGGGGACTTCCGGAGCTCGGTCTTCTTGCGATCATACATTCTCGTGATCACTGCTGCCAACACGCTTGCACAGTGAAGACATTCCTGCCAAGTCGTTCTGCAATAGCGCGGAAGGAAAATCCACCTTCACGTAGCCCTATTATACGGACTCGTTCAACCGCAGTGAGCTGTTGATACTGGCCTCTTCGTTGTTTTACAGGTAACTAACACTCTCGCGCAGTACATCTCGTAATTAAAGCAAAACTGCTCTGCAACGTCATGGGGCCGCTACTGCGATTTGCGGGAAATTTGAATCAACGTTATCTTTCAGATGTATAAAGTCGCCTACCAAGGTTCGTTAATCTAGCACAGCCATTTTTTGGTGTTTGGATATTTTTTCCGCCAGTTTATAAAATAATCGTTTTGTCTATACATTGCTCAGAATATGAAAATAATGGTATTTTTGTGTCGATCATGTCCACGATAACAAGAAAATAACTTTTTAACTTTCCGTCATTTCTGTCTGTTTGTCTGTACGTATTGTACCCGTTAGCCAAAACAACAGTCGAAGAGCACAGAGACACCTCATGGGTGCTCAGTTCGCAAACATAACACCTGAGTGAAATGACAAAGGATGTGGCACGCATAGGAAAATCATTGATTTTATGGCATGTTATAAAGAAAATACAGAGTAAAATTCACATATGGCATGTTTTATTAACAAAATAAAAGTCTCGTATTGTTATCCTTTTTAACTAATGATTGTGGAAATGATCGCTAAGAAACCTTAATGCTGCTCTTGGCGTACATAAAAAAAAAGTCAAATGGGGTGGTACATGAATGTTTGCCCTATCTCACCCTAACAAATTAGGTTTACAGATTGTTTTCAGTTATTAAAGAAAATAGTTTTATTTAACTAACTGTGAAAAATCTGAGTTTTGATGATCCAATTTGAAATATTAGAAGAGAAATTAAATTCTGTACGACAATTATGTCAAATTCTCAGTTATTTACTCAAAGTTTGAATTTACTGTTATTAATTTTTACATAATTCTATGCGATAATTTTCCCTAAAACTTAATCGACGCAATGAAATTATTATATATTCATTTACCAGTTCCCTACTGGATTAACTAAATTCAATAAATAAATTAAAGTCTGGAAATATCACTTCAAATGGTCTGCTTAACTCAACACCTAATGCCAGATAATGCCTTATCATAATTCTTAAATGCTAAAATAAAAACAATGACACTGCCCACACAGCAAGATGACACCTGAGACAATATAAAAGTATAAGATGAACTCAAACTACCGTAAACCATGATTATAATTCTACGTCATCACAATATCTACAAAAGATACAACAATATTTAGACCTTTGGCAACACGGAAGATGATCATAACGTTAGAATACAGTCGCACATTCCTAGCTTTGTTAGATGTACATCAATGCCTCTAAAATCTAAGTAGATGATGCGGATGAAAATTCTCAAATACTCGGGAATGATCTGGAAGAGCGTCCCAGAACCGACGTGAATCAACGTGAATATTAAAGTGACAATAAACTACGGAAAATTCGGAATATAATATAATTAGACACAACTAACCGAAGACGTAGTCAAAATCAAATATACGCAGACTCTACAGTAATTATCCAAAATATTGCTAATATCCAAAATATCACAATAAATAACTGCCAATTGCATCAATTATTATCTCTGATAATTACAGCGTGACATTACTCTCCTAAGAAATAGATCTATTTTACACTGTAATTCATTCTCTCTCGAAGACACAGGACTACCACGTTAATAATCGCGAAATCTACTATAATGTCTAATGTAACACAGCAATACATTTGTGATCCTCCCCGGGATGTCATAAATTCTTAAGTATAGCATCACGAAACAAATTCTACACGTACACAAAATATTTGAATTCTCGAAGATTCAACATATCTATCGGTTCTCGTGTCTCAGCTTAATTGTTTCTCCTCTGCATTCAGGTTAACGGATTTTGATTCAAAGGAATGGAATCATTTCCAAGACTAAAGTTTTAAGATCACTCTCAATTTATATTCAAACGGACACTATTTGAAAGTGCAATCCGATTCAGTGAGACGACTGAACATCCGAGAAAATCTAAGTTACCTGTCACAATTATCCACAAGTTATGTCTACATTGAAATTATAAAGTGAAATAACAGGAATTATTACCAACTGATTCGCCGTACATAATTAAAAAAATCTCATGAATCATACACTATTACATCAAATCTCTCTAACGGAAACAAAGTATGTGATGATCATTATAACTACACAACTACACCAGAATGCAAGACCATTTACCAGTTTTAACTACTTAACTATCCCACTACAGAACAGATATTTATTTTACTATTGTGTCGACTTAGCTTTCGATGTCTTCATGATGCTGGACGGCTGGTTGTCCTCAATGGTACAATTACATGTGACTTCCTCTTAATCCATCGCTGTCAGCTACGGTCACAGGGTTTAAACCTCCCTATCAACACTAACCCACACAGTACAGGGTAACATTTCCGTGTCGAATTTGAAGTTGTCCTCTTCTTGATTTAGAGCTGAAACTTGCACAATAGGGATTAATAAAGTTGTCACACCACCGATTTCTGAAAATATTGTCATAAATAAAATACTTACTGAAGTGATCTCGATTTAACTTGAAGTATGTTATTTTATGCACGTTATCAACCAGAATAGCACAAGTGATATGTTTGCGGGGCACACAGTTGCTCAGAAGCAAAGTCCCATTTCCACAGATTCCGCAGAAAGAATGGCTGTCTGGGAATGGTGTGTGGAGAAAGACTGACGTTTGGCGACTCATTGACCCAGTAACCTACTTGCAACAACATCTGGCGAGTGTGTCCTTGACGTATTGCGCACTGCGCTTGCACATGTCGGAATCATCATCAAGTTCACAACTATGTTAATATCATCCAATATTTGTTCTACTTGTGATATTATAAAAATGTTATTACTATTATTATTATTAATAATAATAATAAAATAAACACTCTCTTTCCATCACGCTATTCACGCTATTCAATAATAACGCTAGTCGTTGCTAGGAGTCGGACACAGCTGGTGACAAAGCCATCGATGCTTCTCGTACATTCGCGAGGCACGTTTCTATTTCTTTTTTCTTTCATCGCTCACAAACAGGTTTATTCCTCGACCGCCGACACCAGTATGAAGTCAAATGGCTTAAATTATGACCAACCAATAATTAGAAGAGTACTAAGTCCTCAGGTGAAATCCATATGCATGCAAACAAAACTAACTCAAAGATATACCACTCGGTCTCTTAAGTCGTGCCATCAGCCCTATCGAAACTGTCACAGTATGTATGTATGTATGTATGTATGTATGCATGTTTGCATGTATGTTTGTATGTACGTGTGCACATCACGAGAAAATGGCTGAAGGTTATTGAATCATATTCGGTATGTGAAGGCACTATAATCTAGGCTATAAATAAATTTTATTCACGCTAACTGAGGTGATAGTTGAGGAGAAGGCCTAAAATTTAATTCTCAAAAGTATATGTTAATAGTGGTCCTATCTACAAATACTACATAACCAAAGTTATATAAAATTAAATTTCCGATCGTTTATGCCTGATGCATTGTTAACGTACCGGCCATGATATGAGAGAAATTTATGGATTTCGATTTTTGTTGCTAAGTCCATATCAAGGCAGAACCATGAGAAATTAGGTGAGCAGAATGTAATGAATATCGGTATGTAACGTCAGAGAAAAAGGCACTAGAACGTAGGCTATAAATAATGTTATTCATACTGGGTAAAATAGTAGTTTACGGGCACCTAAAGTTTAACTTTCAAAAATACCTATGTTATTGGTCCTATCTAAAAGTAGTACATAAAGAAATTATAGAGGATATCATTTCCAATCATTTATGTGTTATACGATTTTACGGTCTGAGGAATGCACAGAAAAAACTCTTATTTTATATACGTTGCAAATCGATATTTCCTTTTTTATGTCGGATTAGGTATTGAGAAGTCGAAAGGAGATTTAGTTCCTGTCCGTGCGTTTGTTCGTTAGGAATCACGGGAGAACGGTCCAACATTATTCTTCAAAACTCGGTATTAAAGTTCATGGATAGGAAGGAAAGGTGTTATCTTTGTTTTGAATATATATATACTTTTACAAGTTGCTTTATGTCGCACCGGCACATAAAGGTGTTATGGCGACGACGGAATAGGAAAGGGCTAGGAGTGGGAAGGAAGCTCCCATGGCCTTAATTGAGGCACAGGGTGTGAAGATGGGAAACCACGGAAAACCATCTACAGGGCTACTGAGAGGCCCGAATGCAAGCTGATAGCTACGTGACCGATACCGAACAGCCACTTGCTCGATGGCATGGTTATATGTATCTATATACGGTATATGATTTAGTAGTTTACAAAAAATCATGAAGAAAACCTATCACTTCTCGTAAGGTGATGCGAAATGTCTCATTGGATTCGTTATTAACGCTCAAAGTGTGAAAGAGTCCACAGAACTCGAAATGTTTTTTTATATCAGGCGGCCCGCGAGAGCCGTACTTTCGAATTACAAATGTCTTGCATGCACTAGTGATGTATGGGATGACTAATCACTTGTTTCCGAAGGAGCGCTACAACGTGCTGTATTTCGGATGTTGTGAAAGTAATAGCAGTCATTTTACCGCACACGTTCCTTAAAAGGTTGCATTTGTAAATACGCCAATGATGCAGAAAAGAAAATGTAATAACATTAATTTACACACGAGCAGGCATTCTAATATATGAGTTGTATGTATGAATCAAAAACTAATATTGTTCGGCGAAATAAGTGTGCAAAAGACAGACGTCTGTTTTGAAAGTCCTGTGCATGGCGCCTGCTAGCTTCGGCTGCACTCCGACCAGATTTTCTATAGATTATGTCTGTGTATTCGTCGTTGCTGAACACACCAGTCATTGCCGATATGCAGACAGCAAATATAGTGCTGCTGTGCCATACACGAACCTCGTAATATGCGGTCGAAAACAAGGTTTACTGATGCAAAGGGTTGCATTAGACGGGTAGCGCTTAGAAACAGGCTGCGAGCGACCGTCCGGTTGTTATCTCTTCATATGCTGACGTAACCTGCTTGCTGGTAGTACAGTAGTGCCCCTGTTAAAATCAGTTGGTAGACATACCATTCATCACTTGTGCATGCGGGGTATTCATAAGTACAAATTACGGCGCTCGCAAGCCGCCTGGTTTATCAGGGCATCCGGAATTCAATGAGACGGCGGGTTGATGCATGTATGAATGCTAACGGAAGGCATTATTAACATTCCACGTAAGAAATTGTTTAATGTGATAAGCTGGTACGTTCTGTAATTTATTTATTCTTATCAGAAGCAATAGATCACACAAATTATTAGTTAAGAATGAGAAACAATAATTAGATAACTGGTAAAATCAGACTAGAGGTACATTCAAAGTAAGAATTATGTCATACCATATCGGACCAGAATTTGGCGAGATCTTGACCATTTGGTGTGGCCTTCACTGAATCTTGCATGGTGCAAACGAGAGGGCAGGAGTTGCAATGAAGGAGGTGAGCCATGATTTGTACTTCTCTGCAGGCACAGAGGTTTGACTATTCAGATAGACCCCACTTCTGCATATTGATCTTAGATCGACCGACCCCAGACCGCAGCCTGTTCAGACTCTTCCATGTAGACCACAACTCTTCTTAAGCCGCCTGGAAGAGTTTCAGATGGATCCATGATGAAGGTTTCTGAATCTCCATGAAGTTAGTCTTGATGATTGAGGTGACTCCGAAAGGCACTCAATAGAAGGCAGAAAACTTCTCGTGGATTTCAATCGTTGTTGAGCAGGTTGATAATCATATAATGGATGTGTTAGAGAAACGTCCACTTTAGATTTTTCATGTTTGGCAGCTACTTCATCTCTAATATCTGGGGGAGCAGTGCCAGCCAATCAGGCAATCAGTTATAAGCCGGCAAGTTTCATTTAAAGCAATATCTACCTGTTTGGCATGAAATTACCTGTACTAAACAGGGCATGCATGTTCTGTTGCAGAGTAGCTCAGTGCTAAAGCAGTAGTTATCATTGTTTGAGGTTGCATTCCCCAGTTGGTACTTGATAAGAATGGAATTTCGCGTAGATACTTTGTGTTTCGTGTTAACACAATGTTGTTTATACGTGAGTGCACGATCCAGAGTTACTCCTAGATATTTAGGTGTTGAGCAATGATCCAAGAGAGCACCCACCCAGAAAAATCTTCAGTTTTCTTCTTGCCTGCATATTCTGTAAGTGTTTTGCATGATTAGTATACTATGTAGAGTTGTAGAAGATTAGTTCTAACATGGAAATAATACGTTTCTGGACCCATGACCATAAAAATATCGATGGCCGAGAACGAAATGGATACAACTGAAAATTTATGATCTGCTTAAGTGGATTATACCCTGAAAGAAAAAATACACTTATCACATAATTCTTATAAAAACTGGAGTGTACATAGTTCTTGCATCATTTAATGTAACCTAGAAAAGAGTTACAACTCAAAATGACCCTTTTAGATTAAGCAAAGCGACTAATGTCAGAATATTCAAAACCGTTAGAAGTTCTCCCTGGAATGAATACACTACATTTTGTTTTGTAATGCTTTCGGGGGTTGTGGAGCTCGAAATAAGCTATATATTGATAGTAAAAGCTCAAAAATGCATTGTTTTCAATTGTAATCAATTCAGTCTCAGCCAACGTTTATTTTCTTCCTCTACGTGCGAGGATGTGTCCTGAAAGTTTGGACTCTTTTGTTGTTATATCCTGTTGCATTCGGGAAACGGTGGGTTCGAACCTCACTGTCGGCAACCCTGAGGGTGATTTTCCGTGGTTTCCCATTTTCACACCATGCAGTACGTTAATTAAGGCCACGGCTGATTCCTTCCTACTCCCAGCCCTTTCCCATCCCATCGTCTCATAAGACATATCTGTGTCTGTGCGACACAAAGCAAGTTGTAAAAAGTAAAGTTTGCCTTTCACATGTCCTGAAATAATTGTGTTCCGTATTCAATGTAGATGCTACATAAATTGACTGAAATTCAAATTCAAAATTCTCTCTCTCTGTCTCTCCTCACCCATGGTGCTGCTGAACCAACTCGCGGTCGATACCCTCAAGCACTGTGATGTCAGTAAAACGCTTGCTCTATCTTGTTCTCGGCTCGTTCCACATCAATTGGTCGTTTCTCTGCTCTATCTCCGGTGTAGGCTCAACGCTGCTATCATTTTATCTCCGCTTGTGCTCTCAAATCACAGTTCAAGGGTGAAGTTGAGTGTGACTTCTTCATGTTTCGTGACAAAGGTGGGAGTACTTCGAACTGCTTCCATGTATCAGTGGATGAGTGACAGTCTGTGTTGAGTTGGGGATTTTAGTCGAATCTAATTAGTTACGCCAGCTCGGGGCTGAAGATCGCCTTCATTTAGGCTACACACATCACATCACATCACACAATAAATCACCTTAGAAACACGCAATAGAGGATGGTCCCCCTGCCATAAAACTAGGTCCGCAAGATAATTGGAAAGAAGGCCCGGAAGGATTATTATTATTATTATTATTATTATTATTATTATTATTATTATTATTATTATTATTATTATTATTATTATTATTATTATTATTATTATTATTGCTTGTATCGGCTTATTAAGGACCATCTTATTTCAGCTGTCCTCTCTGGGCTTTGTCCTTTGTCCAGTGCTCCTTCATTCGTTGTTTGTTTCACTCTTTTCTATCCCATCATCAACCTTGGCCTTTCTTGCAAACCCCTGGTGGTTTTTCAGTTTCCTCCTGACTGGGTTGCGTTCTTGTACGAGGTTTGTCCGGAAAATACGTATAAATCCGTCGGGGTGACGTATCACGTATCGTGGAGGCGCCGCCAGGTGGCACTGCTGTTGTCGCCAATCTTCTCAACGCTCAGTTCGAGTCGGAGAGCTCTGCGTGTCAGTAGCAGTGTGCGGCTGCTTGTTGAAAGTTACCCGTTTTCACCTGCCGTCGGTATGGAGCTCTCTCTGATTGAGGAACAGCGCATCAACATCAAGTCTCAGAGCTCGTGTGGCCCGAGTTCGACCGGATTTGGCACAAGGGGGCAGGTGGATCCTTCATCACGACAATGCGCCCGCTCACACGTCGCTCGTTGTGCGTGAGTCTTTGGCCCGAAGCTCAATCACCGTGACAGACCACCCGCCTTATTCACCCGATTTAGCCCCTTGTGACTTCTTCCTTTTCCCGAAATGCAAAATGGTGCTTCGGGGGCGGCACTTGGGTGATGTGGAAGCCATCAAGGGAGAAACGACACGGCAAATGAACAGCATCACAACTGAAGACTTTCAACAATGTTATCAACAGTGGAAACGGCCTTGGCAGAAGTGCATCTTGTCTCAGGGAGAGTACTTTGAAGGAGACCATATTGTAATACCTGAATAATTGTCAAATAAAGTTATTATTCAACTTTTATACGTATTTTCCGGACAAACCTCGTATATCTTCATCAATGATCCCCGTCAGATGTAGGTCTCTTTCCACCTCCTTGAACCAAGTTGGCTGGGTCTTCTAATCTTTAAAATAGGTAAAGATCTGGCTCGATAATCGTGCGGTTGCATTCTTAGCAGCAAGTGACCGTAAAATGCAAATTTTCCTTCTCCGCATACCGAGCTCGATAGCTGCAGTCGCTTAAGTGCGGACAGTATCCAGTAATCGGGAAATAGTGGGTTCGACCCCCACTGTCGGCACCCCTGAAGATGATCTTCCGTGGTTTCCCATCTGCACACCAGGCAAATGTCGGGACTGTACCTTAATTAAGGCCACGGCCGCTTCCTTCCACTTCCTAGGCCCTTCCTATCCCATCGTCGCCATAAGACATATCTGTGTCGGTGCGACGTAAAAAGAAAAACAACAACAAAAACAAACAAAACCTTCTCCGCATGACATCAGAGATCTTCTCGAGGTGAGTATACAGCTCATGGTTATGCCGAAGACTGTATTAATCTTTGTCTTTAATTGAGCCAAGAATTTTCCTTAAGAACTTTCTTTAATTTCCAATTATTCTATGGGGCCTTTCTTGTTCATAGCAAGGTATTATTATTATTATTATTATTATTATTATTATTATTATTATTATTATTATTATTATTATTATTATTATTATTATTATTATTATTCTTTCTTCGTTTCGGCCTGCTGTGGACCACGTTATTTCAACCGTTTGCATCCTTGAGCTTTAATTCTTCCCCAGTACTCACGCATTCTCGTTCTGTGAGCCTCCTTTCTTTCATCAGTCCACTTCTTGCCTGTTTTCAACTTTGGCCTTTCTTGGAACCTCTTGTATCCCTGGAGCTTTTTCTGGAGAGGAGCACGTTTCTGGATGTCTTCAAGTGTGAATCCTATTTCTTGAAGATCTTTTTCAACTTCGATAAACCAGGATCCCTTGGTTTTCTTGTTAAGAAAGTAGGAAAAGATCCTATTGGTCTGTCTCTGTGTGCTCATGCGTGCTATATGGCCATAAAAATTAATCCTCCATATGCTGGTACAGATCGCTGTTGTGTCGTCTCCTGTACTCACCATTTTCTTTGATTGGTCCAAGAATCTTTCTCAGGATTTTTCCTTCTTTAGCTTCTAGGTTCTCCATCAGACCTTTTCTGTTCATTGCAAGGCATTCTGCTGCGTGCAGTGCTTCCGAGCGTACAACCGAACAATAATGCCTAAGCTTGGCGTTGATGGACACTGATCTTTTGTTGTAGACATTCCTAGACAGCTGATATGCCACCTCCATCTTGTTGATTCTGCACATGATTGCTTCTTTCTCAGAGTTGTTAGGTACTATCCACTCGCCTAAGTACTTAAACTTTTCCACCTGCTTGATTTTTCCCTGTTCCACAATGAGCTCTCTGGGAGCTGGCTTGATGTTGGTTATAAACTCTGTTTTTTGGAAAGAGATTTGGAGGCCAGCTTTTGCTGCTATTATTATTATTATTATTATTATTATTATTATTATTATTATTATTATTATTATTATTATTATTATTATTATGAAAGACCTGGCAAAGATATCAGTCTTGTAGACTTATTAAATATGTGAAATGTGTCCCATAACTTGCGTGGTGTAATATCTGTCTTAGTATTCGGGAGAAAGTAGGTTCGAACCCCACTGTCGGCAGTCCTGAAAATGGTTTTCCGTAGTTTCCCATTTTCACACCAGGCAAATGCTGGGGCTGTACCTTAATTAAGGCCACGGCCGCTTCCTTCCCACTCCTAGCCCTTCCTTGTCCCATCGTCGCAATAAAACCTATCTGTGTCGGTACGACGCAAAGCAACTAGCAAGAAGAATATCTGTTTTTTTTTAAATCTTACTAGACATTTGTGTTTGTAAATTTGCATGTTCAAGACCCCTATTCCGGATGAAAATTCTTCCACTGTTATGTCGCTTACGGCCGGATACATATAGTAAATAATAATAATAATAATAATAATAATAATAATAATAATAATAATAATAATAATAATAATAATAATAATAATAATAATAATAATAATAATCCTTTCCTACCACTTTTTCCCATCCCTGTGGGGTCGTGGTTGCGACTGTGGCGCAGATGTTGATTTGGTTCTGTTTTACTGTCGGGTGCCCTTCCTGACCCCAACCATACGTGGAGGAATGTAATCACTATTGCGTGTTGCTGTTGTGTTTGGTAGTATGGTGTGCTGTCTGGATATGAAGAGGAGAATGTGGGACAAATACAAATAATCAGTCCCCGAGCCAGGAAATTTATTTATATGTGGCAGCTATTTAACTTAACGGGGGAAGAGTACTCTTCTGTTGCGTACACAACGCCAGGGCTGATAATCTCAATGTGTAAGCTATAAAGACCAGAGGATACTGTTCTTCCAGGTGCGATTCCACGACATTTGGATGTTTATTATGGGCCAAGCAATTGTTCTCAAAATGAATATCCATTTTTTATTGATACGAACGCATTAACAGCAATGCTATTGGTTTTAGTCCGAGTCGTCGAAGTGCCGGAATTTGGTCCATTAAGAGCTCTTCAACGTGCCGCCACGAGGCTGACTTATTTGAGCACCTTCCAGTAGCACCGAATCTACCAGCTGTAACTCAGAAAGCCAGCGCTCTACACTGCGAGTTTTTCAGCCTGGGCAGGTGAAAACACGCTTCTTCTGTCCTATTAGCCGGTAAGAGATTCATATTTCTTTAAATAATTCACTTAGTTTCATATGTTGGCCCAAAATGCGAGACTGTATGAATCGCTTGATGTTAAGAAGGGGACTTTTGACAATTTAAAAAAATTACACGAGAAGGAAGAAGCTGTCTAGGTGATGGAAAATGTCTATCTATGCTTTACGCTTCTGTCAGTTCATAATGCCTGTACTAGTGCACTCTTCAGTGCACGAAAATACAAAATGAAATTCATAGGTCATGAAAAATTGCTTTTGTTATTATTTAGAAGTTTCCTTAATACATCAAATGGCGTGAATTTTAAATGCCATCTTCCACATAAAACAAAGAAATAATTTCAAAATATTTTGTTATTGCTTTTGAAAGGTGTAAATACAATTCTCAGTATGGACATTAAAGGAATGATGTCAAACGTAATAGTAAAATGAAAATGAAGTAAAATATCAACGCAAGAACCATTGATACACAGAAAGCAATTACAATAACAGCACTTAAATGTAATGAAATAATGCCAAAACAATACTGATTTTAGGCACATCTACAGCAGAAGTCAGACTGATATTTCACAAGCATGGCACTGCCCTGATGTGGACTGCAGAAGTCTCCATTCAACGTCAGGTGGTTCATATAATGATAAGGTCGTGTGTAAGAGGAATGAGACTTGAGTTACCAAGTGATATCCACAGGTGAATGTATAAGTAGCCTTTTTTCAGTTCAGAGAATGGAGTGGTCTCCTTTACGTTGTTAAAACAGTTCACCTTTAAGCGGTGAGCGATCCGTATGAGGTTATTGAACAGGCCAGCACGTTGCTGTACTACTTCAAATTTCATCGAGGACATCTTCTTGGCTGTTAGCCATCAGTCAACTGTTATTTATCTTTACTGTTCCAATGTGTTCCTTTTAAAATTGTTACCCATGTCGATGTAGATTGCCATCGCAACAGCTTTGAAGTAAACATCAAAATATTGTCTGGGTCGCTGTGAGAATACTATACAGCGCAGGGGATTTTCATCTGGCAAGTACAGTTGCAAGCAACTCAACGTTGAAAACATCCTATCGATATGAGATACGAATTTTAGGTAAATAAAATATAATGAAGAATGAGAATAATTTTTTATATTTATTCCTAAAAATTACATTTTCTTAATCATCGTTATCTGGTCGATTAGCAGTTTGCCTTTTTCAACCACTGCGAGCGCTAATGTGAGTCAATGTATTGTTTCACTTAAGCACCACTACGAGCGCTAATGTGTGTCAATGCAGAGTTTTATTTAAGCCCTTATAACTACATTCAAGAAGGACATTATTAAAATACAAAAAAAAATAACGCCTGAGGGTATTGAACCAAGGATGACATACCATAACAGAAATAATTGTGAAAATAATGTCATTTCGCTAGGACTTGAATAAGAAAGAAGACGAGTAAAGAAACAGAACTGTGTTTTTCTGGAACTGCATTTAGGCCGGAAGTGATTTCCGAAATTTATTGCTTTGGTTTGAGAGAGATATCCAGGACTCGCAATTTGAAGCCTTTCCTGACCCATTAACTTCGACTTTCAGCAGAATTGAGGAAATGTTAATTTTACGTTTATCGTAGTATGGGAACCCCTACTTTGTCTGCTAATATATGTTTTCAGCATTAAAACAGGATGAGCTGATGGTATCGTATAAGTTTACCCCAGGTACACTTTACTCATAAACAACCGAACCTATCGATATAATGTTTGTTGCGGATATTCACAAGATTGTGTAGTGTAGTTATTGTATTTTGATAACAATTGAAATTAATCCTGATAAAATGCTATGAACATACAACACCACGCACTCTTCCTTTGAGCGTTTGTACAACTCGTGAAATTTCCACTACTGAAACACTATCTAATCAAATGAGACCGGCATATTTGAACACCTTCATATTCCACTGCAGTGAGCAGGCAACGAGTCCACGAACTTCAGATTAGATACCAGCGCTTCTATCCCCTATGCCACTGACACTCGCTTAAGAGAGGATGGTTGCCCAGTTTTCCTTCCTCTTAAAATAATGATCACCATCACAGAAAATTATTTCTTTCGATGCTTCACATCTTTTGTGAATCTCGTCTGAAATATTATCGTATTCACAAAGACGCACATAGGACATGATGTCACTTGTTTTATTTAGAATTTACACACACACACACACACACACACACACACACACACACACACACACACACACACACACACACACACACACACACAATGAACTGACATATTCAACTGACTCGAAGAAGAAGAAGAAGAAGAAGAAGAAGAAGAAGAAGACTGCCACATTAGCATGTCAACCAAGCAGCAACACAACAAACTCACAACATGAGTTTACACACTTACTAACAACTGTTCACTAATAACTTAACTCAGCCTGGCCAGGCTTCTAGAAAAGTATGATATAACACGTTTTCTCTTATCTACTCGAGTCTCCAGTAACCTATGTACAAATGGATAGAACATTCTCTCTACCGAACTCGATAGCTGCAGTCGCTTAAGTGCGGCCAGTATCCAGTAATCGGGAGATGGTAGGTTCGAGCCCCACTGTCGGCAGCCCTGAAGATGGTTTTCCGTGGTTTCCCATTTTCTCACCAGGCAAATGCTGTGACCTGGTGGACGGATACTGTTAAACCAGAAATTAAACGATTTTTCAAAAGATTTACGAACAACGGGCAAAGGAAAAGAGAAATACCTTCAATTTTTATTATGAAGTTTTATACCAGCTTCAACGACAGCAAGTCAGTGGACATAATGCCTTAAGAAATGAAAGAACTCAAACATACTATCATTAATATTCAAGAGAATCATCTGAAAGGGGCGTTCATCCGTGCAAAAGTAGTTGAAAAGAGCGTGTTTCACTATTTCACATTTTGACTGAAAGACGTAAAGGGAAGAGGAAAGCAAGTACTAAACTCCGGGATGAACATGGTCACATACAGTCGGATATGAAGGACGTCCTCGAAATTGGTGCAGACTACTTCACAATACTATTCCATGACGAGCTACCCATTAATCAGCACTTTTACAGCATCCTACAGCACGGTCTACCAACACCGAATAAAGAAGATGAGTCAAGTTTGATTGCAAATATTACCTCGGAGGAAATACTCTCTGCACTTTCCCAAGCACAGCGTCATCGCTCTCCAGGCCCAGATGGAATAATTTATGAATTCTACAAAATAATGTGGGACATAGTAGGGGACGACCTGTTGCAAGTGTACCAAGAAATACTAGAGAGGCCACACATCCTAACGGATGGAAGACTTCAGGCCGATCACCTTGCTAAATACAGATTACAATATCTTCACTAAAATAATAGCATCTCGAATAAAACTGCAGTTGCAACAGATCATCGGACAATGGCAATCGTGTGGGACATCAGGTCAAAATATTATCTCCAATCTGTTAGTGCTGAGAAACATAATTCTGTTACACGACAAAGCCTCATCGAACCTTCCTCCCACGACACTCATAAGTTTGGACTTCCACAAGGCCTTCGACAGAATAAAACATCCGTATTTATGGTCCACAATGCAAACTTTCGCCTGTCCACCTAAATTGAATGAGTGCATTAAAGGACTGTATAGAACAGCCACCTCGCGAATCATTGTAAATGGACATCTAACTGTGAAAATACCTATACAGAAATCAGTTCGTCAAGGATGTCCCCTCTCTCTGCTTCTGTTCATCGTAGCGCTAGAACCATTTCTTCACCGAATAAATTAGTGTATTACTGGCCTGTCACTCGGTGCACAAAATGTGACAGTACGGGCGTATGCTGTTGACGTGTGTATTATCCTAACAGAATCACCCGACGAAGAGCGAACTCTACATGTCATCCACGAATTTGAGGAAGATTCGAACGTAAATAGGGAAAAGTACGGAATGCTGCTTCTTGCGCCTAATCGATCACTGCCCATTACAACTAAGTTGAAGGTCTCAGGAGCCGATTACACATTGAGGACTCAACCTAATCTGTGTAGACCTGAAATGTATGGTTCTTCTGGGAAGAACAATACTTAAATCACTATCAGGGTTGCACACTCGAACAGAACTGACATTTCTTCAACCTCCGGAGCCTGATGTCAGAGATGGTCGACGTAGGCATATACATCCTGCTTTCCGAACCATCGTTGGTATCCTTGACAGTCTCCCGCAGGACCGGAAAGAAAGAAAAGAATTTCACTCGACAAAGAATGTTTACACTTACCTGCTGAAAGGATTACAGCGACAAGTACCGATTGAAAATATATTCCCTCAAAGAAAATGGAAAATGGTGTGGTCAAATGCTAACAATCAACAAGTACCCACTCAGTGGAGGTCATCAGTCTACTCGGTAATCAATAACATAGTTCAAACAGCAACAAAATGCTTTCGTCACAACTTGTCTGAAGATAATAAGTGTGGACATTGCGGCGAGCTCGTTACCACAGTGCACCGTGTTACATCGTGTCGAGAAGCGCTACCTGTTTGGACTTGAACTATCAATACAGTGCGGAAAATACACGGAGGTCTGTCTTCTTTATCGACTGAGCAGTTAATGATTGGCGAATTTCAACTGGAGGAAAAGTCAGAAGTGAACGCTGTAACTTGGTTGCTAGCGGCGGTTGTGCATTGGAATTTGACATCATACGATAAGAGTGGACTTTATCAGATCAATCAAGACTGCTCGTTGGGAAATTGTAAAACAACCGCAATATAGAGAAATTTGCGAAACACCTATTTCATTTTTAAATGCATTTCATTGTATGTTAGACGGTGATGTACTGAGAACTGACAACAGTGGGATGACTGTATTTTTTTTCAAAAGAGTGTTATTCTAATTTTGGATTCTTTTTTAAAATTATAACGTGCAGTTTAGTGTTTCTATTAGTCTCAACACTCGTACACAATTTTACAGGTGTGATTTTGGTTTTCAGCTCACTGCCTTTCTTTAAACTGTCATGATTTTTTTGCTTTTGATTGATTAATTTGCAATGTGATTTGTACTTTGTAATTCTGTAATTTTGAAAAGGTGAATTCAAATTATCTTTAAAAAATGCTATTCGCTGAATCGCATTCTCCAGTTCCAGCATCAAGACCATTCAGGTGATAAGAGTGCATTTAACATCAAACTTCTATCTGAAAATTGAATTGTAAAGACAGTGATTACTTCATTATCAACAAACTTTCATTATCAGTTTAAAGTCATTTGCATAATTTCAAAGTGTTAAATAGTACTAGTAAATTACAATGTAATACTAGACTTCATGAAAAGTAACTTGATATTTTCTCTTTTCAAGTACTAATTCTAAAAAGACTTTAGAAATTTCCAGTGCTAATTTTAGAAAGACATTAGGAATGTGAAGTGCTAATTCTGGAGAGACTTTAGGAATTTAAAGTGATATTTTTAGAAAGACTAGGTATTTCAAGTGTTTATTTTAGAAAGACTTTAGGAAATTATTAAGTGATATTTATTTCACGATCTCTCTGAAGTCAATGAAGAAGATTAATTTATTTTCAATTTTTATTCATCGCAAACATTTACTGGGATTCATAACATTGCTTAAAACATGCAAAATTAAATCCAACAGAAGGAAGTTAAAGTTAATTTCTGATTTCAAATGCGAAATAGTAAAGGAGATAATTATGCCTCATTCAAGTTAAATAAACTTAATCTTTTGAAAATAACATCTAGTATTTCGCACTGCGAACTCCTTTCTCCGTACCGGCTCCTAAGAACTGAACACTCCCTAAGACCATTCTAATGCTACTTTTCCTATGACTTTCCTAGTAAAATAGATAAGTTTCATAATAAAAATACTTGAACCCTTACATCACTTCTTTTCAAGCCCTCTTAAGTGGATTTTCCGAAAACAAAAATACGTGTTTCTTTGTTTTTAATGAAGATTCCAAAGACTAAATTTCACGTCTGTAACATCTTCGTTTCTAAGATATGAGTATCCTTATAAAATAAAATAATTCCCGCAATTTTCAGTCCTCTTTACCCCCCTTAAGTGTTTTTGCCGGAAACAAGAAAATACGTGTTGCTTTGCTTTTAAAAGAGATTAATGATACCAATTTCCACGCTCGTAGCATGTTAAATTTTTGAAACATAACTTACTGTAGATATGTTGATTTTAAAAATTCATCCCATTTTTCACTTTCGCTTAAGGGGATTTTCCGAAAACGAATTATGCGTGTTTATTTACTTTTACAGGAGATTCCAAATAGCAATTTTCACGTCTGTAGAATGTTACATTTTTTCAGATATACTCTTGATATACTCATTTTAAAAATCCACCCACTTTTCACTCCTGTTCAACAATATTAAGTGGATTTTCCGGAAAAAATACGCTGTTCTTTACTTTTAGAGGGGATTCCAAATACCAATTTTCATGTCTGTAAGATCTTCAGCTTTCAGATATAAGTATCCTCATAAAAGGTATTCAACCACTTCCTGAACATTTTTACACCCTCCATAAGAGAATTTTCAGAAAATAAAATATACATGTTTCTTTATTTATAAAGTACATTCTAAGTACCTTTTATATGTATGTAAACTGTTAGGGGGTTGACTTAAACAGTTCAGCCCCATTCTTATCCCCTTCGCGACGGAATATCAAAAAATCCTCCCTTAGTGGGCATCTACACTGTGATATATACGTATTCCCAAAATTTTATTTCTTCATGTTGCGGAGTTTTGGCTGGGCGTGGATTACAGCAGTCGGAATTAGCCTTTTATATATAGAGATTATTGAATGTTAGGGGATTCCATCTGTAACTGTTCAAGTTGGTATTTAAGTAAGCGATAGTTGTCATGATTTGATATCAGCTATAGTTTGTCAAAATCCATGCTCTATAAGAAGTGTGAGAATCGAATTGGGCCTGTACTCAATATATCACAAAAAGTGTTTCTTTACTCTCCTGACATTTTTGTCGGTAGATATAAAAGGAATTATTTGCAGTAAAGTCAATTACACGTGTTTCTTCTTTTATTTATTTCATATCATCATCAGAGATATTTCTCCAGTTACAGATAGCTTAGTCGATACACATTAATTATTACAAGTAACACATGCTAGGAAGTGTCTACTACATATATAAATACACAAAATTATTCAGAGGTAAAGTAGCAATCGGAATTTACAGTACATTAATTATTTTTCAAATTCGAGGTAGATGTATAACCTAGAATGCTTACTATCTAAAAATAAAAGGAGAAATACATAATCTTCAAAGAAATTAAGGATTTGAATCTACAGCACATAATTAGTTGTAGTTTTAAACTGCAACCAGTCAGAAAAGCAATTTGCATATAAAAAGGAAAAAAAGGAATGTAAAACAGGAAATGGCTATGTTTGATATGAGTAGAAGTACGGCAATCACTATCAACACCACATTCTTACATAAGTACAAATGCAGTACGTTGTTCGGGATCTCTGGGAACAATTCTTGAAGGGTAATTAGCTTATGAAATGCATTTGTCTCCACCAATGTTCATGCTCAATTGGAACGCTAGCATTTCTAGCTATAGCCCGACAACGTAATTTCTATTGCAACAGACTTTTCCGTAGAGCTAGCGTGTCTGACTTATTCTACTCCTCCTGACGGGCTTTCCAGACGTCATTGATAGGGCATGGACGTTTATTTCCTAAGGCCCATTTTTAGAAGTCCAAAATCACAGAAGTCTATGGGTGACCCATCTGTTGCCTTCACCGGAATGTCGGTAAAATGAATTGCACAGATTCCAGTTTACATCTCCATTGTCTCTAAGAACAGACGAGTCGAACGAGAGATGTGTCTGGATGTTTTATCTTGACGTATCGCCTTTCCATACAATGCTGGAATATCTGTGTTGTAAATGGGTGTTGAAACCTCTTGCTGATTAGTATGTAGAGTTCACTTCCATATTATTAGTGACACGGCGAATGGTTAACTTACCATTGTAGCAGTATCCATAGATGATCATCAAGCCCCTTCGAAAACTTTCCTGGCATTGTTTATACAATGTTTGATAAAAGAAAGTCTCTAGGGTGGTAGTAAATCGAGCGGGGTTAATTACAGTCACTAACGCTTCATACAAATGTCACCACACTTTTCCATGTGTCCCCTACGAAATGACCCTCATACAGCTTACTTGCGTTAATGCGACGTTCCGAAATGTGACGAGGTAACAGACTGTGAACTCGGAGCTTATGCCGCTTTTCTAATTGCAGAACCTTGTTGATTTTGGTGTTAACTGTTGAAACAGACATCCCAAACTTACGTGCGATAGTCCTTTGCGGTGCAGGGTTACCACCTGAGACAAGGGCTTTCACTTTCCTCAGAACTTCAGGTGTACGGCTGGTGGGTGGTCATGGATTTGCGTGATGTTACTCTCTGGAATAAATCTCCGTCGGCCTTTGCCTTCTTTATCCCATGCAGCACTGATTCCTTTCTTTGATATCAAGAAATAATGCTCCTTGCACATTCCTTGGATTGAAGAATAGCCATATTTATAATCCGAAATTGCTGTTATGTAGTGCTCCCAGTAAGGGTCAATGCACTTCCGAATCATTGCAGATAATGTCACTGAACTACACACACATTCTCAGCACTGACGTGAATCATCACTCTCCGTTTTGACGTGCTCATGTTGATAACAGTGCCACCAAATAATAATAATAATAATAATAATAATAATGTTATTTCAGTACAACTAGAGTTACTCCCAGAATATTTCACATTCTGCAGGTATTGTGTTTGAAAATTCGATGGAAACGAAGGAAGATTAGAGGTTTTATCAGGTTACGATAGGCTTATGTTAGCTCGATATCACGTTCATTTTGGACGAATCTGAATTGTAACGACTTTGTCATCAAATACACTGGAGATAATAACACAATTTCACCTGGTATCTATCAAATGTACATTCAATTTTCGTTATAGCACACATGTTTTAATAATGTACCTAAAACTTAATCTGGTCACAAAAAGCTTTCTGCTTACAAACCCATTTGTAGCGCACAACAGTAATTAGTACTATAGAGGCGTAAAATATTGCTTCAAAAATGAGTTAGTCCACACAGATGCGGTGACGCAAATAAACTCATCCTGCTCTGCTTTGCTACAGAAAAATATAATTAAACCAAGAATACAAAGAAAGTGTTACCAATATTTAATTCGGTTTATTAATTTAGGAATGATCTCTCCTCATGCCCTGAAAAATGAATTCTGATATACTAGATGTGATTTGATTTGTAATAAAACAGTTCAGATACCAATAAATAAAGAAGAAGGAAATGGAATTTAACCACATATTTATTTACGAACATATATCGATACAAGAATAGGCCTATACATCGTTCACAGGGAGTAAATAATGGACTTGTAATGTAACACTGATGTAACCAGAGAAGTTAGGTTACAAACGTGGTATGAATCATGGTCCAGTAACACATTTTTGGCATTTTTTACTGATAGACAAATTTGTTTACAAAATCATCAAAACAAGTTCATTTTTAAGCTACTCAGCAAATGAAATGAAATACACATTTATGTAAAAAATCTGCACATTGATTAATTACAAGCAAACACAGTTGTTCAGAAACTCCGCAATGTTTTGTGTTTTTTTTTGTACATAATGTAATTCAGTTCAAGGATGCCGATACTGTATATTGGAAGTGTATAGAACTTAAGGTAACTATCTATGTTTTAAGTTGGTCAGTATAGTTTCATGTTCCCAACAACCTTCAGAGGCACTCGCACTTTATGGGATATCCTTGGTAACACTAATGCACTTTCACTGAAAACCTGGAACTTACGTTTAGAACTGATTGAGACACCTATCAACAGCCGGGATTAAACGTTTACTTTGTATTAAGGACCAGCGTTCCCGCCTGATGTAAGAGAGTAATCCAGTGACTGTTGTCTGTATGGGCTGGTTCCTCTGATGAAAGATGTAGTACATATCCGCTGCTGTCATCCACACTATGGTGTTGTTTGTGGTGCTGGGGCTAAAGGAAAATTCCAACGTCAGGATCCGTTCTTGCAAGGTTGGTTGCGGTGTGATGTGTAATAGACGACAGATCCTTGAAAAAATCCATTTCCATACGTCTGCGGCTCTGGCGCAGGATGTGATGCGGTGGTAGAGGGTATTCGTTTGTGGGCAGTATTCGCAGACGGTGGTGTCGGCTCGACCGTGTCGATATAGTTTGCCCCGAATGGGGTGTATTTCATTAATTAAGAAATATAGCGTCTCCTTCCAGTGCATGGGTAGCCACTTGTTATGCATGTTACGTCACACCATATTCCGTCGCCGTAAGGGGTACTTAACCTGTATAGCAGGTGACATTGTGTGTTGGGTCATTATGCATGAGTATAATTCCCTCGTTGTTGTTTCTGATTGTCGAGCCTGGTGGTTGTATTGAGGAAGTCCTTCTATGAAGGCGGTAATTCGTCTGAGAGGCGCCGTTGTTTGACTGGCACGTGGGAAACTGTCATTATCGCTCAGGATCAAATTCAAGACTGATTTTGCGTACTTATTGCTGGGTGATGTCTTGCATAGAGTTAAGTTGGGTGCTAGTAAGACAGTGCATTTGGATTCGATGCAGACAAGACCTAGTCGGCCTTGCGAGGTCTCTCGGTATTGTTGCATTCTTTCTATTCTGTAGGGTTGTCCTTTCCACAAGTAATACCCCATACTCAACGTCAACCGAGCTCGATAGCTGCAGTCGCTTAAGTGCGGCGAGTATCCAGTATTCGGGAAATAGTGGGTTCGAGCCCCACTGTCGACAGCCCTGAAGGTAGTTTTCCGTGGTTTCCCATTTTATCACCAAACAAATGCAGGGGCTGTACCTTAACTAAGGCCACGGCCGCTTCCTTCCCATTCCTATGCCTTTCCTATCCCATCGTCGCCATAAGACATATCTGTGTCGATGTGACATAAAACAAATAGCAAAACAAATACTCAACGTCATTTGCTTCAAAATAACCGTGGGTGCTGGAAGAATTTGAGCGAAGTACCACAATTTGCTGAATATGAAGATGTTAATAACCCATACCTTTTGTATTACATTTAGATGTCGGAGGTGGTATGCATTTATCGCTGCCCGCATTATGTGTAACTGTCTGCTCCAATTCTCCGTGATCGTGACTTGGAAGTTGTTCTAAAAATTAAAGCCTAGTATTTTCGGGAGGTTGTGGGTTCGGATCCCACTGGTGTCTGGTTGGCCATTTTTGTTCTGTACTTAACATCTCTTCAACACGTACTAAATGTACGTAACACTACCTAATAGGTTGAAAGTCGGTTTCGATAATAGTAATAATAATATAAGACCATTAGGGAATTTGGAGTGAATACCAAACTGGAAAATATAGTCAAAGGGACCCTAACAGGCACAACCTCCAAGGTAAAATTCTTCGGGCATCTCTCACAATCATTTGAAATCAAGACAGGCCTGAGGCAAGGGAATGGACTATCCCCACTCCTATTCAACTGTGTCCTGGAAAAGATAGTGAGAATATGGAACTCAGAACTTGAACGTCAAGGGATAATCCCGATCTGTCTAGGGAGAAAATCAGTTGGGATTAAAGTCAACTGCTTGGCTTTTGCTGACGACTTTGCTATACTATCTCAGAAAGTCCAGATGTCGCAACCATCCAGATTAACCTCTTGGAAAGAATCGCCAGCCATACAGGACTGAGGATCTCAGCAGAAAAGACCAAATTCATGACGAACATCAAAGATGGACCAAAATTCTTGGAAACAGAGATAGGACGGATAGAAAGGGTCAAGAAGTTCAAGTACCTTGGTGAGACGATACAGGAGAACGGACTAGAAAAAGCTGCAGTGGAAGATCGGATCTCAAAAATGGAGAGAGCATATGGCTTGACAAAAAACATCTACAATAAGAAGTGCTTATCTTGAAACCCCAAATTAAAACATTACAACACCGTGGTCAAAACAGAATGCCTGTCCATGAACTACAAGCTGGAGAAGCTAGAGGTCCTGGAAAGAAGAATCCTCAGAAAAATTATGGGAGCTGTCCAAACTGAAAGCGGTTGGAAACTTCGGAGTAACAAAGAAGTTTACCAGAAGGTGGAAAGAATCTCAGAGACCATGAAGAAAAAGAGGCTGGCGTTTCCTGGACATCTATACAGAATGAACGCAAACAGACTTACCAAACAGATATTTGATTACTTCTGGAGAAAAAAGACCACTACAGCATGGATTAAGGAAACGAAGAAGGATATGGAAAGGTTAAGCATCTTGGAAGACCAGCTGTTAGAAAGGAATACGTTTAGGAACATACTGAAGAATCTGAAAGGTGTTCAAGCCACAGGAAGCACTAGGAAGACCGGAAGAGCCTGGGAAGATGAACAACGGAAGCAGGCCAGCGAACGGATGAAGGAGTATTGGACACGGAGAAAACTCCACACGAAGAGAAAGAAATGAAGTTGTAGCGTGATCCTTAGTGGTCCCATTAAAACCTTTCTAGCAACTTTCAAAATACATTCACTTATACAAACTGGCAAGCTGAAAACCCTCACCAAAGCTCTTCACGAAAATCAGATATCCATAATGGCCCTACAGGAAACAAGCTATCCAGATGAAGAGATTTTTGAATCCGAAGGCTACCGATTTTTCAAGAGCAAAGCACAAAGAGGAATCCTCAATGGAGCTGTGATGCTTGGAATAGCGTTTGCTGTTAGAACCAAGATCCTTAAATCGGTTGCAAATTTCGAACCTGTGAATGACAGATTGTCTATACTCACAATTAAATGCGCGAACAAAACCTACGCCCTAGTTAATGCACATGCTCCTACAAACGATAAGAACAAGTCTGATCCAGACGAAGTTGATAATTTTTGGGACCTACTGGATGAAAAATTAAACAAAATCCCCAAACACCATGTCAAGCTTCTTTTGGGTGACTTCAATGCCCAACTAGGTCGTGAACAGAAGTACAAGAAAGTTATAGGAAATTACCCTGCTCACAAAAGAACCAATCCCAATGGCAAAAGACTGGTGTCCATTTGCGAAAATCACAACCTGCAGGTCATGTCGACCCACTTTCGCCATCTACCTAGAAAGCAAATGACTTGGCGTTCTCCCGTCAAGCTCTCGGAGAGTTCCAAATTGATCATGTTGCAATCTCCAGGAGAAACAGCCCTGAGATTATGCATATCAAGGTAAAGAAAGGCATCAATGTGGCCTCAGATCATTATATGTCTCTTATCAAATTCAAAACAATTCCCGCAAACACAAGGAAGACAACCAAACAGATCACACGCTTCGACAAAGATAAACTTCGGCAAAGGGTCAAGGAGTTCCAGGAGAAGGCTAGACCAAATGACTGTGACTTTAACAACGCCAAAAATCTTCTTGTTGAGGCCGCCAAAGACGTTGCAGAAATCAAGAGAAGCAAAAAGCATGCCTGGTGGAATGGTACCTGCGAATCAGTCCTCCAAGAAAGACTCAATGCGTGAAAACAGTACTACTCTACGAAATCAGAAAATGATTGGGAAACCTACAAAACCCAACGTGCCCAAGCAGCTAGGGTGTTCAGAACTGAGAAACGTAAATACGAAAAATCTCTCATTGAAAAGATAGAACAAAACTTTAGGAAGAATGAAAGCAGAGAGTACTACAGAGCCTTCAAACGCAAACTCGCTGGCTATAAACCACCATCTCTATGCTTTGAGCGAATGGACGGCACACTGGCGACGTCAAATGAAGAAAATTGCAGCATTCTGGCAGATTACTTCAAGAATTTACTTAATTGCTCTAAACCGCAAAGCGCCATTGAGACCAAGGAACCCTTACTCAGGTACCCAGATTCCAGACCACCCGACAGAGATGAAATCAAGCGCCACATTGCCCGTCTCAAAAATCACAAAGCGCCGGGGGAAGACTCAGTAGTAGCAGAACTATGGAAATAAGTCCCAGAGGAAACACTTGATATCTTGCAAAAGCAAATAGAAGAAATTTGGAACAAGGAGACCCTACCCGAAGATTGGAAAATAGCTTTGATCCACCCATTACACAAAAAAAGGCAGCATGAAGAACATCAACAACTACAGAGGAATACCTTTGCTACCCGTGACTTACAAAATTCTATCACTTGCCATCCTGGAGCGTTTGGAAGCACAAGTCGAACATCAAATAGGTGAATACCAAGGAGGGTTCAGAAAAGGTCGCTCAACAGCTGATCAGATCCAAAATCTCAAAACGATCATCAGATATTGTACACTAAGGTCCAAGCAGTATGTGTCTGTCTTTGTGGACTTTAAGAAAGCGTACGACTCCATTGACCGGGAAGTCCTGCTAAAAATCTTAAATGAATTTGGAGTTGATTTGAAACTGCTGGCATTAATTAGAGCCACCCTGACCGATAGAAAATCCAAGGTGAAGTTCCACGGATGTCTCTCGCATTCTTTTGAAATCAAAACAGGAGTCCGACAAGGTGATGGGCTTACCCCGATACTCTTCAACTGTGTTCTTGAAAAGATCATCAGAACCTGGCGGGTGAGATTACAGGAAACCAACTACAGTCCATTGAGAATAAGAACCATATCCAAGGGGATCGCAACAGACTGCTTAGCGTTTGCCGATGATATTGCTGTTCTCTCAAACGACATACAAACCGCTAGAGCTCAAGTTGAAATTTTAAAGGAAATTGCCGAACAAACTGGTTTTCAGATATCGTTTGAGAAAACAGAAGTAATGACTAACATCAAAGAGGCTCCACCAAAACTCCATACAAAATACGGGGACATCACCCGAGTAGACAAATTCAAATACCTGGGTGAGATCATCATGAAAAATGGACTGGACAAAGAAGCACTTCAGGAGCGAGTACGCAAACTGGAAATAGCCTACCAAACATCCCGCACAATGTACAACAAAAAGTGCCTTTCCCAAAACACCAAGATACGTCACTATGAAACAGTTCTGAAGCCAGTAGTTCTATATGCAGCCGAAACCCTGTCTCTAAATGCCAACAAAGGATTCCTTGAAGAACTGGAGAAAAGAGAACGCAAAATTGTGAGAGGAATCTTGGGATCAAAGTACATAAATGGAATCCATCAAAAGAGATCCTACAAGGAAGTCTACAGCAAAATAGAGAAAATTACCAACACAATCAGAAAAAGACGGGCACGATTTTACGGTCATCTGAAAAGAATGGACGGAAGAAAGTTAACTAAAGTAATCTTTCATTTTTTTGGTTCAAACCCCAAAACCACAATTCCCTGGTTTAGAAATACCAAGAAGACCTGCAAATGCTACATATCTCAACTGAAGACGCCCTTAACAGAGATCTCTTCCGCAAGAAAATATTGACGAACGGGCTAAACCGAGACGAGCAACCGAAGTGAAGGCACGGTGCCCCTTGGACAGAGGAGCGTAAACAGGCCCACTCACAAAGAATGAGGGAAATTTGGGCTCTAAAGAAGGCCAAGTTCAGTGTCAAATTCAACAAGACTTAACGTGGTCCTTGATGGCCCCAGCGAATTATATAATAATAATAATAATAATAATAATAATAATAATAATAATAATAATAATAATAATAATAATAATAATAATAATAATAATAATAATAATAATAATAATAATAATAATGTTATTGATTTACGTCGCAGTAACTACTTTCACGGTTTTTGGAGACAGCGAGGTGCGGGAATTTTTTACGTGTAAGTAAATCTGCCGACACAAGGCTGACGTATTTGAGCACCTTCAAATATACTGGTCTGAGCTAGGATCGAACACGCTAAGTTGGAGTCAGAAGGCCAGCTCATCAACCGTCTGAACTAGTCTGCCCAGCTTGAAAGCATTTCAATTTCACGAACTGGGATCGAAAACATGGCATCCACGTAAGAGGCAGACGCACAGACTTTACACGATTAGGTTGGGCAGTGACGGTCATGATAATGATGATAATAATTTAACAGAAATTGTGGAATTATTGTCTATATCTTATGCAAGTGACATAGAACACTTCAGAAGTAATAGAACCAATAACTGTAAGTAGACTGACAGGATAGAAACTACCGAAGGCGTGCTTGCTTGTTGTTTTTTTGTTTTAAGGGGCCTAACATCGAAGGTCATCGGCCCTACCGAAGGAGTCTTCAGAGCAAAGAGCAAACGGTAGACGAAGAAGGGAATGACTCACGGAGCAGCAGTTTGGTGGAGGAAGGACAGGAATGGACTATCGTGGGTTGAATAAGCAAGAAGTGTTCGGAGGAACAAAATGATTTTATGGGAGACCATTGTACTGTAAAATTCACGTAAAGGGGTAGATGGAATACATGCGCTATATCACGAATGTGAAAACTGAAAAAAGTTTGTCCTGTACCTCTGAAACCTCTGGAAGTAGAATTTTAAATCTTTAGACCTGTTCTTGGTATCCAAGTTCACTGCATCTGAATTAATATATTCTTGTGGTTTGAATACGATTTTTGACTTCTTAAAGCAATTCATAAGAGCAACCAAGTTTCTGTAACTCAGACAATGAAAAAATATTTCTCTGCGATAATGGTACAATGGTCGTTCATATATGTTTTAGTAAATTGATGGAAATTTGAGTATTATACGTTCAGTTGTTTGTTAGGTATTGAAAATGTGGGACTCAAAAAGTAAAGTAAATTCTTTACGGCTACTCATGTTTCAAGAACTCATTTTGTGATCAAGTACTGCATTCTAAACATCACATTGGTTTTGAAAATACTACCGACGTAAGAAATTGAACATTCTAAACAAATTAATAGAAATAAAACGTTCTGTAACAACTGATTTTGGAAATAGAGTGATTTCAATAGCATCGCATTAAAATGGATAACGTCAACTATCACTTGGTAAATTATAGAAATTTATTCGTATAACGAGTTTATTAACAGTTAAATTTAATTCGAAACGTTAAAATGATAATCTAGGTTGAAAACCTAAAGAAATCAAATTTTAATTCTAGGGTAGAAATGATCATTTAATAATAATAATAATAATAATAATAATAATAATAATAATAATAATAATAATAATAATAAAAGAGAGAAAATGGAGGCATTTCCGTTAAGGAGATGTAACAGTCCTCAACTTACTGGTTATAACGATCAACGACTTTTTCATCATCATCATCATCATCATCTAAAGACTATGTTCTGTCGCTGCAGGCGTAGCTGTCTTTCTTAAAAGAGTCTTTGCAGATCAACATGAAGTAGGTATTGTATTTCATCCTCAAAATCAGGTTCTTGATTTCAGACACCCCGGGTCGTCCTCTTCTTCTTTACCCGGAAATCCTCCCTTTAGTGATGTTGAAAAGGAGCGTCTTGATTAAAAAAATGTGATACTTACTGAACCCAAAAATTCTACGATGATAAATATTGCAGCTACAAATAACTTGTGACGCAGCCATGTTTTTATTGCGAGATTATCTCACCCTCCAATACCGTGGGTCAGAACTCAGCGCAGCGAGCGAGCCACCAGCTCGTGAGATGCCGTGGACACTTCAGCTGATTTTGAGTACTGACTAATTTAAGAATTTATAGGAAACCTTCACCACGAGAGATTTTGGCCACATAGTTAATCCAGGAATAAAGAATTGAAATTTGTGATAAATATCAAATGAAGACAGAATCCACAGGGTGAAAATGAATGTAATTAAGCCTGGAGAGAAGTTGGTATCTGTATCGGCAGATTAGCGACACGTGCGAAGGTTAAACTCTTATAAAGCGCGCGAAATTACATGTCAGAAATTAATTAATTTCGCCCGTTGAAAGTATGGGAAAAATATAAAAACAACAACATTGCAAATTGTAATATTTGATTGAATTTTCGGAGTAAATTTCGGGAAGATTGGTCCAGCGGTTATGAAATTAGAGGATTGCACCACAAGACTTCATGACCGGGGTAGCGTCATCTCGGAGCTTATATATAGACCCCATCAGTATTCACACACTCTATCTGAAGGTTTGGGCGGAGGAACCCACGTTGCTTGTCTCCAAGAAAAGTACGGTATTTTGTTTCCTCAGAATAACTTTTGTTATACATTCATGTAGGTGGCTCGAGTCAGGGTATTTAGTTGAAAGTGATGTAAAATTTCCTGAAGTTCCGCCGACGAAAACCCTGAAGGCATAGATATTTAACGAAAAGACGTACAGTAGCTGGTTTTATTTATTCTAATGTGTGTTGGAATTTATCAAAGGAAGTTTGGAGATTAGCCAGAGACAGTTAAGTCCAATATCTCTTGAAAACCTGGCCTAACCGGGGTGTGAGAATATAGCTCCCACAGAGATTTTGGTGTCGTCCAGCAGAGAGAACATACGTTCGCTTGATAACGGGCGAGAATAGTGAATTATTTGTGTTTTTATTAATAAAGAGTGTAAAATCTGTGTAATTATAATTTATAAGAAAATAATGTATACTCGTCATGTGTGGCTAAATTTGAGGCAAGCTGGCTAATATGTAACCAGGACTCGAAGATAACTCCATTAACAGGTTTGTCTATTTTGTATTAATGTTGTAGATAGTGTGTAATTTGTTTGTCCCACTAAAATTTTCCAATGCGTGTGTCGAATAAGTATTTAAAATGTGCTGACGAAGTGTATATTGTTCTTGTCGGCGTGCGAAACTCTTCAGTGCGGTAAAAATCACGTTAAGAAACTGTAAAAATGAGAAGTTTAAATATCGCGCTAAAATCGAAGAAATATTTTTCAAGCTGATCAAAGTTAGGAATAACGATAATATAGTCGTGGTGAACATGATACTTTCAAATATTATATGAGTTCAGATAATAATAATAATAATAATAATAATAATAATAATAATAATAATAATAATAATAATAATAATAATGGGCCGATGACCTTCGATGTTATGCCCCTTAAAACAACAAGCAATAATAATAATAATAATAATAATAATAATAATAATAATAATAATCATAATAATAATAATAATTATATTTACATCAGGATAAAATTTACTCTATTAAGACATGTATTTAACAGTAATTTCGAGTGAGATTTGCGCTTTTACCGAAATCCAGTGAAGTCTGATAAAGTTATATTTATTTTTGGGAAGCATACATTTTTGTAACACCGTGTATTTTGTGATACAGAAAACACGGTATGTTATCTTTGTTTTTGAGGTCGGAAAGATGTAATGAAGTAAGTTAAAAGCTTCTCGTAACGTTGTTTGTCATGGGAATATTCGTATTTGAAAGTGTTGGAGAGGAAGAAATGGATTGTTTTGGAAGTGAAATGTTATGAGAATAGTTATAAAGGCGTTGGAAGCATAGGAAACCTGTATTTTATGAGAATGAGTGCAGCCGTGATGATAGGCTATGGAGTATAATTTTGAGACAGTCTATATTTGTTGATGGCGAATAATTTTTGAGACAGGCTGTCTGTTAAAAAGGGTGATATTTCTGAGACAGGCTGTATACGATGTCCTGTTAGCAATCCGGAAGAGCTGACTGATTTAATGGTGGTCAGATTCTAAGTGAGCGCGTTGTAACGCCTATTATGATTTCAAGTCGAGAATTTCCCATGATAAACAATTTATTTAGAAGATTGTAGCTCTTGGCAGTTAAGTCCAAATGACGATTCTATGTAAAACCAGCTTAGTGCATTTTATAATAAGTGACCTCGCGAACAAAGGGCATGCTAAAACACGGTTGTGGTGTTATTTAATTATTGTAACAAATTCCATTCAGTATAATTTTTATTACGAGTCGAAATTATACTTTAATTGGAAACATTGTGGGAAGGAATATTGGACGTTATTGTAGTGATAGTCTGGTTTGCGTAAGATCAATGAAAATTCGCTCCACTGGATAGTTCATGTATATAAATGCTTGGAATATTGAGAATTGCAGGCCGTTCGGAAATCTCATGCTTGGAGTACATTGAATGTCGTAATGGTGGTGATTACTTTTTGGCAATATTTACGTAAAGTTAGACGAATGTTGAACTTATACTTTATTTTCCGAACTTCACTGCGTGTATTGAGATTGTGTCTGCATCATAGAGTAAAGTAGCCGCGCGTTGTTAACTTCAATTTCACGTTTTTATTGGAAGGAATGGACGTAGTTATATTTCCAGACTTGAGTTCGTTCTGCGGCAAGCTTCATTTTATTGTGCTAGAGTTTCGACACGGTTCAAAGTTAAATATCAGCGATTGTGTTTGAAGTTTATATTTCGCCTGACATTGTATAGGATGAGTAGACGTCCCAGTTTACACTCAACGATAGATTTAGGATGCTGCGTGTGTTATAGAATTTATTTGTTAGGGTGTGTAGACACTACGTAGGTTCGACGACAGGAATAGGGTGTCGTCTGTGTATAGTCAAGTCTTAGGTTACGTGTTTTGCGAATTGACTTGAACGATGTTAGTGTCTGCAGTAGTGAATGTAAATGAGAGGAGTGTTAGCAAAGTATTATTGAGGCCATGTTTCGGCATAATCCTTACTATCCAGAAGGTGTTTACATACAGTAATAACACGGAGCCACTAGTGGCATGAATGTGAGGGTTGTCCCACGTGGATAGTTGGCTAACGGAGATTGATTACTGCTGTTTGCTACGCACGTTCGGGTTCAATGAACTTTAGTTTTATAAATTTATTTCTCCACTTAATTATTTTATCGTTTAGATGTCCGATATACCTTGATAGTGCCGTGTGTTGACACTTAGCTGATTTATGTAGAACTTGCACTACGAAGGCGGTTTCGATTCGTCAGCAGTTAATGCATTTTATTTTCAATTTTCGTTCTTTCACTTTATATTAGGTAAGACATTGGCCTATCAATTACTTGTAGTTTAGTTTATTGGGACAAACATAGGTAGTCATATTTGTAATGGTAGGCGTAAATTTTGTGAATGGAAAGATTTCCTTTGATTTATTTTATCCTGTGGACTTGTAAATTTATTAAACTAAACGTAACCATTTATAACCTGGAAGTTGCTTTTACAAGAATATTTTCAAGTGACTTACCACTTTTCTTTAACTTCAGTGTTTAGCATTTATTCTAAATGCATAATGAATAAGTTTTTCCTGCATTTCGCAGGTTTGTTCCTTCAGAACGACGTAACGTAAGGTCCTCTCGGATCGAGTTGTTGTTGATTCCTTCTGAACAGCTGTTTGGGGTGATGCATATTTGAGCATCGGGATTATTCCATAACTTAATGTTGTCAAGAGATGACAATACATGGTGGAATTTTATTTTAAATTAAGACTATTGCTGTTAACTTGTAGTGAACACCATGCTTTCCAGTAATATTTCGCAACCTATCCAAAGCAATTGATAGTCAATTTGGTTCGATTAAGGGTCCATTCGGCGGGTGTTCCCAAATCCGATAGGGTATCATACTGGTGGAAAACTTAATTACATGTAAATCTTGAATTCTGCTTGTTGAAGGTCAGATTTATCAAAGATCGTGTGGATTAATTCTCAGTTATCGTTTGGATCATATGGTGCCCGATTTTCAGGTTTATTTTCGTTTCCTAGTTTTTGTTGTCCACTAATTTTATAGCATTTTACTTTCCTCTGAAAATATTCTTAAACAATAATAAAAAGACAACATTCACGCATTGCAATGTGACTGCGTTTAAATATTAAACAATTAAATGGTTTGATGGATGATTTTTACAAATATATTTTTGCATTGGCAGTTTAATAAAATTTAGTAAGCACACATTTGCTCCTCATTTAAAGTAGTTAGGCTGTCTTCTGAACCCCATCGTTTGGTCAGTATCGTGACCGAAATATACCCGCTACGACCGCAAGATCTAAGAGTTCGATATTGCTCTATTGCAGCAGCTGTGGCAGACGACCAACGATGGAACGGTAAGTTCAAGGGTTCAATACTTGGCGAAGGCCTGTCATTGGCAGAGTATATAAAATATACCAGTTTGGGAGTAAATTTGATCCCTTCATCCATTCTTTTAACGTTGAAAACATTTCTTTTTTCAATTGTGCCGAAAGTTAAAGGGCTAAAGGTTCCAAATTGCGAGTCTTGGATAGCTCTATGAAAATAAATAAACAAATTTTGAAAATCCCTTCCGGTTTATATGCAGTTTCGGAGAAAACAGCCTAAAATCGCTTGATTCTTTACTCGTTTTCTTTTTGTTTCAAACCCTAACCAAATTAACCTATTTACATAATTTATTCTGTAATGTGTTCCTTGGTTCAAAACTATCAGGCGTTTTTTGAAAACTATTCACAACGAGTGTAGTTGTAAGTAGTTATAAACTCTGCATTGACACACATTAGCGCTCGTAGAGGTAGAAAAAGGCAATATACGAGCCTAATCGACCGGATAACGATGACTAAATAAGGGATTGTAGTTTTTATGAATAAATAAATAAAACATTTTCATACTTTATTACATTTTATTTGCCTAAAATTTAAATTCTGTAGGATATTTTCAACATTGAGTTGCTTGCCAGAAGGGTTGGAAATGTGGATTTTTGTTCGTCTTTCGTTGCGGCATCTGTAGGAACACAAGTACTCTGTCATGGTTGGGGTTTTCTTCTTCGTCTCCTCGCAGAACCTCTTCATCCTTTCTCTCTTTCTCTTCCGTTCTTGAAGTGAAATTTTTAGTACCCTCTGGTCTTGTCTCTCCTATTGGTGCTTCTTTATTCTGTTCCTCTGTCACTGATCCTGGAGCTAACAACCTCAGTCGGAAGACTTCACCGGTACGAGCCATCCAAAAATCTTAGTTTTCAGTTCATGGACTGGATCCCTTCATCCACTGCAAAGGGCCAGGAAATTTCTCCCTGTAGGGAAAAAATAGCCTATTCAATACTATAATAACGCCCCTATTAGGAGTACTGTTATGCTGTACGTATCGATCTTAATGCAAATTCAGCCAGTAGACTACAAAGAACTCTACATTCCTGCATTCGTTTCATTTTCAGTATGAAACCATGTCAGCATATCATTCCATATCATAACGAACTGTCAATGCTAAATCTGCAAACGTCAGGGAAACTTAATACCCTGTGTCATCTGCACATCGTTGTAAATATGTTCCTATCATCCAGGTTTACCAGGCTTTCAGATACTCATCAACTCAACACCCGCTCCTACAGCCGGAACATTATGACACACCACCAAACAGTACACCCAATACTTGGCCGGTGCTGAGCGGGTATAGAACTCCATATCAAACAGTTTGACGTCGAACTCGTCATTCAAAAACGAGTATAAGAAATATTTATTTTCCATTTGATTCTGAGTATTTTGTTACTGTTGAAATTATGATTACTATTACAATGTTCTTCTTCTTATTATTATCATCATCATCATCATCATCATCAAATTGGTAACACAGTTACCATTACTATACTTATTAGTTCTTAAAATTATTTCCTAATTACCTTGATTGTATTAGCTTCACGTAGTTGTTAACAGTGGTTTAGAATAAGAGACGATTTCATAGCCATAAATATACCAAGCATAATTAGAAAACCCAAACGAAACCCAATAGCGCAACAGCGATCGCTGCTCAACCCGAAGACCTGCAGATTATGAGGTGTCGCGTGGTCGACACGATGAATGCTCTCAGCCGTTATTATTGGCTTTCTAGACCGGCACTGCCGCTTTCTCACCGCCAGGTAGCCTCTAAACTGTAATTACGTAGGCTGAGAGGACCTCAAATCATCCCTCAGATCCAGGTAAACATCTCTGACCTGGCCGGAAATCGAACCCGAGGCCTCCGGGTAAGAAGCAGACACGCAATCCCTACACCGCGGGAACGGCCAAGCACAAATGAATAAATAAATAAATAAATAAATAAATAAATAAATAAATAAATAAATAAATAAATAAATAAATAAATAAATAAATAAATAAATAAATAAATAAATAAATAAATAAATAAATAAATAAATAAATAAATAAAAGGAATAACAGACCAGATATCAATCTATGGGACTGCTCTTCCAACAGTAACAGTAACAACAGTACCAGTGGTTACTGGAGCAGAAGGATTGGAGCACATAAACCCGAAACAGTTGTTAAAGCTTCAGCTGCCCATTTATCTAATTGGGGAAATCCAGAAATCTGTAGTTCTCTGCAGTTATGCGGAAGTTCCTTATCGAACGTTCAACCGCAATATTAAAACTATAAAACTACAAAACTATAAAACAATATAAAACTACAATTTAAAATATCTACTGTTATGTTGAAGAACAAATAGAAATGGAGAGAGACCCACCCCATGGCACTACAGCCCTGATAATTCTTGAAGATTACTTGACCGTGTAATAATACTTCTAGGTATATATTAGATACGGCCTCTGGACTAAGGAGTACCGGCGAGAAAAAATGGAAGCGTGAGGTATGGAGGAAATGCCAGCCTGAGATGAACATCAACATCTCTCCAAGGCTCACAACTTTGACAGTAACTTGGTCGATGTGAATTATTGCCGGCCCTAATCAACAGTTTTGAAACTGTCCAAAGCTCTTAGGGAGGCAGAAGAAGCACTCAAAGACACTTTTGTAGCCACCAGGAGAAAGTCCAATAGAAAACAAGCGGGAATCCAAATGGAAGTATGGGAAAAGCACTTCTCACGGATTCTGAACCTAACACAATCGCAAACTGCATACAACACTACCCACCACACACGAACTAGCCCAGTCCCACAATTCACAACAGAGGAAGTGAGAGCAGCAATAAAGGAGACAGAAGACAGGAAGGCGACCGGCCCAGATGGGATCTACAACGAGATGCTACAAGACGCAGCAGAAACACTAAGTGAGCTATGGGCAGACCTGTTCAATAGATGCCTATCATCAGGGGAAATACCAGACGAATGGAGGAAATCCACGATAAAAGTCATCTACAAAGGTAAAGGCGAAAGCAACGACCCAAACTCATACCTTGGTATTTCCCTGGAGAATACCATTTTCAAAGTCTTTACATACCTAATGCTCAAGAGACTCACTCCGGCACTAGATCCAATGATCCGTGAACAGCAATTCGGGTTCAGGAAAGGAAGGTCAAACTTTAGTGCCGTAAGGAATTTATTAAACGACATAGAGGAAGCTCTTAGACATCCCAAAGGAATGTTTAACACAGTATTCGTAGACTTCACAACATCTTTCGACTTATTGACCATATAAAAGCTTGTTCAGAGACTAGAACATATGTTAACGGAGGACCACGGACTCACACGGGTAATAGGGAACATTTTGGCCTACAACAAAGTGGAAGTATGCGACGGAATATCGACCTCAAAAGAAATAATCCAGACAAATGGAGTTCTGCATGGGGACCCACTGAGTCCCACCCTGTTTAACGTCTCGACAGCAGACATCACAATGATTCTAGAGGAAACAACTACAGTTTCTCTCTATGTTTACCCAAACGACATGGTGCTGGGTTCCCAAAACCGCCAAGAGCTACAGAAAGTTCTAAACCACCTTCACAATTGGGCAGTTGATAACGATCTCAACATAAACCAGAGAAAGGCAGTGTACATGGCTTTCCGTAAAGGGGGAAAACTAGCAGCGGAAAACAAAATGACTTTTGGCGAAGAAGAACTCACGTCGGTCAATACCTACAAATACCTCGGCGTCACCCTGCAAACAACGTGCCGCTCTTTCAGACACCACACAAAGTGTAACGGTTCAAATCCCGTTACAAGATGATATCTGTATTTTTATTATTGTATGATTTTATCTGTATTTTATTATTATTATTATTATTATTATTATTATTATTATGTCAGTATTATTATTATTTTATCTGTGATATTGTTACTATTATTGTAATTATCCGTTTTATTCAATTCGATTTTGCAATTGCCTGTTGCTTGCAAGATTGTACTTAGATGTATACATATATACGTATGTGTAGGATAACACTCAATACCTGTACAGTGAGAATTGTTGTATATATCAGAGATTGGAGGTGACGTTGGGACATTGTTCAAGATTAGTGGCGATTCTGCCAAGTCATCGCCAAGTCTTGGCTACGTCATCGTATTTATTTAGATATGCGCTCAGAAAGTCGACCGCCGCAGGGCTATTTCACCACTGTATGTAATATTTGCCGCGTTGTGGGAGTATGTCATGGTTATTTCTGGAGATTACGTAGCTGTGTCAACCAACGTCTATATAAGGTGGAGGCATATTGTAGCGTCAGTCATTAGTTATACGGATGCAGTACAGTGAAGTAGTCTACTAGATCAAGAGGCCTTAGTTGGTCAGTCAACCAGTGTGAACGAGAGATGGTGAAGACTCAGTGAGCCATTATTGGTCATTGAGAGAGTGAGACCAAATGGTTGGTCCGTCACTTAGTGGAAGACACGGACGCAAGGGCTTACCATGGAGTCAGAGAGGGCAACCATGGACCTGCCAAGAGGTCATACCATATTGACTTACAAAGAAGTCAGATGATATGGAGAAGAAGCAGCCACAAGGATGTATCACCAAGTTAGGCGTGACACATCTACAGTAAACACCAGATCAAAGGAATACGTCGTAATTACACTAAAAGTGTTGATGGTACAGTCAAGTGAATCAGTGAGGGAAATATTTCGTATAAATTGTTAAATGTCCGGTCAAGAAGAATTCAAATTCATGCCTAGTTTCTTTTAGTTGCAATGTCATAATTTCATATTCTCATCTGTTTTATCGCAACAAGACTCACTATTTTTTGATATATTATTTAAAGAATATATATTGTTCTATCAAACGAATTCATAGTTTCATTTCATTGACAGTAAAATATCTTAACCTCAAAATTAATGGGGAAACCGCACGCCAATCTCCTTTTCCCAGAACGTATATGGTATGTTGTCAAAAGTAAGCTTATTACCCCACACCCTGTTAGTTTTTAGTAATAAATACACCTCAAAAGGAACGAGCAACAACTGCCATCAGAGGAATATACGATCTGAAGAACATAACCAAACTGTCACTACGAACAGCAATGACACTCTTCCACGCCAAAATAACTCCCACTATATCATTCGGCTTAGAGATAATATGGTAAAGGCTAACCGCAACAGACCTCACCACGATAGAAAAAATGAAAGCACGATTCCTTAAGAGAGCACTGGGCGTGGCAAGATTGTCACCGTCCAGAATAATCTATGAATTAGCAAGGGAACCTTTCTATATAGGAGACCTCCGATTCAAAATTAAGATAAATGGAGTAGAAATAAAAATGATAAGATTTGCTGATGCCATAGCTGTCATAGAGGAGAACGAAGAGAAACTACAAAGTGAATTAATAAGAATGAATACGATATTGAGAGATAAGTATAACATGAAAATTAATACAAAAAAGACCGAAATTATGGTATGCAACCGCCAGCATATTGCAGTCGACATCAGAATTAGTGATATACCACTAAGGCAAGTAAATGTCTTTACCTACTTAGGAAGTAAAATCACTCCAGATGGCAAAATTCAGTCGACATAAAGAACAGAATTTCCCAAGCAAAAATTGCTTTCTACAAGAAAAGGATACTACTTACATCAAGGACTTTAAATGTGGAGACCAAGAAGAGATTTATTAAGTGCTATGTCTGGAGTGCGGCCTTGTATGGTTCAGAAACGTGGACTATTAGTGCACGTGATAAGAAACGTTTGGAAGCATTTGAGATGTGGTGCTGGAGGAGGATGGAAAAGATCTCATGGACAGCAAAACTCACCTATGAAGAAGTTCTTCCACGAATAGGCGAAAAAGATCCTTTTTAGCAACAATAAGGAAAAGAAGAGACCAATTAATTGGCCATCTCTATAGGCACAATGGTTTCATAGTTAATGTCATGGAAGGAATGATTCAAGGTAAAAGAGGAAGAGGAAGACCTAGACTGCAATATTAAAAATAGATCAGAGATGACGTAGGAACAGGCTCATATGTGGAAATGAAGAGATTAGCGGATTACAGAGAAGAGTGGAGAAGACGAATTGCTGCCAACCAATCTTAGGATTGAGAATTAAGAAGAAGATCTACCCTGCAAATGGAGAAGGTACTTGAGCAGGAGCATCTGAAGCAACAGGAAATACCACTGGATATTTACGCAACGGAAGCAATGACCGATAGACGATGGACACAGGAAAATCAGGAACTAAAAAACGTAGTCACAAGACTCGCCGTACACGGCTTCCATCACAAAATTTGCGAAAACATAAAATATCATGAACCGAACAAGAATGCATATGTTCTCTGTGTGAGAAGCCATGCGACAAATACTACATAAATCTGTGTAGTAACAGGGAAAAGAGCATAGTTGACTATAGCAAAGACTAAACCGCCTCGAGCATCTGTAAATCGCAGTATGTAGTGTGACAATATTTCATGCTTACTTTGTAACCTTGAAAACTATTGTTGTATCCCATTATATGGCCATCTGGCTGCAATAAATTATTATTATTAAAAGCATGGCGGAAAATTCAGCAGAAGCTACTACCCTAAGTGGTACCCAGTCCATCGTCGCTTTGAGTGACGCATGCAGGCTTTCGGATTCTGGGGAGCTTGCATCGACATACTCGGAGGTATCGGAGACTGCTATATACAAGAGCAAACACACGCAACGGAACTTCTTTGCAACCTTCAATGTGAACTCGCTGCAAAATCCTGGCAAACTGAAACAACTCAGACACATCCTTTCACAACATCAAATCCTAATTGCAGCAATTCAGGAAACGAGATTTATGGATGAACATGCCTTTGAATCTCAGGGTTACAGGATTTTAAAGGGTGAACTAGGCAAGCGCGTAGGGAGAAATATTCCTCATCTTGATACTGGATTTATTGTCAACAAAAGGTTCCTCGATTCCGTCACAGATTTTTCCTCTCCTAATAGCTGAGTCTCACATCTCACCTTTTGAAGTATGAACACAATTTACATTATCGTAAATGTACATTCTCCAGCCAATAAGGCAAATAAGACGGATACAGACAGAACAGATGAATTCTGGGAGGAACTTCCAGAGAAGCATACAGTCATTCTGCTTGGTGATTTTAATGCACAAATCGGTAAAGGGAGAACATTCCAGAACATCGTGGGGAAGTATCCTGCTCACCGAAGATCAAATAGAAATGGAGAGAGTTCCACCCCATGGCTCTATAGCCATGAAGGGCCTTGGCCTACCAAGCGACCGCTGTCAGCCCGAAGGCCTGAAGATTATGAGGTGTCGTGTGGTCAGCACGACGAATACTCTCGGCCGTTATTCTTGGCTTTGTAGACTGGGGCCGCTATCTCATCATCAGATAGCTCCTCAATTCTAATCTCATAGGCTGAGTGGACCTCGAACTAGCCTTCAGATCCAGCTAAAATCCCTGACGTGCCGGGCAATCGATCCTGGTGCCTCCGGGTAAGAAGCAGATACATTTCATAGTTCACCCAAAATCTCAAGATCCAGCCAATTGGGAGCAATTAGAGGAAGCATTAGAAAATACAGCTAACAATACGGCCCCATTAACAAAACCAAATCTCTCAAAGATTAAGGTAAAATTTCTTCCAAGGAAAACACTAAGAAGATCAAGTGGATAAAATCAATAGGTGTGACAGAGAGAAGCTCAGATCCAGTAAATAGTTCACCCGAAAGCTCGAGTCTCAAGATTCAGATAATTGGGAGCAACTACAGGAAGCACTAGTCAAGACAGCTAACAATACGGCCCCATTAACAAAACCAAACAAACATGGTGGACTTGCGAATGTGATGTCGCTTGGAGGCAGAGGCAGCTTGCTTGGTGGAGATGGAACTCACGGAAGAATCAGGACAATCTATAGAAATTCAAAGACGCAAGAAAACATGCTGTCAAAACTATCCGCGGGGTTAAGAGTGCTTTCGACAAGAACCAGCTATTACAGATAGAGGATGGTTTTAAGAATAACAATACTCGAGATTTCTATAAGACCTTCAAACGGAATCTCAGCAAATACAGTCCCCCAAGTCTACTTTTCAAGGGACAAGACTGTAAAGTTGCCTACAATAATCAGGACAACTGTCATATCCTGGCGAATTATTTCGAATTACTCCTCAACAGCGAAGCTCCAGAACCCAGTTTCACGTTCAGAAACAATTCGCCTGTACATTCTCATTCATCACCTCCGACAAAATAGAAGCAATTGGACAAATCGTACATTCGGAAGGTTCAATAACTGCCGAAATGTGGGAAAACGAAGGAAACAAGGCAATCGATAAACCAAGTGAGATAATTCGCAACATTTGGGAATCTGAAGATCTTCATGTGGTTGGTCCTCTGCACTAATCCACCCTCTTCATAAAAACGTGACAGAGTGGAAGTGAACAATCATCGAGGCATTTCTCTGCTCTTAATAACTTACAAGATTCTTTCAAATGTGCTTCAAACTAGAGCAGAGGATCAGTTAGACTCGCAGCTGGGTGAAAACCAAGGAGGTTTCAGGAAAGGACGCTCCTTTGCCGAACAAATCATGAATCTTAAATTTATCATCTCCTACCTGAAACAGAGAAATAATAAATTTGTAGCCACCTTCGTAGATTTCAGAAAGGCTTACGACTCAATTGATCGAGCCACTTTTATCGAAATCCTGAAGGAATTTGGCCTAGATAATAAAATAAGAGCAATTATCCAACAAACTCTTACTAACACCACCCCAAAGTGAAATTCATGGGAGAGATTTTGAATGATTTTGAAATCAGGACGGGAGTCAGGTAAGGAGATGGTCTCTCACCTTTATTTTTCAGGTGCGTACTTGAGAAAGTCATCCGTGTGAGGAGGAAGGGAATGAGCAGTAAAGGTGTTGAAATAGGGGTCAGACTTGGCTATAGCAATATTATGAATCTGAACGTTGATTGCTTGGCCTTTGCAAATGACCTTGCAATTTGTCTGACTCGCTAGACATAGCTGCAGAACAAATCAATGAGCAGAGGACTCAAGCGTCAAAGGTGGGACTCCAGACTCCTTCGAGAAAACAGAATTTCGAACAAATGTTAAGTCAGCACCTAGAGTGCTAAAGGTAGGAGAAGTGAAAATCGAAGGAACGGGGAAATTCAAATACTTTGGAGAGTGGGTAGATTCCAGTACTTCTGAGGAAAAATGGAAACGGTATATCAACTAACCAAACAGGTTTACAGGGAGAGATATTTATAACCATTAACGCCATGATACGACATTACTGCACGGTAATACGACCGGAAGCTTTACATGCTGCAGAATGCCTTACTCTGGGTAGGAAAGGTCTGATCGAGAAATTAGAAATAAAAGAAAGTGAGATCTTCAGCAAAATCCAGTGGCCAATCAAAGACAATGGTGAATTCAGAAGACGACATAATCATGAACTCTACACACATGTAGAAAAGATCACAGACACCATTCGAAGGAGAATAATTGTTTTCTATAGCCACATTGCCCGTATGAATCCTACAAGGCCCAGCAATAGGATCTTTCATTATTTTCTCAACAAAAAACCAAAGAGGCGTGGTTGACCGCGGTAAAGAAAGACTTGCAAGAAGTTGGGGATAACACATATTCCGCTCAAGAAGAAACTCCAAGAGCATCGTGGTTTCCCAGAAAAGACGAAAGTAAAAAACTGGCAAAACGTGGACTGAGGGAAGGAAGGAACAGCATGGGATTCGAATGCGGAAATACTAGAAGAAATTTAAAACCCAAGCACAACGGAAAGGAAAAGGACAGCTGAAATACCGTGGTGCGTAGATGGCCGTAACGGCAATAATAATAATAATAATAATAATAATAATAATAATAATAATAATAATAATAATAATAATAATAATAATAATAACAATAATAATAATAATAGTAACTTATGGAAGAAAGTTAAGTAAATCTTTCACTTTTTTGATTCAAACCCCAAAACCACAATTCCCTGGTTTAAAAATACCAAAGAAGACCTGCAAATGCTACATATCTCAGCTGAAGACGCCCTTAACAGAGATCGCTTCCGCAAGAAAATATTGACGAACGGGATAAACAGAGATGAGCAACCGATGAGAAGACACGGAGCCCCTTGGACAGAGAAGCGTAAGCAGGCCCACTCACAAAGAATGAGGGAAATTTGGGCTCTAAAGAAGGCCAAGTTTAGTGTCAAATGCAACAAGACTGAACGTAGTCCTTGATGGCCCTAGCGAATTATATATAATAGCTAACAAAACACGTGCAGAAAATTTGCGTAATGCCTACACATTCACCTGGAATATGTACAACAATAAACAATAAACTATTTTCCACCAAAGCCAAACAGTCATCTTAACAGAAACACTCTACGCAACGGAGACGTCATTCATCATTAACTACCAACATTAAAGACACCCAGGGAATAGAACGACAGATACTGTGGAAAACAATTGGGCCCAAGATTCGAGATGGTATCTGGATGCTCATAAACTAAGAAGAACTGTATTTGCTGACCGAACGATTCACCTCACTTGCAAGGAAAAGTCGTATTACATTCTACGGTCACATAGAACGAATGGACGACTCTCGCTTGACTAAAACAAATCTTCCACATCATCAGCGAAACTCAACAATTCAAAACAACTACGGCATTCAGAGTAAACTGCTGGCTTGGATGAGGTCATTTTTGGTGTGTACGGAGGAGCTAAATCAGACCAAACAGCAAGTACTTCTGGAGTAATTCAAAGCAGTGTGATAGGGCCCCTCCTGTACACGATTTATGCTCTCATCTTACCTGATTGTGTGGGGGTTGAAGTTGCTCACGTCCGTAGGTTTAACCTCACATTGCCCTACACGTGACCCCCGCGTGGTGCTAAGCGAGCAACAGAGGCTAGATGCCGCCGCACTGTCCTCATCGACCTCACGGCAATGACAATGAAAGAGTTAGCCCTTTTCAGAGTGCAGCATCATACACATGGACACTAGGCCCTCAATTAACCATCTGTCTACTAAACATTCAGGGTATAACTAGACCCAAAAGTGAATACTTATCCAAGATACTTTTGGATAATTCTGTTGATATTCTGCTGCTACAGGAAACTCATTGTGAAGATGAACATCAACTGATTACCAGGGGGAAAATACTTGGGTACAAACTAACTTCCGGACTTCGCCACCCTAAATATGACATCGCCATCTATGTGAAGAAATTGAAAACTATGAAGTTCTGCCACCAGAATCCATACATAATATCTTCATAACATCTGTCAAGGTTCAAAATATTACTATCACGAGTGTTTGCAAATCACCAACGGTTAATTGGCGAGACCATATCACGCCGATACCCACCTAAAATAGTGTTATCCTAGGTGACTTTAACAGCCATCATACGTAATGGAGTTATAAGAATAGCGATAGACTATTCCAATGGATAGATATTGAACAATTTCCCACGAGGCCAGCACAGGCCCATAATCTACAAAATTGGTCTGCAAATCCCAACGATTAGATCAACACCTAAAGCTCGGTGAAAGCTGACTGGAAACTGTACTCCTCGTACACTGATGCTAACATAAGATGGGTGAAATCATCTCCTGAGAACTACGTTCATTTCGTGGGACTAATCAAAGCTGGTGCTAAGCGAAGTATTCCGAGAGGATTCCGTAAATATGACATACCTGCGTGGAGTGAGGAAACTAGCCGTATATGCAAAGAGTACGAACAAGACAACGGTCATGAGAAAGCTACTGAACTGCTGGCATCCTTGGGCAGTGCCGGGAACGAAAAATGGAACAAAACTCTTGAAAGACTCAGATTTACTCACTCAAGCCGGAAAGCTTGGTCACTTATCCGAAAATTTGACTCATCAAACAAGCCAGCAAGGAAACGATCGTCCATAAATTTAGAGAACATTGCCAACTACAATGTCTCCCCATCCAGGCCAATTAAAGATACGAAATACAACAAAAAATTCGATCTGAGCTCAAGCGGTTAAGACAAGAAGCTGAACCTCATACCGTCTACTCTCGACCATTTTCTCCAGAGGAAGTACAGCATGGCCTGAAGTACCTCCAGAATTTTAAAGCAGCTGGATTTGTCGGTGTTTATCCAGAGCTAGTGAAGACCTGTGGCCCCGCAACTGTACGCTGGCTGTCGTCCTTTTTGAGCAGTATACTGTACTCTGGACGTGTATCCCCAGTATGCAAGAAAACCAAAATCATCTCGATACTGAAGCCAAGAAAGGACCCTTCTCTACCCCAGAGCGACAGGTCAATTTCGCTACTGTGTGTTACATATAAACGAATGGAAACGCTAATTCTGAACAGGATAGCTCCTGAAATTGAAGACCTGATCCCAATAGAGCAAGCTGGGTTCCGCCCCAAGTGAGACTGTAGTGACCAAGTCCTTGCCTTAACATCATTTCTGGAGATTGGTTTTGAGAAGAAATTTAAAAATGTTTCTGTCTTCCTTGATCTGTCAGCTGCCTATGACACTGTGTGGAGAGAGGGTCTCCTCCTGAAGCTCATCAAGATTGTACCATGTCTTAAGGTGATTACTCTCATTGATAATGTATTGAGTAATCGATTATTCCTGGTATTCTCTGAAAATTTCAGCAGTAGATTTCAAAAATTGAATAACGGCTTACCGCAGGGTTCAGTCTTAGCCCCTATACTGTTCAATTTGTACATCCATGATATTCCAGGAACTACAACACGGAAATTCATTTATGACGATGATATAAACCTAACAGTACAGAGATCTACTTTCATATAGGCTGTCTGAAGATCTACGGGTGATGGATGAATACTTTAGGCAGGAAGTGGAGACATCAACCAAGTCTTTCGAAGACAGAAGTAGCCGCATTCCGTCTCAACAACTTAGAGGCTACTTATCAACCTAGGATACGGTTCATTAATCAACTTTTGAAATACAATAGTACACTAAAATATCTAGGTGTAACATTAGACGGATCACTGACATATCGAAGTCACTTAGAAGAAATAGCCGCCAGACTTGAGACCCGGAATAACCTGCTGAGCAGGGTAGCTGGAAATTCATGGGGAGCTGACGCCAATACTTTGCGAACTACCTCCTTGGCCATGGTGTATTCTACAGCTGATTACTGTGTCGGAATATGGTTAAATAGCTCTCACTGCAACCTGATTTATATCTAACTTCGCCAGGCTATGCGTATTGTATCCGGCACGCTGTACTAAACTCGTGTGCAATGGTTACCTGTCCTTGGCAATATCTCTCCCCATCATATAAGGAGACAACAAGCACTTACTAGCTTATGGTGCAGAATAGTCAATTATGAGGCCCTACCTACAAATCAAGATTTAAAGCAGCACACTACAACTAGGCTGAAATCAAGAAAACCAGCGTGGGAAACAGCTTTGGATCTGTCATCTCCTCGGTTCAATGCCAGGAATGTCCGCAGAGAATAGTGGACGATGTTGTCTTCCAGTGGCTTAGGTGATATCTCCGACCCCAGCATTAAACTGGCTGGCTTCAATTTGCCCCATGCTGTTTGGTCAACCCTGAACAGTATCCGATGTTGTGTTGGTAGGACTGGCCCAGCCTTACATCTATGGCGTTGGGTAGATTCTCCCTGCTGTGACCGTGGTGCTCAAGTGCAGTCTATCAAGCACATAGTTCTAGAGAGCCCCCTACGTGCATTTCCTGGTTCTGCGGAGGAATTCTTTGAAGTAACACCGGAAGTGATTACATGGGTAAAAAATTTGGACATTAAAAAATAAAAGTGCAGTCCTGATGCTCTGTCACCAACTTGTATATTTGTATATTTTGATTGTCATGCACAAATCATACGCTAATAACAAAAATAACCGGATTGTGTAAATTTAACAATGGCACAGTATGCCTATGACACAGTCATTTGCAGATAGACATGAAAAACGGTGATGATATTGTACAATTCCAATAGGATCTGGATAACATAGCTCTCTGGCGTGAGGTAAATAAAATGTATATAAATATTAAGGAGTGAAAATATATAAGACTAAGCAGAGCTAGGCAACCACTCCAGAACCAGCCTACTCTATGTGGAATCGAACTGCTGACTTCTGCTCGGTATTCACATTACGGACAATCTAAAACAGAATAAGCACGTAGAGGAAATGTAGGTTGAGCCTAGAGAGGCCAGAAATTGTAAAGTATTGTGCAAATGTAATAATTAATGGTTGCCTTGAGCAGGCCGTGAGAGTTCAGGAGCGCTGTCTCTTTGGTAGAATTTGTAGAGCATGTAAGCTCTTTTGTGTTAATGTAACAGATATTTGTGTACCATTGAGTGGTGCCTTTGGAAAGCCGTAAATTGTAACCGTAGGAGCAAAGTGCTCATGAAAATTGTGTTTCTGGGGATATCTCTCCTTGCCTATCGAACTAGGCGCAACATTTGCGATGTTGGGACCTTGTAAATTGTGAGCTTGAAGCTCAAGATTGTAAATTACCAATTCTTGGTTTCTCTGTCTTGTACCAAAATTGCTCTCTATGTGAAATTTTATTCTTTATTTTAAAGTTTCAAAATAATCTTTGACTATAGTGGATAGACCCACTCCCACCAGCACCTTCTTTTACCTCTGTGATCCACGAAAATATGGTAGTAATAATAACAACAATAATAATAATAATAATAAAAAATAAAAAGTACGCTGCCTTGGTAGACATCCAAAGTGATATCACAGAAATCGATATTGAGCAACTGGCAATTACATGGACTACATACCGGCAGAAAATCAGTATACATAACTTCATGCCAAATAAGCCAACAGGAAGAAATTTGAAACTCAACAACGCATGGACGCTAAAAAGAAGACAGGGCCAAAGTGGAAAGATGAGGAAGTGTTTGGAAGATAAGAAGTAGAACAAGAACAAGAAAACCAGTGCTAAGTAAAGGTTCTACGTTCTCCTTAGAGGGTGAAACGCAATATATATGTATAATAACAATAAACGAAGTAATATAGAAATAGTAATCTGATGTCTAGATTGGTTGCGAGGCAATTAATATTTTTCATAGCATACTTACTAGAATGTCCGTAATAACAGTTCTAGAGAAATGAAACTTTCTCGAGTCGGTTGACGCTCGGGCTCGAAGTGTAAAGAATAACAACGGAAATTAAAGCACTTCCATGATGGAATAGGGGAGGAGGTCAATTTTCATGATGTTGGCACCAGATATGACGTAATTAATTTCTATTGTACGGTGAACAGTTAAATGTTTGGCGAGATGAAGCCTTTTATGTGCTATATCGTTGTTTATGGCTCATGACTTTTCCCATTTAACGTTATCTTAGGTCGACAGTAGGAAGAAAGTTAAATATGAACATTCTGCTTGTATCTACGGTATTCTGAGAAAGAAATTGCAGTTTAACTTATAAAGATCTTATTTTCTAGAGTCATTTCCGTGTGGCTGCGAGGTTCGCCTTTCTACGTCTTGCCCTTCACTTCACTTGTTCTGCAGCGTCGGATGGTTGGACGCCTGCAAGGCACATATCCCCCTACGGAGGTTGTTCTCAAATCGGTCCGATGGTTAAGCTTTTGACAGAGTTCACCATCCGAGCCTAATATATAAATGAATCAAATTTAAAATTCAACTTTTAAGTACGAATGGTAGGTAATGGTTCAGAATAATTAGTTGTTTCAAAATTGTTAATAATAACGAGTCTTCTCCGCACAGGCCATGAAGGCCCTTGGAGGGGTGGAAGAGGCTTCCACTATCCTTAACCTCGGCACTTGTTGGGGTAGAGTGGTTAGCTCTACGCCCGGCTCCCTTTGCCCCCAGGATTTAACCTGGTACTCATTTTTGGTGTAGGCTGAGTGAACCTCAGGGCTATATGCACCTGCAGAAGTGGAAATCTCATTTCTTAAATTTTACGACTTCCTGACGGGGATAATAATAATATTACTTTCAAATCCACCTTCAATTGCACCAATCTTTCAATGCAAGATCCATTTAATATTTTTTATAACATATAATCATAAATCAGTATTTATCCAACCGTAAATTATTGTATCCGTTATATGAGTAAAATCCGATGTGGTGAACATACACGCGGGCGTAGCCCAATGTAGTATATTAGGTCCAGTTTTATTTCTAGTATATATGAATGATATCCCCCTCACAAACAACAGTATTACCACTATAATATGCTGATGACACCGCCATCCTTGCCAAAAGCCGTAAACCAGATACGGCAACACAAAACAAACTCACACTACTGGAACCCTGCCTCATAAAATGGAAAATAGCTGTTAATACAAACAAAACTAAAGCCATATGCTACGAAGTATTATCGGCACACTTTATCTTGGCGCATTTACACCCTAGTGCTGAATCGGTCGACCTCGGCAATCTTCGAGATTCGCACTGGCAACGTTTGAAACACAAACTATGAATCGCTTATGCATCGTTGTGCGACATCTGGCGTACACTTTACGAACTAGTACTGTTGTTGTTTACACAGCAAAGCCAAACTATAGAATTCATGCTAGGAACAAGATTCGCATCGAGAAATGTTATATAATGTGTATGTGATAAAGTTGTTGGCTTAAGATAATAACGGTTTAGAAACTTCATATCGATCGGTCATAAATTCTCGATTCAATTCAGATTTCATTTTCATTCAGTTGGCAGCACTACCGGGACCGGGACAGCTCCCTCCTTACTCCTCAACCCCGTACACAAATGCACCAAGATAAAGTGTGCCGATAATACGTACTCCCTAAACAGCAACTCACTCTAGACAATCAACACTTTCAATGGACACCAACGCATAAAGATTTAGGGATCACGCTCGATGCCCAACTCATACAGAATACAGTAGAGAAGGCTAAAGGTATTACACTAATATTATATCCACTTATACACAAGACAGTACCTTATCACAGAAAAACATTCAATTCATGTATACTACATTCGTCAGACCTATACTGACTTATGCCATCCCGGCAATAGGGACCATTTCTAAAATTAACTTCCGAAAACTATAGGCAGTACAGAAATGGCTTCTACGTCTTGCAGTTAAATAGAAAACCATACGCACCACAGAAATTCACGACCGAACCACCGCACCTTACCTACTAGACTATGCAGTAAACCTCACCAAAACTTTTTACACACGAACACAATACCATACCAACCCACTTATTAAACAATTACGCAATTAGGACCTGATCCACATGACAAACTCAAACGACGTCCTAAATACATACTCATTATAAAATACATACTCCGCAATACTTAGCACATAACACCCCTTCCTGAAATCACTTTAGTGCCGATGATCTTCCATGTTAGGCCCCTTTAAACAACAAGCATAATCAGAAATCACTTTAAACACTCCATTGAAATTGAATATACTAAATTAAACCTACTACAGATGTTTTTACATACTCGGATATTTTGCTCTTCATTTTATTCCACAAACTCGCATACAAACATGCTGCGGATACTAAATAACATCTCCTATTCTTATTAATGAAATAAGTAGCGCCAAATCGCTAATAAATTCCCTGTCATCAACCTGAAGTGTTTTTGGATCTGGTCAGTAATTGGAACGATTATCCAACAACGCTGCCACATATTAGCGTAATAATAATAATAATAATAATAATAATAATAATAATAATAATAATAATAATAATAATAATAATAATAATAATAATAACTGTGTCAGCCACACCGCCTGAACCGGGGGAATTGGCCGTGCGGTTAGGGGTGCGCAGCTGTGAACTTACATCCGGGAGATAGTGGGTTCGAACCCCGCTGTCGGCAGCCCTAAAGATTATTTTCCGTTGTTGCCCGTTTTCACACCACGCAAATGCTGGAGCTGTACAAAGGGCACTAGGAAAGTTTTGAAATGTGAGTGAACGCTTTAGTCTTTTTCAAAATAATTTCCACCGCACTCAATACACTTCTCCATACGTCGAAACCAGTCACTGTACCAACTCTGCCACTTTTCTCCGCTTACATTTTCACACTCTTGATCCCATGCTGCCAGAGGCTCCTCGTCGGATTCAAAACGCCGCCTTTCAGCCTCATCTTCACTTCTGGGAAGAGTGCGAAGTCACATGTGGCAAGATCAGGACTATATGGAGGGTGATCAAGCACAGTCAACTCTGATCTGGAAAGACAATCCATTGTTACATTAGCACGATGTGCTGGAGCATTCTCCTGATGCAGGAGCCAAGTGCTGAGTCGTGACCTTGGACGGAGCTGCTTGAGAACCTGGATGACCTGAGGCAGACAAGTCTCATTGTACAATGTCGCAGTAACTGTCCTTTGTGTTTCTAGAACAACCCGAGTCAGGAAGACTGAAGAATACTGCAATCATCCTTTTCTTCACTGACCTTGACTTTCGCACAGTCACAGGAGTACCCTCTTCTTAAAACAGCCACACCTTGTTCTGGGATTTTGTTGGGACATCGTAATAATGAAGGCAAGTTTCGTCACCTGTAACGATGCTATTGATGTTACGCGAAGTCCCATTTTTAAACTGTTTTAGGATTGTTCGACACAATTTCTCTCGATGTGCCCTTTGTTCGTCTGAAAGTGAATGGGGCACCCAAAGAGAACAAATTCTAACATGGAGATGGTCGTGTAGAACTGAATGAATAGGTGGTGCAGGGATAAGGAGGGTCTCTTCTACCTGCCGATATGTAAACCGCCTCTCTTGCTCCATACATTTTCCTCACAGCTTGAATGATTTCCTCAGTCACTGATTCAGACGGTCGCCCAGAGCGAGGATCGTCTTCAACACCAAAATTTCCCTTCTGGAACTCTTTGTACCAGCGGAAAATTGTTGTCCGATATGGACAGTCTTTCCCCAGCACAAGAGTCATTTCCTCCAGGCACTGGTCAACAGTAAACCCACGAGCTAATTTGTAGCGGATAACTGCGCGATATTCACCTTTAGACCACACAGACATATTAACTTGCTTTCAATCCCACTCTTTGGTAACACCTGGTGTGAAGGTCGCGCCTTGCTGTCTTCTAGACCGATTTTCACCCCTTACCATAACAGGGGTGTCCAGCCAACCGTTTTTGCGTATTGCAAAACTTTCCTAGTGCCTTTTGTATCTTAATTAAGGCCACGGCTGCTTCCTTCCTACTTCTAAACCATTCCTATCCCATCGTCGACGTAAGACCTATCTGTGTCGGTGCGACGTAAAACACTTTGTAAAAATAATAAAAACATCGTCTGAATTCGTGAACGCTTGGCTCGATTCATAAAAAGTACTAAATAATCAAACATTTCTCCCTAAAATAATAAATTATTTAATTAACAAATACATCAAATTTTATTCAATCCTAATATCAGATTCTAAATAAAATACAAAAAGAAACACTGGGTGAGGTGCAGTTTACTGCACCGGTACCAATAATTAATTCAAAACTCCCCCTTGTGGGGGGGGGGGCTTGAATTGATTATGGAGTCCGATGATTAGCATAGGTAGTGCGGTCGATCTTGCCTGACGCTAAACTATCAAAACCAAGGAGCGAAGAAGCCTTATTGTGTACTCATATATTATCCAAACTGTCCCGATAAAATTGCACAGGTCAATATAGTAAATATATGTAGTGGCCTTTTAGGTTAGGTTATGTTAGGTTGGGTTAGGTTAGGATAGCTATTTTTGATCCGATTCTTGTCAGGTTTTGTACATTTAATTCCTTCAAAAACGAAGAACTTCAAACGCCTGCAACTTAACATGGATACCGGTGTACACTTATGCTAGTACTACTCTACACTGGGACTGTCAGCGAATTGAAATCGAGTCTAGTGAAATGAGGCAGGTTAGTAACCGTTTCGGGAATTCCTGTCTCTACCTGTCAACTACCCGTTGGACCAATTCAACCAAGACCTCTGGCTATGGAAGAAAAATATATCTGGAATGTTTTGACCGTCGGAGCAGTTCGGTACTGCGCCTTACGGATAATCCATCCATCACGTTTTGCATCTGTCACGGCTAAGTTCAAGTGTCCGTTTTGCAACCGGCTTTCCATCAGTTCTGGCTAAGAGCCTCTTCTTGGCCGACACTGGAGTGATTTTGAAGGCAATGGCGTGTGGTAAAGATGTTCTCTCTCTCTCTGCTAGTTGCTTTACGTCGCACCGACACAGATAAGTCTTATGGCGACGATGGGACAGGAAAGGGCTAGGAGTGGGAAGGAAGCGGCCGTGGCCTTAATTAAGGTACAGCCCCAGCATTTGCCTGGTGTGAAAATGGGAAACCACGGAAAACCATTTTCAGGGCTGCCGACAGTGGGGTTCGAACCTACTATCTCCCGAATACTGGATACTGGCCGCACTTAAGCGACTGCAGCTATCGAGCTCGGTGTAAAGATGTTCATTACCCCTGCCCCACCACATTATCATTCCAAATTGGTATTCACGGCACCATTATACCATAATCTACAGCAGATTTTGAACAATGTACTTAACATTTTCATTCGATGACGCTTCGTAATCATCAGTCATATTTTCAATGAAATATACTAGGCCTCACTTTTTGTTTTTTACTGAAAGTTTGACCGTAGCCTGTTTTACAGTTTTAGTCACTTACTGATTGTACGTACAACGACGACAGACACGGGAAAATATTCCTCATACACTGCTATACAATATTAACGAAGAGTACTTTACATCTAATGAATCAGGCGGGAGCGTGTCGGCCTCTCACCCCCTGGGTTCCGTGGTTCAAATCCCGGTCACTCCAGGTGAGATAAAGCGGAGGCGGGGCAGGTTTTTCTCCGGGTACTCCGGTTTTCTCTGTCATCTTTCATTCCAGCAACACTCTCCGCTATCATTTAATTTCATCTGTCAGTCATTAATCATTTTCCCGGAGGAGTGCGACAGCCTTCGGCAGCCGGCACAATTTCTATCCTCGCCACAAGATGGGGGTTTCATTCATTCCATCCCTGCCCCGTCACTGACCGGAGAATAGGTTGTAGGCTTTCACTTTACATCTCATACAAGAACACTACAAAAATTCATATCTCTGCCACTATTATATGCTACCTTAGATATGTGCTGAATCTAAGATATATGAACTTTATTGGTTACCTTCTAAATTAAAATGGTCTCTCTTTTACGAGGTTCCCAGGCTGCATAATCGTGAACTTTTAAATTCTGATAATGCAATACCTTCTTCCCTCTGTACGAGGTTCTCTGAGAGCTATTGAACAGAGAGACTGTAGACTGTAATCATCACTCAGTGGTACGTATTGCGTCCCATTACGTAGAAGGCGCACCTGCGCATGCCATCAGCATAATGCCATTTAGACAGGGACGGACGATCATTTGTCTCGCTCGGAAAGTGATGCTGTCTACACGCCTGACGCCTACTGCTGCAGCAAGGGAGTCCCCTCAACACACGAGGGCTTCAAGTATCACATATATATCAGGGGTGGCCACTAACCTTAATTTTGCGAGCGACACATTTAGGAGACAAAATTGGATGCATATTTAGAAAATGGTTTATAAAATGAAGACACGTTTTTCCTTTTGTATTATAAATGAAGGAACATTTATTTTCTACACTACACAGAACATTATTGTTCAGGTACACATCAAGGAATGATATTTTGCTTTTGCGAAGTGCATTTTCGGGTGTTTGCTTTTGCTTTTTAATTTTCTGAAATTTGGCTGATAATTGGTAAGCGCAGTTTGCACAAGTTCGCTTAAATGTTCATCCGTTAGTTCAGACCGATATTTTGATTTAATTCATTTAAACGTTGAGTAGAGCGATTCACACACATAAGTATTCCCAAAGATTGAGATAAGTCTCTTAGCACACTCTTTCGTTAGTGAGTATTTTTCTTCTGGAACATTCTTCCAAAATTCTATGGTAGAAACGCCTCTTCGTTTGAGTCCTTTTAGTCCTTCGTCCTCTTGCAGTTCTATTAGCTGCAACTCTGCAGCTGCTGTATCCTTTGTTATTGGTGATGAAACAGGACAGCCATAGCCCACAACATCAACAGCACAAGGATTTTCCAGAAATGAAAATGAAGGTTTAAATGATCTCATATCATTAAATCTGCCATTGATTTCTTTAGCAAGGCCAGAAATTTTACTCATGTAATCTTCAGTTTCCACCTGAACGTCAGGAAGGCTTTCAGTAATTTTCTTCAAACATGTGAAGTGAGCAAATGTTTTAGTCTGAAGGTCTTTCCCAAAAAGCTTTAACTTGCTAGGAAAGCTAAATACAGCGTGGGCCAAATCGGAAATACGTTTTTCTCTTCCTTGTAAAGATATGTTTAGCGTTTTTAAATTCTGAATCATATCTGTAAAAATAGCGAAATCTAACAATCTCTGGGGGTCATTTTGTTCAGGGAAAGATTTTCCTTTTTCTTCCATAAAGTGTTTGACTGGATCGAGTAATTAAAAAAATCTGCCAAGAACATCGCTTACTGACAGCCATTTTACTAAGCAGTACCAAAATACATAATCAGGAAACTCATTATTGTTTATATCTTCTATAAACGATTTGAACTGTCGGTGTGTTTTGGCACTTGACCGAATACAGTTCACAATTTTTAGAACTACCTGCATAATAAGATTCATTAGACTAATAAATAGTTTAACCTAATAGCCTACCTACTTACTAGCTACTTCAGAATTACGTTTTGACTACCTTTTTAACACTGCAAATAAATCCAACAATTAATTAAACCCTCCCTGCAAGAAGAGGACAGTGAATGAAAATGGTATTATTTTCAAATTTTCTGATCTCAAGAGTCCATTATAGCATACGATTCTTTCAGTGTACCATGGCTCACTGTATGTCTCGCTGCAGCGGAAGCTCGGCTCTCCGCCAGTGTCCAGTGAGGCGATATGGAGCCGTGTGTATCTTGTGTCTCATTGAGCTGTGTTCGTTCACGATTCTTTCGGTGTGCTATGGCTCACTGTATGTCTCGCTGCAGAGAAAGCTCGGCTCTCCGCCAGTGTCCAGTGAGGCGATATGGAGCCGTGTGTATCTTGTGTCTCATTGAGCTGTGTTCGTTCACGATTCTTTCGGTGTGCTATGGCTCACTGTATGTCTCGCTGCAGAGAAAGCTCGGGTCTTCGCTAGTTTCCAGTGAGCCGATAAGGAGCCGTGTGTATCTTGTGTCTCATTGAGCCGTGTTCGTTCACGATTCTTTCGGTGTGCCATGGCTCACTGTATGTCTCGCTGCAGCGGAAGCTCGGCTCCCCGTCAACGTGCAGTGAGTGCGCCACTCAGCACTGTCGGCTGTGAGTAAGCTGAATCGTGTGCCGTGAGCTCGCCGTTCCTATGAATCGATTCTCTCGTACACTTGAATGAATCGATACACTGCTTCGAATCATGCATTCAGTAGCCAACACTAACATGTACTCCATACTAGGTGACGCTCCTCGCCACGTCTATGAAGAGACATGTGAATGCGCACCTGCGTCATGTTACGGTTCGGATGTCTCACCATTCACCGAATTTTTTAGACCAAAAACCAAACGCCATGGCGCAAGAGCCCCGAAGGGCCATGCCCTACCAAGCGACCACTGCTCAGCCGGAAGGCCTGCAGATTATGAGATGCCAAATGGTCAGCACAACGAAACCTCTCGGCCCTTATTCTTGGCTTTCTAGGCGAGGGACGCCGTATCACCGCCAGATAGCTCCTCAGTTGTAAAAGGTGTGATCAAAACGTTTCTGTTTGAGGGCGTTGCTGCAGCGGACATGCAACGTAGCGCGACTCCGATGCGGGTAAATAAGAACGGACATGTAGGCAAAGCGATTAGTGTGACGGTCGTGTCGTGCGTTAAATGCGGCCACTATGGTAATGTTATTACCAAACGCGTCCAAACAGGACCAACGTGCTGTTATTCTGTTCTTAGCTGCCGAAGGACAAACACCGGTCGTCATCCATGGGAGAATGAAGATTGTGTGTGGGGCACCATATCTGTCGAAAACCATCGTTGTGGAATGGTGCACAGAGTTCCGTGCGGCCCTGATCTCTCCCCGTAGGATTATCACGCCTTCGGTCCACTCATAAAGGCCCTGAAGGGTCGACGCTTCCTGTCGGACGAGGATGTGCAGCAGGCAGTTACGGACTTCTTCACGCAGCAGCCCAAGGTGTTTTACGACACGGGGATCTTCAGTCTGGTGCCTCAATGCTCACAGCGATGTCGCCTGATTGGGATCCCGGTCATGGACTGTACGGCCGTCGAACGGAAACTATTTGATCACCCCTTATAATCACGAAGGCTGAGCGGGCCTCGAACCAGCTCTCAGATCCACGTCAGGTCAAGATCCCTGACATGGCCAAGAATCAAACCCGCGACCTAGGAGTAAGAGGGAGTCACTTTACATCTACGTTGCGAATTTATTAGACACTACATGTAAATGACTATTGTTTACCAGGTGTACAGGTGGTGGTGATTGTTGTTTTAAGAAGAAGTACACCGCGCAACCATCGTCTCTTAACACGAACCTGATAAGAAACGGAATTAAGTATGGGCAAACGAACGGGAAGGGGCGTGAAGGGTGGGAGACTCTCTAGGCCTCGTAAGCTCATTACTGTCAGGTAGAAGAAAATACGAGCTGACCAAGAGAAGTCGGACAGAGAGGATACACCTGGGAAAAGTGGTATCATTGGCAGACTCACTTATAGGTCCCACTTTTAGTCACAGGGGATACTGTGTAGATACTCCACCACCCCACCCACAGGACTCTGCCGTTTCCCCAGTCAGTCCTGTGCATGTGAGGAGTGATAATTTCCTTAACCCATTCACAACTGTCTACTGGAAACTTACAGTTCTCCCATAACCACAAGAATGTCCGGCTCCATGACTAAATGGTTAGCGTGCTGGCCTTTGGTCCAAAGGGTTCCGGGCTCGATTCCCGGCCGGGTCGGGGATTTTAACCTTCAGTGGTTAATTCCAATGGCTCGGGGGCTGCACGTGTGTGTCGTCTTCAGCTTTAGAATTCACCATAGACAGGCAGGTTGCCTATACGGCGTCATCTTGAAAGACCTGCACCAGGCCTGCCACACGCCATTATTATTATTATTATTATTATTATTATTATTATTATTATTATTACCATAGCCCTAATAGCTGAGAATGAGAGAGGAATGTAAAAGGCACTGAATGACATAAAGGAAGTACTACAAGACATGTGCGGTATGAGAATGACCAAAAAGAAAACCAAGAAATGCTATGCGCTGTAGAGTGTGACCAAATTGTCAATGCGCTAATGGATAGAGAGAAATTAGTACAAGTAAAGGAATTTAAATATCTAGGGAGCCTGATCACATCTAATGGAAAATGTTCGAGGGAAGTACATGCTCGAATTGCACAGGTGAAAGGAGCCTTCTCAAAATAGAAGTCTCTACTAACATCCAACTTAGAATTGCGGAAGCATTTTGTGAAAAGTTTTATATGGAGTATTTTAAGCTACGGTTCTGAAACATGGACCCTGCAAAAAGCAGATGTTTTGAAACTCAGGACGTTTGACATGCGGTGTTGGAGGCGAATACTAAAGACACCTTGGACTGATAAAGTCACCCACGAGAATGTTCACAAAAGAGTAGGTAAGAAACGCACCTTGGTTGAATCCTTGAACATAAGAAAGAATAGCTTTTTTTGTCCATTTGATTCGTCATTCTGATTGGTGCACTACCCTTATTGAAGGGAAGCTGGAAGGAAGGAGCAGTAAAGGAAGACCAATAACTCAATTTATGGACGGCATTAAAGGCAATTACACCTATTGCTACTTGAAACTATTGGCTAAAGAAAGAAGACGCTTGGAAGATATGCATGTCTCCCACCAACCTGACGATTGAGGAGAAGAAGAAGAATGATCGGAATTGATCACAGTGGATGTTGTGTAGTAACTTCGACATTCTGGTGTTTGGATCATCAGTAAATAGACTTGTTTGATGCAGCCCTCCATGTAACCCTATCCTGCGCTAACCTTTTCATTTCTACGTAACTACTACATCCTATATGTACGCTAATCTGTTTGTCATATTTGCACCTTGGTCTACCTCTACCGTTCTTACCGCGTACACTTCCTTCAAAAACTAACTGAATAAGTCCTCTGTGTCATAAGATGTGTCCTATTATTCCATCTCTACTCCTCATCAAATTTAGCCAAATCGATCTCCTCTCACCAATTCTGTTCAGTATCTCTTCATTTCTGATTCGATCTACCCAGCTCTCATTCAGCATTCTTGTGTAATACCACATTTCAAAAGCTTCTATTATCTTTCTGTCATCGATGTTTCACTTCCATACAATGCCACACTCCAGACGAAAGTATTCAAAAACATCTAATTCCTATATCAGTGTTCGAAGTGAGCAAATTTATTTTCTTAAGCAAGGCCTTACTTGCTTGTGCTCGTCTGCATTTTATGTCCTCCTTACTTCTGCCATCGTCAGTTATTTTACTACCCAAGTAACAATATTCATCTACTTTCTTTAAGACTTCATTTCCTAATTTAATATTTTCTGTTGCCGAGCTGAGTGGCTCAGACGGTTGAGGCTTTGGCCTTCTCACCCTAACTTGGCAGATTCGATCCTGGTATTTGAAGGTGCTCAAATGCGTCAGCATCGTCTCGGTAGATTTACTGGCACGTAAAAGAACTCCTGCGGGACTGAATGCTGGCACTTCGGCGTCTCCGAAAGCCGTAAAAGTATTTAGTGGGACGTAAAGCCAACATTATTATTATTATTATCATTATTATTATTATTATTATTATTATTATTATTATTATTATTATTATTATTATTGAGCGGACCCCGTGGTGTAGGGGTAGCGTGCCTGCCTCTCATCCGGAGGCCCCGGGTTGATTCCCGGCCAGGTCAGGGATTTTCACCTGGACCTGAGGGCTAGTTCGAGGTCCACTCAGCCTACGTGATTAGAAGTGAGGAGCTATCTGACGGTGAGATAGCGGCCCCGGTCTAGAAAGCCAAGAATAACGGCCGAGAGGATTCGTCGTGCTGACCATACGACACGTCGTAATCTGCAAGCCTTCGGGCTAAGCTGCGGTCGCTTGGTAGACCAAGGCCCTTGAAGGGCTGTAGTGCCATGGGGTTTGTTTGTATCACCGTACTTCATTCGACTGCACTCCATTCCCTTTGTTTTAAAGTCCATAGCACTCAGCAACTTCTCCAGGTCTTTGAATCGTTTGATATGTAAGTATGTGGTGTTATAAAACAATATTTCCTCTTCTGATAGTCGCTGCGTACAGATTTCACAACATACGACACGCTGCCATGTCTTCTCTTTTCCTTTTACTTTGCTCTTCTCCAAACAGAAGATTCCAACGTTTTCCTGTCTTAGCCTCAAAAAACTGCTGGTATTATCCTCATTGAAGACATCTGACTCTCATTTTACTCAGTAGGTATTACCTCAAGTCTGAGGTTTCAGTTATCCAGAACCGTTGCCTACGTTATTATTAAGGCGAGGATTTTGTCATAAATGCCTATTTCTATCCTCATCCCAAAATTGTACGCCTTGAATCGTTTGCTATGTCACTGATGTGTTACCGAACAGGCGAGAGTGTTGGGTGGTTCAATATGATCCTAGCGGTGATCGGCGGAATTTCATGGAACTGCTTGTATTTCCCGCCCTTGTACTGGGTGGGCAAAACAAAATTGGTCTGGAATATTTACAATAGGACTGACGCGGGGTTGACCCTTGTTGATGAACATCACAGCAGATGCTGGAAATGACCTCCTCTGAAGAAATGATAAACTGAAGATCCAAGGTCCTCACTCCACTCCACTCAGAAACCTCCGGAAAAACTCAACGAGCGAAGGTTCCTCTGGACGCTTTAACGGAGACGCAACTGTAAATATGTAAAGGATGGAGATGCAGGTTCTTTCTGATAATGTCTCGACTCGGCGATCTTTTAATTCCCACTTACACAGATAAACGGCGTAGAGATTTTTTTCGGACTTCGTTCCAGGCTTTCCTTCACTAGAGAAGTGTTTCCTGGTGATCGAGCTCTTGTCGGGTATTTACGGTTTTTATCCCCTACAGAGCCCGTTTTGCATTGCAGACCCTGATGGAGGTTTTGCCAAAACACTTTGAGTCTTAAACTCTTGCGCAATGAAATGTCGTATGGCTTTTAGTGCCGGGATATACCAGGAAGGGTTCGGCTCGCCAGGTGCAGGTCTTTCTATTCGACTCCCGTAGGCGACCTGCGCGTCGTGATGAGGATGAAATGACGATGAAGACAACACATACACCCAGTCCCCGTGCCATTGGAATTAACCAATTAAGGTTAAAATCCCCGACCCGGCCGGGAATCGAACCCGGGACCCTCTGAACCGAAGGCCAGTACGCTGACCGTTCAGCCAACGAAGAGTTCCGCACAGGTTTTCCACGAATCGTGCTTCCCATAAACTCGACACTGAACACGGGCTGTTTTATCGTGAGCACCGGTTTGTGTTGCATTCAACAGGTCACTGAACACGTCTGCTCCTCTCACTCGGGAGATGCGCCTTCGCAGACCTGTGACAGCAACCGATTGTTGTTGTTGTTGTTTGAGAAATCATTGCATAGACTAGTTTGATACAGCCGTCCATACCACCTTATCCTTTGCTAACCATTTCATTCCTACATAACTACTACATCTTATATCTGCTCTAATCTGCTTGTCATATTCGAACCTTGGTCTACCCCTACCGTTCTTACCACCTACACTTCCCTTAAAAACAACTGTACAAGACCTGGTTTTCTTAAGATGTGCCCTATCATTCTGTCTCTTCTTCTGTTCAAATTTAGCGAAATCGATCTCCTCTCACCAATTCGATTCAGTATTTCTTCATTCGTGACTCTATCTACCCATCTCACCTTAAGCATTCTTCTGGAACACCACGTTTCAAAAGCTTCTATGATCTTTCTTTCTGAGCTAGTTATCGTCCATGTTTCACTTCCATACAATGCCACGCTCCAGACGAAAGTTTTCAAAAACATCTTTCTAATTCTTATATCAATGTTCGAAGTGATCAAATTTCTTTTCTTAAGAAAGACCTTCCTTGCTTGTTCTGGTCTGCATTTTTATGTCCTCCTTAATTCTGCCATCATTGTTATTTTACTACCCAAGTAACAATAGTCATCTACTTCCTTTAAGACTTCACATCCTAAATAAGATTTCCTGCATCACCTGACCTTGTTCGACCGCACTTAATTACTTTTTTTGGACTTATTTAATTTCATCTTGTACTCTTTATCCTGATTCAGCAGCTTCTCGATATCTTCTGCAGTCTCAAATAAAATAACAGTATCATCGACAAATCTCAAGGTTCTGATTTCCTCTCCTTGGATTGTAATTCCATTTCCAAATTCCTCTTTTATTTCCTTTACTACCTGTTCTATGTAAACATTGAAAAGGAGGGGGGAGGGGGACAAAATGCAGCCTTGCCTCACTCCTTTATCGATTGCTGCTTACTTTTCAAAGCCCTCGATTCTTATCACTGCAGACTAATTTTTATACAGATTGTAGATAATTCTTCGTTCTCGGTATCTGATCCCAATCACCTTCAGAATCTTAAACAGCTTGGTCCAATCAACATTATCGAATGCGTCTTCTAGATCTACGAATGCCATGTACGTGTGCTTGTCCTTCTTGATTCGATCCTCTAAGTTCATACGTAAAGTCAGGATTGCTTCACGTGTTCCTACATTTCTTCTGAAGCCAAATTGATCTTCTTCCAACTCAGCTTCAGTTTGTTTTTCCATTCTTCTGTAAATAATACGTGTTAAAATTTTGCAGGCATGATATACTAAAATAATGATGCGATAGTTTTCACACCTGTCAGCACCGGCTTTCTTGGGAATAGGTATAACAACATTCTTCCGAAAATCGGATGTGACTTCTTCTGTCTTATACATTTTGCACACTAAATGGAATAACCTTGCCACGCTGGTTTCTCCTAAGGCAGTCAGTAATTCTGAGGGTATGTCATCAATTCCCGGTGCCTTGTTCCTACTTAGGTCTCTTAAACCTCTGTCGAATTCTGACCTCAAAATTGGGCTCCACCCCTGTCATCAGCATCAACAGCCTCTTCTTGTTCCAGAACATTATCATCTACTTCTTTACCTTGATACATTTGTTGGATATATTCCTGCCATCTTTATGACTTGTTTTCTTTCCCCAGACGTGGTTTCCCATCTGAGCTTTTAATATTCACACATCTACTTTTTATTTCTCCAAAGGTTTTCTTGACTTTCTTTCGGTTGCAACCGATTATTATATCGAAATCATGGTTCCCTGTATCTCCTCTATTTCTTTCTTTTTTTTTTTTGCTAGTTGCTTTACGTCGCACCGGCACAGATAGGTCTTATGGCGACAATGGGACAGGGACGGGTTGGGAGTGGGAAGGAAGCGGCCGTGGCCTTAATTAAGGTACAGCCCCAGCATTTGCCTGGTGTGAAAATGGGAAACCACGGAAAACCATCTTCAGGGCTGCCGACAGTGGGGTTCGAACCTACTATCTCCCGAATTCTGGATCCTGGCCGCACTTAAGCGACTGCAGCTATCGAGTTCGGTTCTTCTATTTCTATAATTAGCTAGTGCCTTATACTTATATAAATGAAACGGTGCATCGTTTCTGAGATTGAATTATTTACTATGAAGATAGAATCCCCCCTCCCCCTATCGAAGTTTATTTTTTGTAAAATTCTTGAGATTTGAAAGTTTGAAAGTTTTCACAGGCAAACCAGGACTGTAATCCTAAAGGTAAGATATATGTTTATGGATAAAATACTAAGGAACATGGATGTGAATATACAAGATTAAAGCATCAGATCTGTGGCACATGGTATATTTTATGCGTGTGAAAATGTGAAACTGAGAAAATAGTATTTTTCTAAAATCATGCATATATGTTAATATTGCCACTTTTCTTCTTTTCTTTTTGCTTTTGCATTTTGGCTTATGCCAGTGGGAAGAGAATGAATGCATTTTGTTAATCACTAAGTAATACACTCACAGAAAATAAAAATTGCAACAAACTTCACGACTACAATAAATTACAAAAAAATAGAAGATGATAGAACTCTCCCTCGAATACTTGTTTGTAAATAGAAATAACAATGCGGTACAGTAATATGTAGTCATCATAAATATTACAGAAATAGAATTAGTTCATCTACTGGTATTTTATAGGAAAGTAGAATGACTCATGAAAAAAAATAATCTAATTGCAAAATTTCCCAATATCTACGATATTTATTTTTAATTTTAAAAATTTTCGAACATTTGAAGTATTTGTATTACGTAGTAATAGTGCGTATATACAACGGTAGATAGTAGCACAATGCAGGGTCAGTAATACAGAGGGTATTTAAAATCCATGTTTCATAATTATCCGATGAAAAATGTATAAACGCGTGTACGGGATAATGTTCTGTGTGGAAGGAAGAGAAGGGGGCGTTTAAATGGCTGTGTGTCAGGCATTTAAATGTCTCGCTGCACCTTTAAAAATGGTGGAAAATGGAAAATAATATCTCTAATTCATCCCCAATTGTCCGCAATATTCGATAAATTATGCGTAGAAATCAGTCCCTGTGTTCCTTAAAGTTATTGGATTAGAGCTCCTGGAAAACATCATATTAGATCATTGGCTATATGGGGGCCCACGTACATTTTTAAGAAATGCTGTTGAACCGCAGATACTCTCAGCGAGAGGAGCGAAACTGAGACAAAAGCTCTGATTAAATTATTCGGGTAGAGTGGAATATTAAATAGGAGGGCAAAACTGTTCTTTATAAACTCAGAAGACGATCGTGATCAAAGATAACATAACTTAATTAAATTTTACCAAAAGTATTGTGTTCGAAATGAATTTGTGATTAATTTCTGAGCCTTGGCTGTATCAAAAGAACGTTAAGAGTAGCTGGTGTTTGATGAAGCGCGCGTACACCGCAGTACAGGCAATGTATGAGAGATAGGAGATTTTAAAGGGAGTGTGTCATCTAGCGGTAGCACGTTCATTTATATGGTAATGTGGCAGTGAGCGCTTTGAGCGCCGTCAAGAGGCTCATACTGCAATTATAAGTGCTCTAATGAAGCAGATTAAAGCTTCCTAACAATACCTTGTGTAAGAAGAGTTGAAAACCTTTAGTTGTCACCAGTCTTCTCTGCTCACACTGTGCCATCGTAAACGAGTTCCCTATACACGAGAGCCATCCGGAAATTAAGTTTCCCTTCTTCTTCTTCTTGTTCTTATTTCGTTCCAACCTCTGAGGGGTACGTTGAATCCATCATTTCTCTGTGTGTTGTTATTTTCCTTGTGCCTTGGATTTCTTCATTTTTTCTGATCTTTGGTTTCCTCTCGTCTTCCGAGATAATAGATTTGGCGTTTAATGTAAATTTGTCTTGGAACGTTATATTTTCGTCTTTAGTTTTACTTTAGCTGTTCGATCGAATAGTTAATTTTTTGCAATATTTAAATCTACTACGTCTTTTTGAGTTTCTTTAAACCAGTTGGGTTTGTTTTGCGGTTGCGGAAGAAGTCAGAGCTTTCCTTGGTTAATCTATTAGAGTTCATTCCGAGAAGATGATCGTAAAAATTTATTGTTCCCTTCCACGTAGTATCTGAGAGTTTTTCAATTTTCTTGCAAAGTGTTTCATTCTTGATGTATATTATCATGAAGAGAGTAACCAGGAAACTCCACCTGGAAAACAGTTCTGCAATGAGGTTTGCATAAACATTAGGAATTGAGCCCACTGAAGAGCAGGCTGGACGATACTTCCTACTAGCCGCATTCCAGCCTAAACATCCGAGCTCTGTTTGTGACGACCGAATAAATCCAGTCCGGAAGTTCAAGGAAAAATGACTTGTTCACCTTAAAAATGTGGTGTCAGATTTCCCTTTGGCAAAAGCATCTAAACACGAAGATGTCTTTCAATAAATGAAATTCATATTGATAACGATTAATTTATTTTTATCTTACCAATCATTCTCGAGAGACATCTGTGTGCAATTTGGAGTCGAGAAGTATAAGATTCAGTGCATCGAAATAGAAAAAGTGACTCAGGGCCTATCAAACTACCACGAATGAAATAATGATGAGATGAAGCTTCTTTGATAAAGGAGCCTTTTATCCGTCTGTCAGCCATGGTCTTCCATCAATACTTCACATCACAGCCTGCAAGATCACATCCACCATCTGTGGTCTAACGCCCATTTTTGATAATATGTCTCTCAGTCTTGGCCATCCATCAATACTTTACTTCACATGGGTCAATTAATCTAACGCCCCTCTTTCATCATATGTCTCTCAGACATGGCCATCCATCAATACTTTACTTCACATGGGTCAACTTAATCTAACGCCCCTCTTTGATCATGTGTCTCTCAGACATGGCCATCCATCAATACTTTACTTCACATGGGTCAACTTAATCTAACGCCCCTCTTTGATCATGTGTCTCTCAGACATGGCCATCCATCAATACTTTACTTCACATGGGTCAACTTAATCTAACACTGCTCTTTGATCATATGTCTCTCAGACATGGCCATCCATCAATACTTTACTTCACATGGGTCAACTTAATCTAACGCCCCTCTTTGATCATGTGTCTCTCAGACATGGCCATCCATCAATACTTTACTTCACATGGGTCAACTTAATCTAACGCCCCTCTTTGATCATGTGTCTCTCAGACATGGCCATCCATCAATACTTTACTTCACATGGGTCAACTTAATCTAACGCCCCTCTTTGATCATGTGTCTCCCAGTCATGGCTATCCGTCCGTGCCGATTATTTACTTTCAGTTTCATACATGGTATATAATCATCACCTTTGATTGGAAAACAGGAAGTTTCAAAAGCAATAGTAATGATACGCCGCCGATACCTATGTCAAGATAATCACACCAACATCTTATGTAAACAAAATTAGAAACGAGCAGAGTGACAGGAAGCTACACTGGGAAGGAGAGGGTGGGGTCCGTGGTAGGTACACAATGAAAGAAAGGTGACCACCATTTGATAACGCGGAAAAACAACTGTATTAGATAAATATAATTAACTTTGCGCAGTACACGCACACACATATATAAGATCTGAAAATATTACAGATAAACATGGACGAAGTCCACTATTTCTTTTCTTACTTTCTGTTTTTTCTTTAATAGAACAAAATTACAATATTCACATTGAAGGTGGATGTACAACAAGAAGGGCAGTAAAAGAAAGAACTAGCCAAGATTTTACAATTTTCAAAATTGCGCATACATTATCGTGTTTAAAGTATTCTTTTTAGGAAACAGACGGAAAGTTTTCAAGAATGACATTTTACCATAACAGTAAAATATTTGGCCACGAATGAAATACAGCACCTCCAGGGTGTTTTATAAAAGCCTAACAATTGAGCTAAAACGTCAAAGTGAAAGAAGGGGGGAGAGGGTAAAGAGAATAGTTATAGCCAGGGATAAGAGAGGAGAGTATAGTTCAAAATCCGACTGCGTAACTTAGAAAGTTCATCTACACGTTACTGTCATTATTAAATACATTGAGCCATTATGTCCACGATGGTCACTCTCAGTTCACATACAACTTTTCAAAACAGATGTCGTGAAAATTTAAATAAGCTGCAGGTAGTAAATAAGAAGCTCCAATAATGGAAAGACTGCAAAGGCACAGATCAAGGCCTCCAAAAACTAGAGATTATAAACAGCATGCCTGAAGGGCTAATTTAGGGTTCCAAAGATTGTCAGCGGATTTTTAGCTCACTCAGATCCCAAGGCGACGATATTAGAGTTCCAGTTGGACGCAAAAGAACACGCATTGCACGGATAAGCCACACGAGGTCAATAGCCCCTCCACTCACACACACACTGTACAAATCTCGATGCCAGGCTGACCAGCTGAGCGAGGCTGTCCGTTATATATCCGTAAGGAAGCGGAGACTAGTAGTTTCGAGAAGTTTTGATGACGTACCAGATGACGTAGGCAGTAGAAGGTAGACGCAGATAGACAGTCAGTATGTAGTAAGTTACAGGAGCGGAGAGACGGGTGAGCAGAAAATGTTTAGTCAACAACATCAAATAATTAATACGTAGAAGCGTAGTTGGCAAAAGCAGGTTAGAATATTCCCGTAGAAAGTAGATGATCATGTAGAAACTTAGATACGAACATTATGGTAGGAGCATGTAGGAACGTAGATACGAATATCATGGCAGGAGCACGTTACACAACAATACATTTCTTCACGTGGGCCAACTTAATCTAACGCCCCTCTTTTATCACATGTCTCTCTGTCATGACCATCCATCAATACTTTACTTCACATGGGCCAACTTAATCTAACGCCCCTATTTTATCATATGTCTCTCAGTCATGGCCATCCATCAATACTTTACTTCACATGGGCCAACTTAATCTAACGCCCCTCTTTTATCATATGTCTCTCAGTCATGGCCATCCATCAATACTTTACTTCACATGGGCCAACTTAATCTAACGCCCCTCTTTTATCATATGTCTCTCAGTCATGGCCATCCATCAATACTTTATTTCACATGGGCCAACTTAATCTAATGCCCCTCATTGATCATATGTCTCTCAGTCATGGCCATCCATCAATACTTTACTTCACACGGGCCAACTTAATGTAACGCCCCTCATTGATCATATGTCTCTCAGTCATGGCCATCCATCAATACTTTACTTCACATGGGCCAACTTAATCTAACGCCCCTCTTTGATCATATGTCTCTCAGTCATGGTCATCCATCAGTACTTTACTTCACATGGGTCAACTTAATCCAACGCCCCTCTTTGATCATATGTCTCTCCATCAGTACTTTACTTCACATGGGCCACCTTAATCTAACGCCCCTCTTTGATCCTATATCTCTCAGTCATGGCCATCCATCAATACTTTACTTCACACGGGCCAACTTAATGTAACGCCCCTCATTGATCATATGTCTCTCAGTCATGGCCATCCATCAATACTTTACTTCACATGGGCCAACTTAATCTAATGCCCCTCATTGATCATATGTCTCTCAGTCATGGCCATCCATCAATACTTTACTTCACACGGGCCAACTTAATGTAACGCCCCTCATTGATCATATGTCTCTCAGTCATGGCCATCCATCAATACTTTACTTCACATGGGCCAACTTAATCTAATGCCCCTCATTGATCATATGTCTCTCAGTCATGGCCATCCATCAATACTTTACTTCACACGGGCCAACTTAATGTAACGCCCCTCATTGATCCTATATCTCTCAGTCGTGGTCATCCATCAGTACTTTACTTCACATGGGTCAACTTAATCCAACGCCCCTCTTTGATCATATGACTCTCCATCAGTACTTTACTTCACATGGGCCACCTTAATCTAACGCCCCTCTTTGATCCTATATCTCTCAGTCATGGCCATCCATCAATACATTACTTCACATGTATAATATCTGCCCGTTTAAGCCACGACTAGCATTTGGAGGCACGCGACCCTCTCAGGGGTGCTCAGTAAGGGATTGACATGTTCCATGATAAAATGGTGTGGATCAAGGAGATGGGCAGATATTCGTAAATAATGAACCATCAAATCCAAATAAATGGTGGATGATTTATTCCAAAAGTAATAATTCCTTCCTTAAAAATGATGATTATGTGAAATGATCGCTAAAATTTAATTTTATATCAACTCTTGCTGTACATCCAAAAATTAAAACAAATGAGATGGTACAAGTTAGTGAATTCTTATTAATTCTGACAAAATTGTTTCGTCCATGTCACATTGTTTTGTGAATATTACTTTGAATGTTATCTTTGATTTTCTAGAGAATGATGCTCGCACGCATGTCAATTCATGCCGGAAAATCTGGAACAAGATTTTAGATATTGAAGTTATGACTGAGCAAAATTAAAAAAAAAAAAGAATAAAAATGAAAATACAAAGAATTTTAACGAATTACATCTATCGCTTAATTTCACTTTTTAATTTAATTACTTTCCAATTTAAATCGACTTTTCAATAATTATCTGCTCGTTGTAACATAATACACGTGATATTACGTGGCAAAGTAGGCAAGAAAAATGAGAGAAAGAAAAAAAAAAAATTTAAATTAAATCCTTAACCATGTGTCATAATCCTGACAACGCTGAAATTCGGAACAACGATGGTTACACAAATAAATCGATATTGCACAACAAAATTAAGTCACACAACCTGTGGAATAACATAAAAATACACGAAATGATCTCCCATTACCATCATCCACCAAGGAAAAACAATTACAACCCACTACAACTAAGAGTATATTTACAAATATACTTCTGTCCGCACGTTGACCAATCATCTCCTGGGAATAGCAGACTCCTGTAAATAATGATCTGTACCTGTACAAAATCCACCTGGTACAAACAATCTAGGTAATGATGACTGAAAAAAAAATATCGCCAATCTGTATCGAACTCTACGTTACCAACATTTAGCATATATTGAGGAAGTGAATAATATTATACAACTTCGATTTAATATTATTGGTGATGACGCTCATCCAGTATGACAAATAACTATCTCATACACTCAATTTTATTTTGAAGGAAGACATGTGGTTTACTTCGTGATTCAATATTGAACGAAGACACTATCGCCTACCGCTCACAAACAACAACTCGCACATACGTCAAATGACGATAAATTATTCCAAAATCTCCGTTCATCAATGCATTCAACATCGCAAAATATATATTAAATGTGCCTCTATCCATAGAGACGTGAAGAGTCGCCTTCGAAAAGCACATAAAATCAGCATAATTCATGCCATTATTCACCACATGGCACAAGGTGAGAGGTAAAATAGCGAAAATAACTCGCAACATCCGTACAAAATATTACGGGAACATTTACATAAATGACTTGAACCACAGATAAATATAATAATAAGATACTATCCTTCCTTAAAAAAGTATGAAATTGGATTCAAAGAAAGCTATCCGTATCGTTAGCACAGCATTAATATGTCAGATGAGCCTGTTGCCTCGTGTGAAATATAGCAAACACTTTTGGGCAAAATATATGAGAAATACATTTCGAAGAATGAAAATATCACTCTTACACAATCCTCAATATCATAGTAACCGAATAGAAATGTAAAATTCCTTAAAGATTAGTAGATGGCTGATATTTAAATCAGATACATGTCCGATGACATTACTATTTGAAACCCGCATGGCCGATGATGTTGACACCCTGTCATCATCCACCTTAAAATCACGTAGTAAGTGAAACCACAACTTCAACATCGAATAATGCAAGAAACTAACATGGTAAAGATTCTAAAAAGCTACTCAAACTACTGTACAATTAATAAGCCCTTCAAGAAGAAAGTTAACTACATATTACAGCTACATAGAATAGATAATACCCAGTATAAATGAAATGTCGACTTAACTTGGATGTCTTGATGACCATGGTGTTCTCCTAGGCAGTATTCAAGGCATTAGGACGCCGTTGGCGTCGGTTCTGGGTTTTTAGTGCTGCATCGTGATCCAAGCGATGTCTCCAAGGCACACGAACTTCACACTGCAGGCTTCCATTTCCTTGGCCGGTATCGAACTCGTATTACTCGCAGTACGCTGAAACTTTCACAAAAATATTAACACAAATGCATCGAACTCGTGGTTTCACAATTAGCAAAGGATGATACGTGCCTTATTTCCTAACACTATTGACGTCTGTTAAGATGTTGAAATGATCTGCTAAAGCCGCACTGAAATAACACTGCTCCCCTCGTAGAGCGAATGACAGCTGTCCAGGCTTGTACGAGACCTTCTGTAGTAGCTTCCCGAGCATTCACGCAGTCAGCAGAGAACAGCAGCGAAACAGACTTGAGAGAATGAATGAGAATATTCCAGTACTAGCTCGCCACCGATGTTCCGAGCTCTGACGTCACACCTCGTGGTTCAATTGACATCCTGAATTCCTCGGTGTTGTAATTGAAATGTCCGTTAATTTCTTGTTAAATAATTATATAATTAATTCCCTAATTAACTGAATTTTCAATTATTACTATTCGTGCCTTCCTGAAGTCTGGTATCACGGTTTTATGCATACTTGTTGGAGAGTGACTATTAGGATGTCAGATCTGACGTGGTAATCTGACGAAAGATTTTGAATGTAATACTTGTCGTGGGTGAAAGGTTCGGCTGTATTAAAAATTTTCTCGTCTTCTCTCGTGGTAATAACATGGTCTTTCACTCCTCAGCAGGTTACACCAAAGATAAACCAAAAAAAATCATCCCTTTGTATTTCCCTGTCGGCACACCGCGCGAGACACCTGGGGTACAGTCCGGTCTTATAAAATTCACGGCCGATCACAGTAGACCAAAATGTCACAGTATGTATGTTCAGTATGTCAGCGGCCGCTGGTGGGATCCTCAACAGCTCTGCCATCACTGTCATAGATGGCCTAGGTATCACTGAAGAGGCGTACTAGGGAAATGAGGAGTGAGGTAGTTTCCGGTTGCTTTCTTCACCGAGTCAGAGTTGCTATTACATATCAGTCTGCCAAGTCCACTGAAATGCATACACCAACCGACCCTATGAGCAACATTTTCACACCATTCATATCAGGGACTGGCTGCATAAGGATTGGCATTACTAGCATTACTGTCAAAGCCAAGGATAAGACAGAGACAGATCTATGAAAGTAACAACATTGCTCTAGCCTATACCAGAAGACATAGTGCACTGTAAACGCTAGGTCCTGCCAGCAAAGGCATTTACTTCACATGGGACAACTTAATGTAACGCCCGTCTTTCATAATATGTCTCTCATCATGGCCATCAATCAATACTTTTACACGGGTCTTAATCTAACGCCTCAATTCGATTGCCATCCATTAATACTTCACTTCACATTGATCAACTTAAGCCAACGCTCCTTTTTATCACATGTCTCTCATCATGGCCATCAATCAATACTTTACTTCACATGGGTCCACTTAATCTAACGCCCCTCTTTGATAATATTTCTCTCAGTGATGGCCATCCATCAATACGTTACTTCACACGGGTCAAGTTAATCTAACGCCCCTCTTTGATCATATTTCTCTCCGTTTTGGCCGTCCATCAAAACTTTACTTAACGTGGGCCAACTGAATCTAACGCCCCTCTTTGATCATATGTCTCTCAGTCATGGCCATCCATCAGTACTTTTACACGAGTCTTAATCTAAAGCCCCTATTTGATTGCCATCCATTAATACTTTACTTCACATTGATCAACTTAAGCCAACGCCCCTTTTTATCACACGTCTCTCAGTCATGGCCACCCATGAATACTTTACTTCACATGGGCCAATTTAATCTAACGCCCCTCTTTGATAATATATCTGTCAATCATGGCCATCCATCAATACTTTACTTCACATGGGTCAACATAATCTGACGCCCCTCTTTGATCATGTGTCTCTCAGTCTTGGCCATTCATCAATACTTTACTTCACATGGGTCAACATAATCTGACGCCCCTCTTTGATCATGTGTCTCTTAGTCTTGGCCATACATCAATACTTTACTTCACATGGGCCAACTTAATCTAACGCCCCTCTTTGATTGCCATCCATTAATACTTTACTTCACATGGGCCAACTGAGTCTAACGCCCCTCTTTGATAATATGCCTCTCAGTCTTGGCAATCCATCAATACTACAGCCTGTAGGATAAAATCGACCAACAGTACTCTAACGCCCCTCTTTGATAATATGTGTATAGGGAATGCCCATCCATCAAATACTTCACATCACAGCCTGTAATAGCACATCGACCATCTGTACTCTAACGCCCCTCTTTGATAATGTGTGTCTTAGTCGTCGCTGCCCATCAATCCTTCGCATCATAGCCTGTGTGGTTACTAGCTAACATCGAGTCACATATTTCGTATCGCTGATTTTGTGACGCAGATTTTCATATGAACCCCAGACACAAGACATACTAATGTGAGCTTATTAAATGATTTGAAGTATTGTGTCATTACAACTTCGTTCTGAAAATAGGTCTTAAAATTGACTCATGAGAGATGTATTGGTCCTTAGGGCGTGCGATCTCATTGGATAAGATATCTTAGGCTTATATGTGTCTATAGCTAGCAAATTCGCATTGAACACGCTCGTGAATATCTTACGATGCATGAATAACGCATCGAGGCAGGAATGTAAAAGTTGATGTGAAGCAAATTCTGTGGTGTTTGGTGGAGTAGGCATAGCTTCTGCTGAGGACATCATTCTCAGAAGCGAATGTAATCAAGGCGTTCGTAAAATTCCGAACATGATAGGAATACTTTAGACTAGAGGTGAAACTTCGTTCATCACACGACGTGGTTTATGTTGTGTCTGAACATTCACATCTGTGTTTATCACAAGAAATAGAAATCCACAGCCCGTTTCCAGTCTTTCGACTGATTCAGGAATGTAATGAATGGAGTCCCCATCTAGTGGCGAGAATCGGAATTGTGCCGGCTGTCGAAGCCTGTCCCATTTCTCTGGGGCAATAATGAATGACTGACGGATGGATTCCAGTGATATTGGCGAGTGCTGCTGGAATGCAATATGACAGGGAAAACCGGAGTACAAGGAGAAAATCCTGCCCGGCCGTCGCTTTGTCCAGCACAAATCTCACATGGAGTGACCGAGATTTGAAGCATGGAACCCAGTGGTAAGAGGCTGGTGCGCTGCCGACTGAACCACGGAGGCTACGTGTATCACAAGACAGCGACCTAATTTGGCAAATATATCGACGAGTCTACTGCTTGGAGAACAAGCAGAAACATCACCGGAAACATGAGAAGCTCGCTAATGTTGCGTGTACCGGGCGAGTTGGCCGTGCGGTTAGGGGCGCGCAGCTGTGAGCTTGCATCCGGGAGATAGTGAGTTCGAAACCCACTGTCGGCATCCCTGAAAATGGCTTTCCTTTTCCCATTTGTACACCAAGCAAATGCTGGGGCTATACCTTAATTAAGGCTACAACCGCTTCCTTCACACTCCTAGCTCTTTTCTGTCAGATCAATGCCATAAGACCTGTCTGTGTCGGTGTGACATAACGCCAATTTAAATAGTCTCTGAAGAAAATTCAACAGACCGACTAGCTGATTGGAGTTATCAAAAAATCAGTAGTTTTCAGCACGTGGAGAAATAAGTTCCTCAATGAAATGTCGGCGGGAATGTACAAAATAACGTAATGTAGATAGATAATGCCTTTATTGGTGGCGAAGTTATGGCTCAGTGCCCTCTCTTACACTTAGCCACTAGAAGAGTATACATTTACATAACTTATAATTACGAATACAAATAAAACAAATAATATTAATAGCAGTTGCAGCAATAATAATAATAATAATAATAATAATAATAATAATAATAATAATAATAATAATAATAATAATAATAATAATAATAATATGAAACAGTTCTGAAGCCAGTAGTTCTATATGCAGCCGAAACCCTGTCTCTAAATGCCAGCAAAGGACTCCTTGAAGAACTGGAAAAAAGAGAACGCAAAATTGTGAGAGGAATCTTGGGATCAAAGTACAGAAATGGAATCCATCAAAAGAGATCCAACAAGGAAGTCTACAGCAAAATAGAGAAAATTACCGACACAATCAGAAAAAGACGGGCACGATTTTACGGTCATCTGAAAAGAATGGACGGAAGAAAGTTAACTAACGAAATCTTTCACTTTTTTGATTCAAACCCCAAAACCACAATTCCCTGGTTTAGAAATACCAAAGAAGACCTGCAAATGCTACATATCTTAGCTGAAGACGCCTTTAACAGAGATCTCTTCCTCAAGAAAATATTGACGAACGGGCTAAACCGAGACGAGCAACCGAAGAGAAGACACGGTGCCCATTGGACAGAGGAGCGTAAGCAGGCCCACTCACAAAGAATGAGGGAAATTTGGGCTCTAAAGAAGGCCAAGTTCAGTGTCAAATGCAACAAGACTTAACGTGGTCCTTGGTGGCCCCAGCGAATTATATATATCTATCTATATATATATATAAGTCATTGTATGTATGTGGGTGGGTGGGTGGGTTTGTACCACATCTCCTCCCAAATCATTGGAGCGATTTCAACCAAATTTGATACACTTATGACTTGGTATCAGGAGACAAACCGCGTGGGGGTAAGACACCCCAAACACCCCTGAGGGCGGGGGGGACAAGGGGGGTCATATATAAAAATAAATGAAAATAGTGTCGAATCCATACTTTTCGGGGTCGCTGAGATGAATAGTGACACCCCAATATTTTTAAGTCCAAGGTCAGCCCCCTTTAGGGTGGGGGCGAGGGGGGCTGATATATACAAATAATTGAAAATAGTGACGAATACATAGATTTCGGGGTCGCCAAAGTGAATAGCGACACTCCGGATTTTTAGTATCAGGAGACAAACCACGTGGGGGTAAGACACCCCAGGAACCCTTAGGGGCTTGGGGCGAGGGGGTCATAAATAATAAACAAAAATAGTGTGGAATCCATACTTTTCGGGGTCGCTGAGATGAATAGTGACACTCCGAATTTTTTAAAAGTCCAAGTTCAGCCCCCTTTGTGGTGGGGGGCGAGGGGGTTGTGATATATACACATAATTGAAAATAGTGTCGAATCCATACTTTTCGTGGTCGCTTAGATGAATAGTGACATCCCGGGAATTTTTTAATTCCAAGTTCAACCCCCTTTAGGGTGGGGGGTAAGGGGGAGTGATATATTTAAAAAATCGTAATTAGTGTCGAATCCGCAGTTTTTGAGGTCGCTGCGATGAATAGCGGCAGTCCGGATTTTTACTATCAGGAGATAAACCACGTGGGGGTAGGGCACCCCAGGAACTCTTAGGGGCACCCATGACCTTTGTGCCCTAAGAACATTATGCATAATGTAACAATTAAATTAAAAGTTGGATTCTTGATAGCATGGATTTGACACGTGACGAGGGGGTGATTACCTTCGGTCCCACGCTCTGGGGTACGTGACGTCAACCACACGTGTCGACGGCGGAAGAATCTCAAGTCATTTTTATGAACTATTTCAAAGCGCGTGTACATGGCGTGACCACGCCAAGTCAAAAAAATATAGTGCCTATCAAAGGAGGTCAATCATCTCACAAATCGAACCCGTAAAATTTTTAAATGTCCATGAACACTACCGCCAGAAATGTAGCAAGCATGTAGTCACTTTCAAAACTCTTGAAATTACAGTTTAGGTAAGTCAGAAAGTTTATAGGAAATTTCTTGGCGGCAAAAGGGAGAGATCCGAAGAGAGGGGGTAACTGCTATAAATATGAAGGGACGCCATGACGAAGCTTCCTTCTCCGGCATTTGTGATACAAAGCGGACGAAAAATTGTTGAGCTGCTCTGCGAAATCAAACCAACGAAAGTAGACTGAGTTCAACTGCAGATTTTAGCCATTGCGGCTAAGTCTTGACTCCATGAGGAGATAGTTTTCTTGAGTGAAATAATTGTAACAGATAGGACGGTCAAAGTACTGAATAAATTCTAATGTGATTGAGTAATTCGTGTGCGGAAATAATTGTAGTCCATCGTGTGCGTTCAAGCAAACGAGTGAAGGGTATTTTCTTTTTTTTATGCTTTATTCCAGGAAACCTGAAGAAACACAATGATATGTACAGCCATGAATGTAAAAATGGCTAAATAAAATGCCAGGGTCGCAGGTGAGCCCTAAGACGAATACTGGCGTGACGACATGAGGTAGGTGGCTTTCCATCTTACTACCTCTTATATCTCGTCTCGTGATTTCTAAAAGTGTATTTGCATGGGGATATACGACGCAGTGGTCGCCCTACTAAGTTTTGTAAATGTGAGAGTACGACTAAAAGAGTCATTTGTTTTATTTCCCACTTGGATAAAATTTTGAAGTCTTGCGAGTGTCGTATAATGTTCTAAAAGTTATTGAATAGGGTTCTGAAGTGATATCACGTCCAATGTAGATCGTCATCCGTGTGAGTGTACTGTCTGTATTTTGTGATGTCGAAGTAAGATGTTCATTCGATGTAATATTCTTCTGTCTGCAATTTGACGTTAATAATAATAATCCATGGTCACTCATTTTCAACCGAGTGGAAGCGCGCTGTCGGGTGAGAGCCAAGGGTGATGAATTTGGTCACGGAGAGAAACGTTCTTTTTTAATGCCCATTTTAAACTGTGTCTGACTGACAATAAAAAGGATCTAGTAGAATGTTTCAGTCATTTCTCGTAAAAATCAAGTTATTAAATACGATATCATTTATGCGAAGTTATTCATGATTAATGCATTGTGCGATATTAGACGTCGGGATTTCTAGTGGGGATTTTATTCCAGTTCTTTGTCGAGGATAATTGTGGAGCTGGGAAACAGAGGTTAGTTTTGTGAATCAGGTTGGACCTGTCATTGAAGCCGGGACACGGAAGCCCGAGGAATGTTTTATATGAGTTGAGATGAGATGTGCGAATCAGGTTAGAGTCCTGTCATTTGAAGCCGGGACATGATAACCCGAACAATATTTTATATGTTGAGAATGGAAAGAAATTCATAGAAATCCATAGCGGTATAATTGGCGACGCGTATAATTAGTGTGGGCATCTTGAAGCATATCTGTGCATTTTGTTGGTTAGAATATCGTATTTGTTTAATCATGTCGGCAGAGTTTAAAGGGAGCATTTTGAGAAGTCAGTCAGGTAGAACGAACCGGGTGGTTTATGTAACTGCCAAGCGAGCATGGGGTGAGAGACCTCAGCTATGATAGCGGGAAAGAAGTGGAGTTGAGATTGTGCTGTAATTCTCGGCCAGGGGAAACGTTAAAATGCTGGATTTAGTTGAAATTCATAGCCGGTAATGATCTAAGTATTGTGAAATACTGTAAATGGGGACGTAGTGAACATTTGAAATCACGAACTTTGAGTATAAGGAACAGAGTGACCCAATTTCAGGGTTGTCCAAAATATAGAGCGATGGTCGTGACGATCGGTTTGTCTGCGAGGGGTGTGCAAAATTCAGTGATGACGAGATATGACATCGTAATTATATGGCGAGTTGTTTGGTTTGTACGTAGATTATTATGATATCCAAGTGTTAATAACGGTTAGGACTAGATTAGATTTTTAAGCATGATATCACGAGATAGGATATATGTAGCTGGACATGAATTATGTAAAAATTCTTTTCCAGCCAGATAAACATCGCAATATTGAATTCACATCACAGCTGCGTAGAAAGTTGTGAAGAAACCAGAGTCCGCGGAGATAAAATTTACTGATCTTTAACATTTCGTTAAATCATTTAAATTTATTTAATTATTAAATTCAGTGAAACCGCATTTTGAAATAACTTTAATCAAGCGAATAACTTGGAGATGCATTCTGGAAATTTTAGTTTGTTTCTGGGAAATATAAAAATAAAGTAACGATTAAGGGGACATATCCGAAGGAAATGGATTTTTCTGCCACTAAGTTTGTGAGCATTGCTATTGTTGTAATTATTGAACTTTGATTGATTGAGCAGTGAATGTGCTGGGGATAGTAAAGTGGAACTTTGGTCATAAACCGATGTAACTTAATTGTGTTTAGCCTTCAGCCTAGAAACTTGGATGGTCAGGGGGTCATCAACCTCAGTGACTTAGATTAGGGCCATATGCCATCGTAGCATCATTTCCTTGCGGTCATCATCCACAATGACTTTAAAGTAACTTAAAAGATTAGATGTCGGTCCATGACATAGACGCAGGTCACATCGATTCAATTAAGGGTCCATGCCGTAGAACCACTGTGTGGCACACACCGATTGGACGGCCTTAATTATACTCAGAGTCCAGAGTTCGTGTTACGAGGGCTGGACCATAACGAATCACTATGATGGTACATGTGGTCTCACATGGAAGCCGAATTTAAGGATTTCCAGACTTTCCTTTCTTAAATGATTAATAATTGAGACAATGGTTTCTAGTAAGAATGCCCATCAGGCAATTACGTTAAAGTCTCACACCAGTGTTCTGACATTTATGTAAAATGATTGTGGTGTCCAATGGACACAATCGACTTCTATGATACCATTGACATGCTTCAGAAATTTCCTGAATAAATAGGAATCTTTTAAACAGACCTTTCATTCCGGTAGATAGATTAGAATTAATGAACCCTACCTTTACCTCAGCAAGTGACGAAGAACCCGAAACGACCCAAGAGACAGATCTCATGAACTTTGCTGATAGGTAAGGAAGGTAGGTATCCCTCAATATGGACCTAAAGGGTTCAGTAATTAGTGTCGAATCCGCAGTTTTTGGGGTCGCTGAGATGAATAGCGGCAGTCCGGAATTTTAGTATCATGAGACAAACCACGTGAGGGTAAGGCACCCCAGGCGCCCTTAGGGGCAGGGGGGATGATGGGGCTGATATATAAAAATCATCGAAAGTATTGTCCAATCCATACTTTTCGGGGTCACTGAGATGAACAGTGACACTACTGAATCTTTTAAACCAAGTTCAGTCCCCTTCGGGGTAGGGGGCGAGATATATAAAATTATCGAAAATAGTGTCGAATCCATAGTTTTCGGGGTCGCTGAGATGAATAGTGACACTTATAATCTTTTTAAAGTCCACGTTCAGTCCCCTTTGGGGGGGGGACGAGGGGTGAGTATATCTAGAAATAATCGGAAATAGTATCGAATCTACAGTTTTCTGGGTCGCTGAGATGAATAGTGGCACTCTGGACCTTTAAAGTCCAAATTCAGGCCCCTTTGTGATGGGGTGTTAGGGGGAGTTAGATATAAAATAATCGAAAATAATGTCACATCCATGGTTTTAGGGGTCGCTGAAATGAGGAGTGACACTCCGGTTGTCGTTTAAGTGGAAGTTGATCCCCAATTGCCAGGCGGGTGAGAAGGAGTCAAGAACAGAAAATATCCAAATGACCGAGATTAAGGATGTTTTTGTACGTTCCAGTATAACTGTCAGCAGAACAAATATTACCTACTACCTGAAAAAATACTGAGGGGGGAAAGACACCCCTAGAAGCTATAGATAAGGGGACGAAATGTAATTATGACTGAAAATGACCGATATTAGTGTTGAATCCATACGTTTCGGGACTACGGGAGCAATTTCAAACAAACTTAGTCACTTATGACTTATTATCAGGAGACAAGCTGCGTGGAGGTACAACAACCCTAGCACACCTACGACGGGGTGAGATGTAGAAATAATCGAAAATAGTGTCGAATCCATTCTTTTCGGGGTCGCTGAGATGAACTGTAACACTCTGGATGCCGTTTAAGATAAAGCTCAGTCCTAATCGGCAGGCGGATGAGAACTGGCAAAAAATTGAAAACGTCCAAATGGACAGAGTTTAGGGATGTATGTGTGTATGTTCTAGCATATCTCTCAATAAAACTTGGTATACACATGACTTGCTATATAGAAAACATTACTGTGGGGGTCAGATACACCTAGACCCCGCTGGTGTTGGGGAATGAGAGGGGCTGACGTGCAAAAATAAGGAAGATAACCAATATTAATGTCGAAATCCATTGTTTATGTGTCGCTGATATGAACTGTGACGCTGTGGATAGCGTTTAAGTCCACGTTCAGCCTCCATCGAGGCAGGAGTTGAGAAGAGCTTAAAAGTAAATAGTATGAAATGACCGAGATTAGTGTTTACTCGATAATTAAATAATCTAAAACTTGAAATCAGATACATCTAAAAACCTCTAAAACTACATAATAAGTCGTAAAATCAACATCTCAAAAATAATTCTATAAGCATTCACTTCACACTTAACTAACTGGTAATACAAATATTAAAGGTAAACATTCAAAAACGATCCGGGCAACGCCGGGTATTACAGCTAGTATATATATATATAATAATGGCATATGGCCACCGGTGAGGCCTGGTGCAGGTGTTCCAAGTTGATGCATTTGAGTGCCTGTGCATCTGTGAGGAAGTGGTCTTAGGTAGGACGAAATCTCTTTGCAGACGGCACAACTACCCTGTATCTAAACCAGAGGAGATGACCAATCGAAGTTAAAATCATTTAGCCGTTCGGGAACCGACCCGGGGACACCTTAGATCAAACACTAACCAGTTATCACGCAACCGGGTGCTGAAATCTGGGCAAAGACCCTGAATCTTTCTGGGAATCGAACCCGGTGTCTTCGCGTGATATACAGGCCCGTTACCCTAGATTATAGGTCTGGTTCGTATCAGCAATTGTGTACATTATTGTGTGTACTCTGGACACGACACGCACTGAGCGGACAATAGAACTGTGCATTATGTTTTGATTTATCATCGCGTGGAAGTTTATACAACGAGAACGAGTTTTCTGCGTTCTTTGAGCTTAAAATGATAACTTGACACGAAATTCCCGCAAGGAGGAGTGAGATCCGTTGTACAAATTCGGTCACTCTTACACAAGTTCACGTGGAGAATACACGCTTGTAATCTGCTGCAAAAGAACTGTACTTGCACAAGCTCAGTGAATAATAACAATGGCGTGTGGCCTTCGGAGAGGTCTGGTGCAGGTCTTCCGAGTTGACGCCCTATATGCGACCTGCATATCTGTGAGGATGGGGTCGTATCTAAGATGAAATCTAATACTGGAGATGTCAGAAACACCCAACCCCCGAGCCATATAAATTAACTTAAAGTTAAAATCCCAGACCTTATTTTCTGGAATTTGCTTTACGTCGCACCCGCACAGGTAGGTCTTATGGCGACGATGGAATAGGAACGGCCTAGGAGTGGGAAGGAAGCGACCGTGGCCTTAATTAAGCTACAGCCCCAGTATTTGCCTGGTGTGAAAATGAGAAACCACAGAAAACCATTTTCAGAGCTGCCGACAGTGGGGTTTGAACGCACTATGAGTCCCCGACCAGACAGGGAATCAAACCCGGGACCCCTTGCACCAAAGCCATTGAGCAATAGAGCCGGAAAGCTGAATGAATATATTATGTGTTAGATGTACCGTACCTAGAGAATGGGTTATGTGAATACGGTAGTGTAAATGTTTAATAAATTACAAATAGAAGATTGAGGAGGAATTCTAATATTTTTGTTTTTAATTCGTTGTCTGAATGCGGTGAAAATTAATTCCAACAAGTTTTACTTTTTATTTTAACAGTGGCGAAGTTAGGGTTCGTGGCCCTCTCTTACACTTAACCACGTAAATGACAGGATGACACACATATAAAGAAATATACTATTCTATTACAAAATCGAACTAAGCTAACTAAGACATATGGAGAACATAAGCTCTACAAAGGCAAGAAAAGAAAAATCCGGAGCATAAAAGTAAAAAAGGAAAGGAAAAATCGTATTGAAAAACAAGAAAAATACAAATTGTAAAATAAAAGCCAACTAGTACATAAGCCTATCCTTGACAGTCGAAATTACTATGTAAAAAATAATAGGATGTTCTAAATGAACTTAATATATCTTACTAACAGTTACACGCTGCTTGGCTCTCGTGGATTTCATAATTTGATTAAAGTAATAGTTCCTCGGTACTGTAAGCCTACTAAGACACTATCTGAAAATCCCTAAAGTATAAAATCTCACCGAAAAACCGAGTGTCATTTATTCCAGAAAGTCTTTGTAAGCCACGATTGTGATTCTCTATGTTTCTTTATTTTTTAAAGGAGATTCCAAATATCTGTTTCCACGTGTGTAACATATACAGTTTTTGAGATGTAAGTACCCATAAAAATAATTCATCCCGTTTATCAGTCCTTCCCCCATCCCCACTCCCACCTAAGTGGATTTTCCGAAAACAAAAACATATATGTAAGCTTTTTGCTAAAGGAGATTCCAGATACCAGTTTTCACGTCTGTAACATCTTCAGTTTTTGAGATGTAATTATCCACGCAAAAAAAATCCATATTTTTCCACTTCTTTTCACCTCCTTTAAGTGCCTTTTCCGAAAACAAAAAGTAAATGCATATTCTTGTAATTTTAAAGGACTTTCCAAATACCAAATTTCACGTCTGTAACGTGTTATGTTCTTTTTCATATACTGTAGATATACCGGTACTCATTTTAAAATTTCACCCGATTTGTTCAATTCTTTTCATCACTTTAAGTGGATTTTCCGAAAACAAAAAATACAAGTTTCTTTATTTTTAAAGCAGATTCCAAATACCAGTTTTCACGCCTATAACCCCTTCAGTTTCTGAGATATGCGTACACGAAGAATTCAACAACTTTTCAATTCATTCACCGCCTCTTAAGTGCATTTCCGAAAACAAAAAAATACGCGTTTCTTTAATTTGAAAAAAGATTTCAAATACAAGTGTTCATGTCTGTAATTTCTTCGGTTTTTCAGGTATAAATATCCTTTTAAAAATAATCAACTATTTATTCAACCCCCTCCCCAATCCCGTTAAGTTGATTCCACCCCAAAGAAGTGCATGTTTCTTTATTTTTCAAAAGAAATTCCAAATACCAATTTTCACGCCTGTAACCTTCAGTTTTATTTGAGATATAAGTATCCATATAAAAATAATGTTAACGAGCGATTTGGCCGTGCGGTTAGAGGGCGCGGCTGTGAGCTTGCATCCGGGAGATGGTGGGTTCGAACCCCACTGTCGGTGGCCCTGAAAATAGTTTTCCGTGGTTTCTCATTTTCACACCAGGAAAATGCTGGGACTGTAGCTTAATTAAGGCCACGGCTGCTTCCTTCTAACTCCTAGGCCTTTCCTGTCCTATCGGCGCCGTAAGACCTATCTGTGTCGGTGCGACGTAAAACTACTAGCAAAACAAGAACTCCTCCCTTAAGCGAATTTTCCGAAAACAAAAAATACGCGTTTCTTTAATTATATAGGAGCTTCCAAATACATACTGTAATATCTTCAGTTTCTGAGATAAAATTATCCTCATAAAAAAACTCAACTCCTTTCTCAGCACCCCTCCTCCCGCCCGCAAGTTGATTTCCCCCCGAAAATGCGTGTTTCTTTATTTTTAAAGAATATTCCAACTACCAATTTTCACGTCTGCAACATCTTTAATTTTTTAAATACAAGTATCCTCATACAAAAAATTCAACTAGTTTTTCAATTCTTTCACCTCCTTACGTGGATTTTCAAAAAAAATATATTTCTTTAGTTTTAAAGAAGTCTCCAAATACAAATTTCCACGCCTGTAACACGTTAAGTTTCTGAGATATACTGTAGATATAGTCTTTATAAAATTCACCCCTTTGTCACTCATGTTCACCCACCATAATTGAATTTTACAAAAACAAAGTTGACTATACGTGTTTCCTTATTTTTAAAGGAGATACCAAATACCCATTTTCACGTATTTAAGCTGTCACGTTTTTGAGATATAGATACACTCATTCTAAAATTTGATTCGGCGATGCCTGCCTTTAAAATCTGCAATCGATGAAATTAAATTACGGTTTCCTTTTAGGAACCTTATTTTTGATATAGAGGCCCAAGGCAGGTATTTCTACAAGTGGAGGCACGTGTTTCCTCTAGTGCACAGTCACTGCATTGTCTTTCACAGGAGGCTTGTTGTGGTGTCTCAACAAACTCTAGTCAACAACGTTTTGATAGGTCTAGCAATCCAACTGATGAGCCCACTGCTACACTGGGGCGAAACGCTGGTAATTTTACAATTGAAAAGTCCTAAAGAGCGTAATGTTTTTAGGTATTATAGTATTTCCTTACAAAGCATATTGCTGTATTTTGACGTCTATGGATCTGCGTACTTTTAAGAAAGCTAATTTACATAAAACTGTCCAAAACTAATCACCATCAACAGCATCATATGCCCTCAATCCATTTGAATACTGCGGAGAAGTTGCTTTTGGCACGCATTCTAGTGATTACAAATTGTATAACACCACCTCCCCTATCCTGCTGGCCATAATGCTGATGCTAGAAATATTTTGAACGAATGGGACTCGAATCAGCTAACTACGAAAAAATGATTTATTCATTTAGTTGAAATACAGTGGTTTTCACTAAAGAGTTCAAATATAATGGTCATCATTGCATTGTTTTTGTAACCCATAACTGGTACCAGTTTAAGTCACCCAAACTTTCCCGCTTTCTCAGTAAGTCTGCGTAAGGCAGCAAAAGTCAGGATATACGTAGTTCGAACTCATCCCGATAGAGACATTAAAAGTTCGTGCATCTCACGCAACATTAGTACCATGGTTACCGCTTGCATCGGCAATATCTATGCGCTGTATTGTGCCCGTCCTAGTCAGTCAACGAACACGAGACACCCCAGGGGTGCTCAGTTCGGTGGCTGTAGGCTTATAAAATAAATGAGTGTGGCAGGATTATCATAGGGTTCATCAAATGAGTGCGTTCCAAGTAGAAAACAAATATGACACTTTTATTCAATTAAATGCAGTATTGGCCATCCTGAAATCTATGATTATGATTATGATCGTTACGTTATGGAATTTTATCTGGCTCTTGATGTAACAAACCTAGGCACACACAAATGGGATGGTACACGGCAGTTGTTTCCCTGACATTCTAACAGAGTATTTACATTGTAAAAATTTTTTTTATCGTCTTCAAAGTTATTAAGTAATTTGTTTAAAGTTGAGTTAAAATTTTCATTCAGAAAAATGAGGTCTGGGCCAAGCCTTCATCGATAATCTGGAAAAAATGCAGTAATTGTAAGAACGAATTTAATAAAGAAATAACCAAGATTCAAAAAATTAACACTTATGACAAAATAATAAAATTTACAGTCGTTATCTTAACGATAAAATGAAAAGTTGAATTTGCCTTGGTTTTCTCTAAGTTAATCCGAGACGTCGGATATACCTGTTCACGTCGTCTCACATCTCCTTTCGTGAGAATTTATATTGAACATTAAGTATTTGACCAATGATTAAACTAAATAAAACGCCTCTCGGGCTTGCAAACGTAAATAAATGGAGATAATACCATCCATGTGGAGATCCTGTCCACTATCAATCGATAAGATCAGTGTCACATGTTTCAGAATAGAACACATAAAAAATAACCTTCTAAATACTAATAAATCATTACTTCTACAGCTAACTACGGAAATTGGTGAGAAGACTGTGAGTACTAAGAAGAAAATATCTACACTATGTACATGTCGACGAGTGTCGATCAACCGCTTTACTCTCCTATTAACAAATTTATTGAGTTACAGCAAGATTGAGTTATCACATGAGAGTAAAAATAACATCAACGAATGAGCTGGTATAATCACGAATCAGACATTATTTAGATATTTCGTCGAAGACTTGTTCTTTAGACCTAAGGCCTTCTCGAACATTCATCTGTACCTTGAGATTGAAATTACTGGATTACTTGAGAAAATTTGGGATATTCCCACGAATTAAAAGTACATCGATAAACATGGACTTTCATTTTCTTCATCTGAAGACACTAATATTAGGCTACACTGCATTTATCGCGAATAACCCATAAACATGTGAAAAGCTCAGTATCGCGAAGATTCATGCCAATTATTCCATATACTCTATACGTACACTGTACCACAATGACGACTTTAACTTGTCGCATCTTAATCTCAAATATATAGCCGTGAAATATCAGGACCTACCATCGTCCTACAAATACATAATATCCACTTAAAAGTGTCTCGATGATTAATTACATCCAATTAATTATCACATGCTTCCAATGCACATGTTCACATTAAATTCTCACATAGAATTCGGACTCAATATCCCGATGACACGTTGTCTCAGACACGAGGTACAAGTAGAAGTTCAAAATACAAGGAAAATATAGAAAATACGGACGAAATATCCTACCAGTAAATTCATCAAACATAAACTAATTCATATTCGTGACGAAATTTACTCAATAAGCAAAGATGGTGTCGATAACACATGGATAACTCTGTCAGAACCCTCACTGTCAAATTCATGGCCACATGGTCATTAAATAATCACATGTGTCAGTTTTATGACGTATTCGAGCAAATAAACTGCCATAAAAAAGTGTCAAAATAGCTTACTGAGAAAAAGAAAGAATAGAACAAAACTACATAGAACAGATATAAATGAGACGTAATCGACTTAACTTATAGATGAATCTTCATGTCTGGAAGTCTGGGTTCTCAATCAGCCATGCCAGGAAGAAAGAATCTGCATCCCGGCGCCGCCAACGATGGTCAAAGGTTTAGAACCTCATGGTGAAGCGCTGGTAATCCATGATGTGAGATTTCGTCCTCTTCTGGAATTTATTCACGTCCACGTCTTCCGCGTCCACTCGTAAGAAAGCTGAAACTTACACAAAATGTTTTAGAGTAGGCTCCAAGCACACACGTAACAGTATTTTGGGAATGACACGTACTTTAAGGGATTAATGTCTGCACATCCGACGTCTGATCACAGCACTGTTCTAAATTATATCCAATTTTCAGACGTGTAGAGCACAGGAGTGAAGCGACGTTCCACGCTAAGCGACTGAAGGTGATAATCCAAGACACGCCAGAGGGTGTGTGAGAACGAGTATTCGTATCACATGACTTAAATGTCATGTCTGGTGTACATGCACGGAAGTAAAGTCAATTGAGGGGCTAAATTCTTCTCCTGTACGAATCCACAACTTCATCACCATCTTAGCCACAAGGTCGTGCAAATTATTCCAAAATTTCAGTTTTTAATTTATATCCTCCAAATGTGCTATTCTTTTATCCAGTTTATTTTATTTTAGTCCTTGAGCCTTCCGTAATTATGCACGCCGCCACCAAAGATATTACAAATATTTCATTCATATCATTCCTCGCAATTACAAGTGACACGCGCTGGCCTCCTTCTTCCAGTCACCAACCTTCATTTTTTTATTTTTATTCCGTTAGCCAGTCGGCCGCTCTCCGCACGAAAAAAACTCGTTCTCGCCCCTGTGCAAGGTCGCGCGCACCCCATCTCGCCGACAAGCAGACACAAGCCGCACCAACACCTGTTCACTCATTTGTGACCTGACGGTCACAGTATGACTGTCCTATGTTTAATTCTCGCAGACGACTCGCCGATGACGAAGCACAAAGCTGCCAACTACTGTACTTAGGAACTAGTCCATCTGTTAGCAAAGGGGGTCTGGGGGCATAAGCCCCCTGGTCCGTACTGCTTAGGGTAGGACATGGATAAGACCATTTTTCTGGATTGGTTATGGTACTTAGCCCTGGACCACAATTACCTTTCTTTTCACATGTTATGGTACTTAGTCCTGGACCACAATTACCTTTCTTTTCACATGTTATGGTACTTAGTCCTGGACCACAATTACCTTTCTTTTCACATGTTACGGTACTTAGTCCTGGACCACAATTACCTTTCTTTTCACATGTTATGGTACTTAGTCCTGGACCACAATTACCTTTCTTTTCACATGTTATGGTACTTAGTCCTGGACCACAATTACCTTTCTTTTCACATTTTATGGTACTTAGGCCAACGACCGTAGCCGTGTTGAAACACCGGATCCCGTGAGATCTCCGAAGTTAAGCAACATTGGGCGTGGTCAGGAGTTGGATGGGTTGCCACGCGCTGTTGGTGGGGGGTAAGTGAATGGAGGAGCGGAAAGGAACTGGCCATCCTACCGCACGTAAACTCCGGCTCAGGAGCACCTCTGCGGAGGTTCGGACCTGCCTTCGGGCAGAATAACCCTTTTTTATGGTACTTAGTCCTGGACCACAATTACCTTTCTTTTCACATGTTACGGTACTTAGTCCTGGACATAATTACGTTTCTTTTCACATGTTACGGTACTTAGCCCTGGACCACAATCACCTTTGTTTTCACATTACTACACCACGGCATTCTATGTGCGTTACTGGTCAGAGAATGATACGATTGATAGCAGCAAAGCCTACTACGTCTTTCTTCGTACATAGCGCCTTCGCATCTAGGCAGCAGTGCATCTGTCCGTTGTTGATACAGAAAACATATCTAATTCTATTGACATGGCATCTTGCGATGGATGCGTTATTAATGTTACATGTTTTTCATCTAATTACAAGAACAACTTTAAAGATTTAGTTCAATTATGTGTACGTCCTCGCCGAATTCCTGTTCAAAACAACTTTTCCCTTGGATCGGGGGTGCATGAATTCTTCAAGGCTGCCAGTGTACTGTATCCTCCACTACATTAAGGTTGGTTCCATTTACAAACATTCTTCTTGTCTATTACACGTTAACATTCACGTTATATTTCCTTTTTTTTTTACTTTGGGGGTCGGCAACGCTACGTACTACTAATAATTAGGCCTCTATTTCTTATTAATATTCAATCATAAGTCGTACTTAAGCATAACTAGCGCAATCTATGGTTTGTAGTGTTTAGAATCGTAATTACATCATCGAAACGTCTCAACTATTTCAACATGTTCTTATATAATTGTGGCGGTGGCACGAATGGACTCTGCCATCTCCTGAAGATTTGCCCTACGAAATGTCACTGCCATACTTCGAGGTATTGTTACTCTTGTTTGTTTCATATGGTTATTCTTTTACATTGCCTCACTCTTAGGACTTTTCATCGCGTAAGTTGGTCATAACTTCTGCCTTATTGAGTTATGGGAACGACATTTCATTGGACTAGCCTTCAACCAATGGCAGTGTCCATTCGCCCATCGTCAGCCATGATTACTATGTTATAAACTTGCGTGAGTAATGCTGAACTTTTACCATAGAAACAGCTGTGTTCGTACGTAGTCATGATGGATATGTGACAATAAAATCGTTGATAGAAACTATTTTTCCTTAAAAAATGCGAAGTCATGGCCGTGGGAGGTTCATTGTATTTTCCTTGCAAAGAAGTCACAGAAAACTATAACTGGTGCCAATTTTAACTCTTAAACATTCTCGTTTTCTCAATATCACTGTGAATGACAGACAGAATAGGGATTATATACATATACTGTAGATGTGAAAACAGAACACAACACATAATAAAGTAATGGAAAGACAAATATGGTAATAAGCAGTGGTCTATGTACACTGACTGACAGAGCAAATGCAACACCAAGAAGGAGTGGTTCGAAACGGATGAAAGTTGGGGAAAAAACAGAGACGGCACGGACGAATAATTGATGTTTATTTCAAACCGATATGCAGGTTACACAATGCGCACGGCATCGACTCAGTAGGATGTAGGACCACCGCGAGCGGCGATGCACGCAGAAACACGTCGAGGTGCAGAGTCAACAAGAGTGCGGATGGTGTCCTGAGGGATGGTTCTCCATTCTCTGTCAACCATTTGCCACAGTTGGTCGTCCGTACGAGGCTGGGGCAGAGTTTGCAAACGGCGTCCAATGAGATCCCACACGTGTTCGATTGGTGAGAGATTCGGAGAGTACGCTGGCCACGGAAGCATCTGTACACCTCGTAGAGCCTGTTGGGAGATGCGATCAGTGTGTGGGCGGACATTATCCTGCTGAAACAGAGCATTGGGCAGCCCCTGGAGGTACGGGAGTGCCACCGGCCGCAGCACATGCTGCACGTAGCGGTGGGCATTTAACGTGCCTTGAATACGCACTAGAGGTGACGTGGAATCATACGCAATAGCGCCCCAAACCATGATATCCGCGTTGTCTAGCGGTAGGGCGCTCCACAGTTACTGCCGGATTTGACCTTTCTCCACGCCGACGCCACACTCGTCTGCGGTGACTATCACTGACAGAACAGAAGCGTGACTCATCGGAGAACACGACGTTCCGCCATTCCCTCATCCAAGTCGCTCTAGCCCGGCACCATGCCAGGCGTGCACGTCTATGCTGTGGAGTCAATGGTAGTCTTCTGAGCGGACGCCGGGAGTGCTGGCCTCCTTCAACCAATCGACGGGAAATTGTTCTGGTCGATATTGGAACAGCCAGGGTGTCTTGCACATGCTGAAGAATGGCGGTTGACGAGGCGTGCGGGGCTGCCACCGCTTGGCGGCGGATGCGCCGATCCTCGCGTGCTGACGTCACTCAGGCTGCGCCTGGACCCCTCGCACGTGCCACATGTCCCTGCGCCAACCATCTTCGCCACAGGCGCTGCACCGTGGACACATCCCTATGAGTATCGGCTGCGATTTGACGAAGCGACCAACCTGCCCTTCTCAGCCCGATCACCATACCCCTCGTAAAGTCGTCTGTCTGCTGGAAATGCCTCCGTTGACGGCGGCCTGGCATTCTTAGCTATACACGTGTCCTGTGGCACACGACAACACGTTCTACAATGACTGTTGGCTGAGAAATCACGGTACGAAGTGGGCCATTCGCCAACTCCGTGTCCCATTTATCGTTCGGTACGTGCGCAGCACAGCGGCGCATTTCACATCATGAGCATACCTCAGTGACATCAGTCTACCCTGCAATTGGCATAAAGTTCTGACCACTCCTTCTTGGTGTTGCATTTGCTCTGTCAGTCAGTGTATATGAGGTTCCTTCTGTAACTAGATATTTCTGAAGATCTTTCTCCTGTTTATTTAGTTTTCTCGCAAATTGGCTTCAAAGTAATCGAAATAGCATTTCAGAACGAAAAAACATGATTAATTCATTTCATTGAAGTATAGTCGTTTTCAGTGAAGACTTCAAGTTTGATGGTCATCATAGCATTTGAGAGAATTCCAAATATACCAAAATCACTGAACGTCAGGAGACTACCTGGAGTGTCCCAAATTTAACGCAGCCGAGAGTCGTGAGTTGAATTGAGTTTAGCGCTGCTGGAGTCTCGCCCGAGAGTTTCTACTGCCCTCGTGATGGAAAATGATTTAAAACTTCTCCTGCTTTTGAGGTGTGCAGTTTGTTTAGAATTACGAAATAAAATGTCAACACATGATTTCAGATCCATACTGGCCACATACATTGTTTCTGTAAGATGTCGATAAAAGGTTTTAGACCCATATTCACCAGGTAAATTATTTCATTTAATGCCAACACAAGGTTTTAGACTCTTACTGTGCATCATTGTGATAAAATGTCAACAAAAGAATTCATATCTCTGACGATAATATACATTATTGAGATAAAACAACAAGAAGAGATTTCAGACCTCTACTGACTATATATATTATTGAGAAAATTCTGTCTGTCTGTCTGTCTATATCGGTCCCTCAATCCTGATGATCGTGATCTCTGAAGATACTTCTTTGTACCCGTTTCCATCCTCCACGGTAGATTGTATGAACGATGTCTTTGTTGCATGTTTTATGCCATCTGTCCAGCGTATAGTTGCTCGCCCACGCACCCTCTTTTCAGGCACATTTCCCAAGATTGTGTGCTTTTCAAGGCTTCCTTCTCCACGACACATAATATGACCAAAGAATTGGAGTATCTGCTGTTGACATTTTGCCGATAACCTGGTAATGATGTTCAGCTCCTTGAGGATGGATTCGTTGGTTCGAAATGCTGTCCAAGGAATGTGAAGCATTATTCTCCAGCACCACATCTCGAATAAATTGATCTTATTCAAATCTGAAGCTCTTAAAGTCCACGTTTCAGCACCATTGAGGATGATAGAGAATATCAGTGTCTGTACTAGTCTCATAGCTTTACAGAAATGGAGTGATCCTTCCAAATATGAGATAACTGAGACATGATGTTCTTGGCCATGGCAATCCTTCTCCCGATCTCTACTTCCTCTGCTGTTGTTGCTAGTTATAATGGCACCCAGGTACAACATTTCTGAAACCATTTCCATTTCGCTGAAGTTACTGAGTGCGTTCAGCTTACCAGGCCTATCAACTACCATATTTTTTGTCTTTTGCATGTTGATCTGAAAACCCAAACTGATGCTCTCAATTCTGACACGGTCTAAAAGCTCTGTCATTTATTCCTCATCCACAGCAATCAATACAGTGTCATCTGCGTTTTAATGTTGAGATGTAGATTGTTGTATTATACTACCGATTTGTATAGCAGGTTTGTTTTGTAGGTAGTGATATGAGCGGAAATATGGAGACTAGTAACAAACGGTACACAATGTTAGAGTGACTGAGTGACGTTGGTCTATAAAATAAGATAAAAATTCTCGATTAAAGAAATTGTGGTCATTAGGTTTTATTTTAAATAAAATGCATCTTTTTATCCCTAAACACAACTTAAATGAATGTGTGATCGTCTGTTCATAAAATAACAAATGTTAGGTAATTTCAGACGAAGGTTAGGTTTACACATTTTTGTAATGACACCCCATATTAAAATAATGTGAATACAGCAAACTAAACTAAATGAAAATACAGCATATTTTCCTAGAACCAAGTAATACTGCATATATATATATATCATTCGCTGGGGCCATCGCGGACCACGTTAAGTCTTGTTGCATTTGACACTGAAGACTTCCTCACTGAATTTCCTCTTAAAAGAAAGAGCACGATAAGTCCTCTGTAGATTAAAATCGCGGTTTTAAACTCGCAGAGGAAGTCGGATTTTGAAAGGCGGAAAAATTCTATTCGACACGCCATGTCCCACGATTTCGGCATGTAAAAGATCCCTGGTGACATATTTGGTATTTATCAGAGAAAATTAATTGAAAATAAAACACAGAGCGTACAACAGGGATACGCAGAGTAAAATAGGACGTACTAACTGACACACAGCCAACCTAAATTACGTGCATGGTATCTCAGGGCATATAATTGTTATTAATACAAGATTCCGAAGTTTTATACATAGATACAACTAAAATAGAACAAGAGTCGTGATGAAGTCATTCAGTGACATTGGTGCGGTAGAAATAATTGGTTAATATCTGGATCGCAGATTACTTTGTATTCGCTAATCCGATCTCGTCTGCATTGCTCTCACTGGCGGGCAATTGCGGTCCTTTAGTTCATATTCCATCTCATTTGCATAGGTATACATATAATTGTTATAAGTACACAACCATGCTTGGTATTAACTCCGAAAATTGTATTCAATAATCTGCAATCTGGTGGATGTTATTGCACGTGCTGTGTCATTCACATCAAACGTGAACGGACCCAGTCACTCGGAAATACTTTTACTCTACACGGTATTATGGACGCTAATAGACTTTTTAAAAATCCGATTATTGAATAGGAAAAAAGTGATATGAGAGTAGTTAGTAATGTTTGAAATGTTATTTCTGTTTTTTTATTATCTGTTAATGAACATTTTCATTCCCTACTGCAATACTATACTAAAGTTAATAATCTAGGAATAATTTTGTCCTCAGTCATTGGATGGTGACATATTCATCTGCCATATAGAAGGATCCATTTGACTCTTCCAGAGAGCAGGGAAGTCGGCTTTCTAGACAGGGACAGCTATCTCACATTCAGATAGCTCCACGTTTCTAATCATATAGGCTGAGTGGACCTCGAACCAGCCCTCAGATCCAGGTAAGAATCCCTAACCTGGCCTGGAATCGAACCCCGGGCCTCCGGGTAAGAGGAAGTCGGAGCGTCTCGGTGTACCCCGAAGAGTCAAAAACACACCAAAATCTAAAACCTTTCTAGGAACTTTCAACATAAATTCACTTACACAAACTGGCAAGCTGAAAACCCTCACCAAAGCTCTTCACGAAAATCAGATATCCATAATGGCCCTACAGGAAACAAGGTACCCAGATGAAGAGATTTTTGAATCCGAAGGCTACCGATTTTTCAAGAGCAAAGCACAAAGAGGAATCCTCAATGGAGCTGTGATGCTTGGAACAGCGTTTGCTGTTAGAACCAAGATCCTTAAATCGGTTGCAAATTTCGAACCTGTGAATGACAGATTGTCTATACTCACAATAAAATGCGCGAACAAAACCTACGCCGTAGTTAACGCACATGCTCCTACAAACGATAAGAACAAGTCTGATCCAGACGAAGTTGATAATTTCTGGGACCTACTGGATGAAAAATTAAACAAAATCCCCAAACACCATGTCAAGCTTCTTTTGGGCGACTTCTATGCCCAACTAGGTCGTGAACAGAAGTACAAGAAAGTTATAGGAAATTACCTTGCTCACAAAAGAACCATTCCCAACGGCAAAAGACTGGTGTCCATTTGCGAAAATCACAACCTGCAGGTCATGTCGACCCACTTTCGCCATCTACCCAGAAAGCAAATGACTTGGCGTTCTCCCGTCCAAGCTCTCGGAGAGTTCCAAATTGATCATGTTGCAATCTCCAGGAGAAACAGCCCTGAGATTATGAATGTCAAGGCATCAATGTGGCCTCAGATCATTATATGTCTCTTATCAAATTCAAACCAATTCCCGCAAACACAAGGAAGACAACCAAACAGATCACACGCTTCGACAATGATAAACTTCGGCAAAGGGTCGAGGAGTTCCAGGAGAAGGCTAGACCAAATGACTGTGACTTTAACAACGCCAAAAGTCTCCTTGTTGAGGCCGCCAAAGACGTTGCAGAAATCAAGAGAAGCAAAAAGCATGCCTGGTGGAATGGTACATGCGAATCAGTCCTCCGAGAAAGACTGAATGCGTGGAAACAGTACTACTCTACGAAATCAGAAAATGATTGGGAAACCTACAAAACCCAACGTGCCCAAGCAGCTAGGGTAGTAGTATAATGCAGGGATTCGGCGGCCGCCGCCGCCGCACGCCTCCTCCTCCTCCTCCGCCGCCTCCTCCGCCGCCGCCGCCGCCGCCCGCGGGAAATTTGAATTTTGGCGGGAAATTTGAATTTTGGCGCGAGATTTGAATTTGTAAACAAAGCCACGTGCTTTTTGACAGCTGTCATCGACAACAACGCATCGCTAACCTCACTGCTGCCACCTTGACGGGCCTAAACCTCACTAGTACCAACTTAACCTAACTAGCATGAGGTAAACAAAGCCACGTGTTTTTTGACAGCCACGTGCTTTTTGACAGACAACAACGCATCGCTAACCTCAGTACTGCCATCTTGACGGGCCTAAACCTCAGTAGTGCCAACTTAACCTCACTAGCGCGAGGTAAACAAAGCCACGTGCTTTTTGACAGCCACGTGCTTTTTGACAGATTTGTAAACAAAGCCACGTGCTTTTTGACAGACAACAACGCATCGCAAACCTCAGTACTGCCATCTTGACGGGCCTAAACCTTAGTGGTACCAACTTAACCTAACTAGCATGAGGTAAACAAAGCCACATGCTTTTTGACAGCCACGTGTTTTTTGACAGCCACGTGCTTTTTGACAGACAACAACGCATCGCTATCCTCAGTACTGCCATCTTGACGGGCCTAAACCTTAGTAGTACCAACTTAACCTAACTAGCATGAGGTAAACAAAGCCACGTGTTTTTTGACAGCCACGTGCTTTTTGACAGCTGTCATCCGCTATTTTTGAGCACTGTGCTGCCCTCTATATCGCAGTAGCTGCAAAATTCGTCACCTGTCATCGGCAGTGCTGCCATCTTGACGGGTCTAAACCTTAGTGCTACCAACTTAACCTCACTAGTGCGAGGTAAACAAAGCCACGTGCAGCTGTCATCCACCATCTTTGAGCACAGTGCTGCCCTCTTTAGCTACTTACCTTTGAAATGTGGTGGCGGATAATTTGAAAAATGCTTTTTTGACAGCAGCCATCTTGCATCGCAAACCTCAGTGCTGCCCTCTTTAGCTAGATACCTGTGGTGGCAGACAATTCGACGTGACAGCAGCCATCTTTAATCAAGAGAGCACCGTGCTGCCCTCTATGTGGTGGCGGCAAATTCCACGTGGTCTTGTTTGGAAACAAACTCACGTGCTTTTTTGACAGCTACCACCCGCCATCTTTAATCAACAGAGTATAGTGCTGCCCTCTATGTGGTGGCGGTAAATTCCACGTGCTCTTGTTTGGTAAACATAGCCACGTGCTTTTTTGACAGCTGTCATCCGCCATCTTTGAGCACCGTGCTGCGAGCAATTTCGTCAGCTGTCATCCGCCATCTTTGAGAACAGTGCTGCACTCTATGTGGTGGTGGTAAATTCCACGTGCTTTACAAACCTATGCGCTTTTCTGACAGTCGTCATCCGCCATCTTTGAGAACAGTGCTGCCCTCTATGTAGCGGTGGCAAAAAATTCCAAGTGCTTTACAAACCTATGCGCTTTTGGTAAATTCCACGTGCTTTACAAACCTATGCGCTTTTCTGACAGCTGTCATCCGCCATCTTTGAGAACAGTGCTGCCCTCTATGTAGCGGTGGCAAATTCCAAGTGCTTTACAAACCTATGTGCTTTTCTGACAGCTGTCATCCACCATCTTTGAGAACAGTGCTGCAATCTATGTGGCGGCGGCAAATTCCACGTGCTTTTGACAAAAAAAAAAAATTCTGCTCTCGAGATACTTACCGAACATGACGATACTATACTTACGAAACTGCTCATCACCTTCTTTCTTCTATGAGTAATAAACAAAAACTCTATCTTGCAAATAAGGAGTGGGAGGAAGGTAATACCTAACCTAAAATAAAAGAATATGCCAATTCTACATTATTTATTTACATCTTGTATGTACAAGTTTTATCTCGAATCATTTTACCCTAGTGATGTTTTGCGTACTTCTCGATGCAATTCTTGAATGTACAAGTTTAGACTTGCCGTACTACACTCTCAGCGTACCTCTCCCGAATTGTGATGTAAGACAGCGTAACGTAAGTACACACACCTCTAGCATAATGTTTATGTAAAGTAGTACCTATCAATACTACTATGCCCCCAGGCTAGCGTGTTGGTAGAATTTGGAATGACAAACCGTTTACAATCATCGCTATTAAGGGCTACCTTACAAATTAAATGTGTGTACAACTGGTGCTTCTTGCTTCTAATGACAGACATTTGCTTATGCAAAACAGGTGGATTACTTTTAATGCAATTGTTATAGTTTTCAAAACTTAGCTGATTCTGAACGACATTCTTTTTAACCCCCTTCAATCTCTTTATTTGTAATTCATTTAAGAGTTTTATGCAATATGACTTGGATTTAGTACCTACAAATGAATCGATAATATTCCCAGCACATTCATCTTTCATTTTACCTAGAAACTTTTTGTTCACTAGCGGTAGATGATATTGATTATCTGCAGGATAGTTACTTGTATCAAACCTACCCAAGTCAGGCTTTATATCATTGTAATGGTCATCAGTTTTGATTTGATAAATAAACGAATCGGTATCTGTGTAGAGCAATTGCGCATTATGCGCGTACTTCTTCATCATATAATCGTAATGGAATTCATACATGAGTGTTTTAGCCAATTCAAGTACTGCAAAGCCGACGTAGGTAGGTTTGTCATACTTAACCTTGACACGATTCATCTGTATAATAACTAAATTCTCATGTATGATGGTGCAGCTGTGGAAATTTGGTTTACTTATTAAATAGTTAGCACCATACCTTTTCTTAATATTATCCCAGTTTGTAATCAATTTTACATCAACGCGTTTGTCAACATTCTCCATAGTCTTACCAAACACACTGTTATTCATGAGCTTGTAGAAATCTTTTTCAAACTCGTTAACCGCATTCGTTCTAAATTATTGTTCAGATCGATATATGGCTTTAGCCATGGTGACTGATTAAATTCTAGTACGCGATGAATTTTGGATAACTTCAAACCATGCTGCAAACACTGTTTTAAATTTCGGTAATGAATGATATACTTAGATTTATCGCATAAATTAGCAATGAGCATTTTCGTCGTTGATGCAATGTACGGGGGCTTCATATTTTCAGGGCAGAACGGTAGGTCATTATGAGAAGTGTGTAACTCTTTAGGATACTGTAAGTCAACTTCGAGGAAATAACCTTTATCAGCTTCATCACCTAGGGCGTGTAGCTGTAAAGCATAAATTTCGCACTGCGTCAGCCAGCGGAAACCACTCACCGGTAGATGCTGACTCATCGCCCACCCATACTGATTATTAGCATCCAGATAAACGATATACTGAGATTCCTGACTAGAATCGAAACTCGGCATGTACTTATTATTAGCCCTCGAATGTCGGCCGCTGCACTGACTCAGACCGCCTCGAATGGATGCTTTTATAAAGTGCACCATATCGATATCGGTTAGCAGTTCCAAATTCACACGCGTGTATTTTAACATCGCGTCCCAACTTAACCCAGGTGCAGTAAAATACTGACATGGGTCAAGGCTGTAGGTGTTCATGCAAACACAGCGAAAATTTTCAAAAACATCAGCTAACAAAAGTACATCTGTCTTTAAATATAAATCGGAGTATTCACCCAGCGTTTGAATGTGGAACTGCTCCCAGATATGTTGTGCATGTAAATAGTCATCATCACTAATATCTGCTGAATTCAGCGAGCTGTAAAAGGATTGTTTCGATGGTAAGGCACGTTCTTCGAGGCGGTCTAAGCAGTCGAGATATTCGTAACAAAAAACACCCTTACGCCGAAGTAAATTAAACTGCGCTTCTTCGGGGAAAACGCGTCGAATTTCTGTAAATTGTTCAGGCTGTAAATGACTAGAAAGTTTATCGAGGCTACTCGCCATAAAGCGAAACGAGTCAAGGAATCTCAGTTTTATAGAATGCTCAGCATCTACTTTTACAGACTTTGCAAACGCAATGTACCGCTCTTTATTCTGAGGGATTATATCTACTTTTTCATCTGAAGCTCCAAATTGTGAAATGATGAAATGAGAGTCGTAACCAGATAAGTTATGAAAAATTACAGGGATAAATTTAGGAACTCTATACTTAAGATTACAGCTATAATGAGCGGCACATCTGTAGAAACCAGTTAAATGATCATGATCAAAAACTTTAGGGTCATTTTCGGAAAATTCCCCATCACAAATGCTACACTTTGTAGCACGTTCATGATCATTTAACTGAATTTCGGTGAGTGGCTTCATAGGAACATTACTATTCAGAATACGACCGAGACGAACTGCATCACTTTCAAGTCTTTCTAAAAATACTTTAGCAGCATCATGTCCTCGATACAGCTCTAACTTGTTAAGCGTACTATCGTAACTACACTTGATGTAATACGCGAAGCTATACGGGACATGCATGTGCGTAGTATTAGTGAAAGAGTTGTCAGGATTAGGTGAGCATGTGTTGCATGGCGTGAGGATGGCTTCAAAGTCTGCATAAATCACGAACGGTACCCACATCTGCTTGTGAAAATTTGTAAATTTTAAAACATTATTGCCTGTAGTAGGTATCTCTGTACGTACATGATTGCAGTCATTCTTGGAATGCTTCGTTAACTGATCTTCAGTTCTAAAATACTGCAAGCATCCATCACATAGCCACTTTTTACACCTTTCTTTGGATAACTGACTGCCAACAAGTCTACTCAGATTTTTAATCCAGCAAAAGTGGCTATTCTCACTGTTTTCAATATAGAGTAAATTAACGTGAGTACTCTTCTTATGACATGTATAATACAGAGGACCTACTACAGACTTTTTCTCTACACCATACACATTAATACTAATGTTATTTAGTTCCTCAAAGCGCTTAATATCTTTTAACTGTACGGGAAATTCTATACTATCGAAATTTAGCTGCGTTGAATAGTGTGGATAGGATGATGTTCTCTTAGCTACGTCTGATTTCGCAGGATTTAAAGCTGACATCACCGCCCATGCAAAACATGCTTCGTCATTGTTTTGGATGTTTACAACAGCTTCTTTTCGCTGAATCCATGTCGGCAGCTCAATGTGCGAAGATCCACGCATAGGATTGTACTTATTGATGTTAACTTCTAGATACATTATCTCAACTAAAGCCCACCCTGATTCCTTTTCCTGAAATTCCTCGCTCTTAGTTGAAATAATGTTAGAGACATCCCTAAGTACATCGCCAAAATTAGTCGACTGACTTATGATAAAATTCTTCGTATTAAATGATTTAATGTCCGTTATTTCGGATTCATCCGTGCTTTTAATGTACAAGGCGAAAAGTTCAAAATTAACTTTAAATAAACTATGATTGGACAAAGATTTAGCAAGAAGCTGTTGTACATCCAGTTGAACGCAATTTAAAAAGTTTGAAGTGCTCTGAAACTTTTGACTGGTGCGAATTCGGTAACTAGCAATCCTACTTTTAAATGCTGTATTAATTTCCTCGATGTTTGCGTTACTACCACTTCTACACGCATTATTTTTATGCGCATTACTCCGTAAGTGCCCCTGAAAATGCGAAGATGGTACATCAGTGTTACAGTGCTCGCAGTGAATAGTTTGAAGTTCATGATTTTTTCCAGGTTTTTTACTACTAGTACTTTCTACAGCTACATCAGTAGCTGCACGCTTTTCCCCTACTACTACCTGAGGGCAAGTAGATATTTGATGTACCTCTGCTAAGTGATCCTCATATCGCTCTACGTTAGCGAAATACACACTACAAACTTTACATAAAGCTGATGTTATGCTAGGGTGTTTTGATTTCATATGGCGCGTGAAGTTATCACGCCTTGCAAACGTTACATTACATTCCTCGCAGCAGGGGGACATCTGTTCATGATTTTTTCTAGGTTTTTTACTACTAGTACTTTCTACGGCTACATCAGTAGCTGCACGCTTTTTCCCTACTACTACCTGAGGGCGAGTAGATATTTGATGTACCTCTGCTAAGTGATCCTCATATCGCTCTACGTTAGCGAAATACACACTACAAACTTTACATAAAGCAGATATTATGCTAGGGTGTTTTGATTTCATATGGCGCATGAAGTTATCACGCCTTGCAAACGTTACATTACATTCCTCGCAGCAGGGGAACATCTGAAAAGAGAACGACCGATAGAGATTAGGTGAAAGTTACGGAAGAAACCAAGTTTCAGCGTATAGAGGTTGGACATGGCTGTGAGTTAGGCCTATAGCATGAGGAATGAAGAGAACGACTAAAGTTACGATGTTCGGAAGAAACCAAGTTTCAGCCCGTTGAGGATAGACATAGCTATGTGTACGTACCACGTCTATAGTGAGGATTGAAGAGAACAACTATTTATCAATAGACTAAAGTTACGATGTTCGGAAGAAACCAAGTTTCAACCCGTTGAGGTCAGACATAGCTATGTGTGCGTGTTTGAAATTATACCACGTCTATAGCGTGAGGATTAAAGAGAACAACTATTTATCAATACTCTAAAGTTACGGAAGAAACCAAGTTTCGTTATTTCGGATTCATCCGTGCTTTTAATGTACAAGGCGAAAAGTTCAAAATTAACTTTAAATAAACTATGATTGGACAAAGATTTAGCAAGAAGCTGTTGTACATCCAGTTGAACGCAATTTAAAAAGTTTGAAGTGCTCTGAAACTTTTGACTGGTGCGAATTCGGTAACTAGCAATCCTACTTTTAAATGCTGTATTAATTTCCTCGATGTTTGCGTTACTACCACTTCTACACGCATTATTTTTATGCGCATTACTCCGTAAGTGCCCCTGAAAATGCGAAGATGGTACATCAGTGTTACAGTGCTCGCAGTGAATAGTTTGAAGTTCATGATTTTTTCCAGGTTTTTTACTACTAGTACTTTCTACAGCTACATCAGTAGCTGCACGCTTTTCCCCTACTACTACCTGAGGGCAAGTAGATATTTGATGTACCTCTGCTAAGTGATCCTCATATCGCTCTACGTTAGCGAAATACACACTACAAACTTTACATAAAGCTGATGTTATGCTAGGGTGTTTTGATTTCATATGGCGCGTGAAGTTATCACGCCTTGCAAACGTTACATTACATTCCTCGCAGCAGGGGGACATCTGTTCATGATTTTTTCTAGGTTTTTTACTACTAGTACTTTCTACGGCTACATCAGTAGCTGCACGCTTTTTCCCTACTACTACCTGAGGGCGAGTAGATATTTGATGTACCTCTGCTAAGTGATCCTCATATCGCTCTACGTTAGCGAAATACACACTACAAACTTTACATAAAGCAGATATTATGCTAGGGTGTTTTGATTTCATATGGCGCATGAAGTTATCACGCCTTGCAAACGTTACATTACATTCCTCGCAGCAGGGGAACATCTGAAAAGAGAACGACCGATAGAGATTAGGTGAAAGTTACGGAAGAAACCAAGTTTCAGCGTATAGAGGTTGGACATGGCTGTGAGTTAGGCCTATAGCATGAGGAATGAAGAGAACGACTAAAGTTACGATGTTCGGAAGAAACCAAGTTTCAGCCCGTTGAGGATAGACATAGCTATGTGTACGTACCACGTCTATAGTGAGGATTGAAGAGAACAACTATTTATCAATAGACTAAAGTTACGATGTTCGGAAGAAACCAAGTTTCAACCCGTTGAGGTCAGACATAGCTATGTGTGCGTGTTTGAAATTATACCACGTCTATAGCGTGAGGATTAAAGAGAACAACTATTTATCAATACTCTAAAGTTACGGAAGAAACCAAGTTTCAGCCCGTTGAGGGCAGACATAGCTATACCTCGTCTATAGTATGCAAGAACAACTATTTATCAATAGACTAAAGTTACGATGTTCGGAAGAAACCAAGTTTCAGCCCGTTGAGGGTAGACATAGCTATGTAAACGTGTTTGAAATTATACCACGTCTATAGCGTGAGGATTAAAGAGAACAACTATTTATCAATACTCTAAAGTTACGATGTTTTAGAAGAAACCAAGTTTCAGCCTGTTGAGGGCAGACATAGCTATGTGTGCGCGTGTTTGAAATTATACCACGTCTATAGCACGAGGATTAAAGAGAACAACTATTTATCAATAGACTAAAGTTATGATGTTTTAGAAGAAACCAAGTATCAATCCGTTGAGGTCAGACATAGCTATGTGTACGTGTTTGAAATTATACCACGTCTATAGCATGATGATTGAAGAGAACAAGTATTTATCAATAGACTAAAGTTACGATGTTCGGAAGAAACCAGCTTTCAACCCGTTGAGGTCAGACATAGCTATACCTCGTCTATAGTATGCAAGAACAACTATTTATCAATAGATTAAAGTTACAATGTTTTAGAAGAAACCAATTTTCAGCCTGTTGAGGGCAGACATAGCTATGTGCGCGTGTTTGAAATTATACCACGTCTACAGTGTGCGGGTTGAAGAGAACAACTATTTATCAATACTCTAAAGTTACGATGTTTTAGAAGAAACCAAGTTTCAGCCTGTTGAGGGCAGACACAGCTATGTGTGCGCGTGTTTGAAATTATACCACGTCTATAGTATGCGGGTTGAAGAGAACAACTATTTATCAATTGCTTAAAGTTATGATGTTTTAGAAGAAACCAAGTTTCAACTTGTTGAGGGCAGACATAGCTATGTGCGCGTGTTTGAAATTATTCCTCGTCTATAGTATGCAGGTTGAAGAGAACAACTGTTTATGAATAGACTAAAGTTATGATGTTTTAGAAGAAACCAAGTTTCAACCCGTTGAGGCCAGACATAGCTATGTGTACGTGTTTGAAATTATACCACGTCTATAGTACGCGGGTTGAAGAGAACAACTATTTATCAATTGCTTAAAGTTATGATGTTTTAGAAGAAACCAGGTTTCAACCTGTTGAGGGCAGACATAGCTATGTACGTACCCCGCGTGAGGATTAAAGAGAACAACTATTTATCAATAGACTAAAGTTACGATGTTTTAGAAGAAACCAAGTTTCAACGAATAGAGGTCAGACATACCTTAAAATTTTCGCGCTGCAAACTGTTACTCGGATGTATAAAATGCGTGCGTTCAAGCCTGAAACTCGAATGATAATATTCTGGTCGTACCTAAAAAAAAAGAAGAAACATATATGAATGTAGTGTAGGGTGCATCATCTAACCTAATTATCTTTACAACTCAAAGTTCGAAAACATACCTTTAAAAAAAATGCACGTGCTGCAGGCTGTTACTGGGATGAATAAAATTGCGTACTTTCGAACGGTACCTAAAAAAAGAATAAACATATATGAATGTAGATGTCCAGCGTAGAAGTTGCTTTGCAAATAAAAAAGTAACTAACAGTTCTACCTTACCTTAAGATAAAGGCTGAAGAATAATATTCACAGCAGACGGGAAATGTGTGTGTGTGTACGTAATAAACGCATACAGAGAACTGTGAGCACTTCGCGCAGACTGCAGCGGCTAAATATTCTGCTTGTTACCAAGCGGATGTGGAAAAATCGCTGAGCTGACAACTGCGGTACAGTCGGAACGAATGCAACAAGAGCTCCCACCTGCAGGCTGACGTATTCGAACCTCCTGTTGATGCCGAGGTGTCAGAATTTAAGAGTTCGATCCTTGGAAAGTTAGCGTGTGATCCTCGACTTCTCGAGGGTACATACGCGGTATTCCTTACCTGTAGGTATCGAGCTAAAGCTAGATCATGTAATGACGATCGCGCAGGCCCCTCGCCTAGCATTTACGGCTTCTAGTTCGAACCCGCTATCTACCGAAGTAGCGAGAATGATTGAAGAATGTTGAGGGTGATTCATTCGTCGGATGGAGGCGTTAAGCTATGTGCAGGCTTCTTCTAGTCGAGGTATGCGATTCAAATCCTGGCAACTTATACCGTCGGGAAGAGCATCCGGCTAGATCATGCAATGACGATCGCGCAGGTCCCTCGCCTAACATTTACGGCTTCCAGTTCGAACCCGCTATCTTCCGAAGTAGCGAGAATGATTGAAGAGTGTTGAGGGTGATTCATTTGTTGGATGGAGGTGTTAAGCTGGCTTCTTCGGTAGGAGTAGGCTATGTCGGGATATCGATTTAAAATCCTAGTCAGGAGGGGCAACCGGTTGTATAAAACTATGGTGTGAGGCGGGGTGTGCAAAAAAGCTAGCAATAAGTAAGGGCAGTTGATAGGGGGTGTTAAACCTTGTGCAGACTCCTTCGAAAATGATTTTTTGAGTACAAGACTTGACGGTGATTCATTTGTCGGATGGAGGCAATAAGCCTTGTGCAGGCTTCTTCAGTGGAAGTAGGCTATGTGTCGGTACCGGGATATCTAGTTATTAAACCCGCTACAACAAATTTATCGCGTATACTGCGATTTAAAATCCTAGTCAGGAAGGGCAGCCGGTCGTAAAACTATGGTGTGAGGCGGGGTGTGCAAAAAAGCCAGCATTAAGTAAGGGCTGTTGATAGGAGGCGTTAAACCATGTGCAGGCTCCTTCACCAGGAGAAGCCTACATGCCGGTACCGTGCAGGTTCTTTCGATAGGAGTAGGCACTGTGTGTGTTTTCACCTCTCCGTACAATCATGATATTTTACGTTAGGAACTTACATAGGCTAAATGCTACACATTCCGTGGCAGAGCCAGGAATCGAACTCGGACCTCCGAGGGTAGCAGCTAATTACACTAACTACTGCACTACAGAGGAGGACTATTTCAGAATATTTTACAACCTTAATTAGTACTGTGTTTTAAGAGCTTACATGCTACTCAGCTAAGAAGACGTTCGCGAGTTACAAGCACGCCGTGTCCTCGTTCAAGGTCGAGCCGGAAGATACGTGTACAATTTCAGCTAACACATGCATTCCACACATAACTCGTTCAGAATGACTGTGCCGATACTTTCAAGGACTGTAGAACAAATCTATAGCCTACAGCATGCATGCCTCTCACCCGGTAGTCTCGGGTTCGATTCTCTTGGGAATAAAAATGTGTTTAAATCACATGAATGTGTTGAGTTGTCCTTCCTGATGCAAAACTAGCAGTATCTAACCTCATACACTATAGTTTTCAATTGGTTGCCCTTCCTGACAACTCGGATTAAGAATCTGTTTTACAACGTCTAACACGGGAATCGGGGATTTACAGCTAGATGCACTTCTTAGATTTTAAATCACGAACTATTGTTTTACGGCCGGATGCCCTTCCTGACGAAGATTTTTAAATCGCAAGAATTTGTTGAGTTGCCCTTCCTGACGCAAAACTAGCAGTATCTAGCCTCTTACATCATACACTATAGTTTTCAACCGGTTGCCCTTCCTGACGTCAAAGAACTCGGATTAAGAATCTGTCGAGAATCAGTGGTTTTACAGCCGAATGCCCTTCCCGACTAAGATTTTTAATCGCATGAATTTGTTGAGTTGTCCTTCCTGACGCAAAACTAGCAGTATCTAGCCTCTTACACTATTGTTTTCGACTGGTTGCCCTTCCTGACAACTCGGATTAAGAATCTGTCGAGAATCGGGGATTTACAGCTTAAAGATGGCAGATGACAGCTGTCTGAAAAGCATCTAGGTTTGTAAAGCACATAGAATTTACCGCAACCACATAGAGGGCAGCACGGTGATTAAAGATGGCGGATGACAGCTGCACATGGCTTCGTTTCCAAACAAGAGCACGTAGAATTTGCCGTCACCCGGCAGCACGGTGATTAAAGATGGCGGATGACAGCTGTCAGAAAAGCACATAGGTTTGTAAAGCACGTGGAATTTGCCGCCGCCACATAGATTGCAGCACTGTTCTCAAAGATGGTGGATGACAGCTGTCAGAAAAGCACATAGGTTTGTAAAGCACTTGGAATTTGCCACCGCTACATAGAGGGCAGCACTGTTCTCAAAGATGGCGGATGACAGCTGTCAGAAAAGCGCATAGGTTTGTAAAGCACGTGGAATTTACCAAAAGCGCATAGGTTTGTAAAGCACTTGGAATTTGCCACCGCTACATAGAGGGCAGCACTGTTCTCAAAGATGGCGGATGACGACTGTCAGAAAAGCGCATAGGTTTGTAAAGCACGTGGAATTTACCACCACCACATAGAGTGCAGCACTGTTCTCAAAGATGGCGGATGACAGCTGACGAAATTGCTCGCAGCACGGTGCTCAAAGATGGCGGATGACAGCTGTCAAAAAAGCACGTGGCTATGTTTACCAAACAAGAGCACGTGGAATTTACCGCCACCACATAGAGGGCAGCACTATACTCTGTTGATTAAAGATATCGGGTGGTAGCTGTCAAAAAAGCACGTGAGTTTGTTTCCAAACAAGACCACGTGGAATTTGCCGCCACCACATAGAGGGCAGCACGGTGCTCTCTTGATTAAAGATGGCTGCTGTCACGTGGAATTGTCTGCCACCACAGGTATCTAGCTAAAAAGGGCAGCACTGAGGTTTGCGATGCAAGATGGCTGCTGTCAAAAAAGCATTTTTCAAATTATCCGCCACCACATTTCAAAGGTAAGTAGCTAAAGAGGGCAGCACTGTGCTCAAAGATGGTGGATGACAGCTGCACGTGGCTTTGTTTACCTCGCACTAGTGAGGTTAAGTTGGTAGCACTAAGGTTTAGACCCGTCAAGATGGCAGCACTGCCGATGACAGGTGATAAAAGAGGGCAGGTCACAGTGCTCAAAGATGGCGGATGACAGCTGTCAAAAAGCACGTGGCTGTCAAAAAACACGTGGCTTTGTTTACCTCATGCTAGTTAGGTTAAGTTGGTACTACTAAGGTTTAGGCCCGTCAAGATGGCAGTACTGAGGATAGCGATGCGTTGTTGTCTGTCAAAAAGTACGTGGCTGTCAAAAAACACGTGGCTGTCAAAAAGCACGTGGCTTTGTTTACCTCATGCTAGTTAGGTTAAGTTGGTACCACTAAGGTTTAGGCCCGTCAAGATGGCAGTACTGAGGTTTGCGATGCGTTGTTGTCTGTCAAAAAGCACGTGGCTTTGTTTACAAATCTGTCAAAAAGCACGTGGCTGTCAAAAAGCACGTGGCTTTGTTTACCTCGCGCTAGTGAGGTTAAGTTGGCACTACTGAGGTTTAGGCCCGTCAAGATGGCAGTACTGAGGTTAGCGATGCGTTGTTGTCTGTCAAAAAGCACGTGGCTGTCATAAAACACGTGGCTTTGTTTACCTCATGCTAGTTAGGTTAAGTTGGCACTAGTGAGGTTTAGGCCCGTCAAGATGGCAGCAGTGAGGTTAGCGTTGCGTTGTTGTCGATGACAGCTGTCAAAAAGCACGTGGCTTTGTTTACAAATTCAAATCTCGCGCCAAAATTCAAATTTCCCGCCAAAATTCAAATTTCCCGAGGGTGGCAGCGGAGGAGGCGGCGGAGGAGGAGGCGTGCGGCGGCGGCGGCCGCCGAATCCCTGCATTATACTACTTAGGGTGTTCAGAACTGAGAAACGTAAGTACGAAAAATCTCTCATTGAAAAGATAGAACAAAACTTTAGGAAGAATGAAAGCAGATAGTACTACAGAGCCTTCAGACGCAAACTCACTGGCTATAAACCACCATCTCTATGCTTTGAGCGAAAGGACGGTAAACTGGCGACGTCAAATGAAGAAAATTGCAGCATTCTGGCAGATTACTTCAAGAATTTACTTAATTGCTCTAAACCGCAAAGCGCCATTGAGACCAAGGAACCCTTACTCAGGTACCCAGATTCCAGACCACCCGACAGAGATGAAATTAAGAGCCACATTGCCCATTTCAAAAATCACAAAGCGCCGGGTGAAGACTCAGTAGTAGCAGAACTATGGAAATATGCCCCAGAGGAATCACTTGATATCTTGCAAAAGCAAATAGAAGAAATTTGGAACAAGGAGACCCTACCCGAAGATTAGAAAATAGCTTTGTTCCATCCATTACAAAAAAAGACAGCATGAAGAACATCAACAACTACCGAGGAATATCTTTGCTATCCGTGACTTTCAAAATTCTATCACTTGCCATCCTGGAGTGTTTGGAAGCACAAGTCGAACATCAAATAGGTGAATACCACGGAGGGTTCAGAAAAGGTCGCTCTACAGCTGATCAGATCCAAAATCTCAAAACGATCATCAGATATTGTACACTAAGGTCCAAGCAGTATGTGTCTGTCTTTGTGGACTTTAAGAACGCGTACGACTCCATTGACCGGGAAGTCCTGCTAAACATCTTAAATGAATTTGGAGTTGATTTGAAACTGCTGGCATTAATTAGAGCCACCCTGACCGATACAAAATCCAAGGTGAAGTTCCACGGATGTCTCTCGCATTCCTTTGACATCAAAACAGGAGTCTGACAAGGTGATGGGCTTACCCCGATACTCTTCAACTGTGTTCTTGAAAAGATCATCAGAACCTGGCGGGTGAGATTACGGGAAACCAACTACAGTCCATTGAGAATAGGAACCAAATCCTAGGGGATCGCAACAGACTGCTTAGCATTTGCCGATGATATTGCTGTTCTCTCAAACGACATAGAAACCGCTAGAGCTCAAGTTGAAATTTTAAAGGGAATTGCCGAACAAACTGGTTTGCAGATATCGTTTGAGAAAATAGCAGTAATGACTAACATCAAAGAGGCTCCACCAAAACTCCATACAAAATACGGGGACATCACCCGAGTAGACAAATTCAAATACCGGTGTGAGGTCATCATGAAAAACGGACTGGACAAAGAAGCACTTCTGGAGCGAGTACGCAAACTGGAAATAGCCTACCAAACATCCCGCACAATCTACAACAAAAAATGCCTTTCCCAAAACACCAAGATACGTCACTATGAAACAGTTCTGAAGCCAGTAGTTCTATATGAAGCCGAAACCCTGTCTCTAAATACCAACAAAGGACTCCTTGAAGAACTGGAGAAAAGAGAACGCAAAATTGTGAGAGGAATCTTGGGATCAAAGTACAGAAATGGAATCCATCGAAAGAGATCCAACAAGGAAGTCTACAACAAAATAGAGAAAATTACCGACACAATCAGAAAAAGACGGGCACGATTTTACGGTCATATGAAAAGAATTGACGGAAGAAAGTTAACTAAAGAAATCTTTCACTTTTTTATTCAAACCCCAAAACCACAATTCCCTGGTTTAGAAATACCAAAGAAGACCTGCAAATGCTACATATCTCAGCTGAAGACGCCCTTAACAGAGATCTCTTCCGCAAGAAAATATTGACGAACGGGCTAAACCGAGACGAGCAACCGAAGAGAAGACACGGTGCCCCTTGGACAGAGGAGCGTAAGCAGGCCCACTCACAAAGAATGAGGGAAATTTGGGCTCTAAAGAAGGCCAAGTTCAGTGTCAAATACAACAAGACTTAACGTGGTCCTTGATGGCCCCAGCGAATAATAATAATAATAATAATAATAATAATAATAATAATAATAATAATAATAATAATAATAATAATAATAATAATAATAATAATAATAATAATAATAATAATAATAATAATAATCTGTTATAGCGGCTCAGACTATAAAGTTTTGGCCTTCCGATCCCAAGTTGATGGTTTCGATCCTGGCTCAGTTCTGTGGTATTTGGAGGTGCCCAAATACGTCAGCCTCGTGACGGTAGATTTACTGGCACTTAAAAGAACTCCTGCAAGACTAAATTCCGGCACCTCGGCGTCTTCTAAAACCGTAAACGTGGTTAGTAGGACGTAAACCCAAAAACGTCAGTATATAATAATAATAATAATAATAATAATAATAATAGTAGCAATAATAATAATTTTACCGCCTCAGATACTGTGAAGGCATTTAGAGGCATGGGAGCCGAGTGACACCGCCAATCTTTCTCTGGACCAGTGGTATTCAAAGTAGGGTACGCGTACCTCTGGGGTACGCGGGTTCTTCTCAAGGGGTACGCAATCTTATGGTAACTTCAAACTGTTTAAGGCGATCAGTTCAGGAAAGGGTTGATCCAGCTCACTTTCAATAAAATCTTGTTCTGATTTAGTATTTTTGTCTACCACTACACAGAGTCCCCTTTCTGAACTATTTATTCTAAAATACATGTCAGTTTGTATATCTCATTGACTAGGTATGTAAAACACTTACCTATCCTGCATTGCTCCTTTTAAACATTTTGTTTCGAAATTCACTGTACTTCAGTAGATGAGCTAAGTATGTTCTAAAACGTTGCTTACTGAGTCAGCATTTTCCCATGTGGTCATTGACCCGTAGTTGAGTAGTAAGACAATGTAGGTTCTAAACCATTGAACGCGGAATAACGCCATAACCTTGCCTAGGAGAATAGGCCTAACCTCACAGCCTCAATTGTGGGGATCTAATTGGTCAGTGAATAATCTGGGGGTGCTTTTGCCTCCTAAAGGTGGGGTTATGACGTCATGCGCATACATGCAAGGACAATACTAACCTCACTGACCAACCTGGAGTGTTTTTGACCGGCAGGTGAGGTTGTAACATCGTACCCCTACGTACGAGGGCAATGCTAACTTCACGGGCCACATTGGAGGAGCCGAATCCGACGGTACCCCCTTGGAAGAGCAGAGTCGGAAAGGTCACGGACCGCTTTGGAGGAGCCGAATCGATCATGCGTCCATGGAGGAGCCACAAATCGGTTAGGTGACCTGCAGATGAGGTTAAGATGTCATTATGACACCTCAACCTAACCTTGCACATGAACGGTAACCTAATCTCTCATACACAGGTTCCCCATGGAGGAGTCCAATCGGTCAGGTGACTGGTAGTTGATGTTATAACTGTTAACCTAACCTCGCTACGAGGAACGCTAACATAACAACAGACGGGTTTCCCTTGGAGGAGCCGAACTAGTGAGGGGACTTTTAGGTGTGGTTAACACATGTGTTAACCTAACCTTGACCACGAACGGTAACCTAACCACACACATGCTCTTTGTCGTCTCCCCCTTGGAGTAGTGATGAAGCTGTGACGTAATCAGAACATGCTTATCTTTACATAACCGAACGCGCAGACCTCCCCCTAACAGAGCTGTGACGTCGCAGTGTGGGTGATTTGAAATGCGGACTGCTTGCTAAGGTTGCCCGACGTTATAACCTGACGTATATGACAGTAGGAAGGGAGAGGTAAAACGCGGTAGTGGCACATAGTCTTCTCCTGTCGAATGACATCGAGAGGTATGCTCAAGGCTTTACGTCTCCATCCGACGGACAAATCACCATCAACAGCGTTACATGCCCTCACTCAATATGAGCACTGCGGAGAGGATTGAAATTGAATCAAGGCATTTTTGGGCACACAGTATAGAGGAGGGAAGACATATCAGAACACTCATGCGGTGTCTAAGTGCGTTACTGTAAACACATATCTTGCTAGAGACATAACATTGCGCCCTTACGACGACTTACTGAGATAGTAGAATAACAACAAGTGATCCTCTGCTAAAAGTAGAACTGATTGTCACCTGAATACGTGTGTTAACGCATTTCCTTAAAAATCTTTCTTATGCAAGGTAAAGCATGTTATAAGTAACCTTTTATGCGCATGTACATCAGCTTGGGGTACAATCTGACGGCAAGTTTGCAAGTTACTGTAAAATGGATTACTCACACACTCTGTTAGGCGCGGGAGAAAGTAGGATTGCGGGGGGGGGGAGGCGCTATCCATCTTAAGAAATGACAAACAGTTCTCCATCCTTCGGATAAGCGTCGCATGCATGTATGCATGGCGGATGACATAGGCGCTAATTTTCAAACTTTTGTATGTATGTGTTTAGAAGCAAGGGGATATTGTGTGGTCGACATCGAAAAGAACAAGAGTTGACTAAGGGAGGTTGCATAGGAGCGTGGTAAGTGACGAACAACGGTTGTGATAGAAAGAAAACTAGAATTTCTTCAGCCTACATTTTCATAAAAATAAAATTCTGACGACTAGGAATACATTTGATAGGTGTGAGGAGGCAAAAGGAATGCTAATAAGAACATTTTAATGTTAATGAAATATTTATTGTGTAATTATTTACAAAATTAAACAAACTACTACCGGTTATACTACCGTCTTTGTTATGCTGCCCACAAGGTTGTTGTACTCCGTAACATCTTACTGTAAAGAGGTAGCATGCTTCCAAAATTGTAATTCCCCCTGAAACATTCAAATTAAACAAAATATGTATTGTTTATGAAATTAAGTTTTCAAAGTATATTGAAGTATGCATGTTATGCTTCGCAAAGAAGGTGATGTACTTCTTACCTTGATGTCATCCATGTGTTTAGTTCCTTTCTGAATCATTATCAGATACTGTAAAGAAGGGAAAAGTTCATCCGTACACTGTCTTCATTAGGTCAATCGCAGTCTTATTCGATGTGATTTTCACTTCGATGCTTGTAATATCGTCGACAGCGTCTGCATGAATCTACATCGATTGTCATCTTACTGTGGAGAGGTAGGGTGTCCCAAAAACCATCTACGAAGGGAGCAGCGTACGTAGATAAAAATCCTGGTGGTAAACACTGAATCAGATGTTTCGGCACCTGATATAAGGTTATATGCTTATAGAGCATCTTAATAGCCTCATTTACGTGAGTGAGGTAAATAAGATGTAGCGCATTAGTTTTGCTGGTAGGCGAACAAGATGCACATTCAGAGTTTTGTTTGTTATCAAGGCGATTGTCTGTAACCGTGTAGTCTTTTTCTTCTTTCTGCTCCTTAGTATACGGTGTAGAAGCACACACACACACACACACACACACACACACACACACACACACACACACACACTAATTATCATGGTGAAGGGTTATCCTTATTTATAGTCTTGTAGTCTTGTATCATCACTCATATGAATAATAAGATAATAGGCTGGTGTATTAGCAGGAATATTTTCAGATGTTTCATATTCTAAAGAATTTCGACAGGAGATTCTTTTGGAGATTCTTCATGGTAAGGGCGGCCTATTACTACAATCGGTGGTGCTTCCTTTTTAAATTCTTCAGGCGAAAATAGCGGACGATCTTCTTTCTGATAATACGATGATTGAAATTTACAAAACATGTCTTAGAGCAACCATCTGCCTTATCTACACGTCCTTCAATATAGAGGTAGCCTTGCCAGGAATCGAACCCGGGACCCTCTGAAACGAAGGCCAGTACGCTGAACATTCAGCCGACGAGTCGGACAAGTAAACTCGTGTCCAGATCCCGAGTTGTTGCAACTATTTTCAGACACACCCCCAATGGAGATAAGCTGCATGTGCCACTTCTCCTGCCATTCTTAAATTTCTGGCAGTTCCGGGAATCGAAACCGGGCTTCCGAGGACGGCAGCTAATAACACTAACCGTTACGATACGGAGGTGGACGCTCTGCAACTAATTAAATGGAATTGATTTAACTATACTTTCAGTCAACAAAATTTAATAAATCATACTCCGAATTAATCAGCAAATTCCAAATAATGTTTCTAAAAGGAAACAAAAAATTAAAAATTTTCAACAAAATGGCCCTTTTTATTCCGCTTAATTAAGTACGCATTTCGATAGAAGAAAATCAGAGAAACTTTATGTACCGTAATTATTAACCACGTACCTCAAAGTTACAGCAAGTTTTTCCGCAGGACTGATTGGGTAGATATCTATATTGTCTGTTGTACACTTCATATCACATTAAAATAAACTCAAAATTATATCAAACTGTGAAGATCGGTATAAAGTATTCTTGAAATTTTTAAACATATTCCCTGAAATTCTTTCTGATGAGTTGGAAAAATACCATCCTCGTTTCTTACTTTGAACATTTGAGGATGCATTACTTTTCTGGAAGAGCGCAATATTTGTTCGACACACGCATCATCATATTCTTCTTCCTGTATTAGTAAGCACACAAAAAGAAATCCTTTCTTCAAACTTATCATAAAATCCTTGAAACTATGGGAGTTATCGACTGATAAACTGCTGCAATAGACGCAGAAGAAGCATGCAGGAAAGTACGTCAACATTTGGTGTTAGCGAAGATCACTAAGGCTACGTCCGCACCAGAGATGGCTTGCTTAGCGCCTAGATGGAGGGTAGTCGCTTGGATGATTCATCCAAGCAAACGAACTCCCGAGGACGAATGGAAGTGGAGACACTAAGTGCTTGGCTGGTTTGACTCCCTGGGTAGTCACTAAGCGTCTATCCTAGCGAACAAACTGGTCTGCTTTTCCAAGCTTCTATCCAAGTAGAAATGTGAAATTGTGTTCGTACGTAACATACATTTTACGGAACGTTTTTTTCACTTTTGACCCTAAAATGGATGAGTTATTTGTGTCAGCAGTTTTTGAAAGAAGAGTCTTGTAGAATTCATCACATGAGCTACACAAAAATGCCATTATACTCAGAAAGCTTTGGGAAGAGGTAGCGCAGGAAGTTGGCAAAAATGGTAAGTAAAATTCAATAGTGTATTTATTTATATATTTATTCATTTGTCACTCTCAAAACATTTACAAGTTGTGATATTGATGAGTGTTTCCATCAAGTTTGTTTGAAATAATAATAATAATAATAATAATAATAATAATAATAATAATAATAATAATAATAATAATAATAATAATAATAATAATTTCGTGTGGCTATTTCTAGCCGGGTGCAGCCCTTGTAAGGCAGACCCTCCGATGAGGGTGGGCGGCATCTGACAGGTGTAGGTAATTGCGTGTTATTGTGGTGGAGGATAGTGTTATGTGTGGTGTGTGAGTTGCAGGGATGTTGGGGACAGCACAAACACCCAGCCCCCGGGCCATTGGAATTAACCAATGAAGGTTAAAATCCCCGACCCGGCCGGGAATCGAACCCGGGACCCTCTGAGCCGAAGGCCAGTACGCTGACCATTCAGCCAACGAGTCGGACTGTTTGAAATTAAATGCCACCATTATAGCGTTGGATTATGTTTTCAGGTAAAGCTACAGCTCCATTTCCGTTTACTTCGTGTACCCAACAAGAAGAAGAACGCAGGATACTTTAAATTAGAATTCTCAATAAAAAGTAAATTTCCTAATTTCTAGTGCGACATTTTTAAGTCGTCCTCGTCTTGAGAGCAGCTAACGCAGCTCCGGGCAGAGCGGTCACCACATATTCTACCTGTGCAAGACACCTCCGGTGCGGACGTAGTCTAAGGGTTGATCGCTGAGCGGATCGCGGAGCGATTATCGCTGGAGTCGATTCTCGGAAAACTTAGCTGTTTAGGGAAATTGTTGTCAGAAAACCTAGTAAGTCAAAATATACTTATTATCCTAACACTACAATTGTTTTATTGCATAATCCTTGATCTGAGTATCATTATTTCGTTGTACTGTGATTGTAACAATAACAAATTTTGTAAGGTATACTGGGAGCCTGCGCACCAAAGCTTTTTGCAGAGATAAAACAGTATGTTTCCATGCTAACATTTTCCTCCCTGTATAGGTTATGAACACCTATGTATTTGATTTGGTTTATATTAAAGTAATTCTATTGCTATTACTAATATAATTTAATGCAACTGGAGCTCCAGATACTCTCTAGATAAATTTTGGAGCTCCCATTATATTTTCAAATTACTTTTGCACTATCAAGATTCAGAAACATACCTCAAGCCGCTGTTTTAAATATCACACTTCAGTAATTAAATAACAAAGAAAGAACAGAGGATGTAATCTAGAGATATTTATGCAGCAGTCCTTAAAATATGAACTAATTTTTTGCACCTCTTGACTACAGTGTTCCATCTTGATTTCCCTCAGGTCCCAGCAGCAATTAAGAATAAAACAAGTTCTCGAACTCAGCACAAAATCTCGCTAAAAGTAGCGATAAGACGGAGTTTTAAGTTGCAGAGCGCACTTTTTGACAGGTAATTGTTGAAGGAGCTAAAGAGTTCCTTCAGCCAGTGACAGAAAGAGAAAAGGAATGAATTATACTTGTAAGGATTCGAGAATCGATTCCGGTGTTGAGAGATGCGTATTTAGTTCAGGTAGTCTTTTGTTCTCATGCGAGTTACAGGCTGAGATTATTATTATTATTATTATTATTATTATTATTATTATTATTATTATTATTAATGATGAGGCCTGCTAGCAAACACATGTCAATTTCAATCGCCGAGCTCAGTAGGTCAGACGGTAGACCGCTCTCCTTTTGAGTCCAACTTAGCAGGTTCGATCCTGGCTCGGTCTGGTGGTATTAGAAGGTGCTCAAATACGTCAGCCTCGTGTCGGTAGATTTACTGGTACGTAAAAGAACTTCTGCGGGGCAAACTTCCAGCACATCGGCGTCTCCGAAAACCGTAAAAGTGTAGCTAGTGGGACGTAAGATACATATTATTATTATTATTATTATTATTATTATTATTATTATTATTATTATTAATAATTTCAATTCATCCTTCTACGTTGTTTCCTCCTTTCCGGTATTCCCTCATCATTGCATTATGCTTTATTCTCCTCTTCTCATACTACTTTGGACCAGGTTTCCTTTTCACTTTTCCTTGGAATTCTTCCATTCTTAAAACCTACTTTTCTAAAATCTCTCTTTCTACAGTTTTCTCTTATTCTGTTTCTTTCCAAAAACATGCTCGCCCTCCTGAATCCAGGTTTTTGTTGACTTTTTCTCCTCAAGGCACTTGAATATCTATTTTCTCAATCTGTTATCATCCCTCTGTAGATATATCCAAGAAATAGCAATATTTTTTTCTTATCGTTTTCGTTATATTTTCTATGTTCTGGTATATTTAATTATTTCTTAATTTCCATTTTTCTGTTGCTTTCATTAGTCGTAACATTTTCATCATGATTGTTTCTTCTACATAGCACTTCAGCCAGGGGTTTCCAATTTGTAAGGGCTTAAAAGGGCCAAGGTTGAAATCTTTAATATGATCGCGGGCGCACTTTAATAATAAGCCAATTTTTTTTAAATTCCACTTATAAAAAAGGGACACACATGAAATAATACGCGTAGTTCAATTGAAACGAAGGTTTAATAATTGGAATTGCTAAAAACACAATTTTACAATTGCATAAAAATTAACACTATTATACCCAGGAAGAAGAGCACCCAGCAGTGTCAGTTAATTTGAATTATTTGACAAATGACAAAGGGTAAAAGTATCTAAAGACAAACTGAAAGTAATAATGTAGTCAAAACTAAACTTAAAGAAGGACAATTTAGTGGGAGTAGTGTGAAGGGAACAACGATATACAGTTGTAAGAGCTTAAAATCCCAGCAATTTACTTCCAGGAGTATTTCCGTGAACATTTCTTGGAGTATGCAGCAGCCGATACTACTTCTGAGAGAAGAATTCAAACTACTTCTTACACCAATGGCAATTTAAGTATTTCTTGGTACTCACTGCACGCCACGTTGCATACAAAGTCCACAGTGAGGATGGCATGGAGGTCAGGAATTGGTATGGATCCCAAGACCATTTTTATAATGGTTAAGACCCAGCACTGGCATTTGTGAGGGCCCATTTTCCACTGAAGTTTGGATTCAATTTTTTAAATCAAATATAATGTATACAGTCCAAAATAATACTTCAGGACAGGAAATAATGTTAAATATGGTTTAGTTCTGACTTGGGCCTATAAAGAGTGTAAAAATTAACACATTTTTGAACGAGATATGAAATATATTTTTGTAAATTTTCTCCACATTTCTTAAAATATGTTTTAAACGTCCTCGCGGGCCGCCATTTGGAAGCACCTGTTCATTACTGCAGTTCAGAACATGTTCATTTGCGTAAAGACATTCCAGTTTCACGACTACATTGCAGTGCCTTATTTTAAGATGTTCAGATAAGCATTTCTTGTAGTGAAAATTATTATTTATACCATACGCTTTCTTCGTCTTGTGTAACTATTCTTCTATAGCAGATTTATAAAAACAATTTTCTTGAATTTTTTCTCCCAGGTATTTTAATTTCTATACTTTCTCTTTTCGACCAATATCTGTTGTCAAAATGTTGGATCGTTTTTTACATTTGTAATACAATTTTTCTACAAAGATTCTGAAACCTGTTTTGTTGGCTGTTCCTTCCAAGAAATTATTATTAGTAGTGCAATAAGTATAGAAGAATACTGGGTGATATACACTAACCAAATTTACTTAATTATTCACAGGTTTTATAGTGTATCCACTTCTTTCTTTCTTTCTTGCGAACCGGCCAAACTAGGGACCACGCCAATACCACTTCACTTCCTCCTTATCATCCCTTCTTCCTTCCTATTTCTCCACAGTGCCTCCATTCTTTCAGAATGTTGCACTCTTCTCTTTTCAGTCCATCTTCCCCCTCTGCGCTCTTTCTTTTCTTCCACGAGAACTTTTATGATGTAAAGTCTTTTCCTGAATTGGTCTCTATCACGACATTCTTCATCTGCAATTCCTAATCTCTTGAGTTCTTCCTTCATTTGCTTGGCATATCCCCCCTGGCTCTTCAAGTAGTATATTTTATTAAACATTTGTTTATTTACCTTGCTGAATCCATTCTGACCATATGTCCATAGAATCGTAGCCTTCTTTTCCTTATTGTTGTTTCCAAGTCTTCTGTTCTTTTGTATATCTCCTTATTTGATGGTAATCTGTAGTTTTCCTCTACCACCCTTGGGCCGTAAATCCTCCTTAATATTCTACTCTCAATCTTTAGTAGTTTTTCGAGGTTCGTTAGTGTTGCTTTTTCCACCCCAGTGTATCCTCTATTAATTCTACTTGCACCCACTCGGTCTCACCACTTACTCCAACTAGGCCGACTCATTGATTCTCACTTTAGCTCTCACACACTCAGAATCACGTAACCGTTCGTCTACCCTCCGAAACGTACAGAAACATAAAAAGAAAATGTTTACAGGTTTCATTAAACGTATATTATTTTTACATCCTTACAACATTTTGAAATAGGAAGTTGTTCTTCCTGCTTTATGAATTCATTCCACAACCGAGCAGAACGAATAAAGGAGCCGCTTTGATACAGTAGCTGTTGTTCTTGCAAGTGGTGGGAGAAGGGACATCCCTCAACCTTTCTGGACGGAAAGATAGTTCGGATGTAAAGGGTTGACCTGTAAGGGATTTCCGGAGGACGGCAATATCTATCTGTTTACAGAGAGCGGCTTTGGTGAGTGACTGGCTATATTTAAATGACTATGTTGGCCAATTATTCGTTCTTCTTGGCGTTGAACTTCCTCTAATTTCGTCGTGTTCTCTACTGTAGTGACCGAGCGGGTTGCTCGCTTAGCTGTTAGCTTGCATTAGGTAGATAATGGTTCAAACCCTACTGTCGGTAGCCCTGATGACGGTTTCCGTGGTTTCCCATGTTCACACCAAGAAATCTTCACCTTGGTATCCCTCTAATTCTTTTACCCTCCATGACCAGTCCATTATTCTCGTAGGTAGCCTATTCTCCTCCATTCGTCTCACATGATCCCACCGCTGACACCGTTTTATGCGTAGAGCTTTATCAGTCGAGTTTATTCATAACCTAACTTTTATCAACTCATTCCAAGCACCCTCCAGCCATTGTTCCTACCTGTTTGTACCAGCGATCATTCTCAATTACAATTAAAAAAGGCTAATTCATTTTTCTATATCATTTTCCACCTCAATCAACTAATACCTTAAATCTCGGTTACAGCAACATTCGTTTATAACGATACAATTTATCTGGTTGACTAACCGAGTTGTACTGTAATTATAATACACAGGCAATAACCCCCCCCCCCCTCCCGGTGCTACCTGTTATGGGAGGTCTTTGGTCTACCAAGCGATCCCGCTGTTCGTCACTACGGCCTACATATTATGAAGAGACGTGTGGTCAGCGCGACCAACCTTCTTTGCCGTTATTCTTGGCTTTCTAGACTGGGACTGCTACCTCACTGTCAGATAGTTTCTCAATTGTAATCATGTAGGCTCAATTGGCCTCAAACCGGTCGTTAGGTCCAGGTAAAAATCCCTGACCTGGCCCGGGAATCGAATCTGCGGTCTCCCTATAAGAGGCAGGCATGCTACTGCTAGTCCGTGGGCCTTACAGAAGCAACCAATATGAAGACTAAATAATAATAATGCCAAGATTCTCAAGAAATCTGCCAGTCTTAAGTCTGGAAAAGTATGAAGGTGAACTGAGATACGTAGCGCAGATTTTACCTCCACCACCTATGATATTTAAGAGAATCGATCTAGCTACAGGGTATAAAATCGCCAGAACACAATTGTACCAAAGCATTAAGTGTGGAGGGTTAGGACTAGTTATTGTAGAAGCTAAATACACCGCACTTGTCGCGCAAAATATTATTGATCGTGCACGCAGACCAGATGATGATTATGCCAAAGCGGTTCTGTATAATATTATCCGAAGTGTGGTCTTTCCCACTTCCAATCTAATTTGCCAATGCATTTCAAAAGAGTTTTTAGATAATCTTCCACGAATTTAAATAGATCCAAATTCAGTTTTAACAACAAAACACATATATACGCATATCATGAAACGGAACAGTAAACCACCTACAGTGCAGGAAAAGTATTTCACAACAATGGAAAATTATGTGGAATAATATTTCTTCTTCAGTAGAAAACAACTTTATATGTAACAATAAATTAAACTATACCAACAAAGGATAAGTTATTCCGACATGGACGGTTCGACTTCAGTATAGGGTGGATGTACAGTACCGTTAACCGGCACTAACCGAGTGATCGGCACTTTTGCGATTAAATGCCTATATCAAGGCTTTAACTGAATAGGTTTTTCCTTCTGCTGAGATTTTCACAAACCTTAGGTACACACGATTCATTCAAACTTCACTAGAGGCGCTTGTGTCGAAGGTGTTCTGCCACGCTGTCAGTTGTATCACTGCCTTCGTAATGATCAGGCCGTACTGTAACTTCTGTGACGTCACGCAAAGAGGCGGTCGGCTAGGTCCGTCCGACCCACGCAATGCATGCACATAACGTTGTAATGCGATATAATTTGTCTTTTAGTTACGAAATATTAACGATTGGTTGCATTAATATAACAGATGAAAACAATAACACTGTGATCTTTCGAAATATAGTAAATAAGGCCGACATAATTTTAGGAAAAATGGGATTAGAACGTGATAAAAACAGTCAAAGCACAACGATTGTCTTACTTGTCAACGCACTCAACAAATCATATTTTTTCATTGATAAAAGCATGGAGACAACGAACGTACAAAAATAAAATGTGTAATAATAAAAGGCATTACCTCCATAACTTCAGATGTCCATAAATACGGCAGCTTTCCTGGTTTACTTCTTGGAACTTCCGGCACTATCCTTCCAAGATCGTTTGGAGGCACTTTCTTCCACACAAACATTTGTTTGAATTTTACTGTAGTTATTTAGCAATACATTCGCCCAAATGGTAACACACCGGCCAGCAAGATATACTAATGTTTTCCCACATTCACATACAATGTTTCTGAGATGATCAAAGATATTAATGCAGCTTCAGAGGAACTAAGTTGCATTGATTCTAGTACCAGATGATTAAGCACAGATTTTGGGTCCTCAGAATACAAAAAAAAAAAAAAAAAACAAAAAACATTTTGTAACTATCAGAAACAAGAACTTCAACAATTTTATACACCTGAATTCCAAATTCAAGTGAGAAACTAGATGGATACTTTAACCCTCCACGATTTAAATGGTTTAAATAACTCACTTCAGGGGGTAAATCACAAATTAAGTCTGAAGCTCTAATTAGAGTTGTCTTACACAACAAGCATTCACATCTGATAGAGACTTTAAAGCTAACATAGCCAGCAAGAAATATTATTATTTCTAAAGTAGAGGATTCCATCTCAATTTCCTCACTTTCATTTATGACATGGTCATATTCAGCAGGCAAAAGGAATTCATTGGATATGTCCTGATCTGAAGCTGCATTAATATCTTTGATCATCTCAGAAACATTGAAAATTGCTTGCCTAGACTTTAACTTCAGTAAATTTGTAACTTTTATTTTTCTCTCAGATTCTATTATCTGCTGAACTGAAACATTGTAGTTGCACCCACTCATCTGCCTATACTTTCCAAATCTTTGCTCCAAGTCATCAGTTTGAAAAGTGCCTAACATTACATAATGCAACTTCACATCATTCAGAAGGTATTTACATAGTTCGAGCAAGGTCTCAGTGGAATGTAACAAAGCTGAAAATGTCTCCTTACTGAGCTTTCCACAACTTTTGGGAGAGTCAATGATAACAATATTATTCCAGCTTTTGAGCCAGGAGCAAAAGGAATACAAATACTGAACACTTTCCTGACCCATGTTTCTAATAGGCTCAGCATACTTCTCTCTCAAACGAATCCCCTTCTCGGGATGCTTCACATTAACAATCATCCACCACTTCCTGATAATTTGCAACCACTCTTTCGTACCCTCTGTATCCTGGATAGTAGACATTGCAGCAATTGTTTTATCATCAAAAAGCGCTACGGCATAATTAACATTTTGTCGTTCAAAACTGTTTGGATAGCACAGTCGATAGGAAAGTCCTGGGGCATGCTTTACGAGATGAAGTTTCTGGTCCTGATAAATTCTTGACATCCTGAAATTTACACAACTGAATGGTGTTAACATCGTTCATTGATGGGTAGATGAAAGTACTGTCCCTCTCGTTTAACCAATTGTTTCTTAAATTCTTCAACAGATGAACTGTATCAAATAGTAAAAAGCACTTCTTCCAACTGTCACAGGGGTTAAAGATAAATGGGTGGATCACACTATCATTACTTAACAGTTTGTAACATTTAACATTAACCTTAGCATTGTCTGCAATAACAGCAACAACCTCATAGCCTGCTTCATGAAGTGTGCGTAAGACATTCATTACTGACTAATAGAGAAAATCAGCATCCATATTGTTTTACTGCCAGTAAAGCTACTACATCTTTCGGTTTTGACAAAATAAATTTAATCATAAAAGTCTGAACAGTAGTTGCTGATGTAAGATCCAATGAATTCCTTGCCATGCCAACAATTTGGTTGCCTTTGTATGTAATTTTTGGTTTAACATATATCTCATCTAACAACAGACATACCAGTTTTTCATGCGCTTCCAGGGCATCACATTTTACTTTCAGATACTTCTTAAGTGAATCATTAACATCAGAACTAATGCTAGATAAAGTGAATGTTTTGAGATAAGAGGGATGTGGCAACAAAAGAATTTCCAAATTCCTAAGAAATCTGTAAGCAGCAGGAAATGAATAAAAAAAGCTACAGGCAAAAACTAAAGTATCAACAGAATACCTCATCTGACTGGAAAATAAAAGTGCAAGCTGTTCACTAATGAAATCCAGAGCAGCTTTTATTCTGCTTTCCTCACAAACATCATTACACTCTTTAAGAATAACCTGGATATGTCTAATTTTATCCTTAATTGTAACATCTTTACTTTCAAGGTTGTTTACTGCCGTTAACAAATTAACCAGTTTAGAGTAAGAGTTGCATAATAGCTCTGGGCCTAAAATATATGAAAACTGTCCTACCTCAATATTTATACTATCAACAACAATTTAACTCTTTATCAATGGTCACAGTTCTTTTAAGGGATCTACATTCACTGAAATCTACATTCATAAAATACAATTTCTCATTTTTACCTTTGACTATCCAATCTAAATGATTATACTTTGATTCATTATTTAAAACCTGATCTAAATTTGAAATTTCATCTTCTGACAACCACTGAGTATATTTCCTGTTTTCATTCTCGATATAAGTTTTTCTTCTCTCCTCTGGATCTTTACGATAAACGCGATTGTCTGAAGTAAGACACTCGTCGCCATAAGACCTATCTGTGTCGGTGCGACGTAAAGCCCCTAGAAAAAAAAGAAGTAAGATACTTTGGTAAATTTGGAAATATTGATGGTACGGCATCACTTGTCAGTTCCAATTTCTTGCGTGGTACCACCAATTCAGTACCTAAGCAAAAATATTGGCCCATTTGTTGTTGTCTACAAGATAAACATCATTCATACTAGCAATAGTTTAATTTTTCAGTGTTATAATAATGCTAAAATCATTTAACAAAGATTAGGATTTATAAACTGCATTCATTTCTACATTTTAAGCTGTGTTTTAATCTTACTTAGCATCAGAGGAAAAAAGGCAGCTAATTCTCAATATTCCCTACCCAAGAAACATCACAAATTCAGGCTCAGTTATTGCCCATTTAATTACTTGTAGGCTTATTCTGCAAAACTCACTACTATAAATCTGTACCACAAGAAGAAAGACAAAAGCAGGACTCACCATCAGCACGGGTTGCTCTGATTTCTCTCACAATCTGGTCTTCAGGAAAATGAATTATGCATACTCCCGTATTCTTTGTAATTGTTAAATTTTCCCTTGGTATTTTCCTCTTACGTAAATGAATTCTTTCCTCATCCGAAGGAAATGAAAATACTGGTGTATATTCACCTGTGTAGTTAGATTTGCATCCTGGCACACAACAACTTTTTGACATAGTGGCAATCGCTTTTCACACACACTTCAACTCACAACACATTGTATTAACACAGAACAGAAAATATTCAATTAATGTATTTAACAAGGAGCAATATATCCTCTGAATTAACTCAGCTCCCCACGAGGAGATAGCATACCTAACCTAAACAACCTTGTCTCACTATTTCAATTACAGCTACCTATGTGGATCTTGCTTTGATGAATTATGATAATTTAGAAGAAAAGGTATTTAACGTACTTAAAAATCAATAAGTGACTTTCAATAACCCCTATTATTCACAGAAAGCTTTCAAACACTTCGTATTACATTCAGAGATGCAACTCGTAACATTCGCCCTAATCGATCAGCTGATTGCCTTCGCGCGCTTCCTACAGTATGGCCTGTTGCATTACGAAGGCAGTGGTTGTATTGAACTCGTGTGATGTCACTGTCGTTGCCTAGCGTACATTTTAAGGAGTGGAACTTCAGTGTTCGTAACATCGGCGTGATTTGCGATGTAAGTACTGTTGGACTTTTCATTATTCTGTTGCAAAACTACGTATTGCATGAGTCAAAGTACACAGAACATGACTTTGATTATTTATATTATAGTTTCGGTCAGTGCCGAATACTAGTTCAAAGAAAATCGGAGCCGTACCAGTTACGGACAGGTGTGCCGATAGCTAGTGCTACTGAGGCTTCCAGGAAGTATACCTTTTCTTAATAACTCCCACATCATAACCTTCCGTTTGAAATATCAAAAAGAAATACTTTAAGAACATTTGAAGTAGTAATCGGCATATACATTCTTGACTCAGTTTATTTTTAAAGTCTGTTAAAATAAATGCTGAACACTAGGACATCTATGTGCCGATCACTCGACAGTGAATTCACATTTACCTTGCAGTTGGCTCCGAAACTGCTTTATTCAGAAGAAAGCATGAAGAAGGCTTTGGAAGCCGTGGCTGGAGGGATGCCTGTCCTTAGAGCAGCGAAACCGTACGGAGTGCCTAGGTCAACACTTCAGGACAAAGTAAACGGCAGAACTCTTCCTTCTAGAAAAATGGGAGCATCATCAGTTCTTAGTCAAGATGAAGAAGCAAAACTGGTTAAGTGGATAATTACTTTAAGTAAAAAGGAGTTTCCTGTGACGAAGGGATTCTGTAGCTATGGTAGTGAAAACATTACAGAAAGAAACCCATTTTAGTGATGGTAAACCAGGCAGGCACTGGTACGAAGCATTTCTTAAGAGGCATCCCGAAGTTACTGAAAGGGTTTCTGAAAATCTGACAACAAACAGAGGAATTGTAAGTGAACAGAGTTTAAGAGATTGGTTTAAGGAAGTGCTAGACTATTTGACAGAACATGGTTTTGCAGACGTTTTAAAAGAACCTTCTAGAAATTTTAACTGTGACGAAATTCGTTTCTTTCTATCACCCAAAGATAACAGGGTTTTGGCGCAGAAAGGCTCAAGAGATGTGTATAATGTTATCGCTAGTGGGGAGAAAGACAATGTAACTAGTTTATTAATGGTGAATGCCTCAGGTTCAATAGACCCTCCAGTGGTTGTATTCGAATTCAAGAGAGTTCCCAAGCTTGTTTCTGATGCAGTCCCACAATCATGGAGGATTGGCCGTTCGGACAAGGTCGACAAACTTGACCATATCGGTCCTTAAATGGTCCGTATTGACTAGTAATAACAATAATATACAACGGGTGATTTGTCTGGTCCACCCTGTCAATATATTATTAGTATTTGAATACTTTATACGTACATGTTTCAGGAGCCTTAACTCCCTTCGTCAGCGTGTTTACAGCAAAATCTACCTTAACCAAGTCTCAAGATACAACATCTTATCATATTACATTAACCATTGTCCTGTATAACCTCAACTCTAGAACACTGTGTGCAAATACGCTGACGAAGGGAGTTAAGGCTCCTGAAACATATACGTATAAATTATTCAAATATTAATAATATATTGACAGGGCGGACCAGACAATCACCCGTTGTACATTATCGTTCGGACAATGGTTGGATGACGGCGGAAACTTTCTTTGAATACATTACGACCGTGTTTTATCCATGAGTAATAGAACGGGGACCAATATTATTATTCATGGATGGACATACATCACATCTATTCTTACCCCTCTCAGAGTTTTGTGAAAAAAGTTGGATAATTCTTGTTTGTTTGTACCCAAACACTACGCACATCTTGCAACCCGTTGATGTCGCCGTGATCCGTCCAATGAAGCTTTTCTGGAAGAAAGCTGTGCATGACTGGAAAAATGAAAATGATCACGAAAAGTTAACTGTGAGTAAATTTGCTCCATTACTGGACAATGTACTGAAGAATATTACTTCTCAAACTATTATGAATGGTTTTCGTAAATGTGGTTTGTTTCCATTCTCTCCCGAAGCTGTGGACTATAGCAAGATCTTGAAGATCTTGAAGGAAAGGGAAGATGATAGGCATACTGCTCCAAATGTAGATTAGGTAAAACCTCACTTGATGTTCTTCGAGAAACGTACAGACTCTGAAATAGGCCTACTTGATTCGTTTAAAGCAACAACTGGACGCTGGGTTGGTTCTACCAAGAACGAAAACCGTTTTGACTTTGGGAGGGGGGGGGGGGCTGAAGGAAGAAGCTGGTGAAATGCAAGCACTGGAAAACACAGCTGACGAAGTGCCAATTGTGCCTGCAGATTTTACTTTTTCACCGCTGAAGGCAAACGAAACAGTTAAGATGTATTTAGAAAATCACGATTTCAGTGAATTTGGAGGAGTCCTAACTAACACTCCAAATGAGACTTCCCATTCAAGTGAGTGTGTGAATACTTCATATTCTGGAGGGACTGCTGACGAATTATCTGGACACATATCCGATTTAGATAGGCAACTGTTTTTAACAATCGGATAACTTCAACGGAGATTTACCACTTCGAATGCCAAAGAAGTGCTTGCTTCCAGAGTTTAACTCTGTTAATGGATGCATCGTTCCCTCTGAAACAAATCGTGGAGAATCAAAGTATCATGTATCCACGTCGTTCTCGTATTCTTAATCATAGTAATGGGATAGTTGCAGAATCTGCAACCAGTGCAATTCAAGTTTCAGGAGATACATTGATCATAATTCTCCAGCGGTCAATATGATAGATGATAGGCCTACATGTTCAAATCAGGAGACACCGTCCGATGAAACACCCGATAAGTGCAACACCATGAATTTCATTTAGTTGAGTTCTAAACACCTGTCGACTCCACCTTCTACGTCTTTTCTGGCCAAGATATCAGCCAGTTCTGAAGAAGAGAAAGAAGGAGAGGATACCAGCAGTAGCAACATCTGCACAATGGATGAGATACTATCTAAAGAAGGAAGAGGAAAGAATTAAAAAACGAGCTGAACTAGAGGAACGTAGAAAGAAAAGGGAGCAAACAAAATAAAAAGAGGAACAACAAGGAGAGGAAAAGAAAACTTTGCCTAAAACAGCAACTCACAGTAAAAAGATTCAGGAAGAAAACGACCAGGAAGATTTGCCTAAAACAGTAACTCGTAATAAAAAGTTTCAGGAAGTAAACGATCAGGAAGCTGTACATGAAATTAACGAACTTCAGAAAAGAAGGAGTAGGGAAAAACCTTCGAAAGTTGCAGAGGATTCATGGTACTGTGAAATACGTAAAGAAGACAAAAAATGCCTATGGTACAGTGCGTGCAGTGCAAAACGTAGTTTAATGAAGAGTGCTGCAGTATCAATAAAAAAGGGCTCCCATGACTTTTTCACATGCCACAGTTGTGTAAATGAATAAACCTCTTAGTGTCAGTGTTTCGTATGACACCTAATTATAATATTATGACAATGAAATGTAACATTGTTTTGATAGGCTTACTGTACTTAAGACCACAAATCCGTGGTGTAATGAAATGTATCCTTGCGCGTATTATTTTATGGTGATTCAATAGCGAACATACTGTTTCAATTTTTAGGGTGAATTTTTGTAATATTAAGGTAGAAATAAAATCTGTCTTGACTTAACCACATTTTAGTTGCCACTGCCGATTAATGGTACACTTGAGTGCCGATAACCGGATCTCAGCCTTTCTTGCGCTGTCGATCTTTGGTACACAGGAGTGCATCTCGTAAAATAAATTATTTTGAACTGAACGGATTGTCCTTGCAAGCACTCGAATATATCGTTTCGAATACAAAGGTTTATTTATTTATTTATTTATTTATTTATTTATTTATTTATTTATTTATTTATTTATTTATTTATTTATTTATTTGGGAAACCAAAACAGCGAGAAACCGAATTACAGAGTACCGCAAAGGAAAAATATATTTACAGTGGAGTAGTACAAGGCAAATGTAAAAAAAGTAAGTGGAAGAACAATGAGGAAAAACATCTAATGATAAAAATAGAGGAAACAATTAAAAACTAAGAAAATAACAATAGAGAAACAACAATTATGAACAAAATATAAAGGCAAAGGAAACAACGAGGAAAATTGAAGATTGAACGTAAAATGAAGAGAAGAACTTATAGCTAGGCACAGTAAGATAAATACAGATATCACACATAAGTAATGGTATAGTACAGTAAAAAATAAATAAATATTACATTATGTACAAAAGAGAAGACAGCAATGAGATGCGAAAAAAAAGGGACATGAAAAAATGAACTAGGTTAAGTTAAGGAAGAATCGATTAAAGGAGGCATATGAAGAAAAAAACGTCAAATTTCCTGTCAGAAGATAAAGAGTTAAGGAGGGTTGGTATGCGGATAAATAAACTTCCTTGAACGAGAGAGAGGCGGGATTTACGGAATATGAAGGGGTGGATTAGTCCTGGTTTTGCGAGTTGGAACATGTAAGGAAAAGAAAGATGCAGGCTCGGGAGAACGAAATAAATCGTTAACAGCGTTATATAGGAATCTAAGGTCGGCTACTTTCTTGCGACTAGATAACGGGCGAAGGTTTAACTTATCTAGTATCTGATTACTGCTCAAGTTTCGACAATCAGATACTCTGAATCTATCAATGGCACAGAAGAATGACTGCACACGGTCTATGTGATTGAGATTAGTGGGCGAATGGTTAGACCAAATAGGAGACGCGATGATGATGTAACGCGGCTCCTCTTAAGGTGCCGATTAATGCGACACTTACCCTATGTGAATATTGTGAGAAGAGAGATACATTAATACATCGTGTTAAGTCTTGTGTAAGTGCGGATATATGGGCGTGGTCGTTCGCAAAAAATATGCAAATTTTTTAAAATCACTCCAAATTCAATCTTAGAATATCGACTCAGGAAGATGAAACATGCATTCATCCCGGCCACGGTCAACAACGCAGTTCTCCGGCTAACTGCAGCAACCATTCACTTCATTATGGAACACCGACGGAAAACAAGACAATTGAACTTAAGAACTTTCAGCAATACATACGGATGGGAAGCGGACATGCAAGTGTAATGAGAAGATGTCAACCGGTTTTGGTTCATTCTTTTAATTCATGCCTTCACAATGTTCGAAAACTGTAATGATTATATCAGTATAAGGTGCTATTGTGACAGGGACTGCTTTATGAACTGACAATATAAAATATAAAGTTAAAATGTGATCAGTGTTTTATTTTCTTATCATAAGGAACCAAATCTAATTTTTGATCTGATAAGGAACCAGGAAGATGAACTTTAGACATGTTTATTGTAAAATTTTAATTTGGTAATAAAAAGTAAGTGTTTAAAAGAAGAAGGGATTTGTTAGTCTATTTTTAGTGCCACCATCATTTTGAATGCCTCTTTCTCTTAGTTCACAATTGACGTATCTTGGCCATCAATTTGCTTCACAACTTACACAAGGTATTAAAGACCAATCTAATATTCTTCCGGGCTCTACCAATCTCACAATATCTTGTAGTGAATGACGAAAAATTTGGGGAAAACTCTCATTCAGGGACAGATATTACCGTGACGGGAGTAGAGCTCTTCATAAATGATTCGCTCATAAATGCAAGGTATAACACAGTGTTTGGTATGTGAGCGCAGATTGGTGGTTGAACACTTCGCTTTGTTGTAGGCTCGAGGAGCGGGGGAGAGTGTTCGACCACCTGTTGGAACTCATTACACATTGTGGCGAATATCTATTACACTTGATCATAGCATGTAAAAGTATTTAACGCACCGGTAGCCTTCCACAGGAACCACAAATTCTAAAATTCAATTAAAATTAAAGAGGCTAAAGTGTGGGGTTTAAAGAATGAAATTACGTTGTTAATTAAATGTAATTTTGTGCCTTAGCCCAGGGGATCGTCTAACTTACGGGCTGTGGTTTAGAACGGACACACTCTGTGCTTAACCTGCATTCTTAGGTCAGAGGTGAAACTCGTGTAATGTAGTATCTCAGTTTGTCCTCACAAGGCTGGGTGAACATCACTTCAGATACATTGCGAACCAGGGTTGAATGTCAAACACCGGCATGAGGGAAGGATAACATACTAGTGGCAGAGCCGTCAGATTCGGTTTCCGTGCAAAGCTGTAAGGCCTGTGGTTTTTGATGAAAAGGTGCAAGCTTGCTAAGTGCTGGTAGTGATTATTGTTTTAAGAGGAAGTCCGATCAACCATCGTGTCCTAACATACTCTCTACGTCCAGGTCTTGGGATTATCTTTCTGCAAACATTAAGGATGTTTCTTCTTATCGTAAGTTTGAAGTGGCTTGCCGGGGGAACTTGCTGAGCAGATCCCACTGACTTTCTGAGTAAGTGAGGCTTTGGCATGGAAAAGGTAGTAAGTCAGCCGTGCCTGTGGGGGAATTAGGTATAACCTTTTGCTATTTGCTTTTGCTGCTTGTAAACCTTCTTTATAGTTATTACAGCTGGTCATAGTCATGTTTTAGTTGTCAGAAATGCCTCCGAAACCAAGCCCATTCAAAACGGTAAAACGTTATTGCCAGCAAGTTCACAGGACGCTCATATTAGTACTAGGTACTAGGTGTCCCTAACAACGGCTCCAGGAGAAGAAGCGGAAATAATCAGAGAAGCCAAACATTTTCGACCATTTCATATAATGATGATGACGCCTGGGAATTGTGACTCCGCCGGGAAAGCGAGATATATTTAAATACTCAACACCGTAAAGTATTATTTCTGTGAGATGGATAAGGATTTCAAGAGATGACTTGTCCTCAGTTAAGACAAGGCAATCATTCAACGAGTAAGAACCTTGGAAGGAGCGCAACGTCCCCAAATGAGGGCGGTTCTATCACTCGATATTTACAACCATTTGGAAGGATACCAATCATCAGCAAACCGAAAAAAGGAGGTCATATCGGCTGTGTTGAATTTATTGGATGAAAAATATTATGCTCCTTATCGTGAACATTGCGATTGAAACATACACATCAGCTGACAAACTGATTAGACAGTGATTTTTCACAACATATTTTATCGCACAATTAGCTCCTGAAACATAACTAGCATAAATTTGTGTGCTTAACTAATAGTGGATTACTCTTTGATATTACATGTTTTTTTTCAGTAACACCTCTTAAGGATTGTTGAAAAATCTATTTCTTCTTCTCCTGAAAAATCCACTTTTTACGACTTGCTTCCTTTCCCATGTCAATGCCCCAATTGTTGTCAAGGTGTATTGTTGTATTTGTAGGTATTACGCATTATACTTTCTATTTCATTATGCAGTTGGTAACAAAACAAGGTGACAGTCAGATAATAATAAAGGCCGGTGCCCTCCGAAGAAGCCTGCTGCGGGTCTTTCGAGATGACGCTGTACATATGACCTGCGTGTCGATGAGGATGGGGCCCTACCTATGATGAATTCTAATGATGAAGACGGCACACACACCCTGCCCTGAGCCATTGGAATTAACCAATGAGGGTTAAAATCTCCGAACCCCCATGGAATCGAAACCGCGATCCTCTGGGCCAAAGGCCAGCAAGTCAAACATTTCACCATGGAGGCGGACGACAGTCATATTATGTTACTACAGTGAGTTTCTCTCATCGGTTCGCCCCCAGCTTATCTGTCTCCCTTTGACTCATCACTACCCGCTCCGCGCCATAGCAACAAGGACAACACTTCGCTCACTTTATCCGTGCACGGCACGAGGCAACCGTTACAATTAAGAAAATAAGAATTAAGAAAATTATTAATCAAGAATTAAGATGCAGTTTGTGTACTAGAGTTATCTTGTATGATGTTAATTTTAACATTTTAGTAACCCGCACTGCTGAGCTCTTCGAAAACCCGTCTTCTTGTCCGAGTCGTCTTAGGGATTTTGTAGACGTATATTCTGATCTTTCTGCGATTTCATTTAGGTTTTCCTCTTTAAGTTCACGATTTTAACACCTCGCTTCTTATGGAGTAAAGAACGAGTTCCTCTCAATTTGTGTACGAGTTTCCGCATGGTCTTTCTATGTGGAGGGCGTACACCTGGAAATTCTGTTACAAATCGACTCCATCTTCACATAATTATCGTACATAAGTACCCTTTCCTCCACCGTGTACTCATGTGGAGGCATTATGAGAATTATTCCCCGAAGTAACACTCCACAACTGGAGAACAGTTGGAGCAACATATCAACACTTAATACACGTTCTAAGCACGGACCTGAACTGCGAAGTGCGGACATTCCCATGCTGTAGTTGCGCTGTGAAATGGGAAGTGATGAGTCAACGGGAGGCAGATAAGCTGGGCGCGCCTGCCGGCCAACCGATGAGAGAAATTCATTGTACATAATGCTTAAAATAAATCCACACAGATCCTGGTAACATTTAGTCATAGGTAACCAGGCTGCTAACATTGTCAGAGGAGCAAAACTAAAAAAAGAATGTTTAATAATAAGAATGTGGACAAATTAGGAGCAAGGAATATTTTCTCAAAAGAGCAAAGATAGCACTGTGTAAATCCCTACTGCCATTTCTTGATGGCTGCAGTGTTTCTGCATCTGTCTGTTGCCACAGGTCACAAAAAATGTAGGTTTCCGTGCGGTCATTGTTGCGCAGCTGTGAGCGTGCATTCGGGAGATAGTGGGTTCGAACCCATTGTCGGCAGCCCTGAACATGGTTTTCCGTGGTTTCCTATTTTCACATTAGGCTGTACCTTAATTAAGGCCATGGCCGCTTCCTTCCCGCTCCTAGCTAGCCCTTTACTATGCAATCGCAGCCACAAAACCTATCTGTGTCGGTGCGACCTAACAGCAACTTCAATTAAAGTGAACTTCATTGGGTCGAATTTCAATGGGGAATTACCTACTTTCTTGTAGAACACCGAAGCGGATTATAGCAAGATGTGGGGGTTGGGCGGAAGGAGAAAGATTACCATAACTATTAAACTAGTATGGTTCCAAGTTGTTGTAAAGATCGAATAAAGGGAGCGGCCTCTTTTGAGGGTGTTGTGCTCCTTCCTCGGTTCTTACTCTTCGAATCTAGCTCAAGGCGGTAATCTTAAGGCGTTGAGTATTGAAATATCTCTGCCTTTTCATGTCAAGTCACAAAAATGCTTAAGGGTCATCATGCTTATATGAAATGGTTGAAGAAGTTCAGACTCTCTGATCAGAGGAAAAACTGGAAGAAGTCCGACAAGTGGTGGTGATTAATGTTTTAAGAGAAAGTAAAACTCGGCAACCACCCTCTATAACAAGAGAGGAAAAAGGGAAGAGGTCCATCATTTAGAAGAATGAAGTTATCGGCAAAGCCACCGTGGCTCAGGCGACAGGGCACCGACCTCTCTCCGCTGCGTTCCGTGGTTCAAATCCCGGTCACTTCATGAGAGATTTGTGTTGGCAAAGGGGAGTCAGGACAGGTTTCTCTCTCGGTATTCCACTTTTCTCTGTCACCTTTCATTCCAGGAACACTCTCTCATACAATTTCATTTCATCTGTCAGTCATTAATCATTGCCCCAGAGGAGTGTGACAGACTTCGGCACCCGGCACAATTCCTACCCTGGCCGCTAGATGGTGGTGGTGATTACTAGTTTAAGAGGAAGTACAACTAGGCAACCCTCCTCTATGTCACAATAATCAGAGAGAAAAGAATGGAAGGGGTCCCATACTTCGAAAAATGAAGGTGACGGCCAAAGAAAGGCAAGGGCCTCGAAGGGCATAACAATGACATACTCCCTAGGCCTTGAGTGTTCTAATGCCTTCAGGGTCATAAAAGAACCAGAGTTGACCAAGGGAGATCAGATAGGATAGATGAAAGTGAGGAGTCTGACACAAGTAAGTTGAAACAGTGCCAGGACTCAGTTCAGAGTCTCGTGGTCCCCAACCCATGTTCCGAATTTGAGAGCTCCTGGGGCCCCTTTTAGTCACCTCTTTCAATTTTAGCGCACCGATACATATAGGTTTTACGGCGATGATGGGACAGGAAAGGGCTAGCAGTGGGAAGGAAGTGGCCGTGGCCTCAATTAAGGTACAGCCGCAGCATTTGCCTGGTTTGAGAATGGGAATCCCCGGAAAACCATCTTCAGGATTGCTGACAGTGTGATTCGAAGCCATTATCTCCCGAATACTGGATAGCGGCCTTACTTAAGGGACTGCAGCTAGCGAGCTCGGTAGCCTGCAGGGAATACCATCGGTGGGGGCTGTGCTAGAAGTGGAATCCGTCGGTGAGTCCGGGGGGGAGAAAATAGCGCTGGAAATTAAACGTACATTAAAATGAAATAAGTGGAATAGTAAATGTGATTACGAGACGAAACTTAAATTTTGTAGTTGATCAATATTATTGTGATACGTTTCTCACCTCTCTGCATGCATGGAGGTATAATTTAGAACATAAATCATGAACGTTAATACTTTCCGTGGATCAGCAGAAGAACGACAGCCTTCGAATCACAAGACTGAGAGTTTCGAACGTTTATGTGTCACTCCACCTCGTCGAGGACAGGAACAAGCTTTTGTTAGTTTCCAAGGTAAATTTATCTATTCAGTTTACAAAATGTTAACTTTGTTATTCTCTAACGAAGTGTCGCGATTTATTTGACTACATTCTGCGTATAGCTTGAGTCTCTCCGTTCGAGTTGTCTAATCTGTATCTGAAGAACTTGTAACGATAATGTAAGGCGTACTGAAGTTTTGAAAAATTGTGGGAAGTGAGAATACATAAGAAGCTTCTGCGTAACGTACATAGTTAGTAGTCGAGCAGTTTGTTGAAACCACAATCTCTTGCTCTCAGGGGAGAGGCGTGTATCGCAAATTACTTATGAGAGTTTAGTGCAGTATTTAAGTTCTACCGGTGTTTACATCTCTATACTTCTCCCAGGTAAAGGCCAATACAGTTGAAACGAAAACTGGTGTGCTTAATATTATACTAGCCCTAAAGAGAATGGAAATACATAAATTGGTTCTGCTATACTGTAGAAAATGACAGAATATGGAGCTCTTCAGGTTTGAAATATAGGCTGAAAAGTCGTCAATGAATCAAGAACTAAGCGGGAAGCTGTCTAATTAAAAGCAGGAGCAATACAGTGATTGTCCATCTGAGGGTTGTAAGAGCAAGCTTGTACGGGAACGCCATGAGACCTCCAGTTTTATGTGGAAACTTATACAGGGCCGATGACATAGATGTTAGGCCCCTTTAAACAAGCATCAAACTTATACATTTAAGTACTCCCAAATACACTAGATCAGGGACCGAGCTCGATAGCTGCAGTCGCTTAAGTGCGGTCAGTATCCAGTAATCGGGAGATAGTGGGTTCGAGCCCCACTGTCGGCAGCCCTCAAGATGGTTTTCCGTTGTTTCCCATTTTCACACCAGGCAAATGCCGGGACTGTACCTTAATTATGTCCACAACCGCTTCCTTCCACTTCCTAGGCCTTTCCTATCCCATTGTCGCCATAAGACATATCTGTGTCGGTGCGACGTAAAACAAAAAAAAAATAAAAAATAAATAAAAGCTAGACCAGGGATGACGAACCTCTGACACGCGAACACTTTTGTGGCACCTTAGACGACATACTAACACATTTGAATATTTTTAATATGAAATAAATAGGTCATAAAGCTAGCAATATGGGTCATTTTAATATTACCCTTTATTGAAGAAGGATGTCTAAATTCTACGGCCATATTTTTTACACATTTTATTAAGTTAAAGCAAAAATATATCTTACTTGCTGTATTACCCGGCGCTGTCCGGGCACTTGGTTGATTATTGACTTTTAGGCATTTTATTACCTGCTAATATTGTGTGCGAAGCGATTTTTTAATACATTTCTTTATTGTGATGTTGACTGATATTTTTTGGTTTAAGAGTTATTGTTATGTGTTTAATTTAAAATTTTAGTTATAGATTATTTTGTTTCTCGTTAATTAAACTAACCTCGATATTTTCATCATCACCACTTCTCACCATGTCTATGGACCTGAGCTGGTACTTAAATGGCACCCAGAGAGTCACAAAACACCTCAGCGACCGCGGAAACTATGAATTCGACGCTTATATTGGTCGTTTTCTATTATTCTTGTATGTCATTCTCTCCACTAGGATTGCTTGGGGTGTCTCACCCCTCTAGTATCTTTTCGGGATAGATAATTTAGTTTCGTGTGGCTATTTCTAGCCGGGCGCAGCGCTTGTAAGGGTGGTCGGCAGTGGCGACTCTGTAACTACTCCTACCACTACTATTACTATTTCTTTCCTTCACACAATATACTTTAAATTGGTTGAGCGCCATTTGCTATAGTAAGGAAAAAATTTCGGAGAGCATGCCTCTTATCTCAACTATTCTCAAGGCATGATGTGATAAACTCACACATCTGACAATATACAGGAATATGGATCAGCGCCAATATTTCCATAACGGTTGGTTTTACGCCCTTGAAACATGGCTTTCGGGGCCCGTACGGCCTTACCGAGTTTTGTTCCTCGCAACGCGAGGATTAAAATGAGCTTTGTTTCGTCCTTGTACAACAAAATACATATTTCGATTACTTATGTTAATGTGCCAAAGGGCCTGAATCTGTGGAATGGAGGGACTGTTAATTTTTTTTGTAGATGGGGTTACCCGCTGGGTCCTGAAAGGAAAGTATAAAATTTGCTTCAGATTGATGGAACGATGTGCATTTGTTTAAGGAACAGACGGACGGACAGGAATTCCGATGTATACGAGGGGAGGGGTCAAATATAAACGGGATTTAATTTAATTTAAGTTCATTTATTGTAAAACGAAATGCAATTACAATTTATTTTTTCCACATAGTTTCCTGCTTTGGAAATGCATTTGTCCCATTGAATGGGCAGCTTTTTGATGCCCTCATCGTAAACAGAACAGGATCGTGTGACGAGCCAGTTTCATACGAAGTCTTCCACACTCTCGTCATCTTCAATTCGTTGCCCTCCTAGAGCTTCTTTAAGCGGTGCGAACAAATGGAAATCGCTGGGGGATAAGTCCGGGCTGTAAGGAGGATGATCAAGTGTATTCCATTTCATTTCCTGTAGTTTGGAGCCAGTTAGAGCTGCAGTATGTGGCCGCGCATTGTCGAATCGGTTGGTCTCGTCTTTTACGGCGATAGCCAAACCTCACCTCCTTCAACAGCTCGCAGTAGTGCGTCGCTCATGCAAAAATCAATCAGAAAAATGCCTCGCCGATCGTAATAAGCGGGTGCAAGAACCTTTCCATGTGACAGTTGAGTTTTAACTTTCACTTGTGTTGCCTCCCCTTTGCTCCGTCACTCCCTACACACATGCGAAATATCCAGTCAATCAATCAAATGGCCAATTTCCGCCGCTTTAACTTCTTCACGAGTAATAATTATGCGTTGCGAAGTGGAGGAGTGCACTTGTTGCTCCGACATCGTGAGCATTACTCACGGAACGGTGGGAAACAAGGTCTATATAGACAGACCTTGGTGGGAAATATCTAACAGCACGCTCTCTCCACTCCTAACGTTCCCACCTAAGCACAGCAGAAGCGCGGGACCAGTCATGCCAATTGCTGATGTTCAGGAACAAAAATCCTCTTTATATTTAATCGACCTTCATATATATATATATATTCTTAAACTTTACCTGTTTTATAAATGTAATTTTCAGAGAAGTTTGCAAAATAAAATGATAAAACGTAACGTAACGTAAACTAATATCTAAATGAAGTCAGATAATGAGTTTCATGATGATTTGAAAGGGAAATAGCCCGTGGCACGCTAGACTATAAGTAGTAATAAACAAGACCTTAATGACAAGCAAGTCTAGACCATTACTCCCATCCTGTGGTCCGTGACGAAAATACAAAGGGTCCGCACTAATAATGCAAGTTGAAATTTTTGAAGAGTTACATTTTTATTGTACACACACAATTCATAGATCATTATACTAAATTCAGGAACTATGTCTTCACTGTTGTATAACATATTTACTCTTAATTTGACCAATAGTTTGTACAAGTTAGTTGCGGAAAAAGAAGAAGTACTACAAGGCAGCGTAAGTGATGTAATTGTGAGACACTTGGAATAGCTATTAGTATGCACACACTGACCATATTTTTCTCCACCGGTTGAAAAAAATCTCGTCGATCAGAAATATCTCTTTTTGAAACTGAACATGAACTTTGCGAAGATCAACTCGCCTAAGTATCTTCGCAGAGAAAAAATGAAAACTAAATTTATGTATGATACGAATGGAGAATCAGATGGAGTGGCATGCATAGCTCCAGGAAGTTCTATAAATGTATCACAATTCCACGTCTTTGATCGACTTTTCGGTCCGTGACATACCCTATACCTTACAATGTCTAGGAAATGCTGAGTTTAATGCCTTTGATGACAACATACCTTTACTGCTCTCACAGAAATGAAAACGAAGTACAGAAACAGAGGTAATACGGACGCTTATCTTCAGTTGGGGAGACTACGCTTGTATTATGCTTGAGCTTTCGAAAACAACACCATCCGCCCCATTGATCGAACAACCGCAACAAGTGAAATTTGTCAAGTAAGTTTCCAGATACAGACTGTTGTAATTATCATTTCTCATTTCTGTACTTTTAAAAAGTATCTTCATGTAAATGAATTTAAATTAAACTTTCAAAGAATGTAAATATTAGTCCTAAATATTATACGAATAAAATCAAACGAGGTATCATTACAAAATTTTGTTTTATTTACTGAATGCAGTGGATTAGGTCCTTGGACCTGCATGCGATATGCTCAGAGACCCTGCTGTAGACGGTACTCGAACAGTAACCACTTGGCGATAACCAGTAATGCAGCCAGTGGCCTAACATGCCTCTGTTTGGAAGATTCAACAGAAGTTCTCAGAGGATAAGAGGAAACATGCCTTGTACAAACATTAAAAATAATAAAACATGGGAAAGAAAACAAATGCACAATGAAGAGAAAAACCGAGCGAGTTGGCCGTGCAGATTGGTGTCCAAATTATTTTTCTTAACTATTTTAATTTCAATATTGTGTCGGTCAGTGATTGCTTGACCAATTCCCTAGCTCTCTTGCCAACTTGGAAATCCTCTAGCACGTTAAACACTGTCTGTTGGTCTACGGAATCGTATGGTTTTTTGAGGTCAATAAATGTGACTATTGTTTGTTTCGTTTTTCGAATTTTAAGAATGGATTTAAGGTTGAAAATTAGCTCTGTACAAGATCTCATTTTTCGAAATCCTGCCTGATTTACAATTTTTTAATAATACACTGAAAAAGGTGGAAATTGCAACACTAAGAAGGAGTGGTGCTGCAATTGATCATGCAGGACGAGTGTTCAGTTGTGATTTGGTGATTGCACTTTCAGGTCCCTCTGTCCGCAAGTTTGGACAACAATCAATACAGCATTTGCCCAACGCGAGCTGCAATACATTGATGAATTCGTCGAGGCATGGAGTCAATAAGGCCCTGGATCGCTTCCTGAGGAATTGTGGCCCATGCTTGCTGCACTGCACGGGTCAGTTGTTCCAGAGTTGTGGGTGGATGAGAACGGATGGCCAGTTGTCGACCCGTCATGTCCCACACATGCTCAATAGGACTGAGGTCTGGGGATATGGCGGGCCATTCTAAGCCAATAGCTCCCCAGACCATAATGTTTGGTGTTGGCCCTGTGTGCCTCTCGACAATAAGATCTGGGCGGCCCCTCTCCCCAGAACGTCGGCGCACACTATTTCGGCGAGCATTGCGGGCAAGACAGAAGCGCGATTCATCACTAAAGACGACCCTATGCCATTCGTCAACCCTCGTCCATCTTTCTCGACACCAGGCCAGCCTTACACGTCGCTGTTGTGGGGTCAATGGAACACTTTCTGCAGGGACACGGGCTCGTAAGCCAGCTGCACGCAGGGAATTACCAACTGTTTGTTGCGTAAAATGGGGTGCCACAGCTGCTCGAATTTGCGCTGCTGTTGCATGGGGTTCCATCCGGGCCATCCGAATGATGCGGCGATCCTCTCTCACAGTTGTACGTCGCGCTGGTCCTGTGCCAGGTCTACGAGTGTGGGTGCCTTCATTTGACCACTGCTGCCATACACGTTGTACCGTAGATGCCTGTCAGCCAACACGTACAGCGACAGTCCTTAGCGATAATCCAGCCTCACACAGCCCAATTATCCGACCCCTCTCAAACGGCGACAGTTGTTGATAGCGTGCTCTTCTCTGTCGTCGAGGCATGTTTGACGGGGAACACTTCACTGCACAGACTGCAAGTCAACTACGCTACACCAGAGTCCGTATACTGAACTTCATTCATCCGCGACCAATCACGTGGGGAGACCTGTAGCAACAATCCAATGGGTCTGAAACTTTGGTTGTTTACATACCTACATGGCATCGTTCCATATCTTGAACATCAACACAAACGAACAATGCCTTCATGGTGTTGCAATTTCCATTTTCGTAAGTGTATTAATAGAAGTAGATGATTATTATTACTTGGTTGGTAGTATAAAGAACTACGGGAGAAGTAAGGAGGGCATAACATGCAGAATAGGACAATAAGTGAAGACCTTAATAAAATAAATTTGTATCCATTGATGCTTTCACGGCCCGTACTTATAGACATGATATAGGTTTTTGGGCTTATGCTGTGTCAAGAAAATAAGATGAAATTCTTTTACATTTTGGAGAGAACTGTGCTCTGCGTCATCAGAAAAAATCTCGACTGTCCTCGAGAAAGGCCTCTAAAACAATGAACGAGCTTTGAATTTATTCGTTACCCAATAGCAGTGGAAATGCTACGTTCTTTCGTCACCAGGTGGCTCCTCGGACGCAGTTCAGCGCTAGCGTTCGAAGCAGACGCTGACGGAACTATCAGAATCAGTATGAGAGCTTCACATAACATAACAGGTGAACGCAAATATGAAGGTATGACAGTGATACAAGTTCTGGAATGAACCACCTGGCGATGAGGAACGTACGAATTTGGAAAACACCGAAACGAAATAACAATAGTGAAGGGGCAGGGAAGGGAACTACCTACCTACGTAAATCTTTAATGGCTGGCAACCAGGTATTACTTAATTGATAGCCAGTGTCTCTGTTGAAATAGTTAGGATTTCTACGTATTTCCACAGCTTCTTGTATAATCCTGGACCTGTATTGTCTTGTGTGAGTAAGAGTTCGAGCATTTTGGAACATGACATCATGACCCGACGATAGAGCGTGCTCAGCTATTGCTGATTTGTCTGGCTGGTTGAGACGAATATTACGTTCATGTTCTTTGATACGAGTACCAATGGACCGGCATGTTTGGCCAATGTATATTCTACCGCAAGTATAGGGAATTTCGTATACCCCAGGATGTAAAAATGGGGACAATTTGTCCTTGATTTTACCCAGACTGTGAGCAATTTTAGTGACACTGCCAAACTTTGTTTTTATATTGTGTTTGCGGAGAACCTTGGAAATTCGATCTGTGGTGTTCTGAATATAAGGCAGGTAGGCAGTTCCATTCACTTCTTCCTTCTGTGAGCATTGCTTGATCGTTTCTGTGGGATGCAGGGTTCTTTTAATCTGCAAATTGCTGTAACCATTATCATTCAACGTGACTTTGAGTGTGTCCATCTCAACCTGGATGATTGATTGCTCACAAATTCGTGTCGCCCTCTTGGTGAGTGTCGTGAGAATGCCTTGTTATTGTGCTGGATGGTGGTAAGAATCTGCATGAAGATAGCGATTTGTGTGGGTAGGCTTGCGATAGACGGTATGTCCCAAGGAGCCGTCCGGTTTCTTTCTTACTAGAATATCCAAGAAAGGAAGGCATCCGTCCGACTCCCTCTCCATAGTGAATTTAATTGAAGTATGTTGCTGATTTATGTGGTTTAGAAATAGATGAAGTTTCCGTCTTTTTGTAAAACAATCCCACCCCACAAGAAATAGCTGGAAGTCATGTAGTGGTAAAATAGCTTAGTAATGTCCTCAGGGAACACGTGTTCAATGAGAGACATGACCGGTTCAATCGGCACTTTAGTGAACAAGATCTCCACATCGAAACTCACCAAAGGTGCATTAGGTTGAAGGGTTATGGTTGACAGCTTGTTTATGAAATACCAAGAGACCCTGACGTATGATTCAATACGTCCTATGAATGGCTGAAGCAATTTGCTTTGTTATTTAGCCAGAGCATACGTAGGAAAACCTATTGCACTAACAATAGGTCTGAGGGGAACATCCTTTTTATGGATCTTAAGGAGTCCATATAATCTAGGTGGCACAGCGCTCCCCAGGGCAGATGCTTAGCCTCCTCTTTTGGAACTGAAGATTGCCTTAAGATCTTTACGGTGGCGTTGGACACACGAGTGGTGGGGTCACGTGAACTCAGTCTGTAAACAGGCTCTGACAATATAGCCGAGATCTTATTCTTGTACTCGTCAGTGTCCATTACCACTGTCGCATTACCCTTATCAGCTGAGAGAATGGTCAGTTCACAATCATCTCTAAGTTCCTTCAGAGCTCTCCCCTCGCCTGTTGTTAAATTGGGCGCGGGGACATCAGCGGACCTTATGAGCCTCACATATTTCTGTTAACTCCTCAGCCTCATCCGTAGGTTTTTAGGATGGCTGCCTCAACGGAAGTAATTAACTCCTCATTGCGAATTTTAGCGGGAGCGACAGCGAAATTAAGATCCCTAGCTAGAACTGCCGTTTTGTTCTCGTCCAAGGATTTCTTGGAAAGATTGACGACAGTTTTACTAGCATCCAGATTCGTACGAGATGTTTCTGAGCTAGTCGGAGGAACTTGGATTTCTGTCTGAATGACACCTGGTTGAATTTGCGTTCAGTCTGTATAACAGTAATGAGATCGAAAGACAACCACAATTTCTGCGAGAGAGTGTTGATTAATGGCAAGTGTAAACGAAACAACTCTCGGGAGACTGAGTCCAGTTCCTTACGAGTGTAATGCACTCTCTCGATCACAAGAGGCTTGCTAGCACGTTGACATATTATCCTGGTCTTAGAAGTATTTAACGTCTGCTTCACCTTCACATAGTTGCGAATGATGTTATGGTTTTTTGCATCTCAGCAGAAAGTATACGGAATAAAGAAGAATAGACTTTTTCCTTAATTTGCTAAATTTTGAAACCTTCTTACAAGTATCCTCCCCGTAGAGGTTTTTAATGTTGCCATTGATGCTTTTACGGCCCGTACGTATAAACATGATACTGTATACGCTTTTTGGCTTATGCCGTGTCAAGAAAATAAGGTGAAATTCTTTACGTTTCGCAGAGAACTGTGCTCTGCGTCATCAGAAGAAAATCTCGACTGTTCTCGAGAAAGGATTCTAAAACAATGAGCTTTGAATTTAGACGTTACCCAATAGAATATGTAATGTTGAATGAGTAACTTAGATATGGAAATGTTAGTACAGGATGGGGTGGCATGGAGATCTGCATCAAACTAGTATCAAACAAAGACAACAGCACCTATTAATATGATTATTTTCAATTTTCGTTCCGCCCGTCTATGAACCGCATTTGACAGTCTTTGCAGTATTTCTAGCCTTCTCTGCCTTCACTGTCTGCCAGTATCTTTTCATCCTTTCTCTAACTTCCTTCTCCTGCTCTTCTCTATAGGACCTCCATTTAGTCACTACCGTTTCTCCAGTCTCCTGAAAACTATGGAACTTTTTGACAAGTTGTCTAAATTGATTTCTATCGATGATACAATAATAATGAAAATCCACAGCCTCTTTCCAGTCATTTGACCGGGTCAGGAATGGAATGAATGAAGCCCCCATATAGCGGCGATGATAGGAATTCTAACGGATGCCGAAGCCTGTCGCTCTCCTCTGGGGCAATGTTTAATGACTGACAGATGGAACGAAATGATATTCGAGAGTGTTGCTGGAATGGAAGATGACAGAGAAAACCGCAGTACCCAGAGACAAATCTGTCCCGCATTCGCTTTGTCCAGCACAAATCTCACATGGAGTGACCGGGATTTGAACCATGGAACCAAGCGGTTAAAGGTCGGTGCGCTGCCACCTGAGCCATGGAGACTTTACCATGATAAAATAATAATAATTTTCATTATTATTTACAAACTAATGGATCACATGAGATCAGGCTACAACCTCATTTCTTTCTCTTTGTGTGAAGTTACGTCTATGTCCAATACTCCTTCATGCGTCCTCTGGCCTGCTTCCGTTCTTCTGTCCAGGCTCTTCCGGTCTTCTTAGTTCTTCCTGCGGCTTGAACCCATTCCGTGTTTTCCTTTCAAACAGTAGGACTCCGAGATGTTTATCCTTTCCATATCCTTCTTCGTTTCTTTAATCCATGCTGTAGTGGTCATTCTTCTAGAGACATAATCAAGTATCTGTTTGCGTTCATTCTGTACAGATGTTCGAGACACACCATTCTTCTTTTCTTCATAGTCTCCCAGATTCTGGTAAACTTCTTTGTTGCTCCGAAGTTTCCATCCGCTTTTAGTTTGGACAGCTCCCATAAGTTTTCTAAGGATTATTCTCTCCAAGACCTCTAGCTTCTCCAGCTTGCAGTTCATGGATTGTCGGAAGCCCTAAACATGTTTTTCTGTTGTTATCTTCACATCAGGAGGATGCTGGGGCTGTAGCTTAATTAAGATCAAAGACTCTTCTTTCCCAACCCTAGAATGACTAGAATGTGTTGTACCTAGATCAAAAGCTCAATCTTCTATATATATAAAAATGAATGTTTGTATGTTTGTAAATGACACATCTCCTCCTAAACTACTGGAGCAATTTCAATCAAATTTTGAACACTTATTATTTGCTATCCGGAGACGAGCATCGTGGGGGTAAGCCACCTCTATCACGCTTAAAAGTGGGGGGTTAGGGGGTCAGGTAAAAAATAAATCTAAAATAGTGTCGAATCCGTAGTTTTCGGGGTCGCTAAGGTGAATAGTGACATTCCCGATTTTTAAAAAGTCATATTTCTGCTCCCAATTGGGTGGGGGGCCAAGGGGGGGACTGATGATGGGTGCATGTGTGAAAATGACACATCTCCTCCTAAGCCACTGGCGCAATTTCAATCAAATTTTGAACACATATTATTTGGTATATGAAGACGAGCACTGTGGGGGTAGGCCACTACTAGCCCCGTTAGGGGTGGGGGTTAGGGGGTTCAGGTAAAAATATAATCGAAAAAAGTGTCGAATCCATAGTTTTTGGGGTCGCTGAGGTGAATAGTGGCACTCCCGATTTTTTAAATGTCAAATTTCTGCTACCATTTGAGTGGGGGACGAGGGGGGACTGATGATGGATGTATGTGTGTAAATGACATATCTCCTCCTAAACCACTGGAGCAATTTCAATCAAATTTTGAAACTTATTCTTTGCTATCTGGAGACGAGCACTGTGGGGGTAAGCCACCTCTAGCCCCCTTAGGGGTGGGGGTCAGGGGGGTCAATGCATAAAAATAACCGAAAAATGTAACGAATCCACAGTTTTCAGGGTCGCTGAGACGAATAATGACACTCCCAATTTTTTAAAAGTCAAAGTTCAGCTCCCCTTTGGGTGGGGGGCGAGGGGGGGAGTGATATATAAAATTAAACGAAAATAATGTCGAATACATAGTTTTCGGGGTCGCCGAGGTGAATTGTACACTTCGGATTTTTAGTATCAGGAGACAAACCATGTGGGGGTAAGACAGCCCAGGAACCCTTAAGGGCGGGGGTGAGGGGGGTTAGATATACAAATTAACGAAAATAGTGTCGAATCCATACTTTTCGGGGTCACTGAGATGAATGGTGACACTCCGGATTTAAAAAAAATCCAAGTTAAGAACCCTTTGGGGTGGGGGCGAGGGGGGAGTGATCTATTAAATTAAACGAAAATAGTGCCGAATACATAGTTTTCGGGGTCGCCGAGGTGAATTTACACTCCAGATTTTTAGTATCAGGAAACAAACCACGTGGGGGTAAGACAGCCCAGGAACTCTTTGGGTGGAGGGGCTAGGGGGTGAGATATTAAAATCATCGAAAGTAGTGCCGAATCTGTACTTTTCGGGCTCGCTGAAATGAATAGTGATACTCCAGAATTTTTGAATGTCCAAGTTCAGCCCCCCTTGGGGTGGGGGTCGATGGAGGAGTAATATATAAAAATAATAGAAAATAGTGTCGAATCCATAGTTTTCGGGGTCGTTGAAATGAATAGTGACACTCCGGATTTTTTGTATCAGGATACAAACCACGTTGGGGTAATACACCCCAGGAACCTCTAGGGGTAGGAGGGGGCGACGGGGCTGAGATATAAAAATCATCGAAAGTAGGCCTAGTGTTGAATCCATACTTTCCTGGTCGCTGAGATGAATAGTGACACTCCGGAATTTTTAAAGTCCAAGTTCTGTCCTCTTCGTGGTGGGGGGCGATGGGGGAAATATATATAAAAAAGAAAATAGTGTCAAATACATAGTTTTTGGGGTCGCCGAGGGGAATTGTACACTCCGGATTTTTAGTATCGGGAGACAAATCACGTGGGAGTAAGACAGAACAGTAACAATTAGGGGCGGGGGAGGGAGCGGGGGAGGGGGCGAGGGGGGTCAGATATACAAATTAACGAAAATAGTGTCGAATCCATATTTTTCGGGGTCGCTGAGATGGATAGTGACACTCCGGATTTTTTAAAGTCCATGTTCAGCCCCCTTTGGGGTGGGGGCTATGGGGGATTGATATATAAAAAAGAAAATAGTGTCAAATACGTACTTTTTGGAGTCGCCGAGGTGAATTGTACACTCCGGATTTTTAGTATCAGGAGACAAACCACGTGGGGGTAAGACGGCCCAGGAACCCTTAGGAGCGGGGGGATGAAGGGTCAGATATTAAAGTAATCGAAAATAGTGTCGAATCCCTACTTATCGGGTTCACTAAAATGAATAGTGACACTCCGGTATTTTTTATGTCCAAGTTCAGCCCCCTTCGGGTTGGGGGAATGGGGGTAATATATAAAAATAATAGAAAATGGTGTCGAATCCATAGTTTTCGGGGTCGCTGAGATGAATAGTGACACAATAGATTTTTAGTATCAGGACACAAAGCACGTTGGGGTAATACACCCTAGGAACCCTTAGGGGCGGGGGGCGAGGGGGCTGAGATATCAAAATCACCGAAAGTACTGTCGAATCCATACTTTCCGGGGTCGCTGAGATGGAAAGTGACACTCCGGAATTTTTTAAAGTCCAAGTTCAGCCCCTTCTTGGTGTGGGGCAACGGGAGAGTGATATATAGAAATAATAGAAAATAATATGGAATATATAGGTTTTGGGGTAGCTGTGATGAATAGTGACACTCCGGATTTTTAGTATCAGAAGGCAAACCACGTGGGGGTAATTCACCCCTGGGAACCCTTAGGGGCGGGGCGAGGGGCTGTGATATAAAAATCATCGAAAGTAGTTACGAATCCATACTTTTCGGGATCACTAAGACGAATAGCGACACTCCGGAATTTTTTAAAGTCCGAGTTCAGTCCCCTTCGTGGTGGGGGAGATGGGAGAGTGATATACTGTATACAAATAATCGAAAATAGTGTCGAATCCATAGTTGTCGGGGTTGCTGAGATGAATAGTGAGACTCCAGATATTTTGTAAGTCCAAGTTTATCCCCCTTTGGGATGGGGTCGAGGGGGTGTGATATATAAAAATTAATCGAAAATATTGTCGAATACATAGTTTTTGGGGTCGCCGGGGTGAATTGTACACTTCAAATTTTTAGTATCAGGAGACAAACCACGTGGGGGTAGGACATCCCAGGAACCCTTAGGGGCGGGGAGCGAGGGGCTGAGATATAAAAATAATCGAAAGTAGCAAAAAATCCGTACGTTTTGGGGTAGCTGAGATGAATAGTGACACTCCGGAATTTTTCAAAGTTCAGCCCTATTAGTGGTGGGCGGCGATGGGTGAGTGATACAAAATAATAATCGAAAATAGTGTCGAATCCAGAGTTGTCGGGGTCACTGAGATGATTAGTGAGACTACGGATATTTTATAAGTCCATGTTCATCCCCCTTTGTGGTGGGGGAGAGGGGAATTGCGACATAAAAATAATAGAAAATAGTGTCGAATTCATAGCTATTGGTGTCGCTGAGATGAATACTAACACTCCCGATTTTTTAGAATCAAATTTTGGTCCCTTTTAGGGCGGGGGATGGGGTAGTGAGATAAAAGAAATATATATATATTAAGACATAAAAATGAAAACAGGCGTGAATTAATGAGACCATTCTAGGAAACTTAGAAACTTAAAACTTGGTACCAGACAAGTTGATGACTTCAGGATCCCTAGAAAAATCTAAAATTCACAAAGTTCTCTGAGCGGGACACGCTGGGAGTTTCAAATCTGCATACGAACACAGTCGGTGACATTTATCCTGAAGGATAACTTATAGGTTTCATGGGCTTAAAAGTTTCCTGAAAATCCTGATTTTAACCCCCTCCCTCATATGAAGATGGCGGCACAATCCCCCAGACGAGTTAAAAAATTAAAATTTGGCAAAATTATAGCTTTTTTGTGCGTTAAATTTGGCTGTATTCTGGATTTACCTAATTTTTCCACCTTGTACACGTATAATTGATGTTTGATTCAATTGTAGGAAAGATGGGATCATCAAATTCTACACGAATATTGGCCCACCCAGTAGCCATATGTGAGCCACATTCTATGTTTGAAGCTGTCGCATAAGTATGTGAAAAGTAATTCACTGTGTGAAAATCTTACACAAATTTCACCCTATTCAACATTTAGACAACACTCTTACCTTTAAATTGATGTGATACAAGGAAATATCATAGGACAGCCATTTAAATCGCTAAATGAGGGCAGAGGCGTTTTACCGTACAATCCGCTTTTCGATATCGTGCGCCGATTAGCAGCAGTTATTCTGTAAATGAAGGTGAACATGCATACACTTCCGTATGTCGATCTACGTTTATTCACTGAAGTCGATTTGTAGCGATCTAGAAGGGAGTGTGTCTGACATTGTAATTAATACTTTACAAATCAATAGTGACTGCCAGCTGGAGGGCGTCTGCTGTTGTCATCAGTACTCCCCGCATCGAATTTTAACTGGCAGTAGGAATGGGGTCCTCCTCCTACGCCTATGTGCCATTTTAATGAATAATTCCCTTCTCGATTTGACTAGCAGACGGCAAGGGAGCGTACACTTTTTCAAAACTCTTTTAGCTGATTCTCTTTATTATTAGGAATAGGTGCCCCCTTCAAGGGCGACCCCGATTATTAAAAAATTTATCCATCAAAATGTGACCGACGTTACGCATAGTGAATTGCGGTGTACAAGTGGATCTGTCGCTATCATCACAATTCCGCAACTCCAAACGTCTGCGGACCTCCGTATGCTGTTTCTCGGATAACGTCAAGAGACATGCAATGTGAAAAATCTTATTCACTTCATGTACAGTAATTTACTTCGATATCCGTGTACAATGTAGAATACCGTAGCGAAGCACGGGTACATACGTACATACTTACATGCATACGTATTATAATGGAAGATTTTAAAAGTACAGTTATGACTCAAATTCTTAAATATGGGAGGACATGAGAAATTACCCACCTTCTCCCCCCATCTATTTATTTTTCTCTTATGCCATATCTTAATCAGATGTTGGCTATTATAATGGCGATTTGGTATTCATTTTCTATATCTCAGAACAATGTGAAACTAATAGTTCCTTACTAATCACACAAATTTCTCAACCAGTATATCTATCTCCCTCCGCGGTCTTTTCTTCTTGCAATTATTATTTTGGATGGTAATTTGAAATAACTACTACCTGTTGTTCCTTAGCTTACTTCTTGTTTATCTCCATGGCTTTAGGTGTTCTGCTGTATTTTATGTACTTCGCTTTTGCGTAGTTTACCCATTCATCCTATTTTTAGTAGGCGTCTGGAAAAATGGAATATCTACTAGAAACCTTTTTCTATTTTTGGGCAATTTCTGTGCCAATATTTCAGTGACTATGATTTAATTTCAGCCTGATTAATAGTATGAGTGTAATAGTATAGATTATGTCTAGGTTGAATGACTTCAGTGTTATTCATGTTCCAGATTTTGTAAGTTTTGCCTGTGGCAATGTATAGTCGTACGAGATTTCTCGTTAGATAAGGCACAATCTCGTCATACTCAAGAAAATGTCTGAATATTTCTGCGACTGAAGGTTTTCTCCAGCTTGTTAGCTTTTCGGTGGACCCTTACCCAGCCACATTATATAAAACAAACAAGCTACATGACTTCGTTCTTCTTCTAGAAGTTTGTTCTTCCTGTTTTCAACACTGATTGTATTTCCTTATCGCCAGGGGGTACAGGTTACAGGGCCAACTTTTAAACTACTGTTTGAATTGCCTCACACACAATGCAACTCCCATCGCTCTACGCTGTACAAACTTCAGGACAGGGCACTTCAGCGAACAACATTCCTATTTCTTCGTTCACTGCATTTAAAAAGTTTTATTTGGTATGTTGATAATCTTGTTTAGTGGAGAGTCTGCCTTGGAGCTGTACTGTATTATAGGGGTTGGTTGGTAAACTACTCACCATCTATGCTCGTGGTAAGCTGGATTCAATTTCAGACCAGCGGACTGGTGCACAGCAGCAGTTAAATATAAAAGTACTAAATAGTTAGAAACAAAACAAAACAAAACAAAACAAAACAAAACAAAACAAAACAAAACAAAACAAAACAAAACAAAACAAAACAAAACAAAACAAAACAAAACAAAACAAAACAAAACAAAACAAAACAAAACAAAACAAAACAAAACAAAATAAAACAAAACAAAACAAAACAAAACAAAACAAAACAAAACAAAACAAAACAAAACAAAACAAAACAAAACAAAACAAAACAAAACAAAACAAAACAAAACAAAACAAAACAAAACAAAACAAAACAAAACAAAACAAAACAAAACAAAACAAAACAAAACAAAACAAAACAAAACAAAACAAAACAAAAAAAACAAAACAAAACAAAACAAAACAAAACAAAACAAAACAAAACAAAACAAAACAAAACAAAACAAAGCAAAGCAAAGCAAAACAAAACAAAACAAAACAAAACAAAACAAAACAAAACAAAACAAAACAAAACAAAACAAAACAAAACAAAACAAAACAAACCAAACCAAACCAAAACAAAACAAAACAAAACAAAACAAAACAAAACAAAACAAAACAAAACAAAACAAAACAAAACAAAACAAAACAAAACAAAACAAAACAAAACAAAACAAAACAAAACAAAACAAAACAAAACAAAACAAAACAAAACAAAACAAAACAAAACAAAACAAAACAAAACAAAACAAAACAAAACAAAACAAAACAAAACAAAACAAAACAAAACAAAACAAAACAAGGGTGGAAATATTGTTTAGTCTTGTTAACTGGCGACGATGGTGCGCTCTCATCAATATATATCGGCAAAGAAAATGGTAAATATGACTACTGAAATGAGAAAAAGCCGTGAAGAAACGTAATGAAAGGATGAAGGAATCCATTTCCACTGGATGTCCTAATATCATAGTGAAAAGAATTCTAAATATGGAGGCCAGCAATATCGGAACCCGATACTTGACTTTCTTTTATACTGGAAGGAAGAGACCAAATCAAGATCAGCAATAATGCAAAACAATATTAAACTGGGATGGACCACACAGAGTAAGGAAACGAGTACGTTACGACAAGCCGTCGACAGGGAGAGGCATGTCCAATTATGCACCTCAGATTCCGGAGAACAACATGAGGTGTGGACAAAAACCTAGACTTCAGGCAGGAAACTCAATGTTCAAAACATCCTGGAGATATGACATACGAATTTTAGGTAAATCAGATATATGAGTATGCGAATACATTATTCATTTATTCCTTACAGTTACAATTCTTTACTTAATCATCGTTCTCCGGTCGATTAGATAACCACTTTGCCTTTCTCTACCACTACGAGCGCTACTGTGAGTCAATGCAGAGTTTCACTTAGACCCTTACATTGGGCAAGGACATTTTTCAAAACATCAAAACGAACACACTACAGAAAGAATTATGTAAATAAGTTAATTTAGCTAGGATTTGAATAAAAAAGAAAACAAGTAAAGAAACAAGCGATTTTAGGCTGTTTATCCGGAATTGCATTTAGGCCGTAAGTGATTTTCGAAATGTGTTTCTTTTTTGTTTTGATAGAGCTATCCAAGACTCACAATTTGAAACCATTCCGGGCCCTTTAGCCCTCCAACTTCCGGTGCACGTGAGGAGATTGCTTTATTTTACGTTTTTCGCATTACGTGGGGATCTTTACAGTATCTACAATATAAAAATTTCACATGCTGGGAAATTATCCCGGCATCGACGGGCACTTCAGATGGCGAAATTAGAAAATAGAGACTATATGTAGAAGTTACAGGCTGCACTCCGTTACTTTACCACCCAATATTTCACTTGACATTTCAGATACGTACACCTAAACATAACGAAGGTAATTTATCTGTGGCACTGTAGAATACAATGCCATTTGTCTTACGCTAAATGTAGATCATACGTATCGCGTACGACTCCAGCTATCGAAGCGGAATAATCGTGATCATAACCCTGTCCAGATAATTGGAAATTACATCGGGACGAAGTGTGTGGTATGCACGGTAATTTTAGCCGGGAACATTGTTGTTTATGGTAGCTGACACAGTGAGCTATTGTGGAAGAATGGGCAGAGATCATAATCAAGCTGTCCTTCACGAGAGACCTCTACAGTTGCCCTCTGCTTATGAAGGAGTAAGTCGTTTTATTGTTGAAAACATCTCTTAGCAGAAAAATTAGGGGTCCCCATTCTAAGAAAAACGCACAATTAAGCAATATACGAAGGTTGAAGGGGTAAAGGGTCATAAAAGGTTTTAAATTGTGAGTCTTGGATAGCTCTACCAAAACAAAAAAGGAACACTTTTCGAAAATCACTTACGGCCTAAATGCAATTCCGGATAAACAGCCTAAAATCGCTTGTTTCTTTACTTGTTTTCTTTTTTTATTCAAATCCTAGCTAAATTAACTTATTTACATAATTCTTTCTGTAGTGTGTTCCTTCGTTCAATGCCGTCATGCGTTTTTAATATTCTTGAAGAATGTCCACACAGAATATAATTATAAGGGCTTAAGTGAGACCGTGCATTGACTCACATTAGCGCTCGTAGTGGCGCTTAAGTGCAACTTTGCATTGACTCACATTAGCGCTCGTAGTGGTGCTTAAGTGAAACTGTGCATTGACTCACATTAGCGCTTGTAGTGGTGCTTAAGTGAAACTATGCATTGACTCTCATTAGCGCTCGTAGTGGTGCTTTTGTGAAACTATGCATTGACTCACATTAGCGCTCGTAGTGTGCTTAAGTGAAACCGTGCATTGTCTCACATCAGCGCTCGTAGTGGTGCTTAAGTGAAATGTGCATTGACTCACATTAGCGCTCGTAGTGGTGCTTAAGTGAAACTGTGCATTGACTCACATTAGCGCTCGTAGTGGCGCTTAAGTGAAACTGTGCATTGACTCACATTAGCGTTCGTAGTGTGCTTAAGTGAAACCGTGCATTGTCTCACATCAGCGCTCGTAGTGGTGCTTAAGTGAAACTGTGCATTGACTCACATTAGCGCTCGTAGTGGTGCTTAAGTGAAACTGTGCATTGACTCACATTAGCGCTCGTAGTGGTGCTTAAGTGAAACTGTGCATTGACTCACATTAGAGCTCGTAGTGGTGCTTATGTGAAACTGTGCATTGACTCACATTAGCGCTCGTAGTGGCGCTTAAGTGAAACTGTGCATTGACTCACATTAGCGCTCGTAGTGGTGCTTAAGTGAAACTGTGCATTGACTCATATTAGCGTTCGTAGTGGTGCTTAAGTGAAACTATGCATTGACTCACATTAGAGCTCGTAGCGGTGCTGATGTGAAACTGTGCATTGACTCACATTAGCGCTCGTAGTGGTGCCTAAGTGAAACCGTGCATTTACTCACATTAGCGCTCGCAGTGGTAGAAAAAAGGCAAACTAAATAATCTCATCGACCGGATAACAATGATTAAGAAAAGGATTACAATTTATAGGAAGAAATAAACAATATATTCTTATAATTTATTATATTTTATTTACGTAAACTTCGTAGTTCATATCCTTATGATGTTTTCAACATTGATCTGCGTGTCCAAAGGGCAAGAACTGTGGGTTTAAAAAACTTTTAGGTTCTTCAGTGTGCCAAAATTAATTTTGAGTAATACATTTATAAACTACAAGAGAGAGAAAATATATGGTAACCGCATTATACCAGAAAAAGAAACAACTGCATGCTGTCACCTCCATTGTTTGGTGCGCGAAATGCTCGTAGCGTCTACACAATAGAGCATTACTACCAACCTACCGATACGAGAGTGCTGTCGCCTACAGACATTACACATAAAAACCCGCTCTTTTCAAACATTTATGTTACAGATAGGAAACTATCACGGAAGCTACAGGAAAAAAATCCGTCTCAGTCTTTGTTGATCAGCCTACGCAATTTGGTTTTTAGGATGTTGTCGTCTAACCCGTTCTTCCATAATGTAGCAAGAGTAACATAACTTCTAGGAGTTCTCCAGTCCATAACCCTAATATCTATGCAAATCTCACAGCATAATCGTTGTAGACGGTAGAGTATACTTGTTCTAGCTTAAGTTCTAGTGTATCAGTGCCTAAAGTCCGGACTCTGGTAATAAAGTTTCATTTTATAGTATGCCAAATTTCATACTTTCACGCTCTTTAAAAGAAGCTGAATGTGTAGTAAGTTACCGGCCTGAACTCATACTAACATAATATCTATCATGAGTCTCATGCAGTGAGTGTAAAACAGTTACCGTCATCTGAGCGGGTCACTACATACAAGTTCAATCCCAACTCCACCTACAAACTTTCGGAGGTTGTTCAGGAATATCTTGAGTAAGTTATATTGGTACAAGGGACTCGTGGTCTACGCTCACTCACAAAGCAGAACTCTTCTCCGAACTAGAGTATACTTGTTATTCACTTCAGTAACTTTTGTATTTTCACCTATAAAAGTCTTTCACAATATAAATCTTCCAATGTTACATTTTCGAATAGATACTACATACAACAGCCTCCGTGGCTTAGGTGGCGGCGCGCTGGCGTCTCACCGATTGGCTTCGTGGTTCAAATCCTGGTCACTCCATGTGAGATTGTACTGGACAAAGCGTAGGTGGGATAGGTTTTTCTCCGGGTAGTCAGGTTTTCCCTGTCATCTTTTATTACAACAACACTCTCCTATATCATTTCCTTTCATCTGTGAGTCATTAATAATTGACCCAGAGGAGTGCGAGAGGCCTCGGCAGCCGGCACAATTCCTATCCTCGTACCTAGCTGCTAGCTTCTTTCATTCCATTCCCGAACCTGTAAAATGACTGGAAACACGCCGCGGATTTTCATTCTTTTACTGCATAGAACAGACAAAACTATGGTAAAGCAATTGGAATACAAAACATAGATTCAAACATCAAGAACATAACAGAAAATACACACAGAGAAAGAAAAAAATTCCATGATGAAAGGGAAATCCGGTCTGTGGTATCATTTTACGTTCATTTGACTAACATTTGGTGCGGAATGCTTTGAACCAGTTCTTGATCCTTTGGTTCCGGTGGAGGTATAATTCAACCATCTGTCACATTTCGCCCTCGGAAACTCTGTGCATATATAAATAAAGAACAAATTCTGCATGGGAACCTTCGGGGCACAGAGAAAAATCGATCCCATCACGAGTATTCTGTCAAGTATGATCGTACGTACTGGTTAGTGACATGAGAATGTAACCAGGTATCAACACTATGTGTTTACGGGAAGAAGTAAACTCCATTTTAGGTGTACAGTGAAACGACGTTTGTTGCTTATCGGCTACATCGTGCATTTAGAAATACAGGCTCTGGAATAGGAAAGTTACTTGGCTACGGCCTTGGACATGCTATTTGATTTAGGGTCAAGGAGAGAGACGAAATGTGGTTAAGTTTGGACTATTCACTATTTTTACCAATAGTGTTCAAATCCAATTTATGTTTAAATCTGTCCTCACTGCAGACGATGGTGCAGGCACAGCTGTGTATTTTTAATTCGGGCTACTCCCATGTCATGTACTCCATTTATTACTTATATTTATCCATTTCAATTTATCCATTTATCCAGTGAAAGAAGTAAAAGAGACTAAAAGAGAGCTGATATTTCACTAGACTCTTACTTAAAATACTCGATTATCTAGCTTCTGTTGAACGGTTCGATTCCTGGTAATTGCCACTATCACGAGCATGTTTATTACACTGACTAAGTGACACTAAGGTGCTGTATAAGCTAGTTACGGTCTAGTTCTCTCAATCCCAAATAAGTACCAACGTAACCATGGCTAAATGGTTAGAGTGCTGGATTTTGGTTACAGGGGTCTCGGGTTCGATTCCATGCAGGGTCGGGAATTTTAACCATAATTGGTTAATTTCGCTGGCACGGAGGCTGGGTGTATGTGTCGTCTTCATCATCATTTCATCCTCATCACGACGCGCTGGTCACCTCCGAGCGTCAAATCAAAAGACCTGCATCTGGCGAGACCAACTTATCCTCGGACACTCCAGACACTAAAAGCCATACGTCATTTCATTCCTACCAACGTAACGCACGTTAACATTGGCACAAGCTTAACGAATGATCTAGAATTGTGATTTTCAACTTGTATGGTATCAACGGTAACAGTGGAATCTTTAGGCATGATCGCTGGATACAATTTAATAATAGGCCAATTTTCATGAAATTTTTCAAAAGGAAAAGAGATTTCAGTGTGAAACAATATGCATAGTCAAAGTGAAACGGTTTAATCATTTTAATTGATTCAAACACTATTTTGCAATTGCATAAAAGATGAAATAAGGAGCTATATACATAGTCGGTAAGTTCGATATCTGAATATTTTTAGAATAAATCACAGTAAAGACAGGGTTTCTATATATTTAACAGTTCATGAGTTATTTGATGTGAACAGCATGGCTGCACAATATTGTACATTAGTTTTTTTATCGAGAACTAATTTTGAAGAAATGCACTACGGATGAATTAACCTAAATAAAAACCTGAAATTATTAACGTAGTCAAAAGGCAAGTTTAAGGAAGAAGAATTTAGTGGAAGTACTGTGGTCAAGTAGCTGCAAATATTATTGAGCGTATGTCCTTCACCATCTCTGTTGTTGTTGCTAGTCTAATAAGATGCAGCAAGGAAGAATTTATTATTATCTAATCTTTATCTTTTTCCTCCAGATCTACAGCAAATTCCCCAATTGATCTGTCAAATGAGAAAAATAACAATGTCCGGTCTATAAGCCAAAATCAGTTAAGATAAAATGTACAACTGATACTAGCACATGGCTCTTGAAAAAATCATCGGAGAGCCAATCGCCATGGCAATGCGGCAACAGGATAAAAGAAATCATGAAATGAGTAAAAATAAGTAAAAAACATCGGTTAGGCTCGCAACCTGGCACATTCCAGACCGTACCTGGTCCTCGCTACTGACCTCCTCAGGTTGCTTACCCAGCTCTAGCATTACACTACCTGTCATGCTGGTGTGTCGCAAGCTCATTTCTTAGGATTTTAATATGAACTACTTTCTCATTACTAAACGCCATTACTTAACTCGACTAATCACTCTTCATAATTATATACTTTACCCTCCAGATCAATTGCAGAATACCTTATTTACGCTCAAGTCACTAAACATTTCAATAAATATCTAGCATTCATCACCCAAAATTACCTTATATACTTAACACTCCAGGTCAATTCAAAATTACCTTATAATCTCAGTATCACACTTTCCTTTCACATCGATCACCCTCTTATAAATACAAACCCAAACAAACCCCACATTTCAAATTCTCATCCATCTCATCAGATAATCCCTCTTCAATTCAAATTACTCACAACCAAATTCCACACTTAAATTCTGCCATCACGTCTAATCACTCTAAGCCAAATTACATACATTATCCTCCGAATCATTCCGAATTATCTCTCAATTACTCTGAAATCCTAAACATTTCAATAAAAATAATCACAATCTCACCCTTACTTTTCACGTCAATTACAAACCCAAAATTACTCCACATTTCGAATTCTCATCTATCTCATCAACTATTAAATTCTAAATGAAATTCCGCACTTTTATTCTTCAACTAATCACACTTCCAAATTACCTTGAGTCCACTCTAAATTTACTAATCATTACAAATTTTCGTCCCTTTCCTGCCACCAATTCATCAAACACATAAACTTTACCCTCGAAAATAATTCCAACTTACCTTAATTACACTGAAATCACTAAACATTTAAATAAATATAACCTACAATTACACTAAACAAACATCACTTTCCATTTCGGTTCATTTAACACCAATATACTCATATTAAACGTACCATACAACAGCAAAGTTCATCATCCCAATTATACATATGTCAACTATGATCACATAAGCCCCTCACCATGTTAAGTTATGCTATCACTTTTTACCATCATCCACCAACCTTAACACCTCACCATTTTTACAATCACTCTCTCCCTTACTTACTAACAGTATACCCACCATATTTTGCCTCCAGCCTTTCATAAATAAATTCCAGACTCTATTCACTTAAATGACTGTACCCATCTCTTACACATATATCATATCAAACTCACTACACATTTCAATTTCGATTTACATACAGTTAACAAAAACCTGGGACCAACATTAGTTTGCTTAAGAAGCCATTCATAATAACCATCTAAATTTACGACCTCTCTTACCATTCAAACATAATAACTCTGCTCACTCTATGATAATCATAAACCACCATAGCAACCTTCACTCAGTATTACCACATACCAGTCATACTCACAGATTAATTACGTCCCTTAAACCACTTGTAGCCACCAACCACTTATCATTAAAATAACAACCCCTCAATTCACTGTTCACTCCAACAAACACCTCTTTTAATTTCGATTCATTTAACCCCAGTGCAGTAATACTACTTTACTTTTTACTTGTCGTCACTACGCCTTTGTGACTTTTGCATTTTTTACCCCATAGTTCCTTGAGGCTCAAGCTTCTCCCTTTAACCAAGGCACCTTTTACTTCTCCTTCTTCCCTCGAACCATTATTTTCACTTGGTTTATGACCACTTGTCATTTCTTTGTTTTTCCCTTCACCGCCTCTTCCTATACCCTCATTTCTTCTTTCGCACGGGCGTCCATCCTCAGTTCATTTTGTGCTTCCCTGCATCGTTCTGCAACCGCTTTTAAAATATCACTTCTGCTCGGTGGTCCTCTCTTGCTAATACGCATGTCTTCACCTGCCCTACTGATATCTTCTTGCTTCAAACTCTCTTCCATTGCTTTCAGTTCCGTACTGTCCAATTTCGAGTCCAGCTCCCTGAGCTCACCACCAATAACCGGCCCCTAATATACGCCCTCAACCCCTGCAGTCTTGCTCTCACTAAATGTTTCTTCAAAATTTTGGAATTATTATACTCCTCTCTTCCCAAATCCCTCTTAATCCCAATTTTCTTATTCTGCAGATCGTCGGCGTTACTTGTAACCATATCCGACATAAGTGAAGATGAAGGCGACACTTATGTGGGTCTGCGCCCACTCAGCTTACCTATCCTCTCCACATTATCCATATCAATCTCACTAAAATTTATTTTCATTTTATTTTGAATGACGTCTATCACTTTATAGATAATGTCCACTTTGGCTTCTGCCTTCTTTTCCTCCACCCCGTAAATAAATATAGATTTCTTCCTACGATCCTCAGTGCTGGATGCAATTTCTTTATTCAGAATTACCATCTCCTCTTCCATATAATTTTTTCTCTCTTTGTGACACAACTTCTCGCTCACTGTTCTCCATCTTTGCCTTAGTATCTTTCATGTATTCCTGAATCCACTGTCTCGTATTTTAGTGTTCCTTAATTTTCTCCTGTAGAATCTTTTTTTACTGTTCAAAATGGCATAACTCCTCCAATACCTCATTTACCACTTTTATTATAACTTGTATATCTTCCCAGATCATGTTCCTACTGCTGTGAGGACCTGGATTTACCTCCACTCCTCAAATAACTAGCAGCATACTGACCACCGCTGCAGCTAACAGCATCTCTCCCATCACTCCCATCTCTACTTTGCCTTCCTTTTTATTAATAGACCCTATCTTCATTCTTCCCTGCCATCTACCAATAATGACCCGGTATTGCTCTATACCGATCATCTTCCGATCTTCTTCGTCACACTCCACTTGACCTGTCCTTTCCCCCACTCTTTCTCCACTCCGCTCAACCGGCACACACCACACGGCACGTTTGATCGCTTAGCTTTCTTAGGCTAGACTGAGCAAGGAAGAATTTGCAAGTCGACTTGTCTACTGATTTTTAATGAATTTCACAGAGGAAAAACCATTTTCACACATGTACGTGCTCCCAAATGTTGAAGTATTTTTAGTCCAAGTTGTCTTAAATGTGGTTATTTTCGCTGGATAATATTCTTAAAAATGTGATCAGTTTTCTTTAAGGGGAGTAAGCCTGTGATATCCCTTGTGTGAGGAACATTTGCAAGGGCCTAGAATACCAAAAATGTACTTCCAGGAATACTTCCCTGAAAATTTCTTTGAGAGTACAGAATTTTATATCAGAGAACGAGAGAAGAAATGAAACCATCATCTGCACTAATGGAAATTGAAAGCATTTTCCGGTATTCATTATACAATTTCCAAGGCTAAGGTTGGCATGGAGTGCATGGTTTGGAATGGATCTCACAGACATAACACTGACATTTGTGAGGACTCATTTATCCGCAAAGTTTGGTTTTTAAATTTAACAAATCACTCAAATATACTTACTTAGGTCAAGTGAATAGATCAACATGGGAAGTAATGCTAAAAGACGAATTAGTTCTCACTCGATTCGGTAAGGGGTATGAATATTACTACAATTTTTGAGTGATCTATGAAATATGTTTTGTTAATTGTATTTAGATTCCTTAAAATGTTTTTCTTCAAAAATCTTTTGCTGACTACAAAATTTGGCCTCAAGGGCCACCAGTTCTAAAACCCTGATCTAGAAGAAATCAATTTCAGCAAAGACTTTATCCGTTGTCATTTATTTCCTTGTTTTAACAACTATATATTGGACAGAAGTAATTAGGGCAGGTGTAAAAATGAAAGGCAAGTTCCTGAAAAGCAGGCCACCCGGCTTACAGCCATGGTGGTGTTATTGCAGATCCTCTCCACTGTATGATGTGAACCTGCACTGATAAGGCCAACTATTCTCACACGCTAATGTTCACGATATCCACACGGTGCTGTAGATGTTAATGATACCTCCGGTTATAGCGGCCACACAGTGGGCTGGCCCTAATGAGAGAGTCTCCCAGTTAGCAGAATGCTGGACGTGTTACAATATTAGATGAGTCAGCACTCCTCCATTCAGACGTTTAAAGGGACAACTTCGTGGGAATTATATCCTGAAGGGATTATTGGGACCAGGTGTCTACGACAGTCAAAATTACTCTGTGAAAAGTAACTGGAGATTTGAAACGAGTTTATCCTCCCGATAAATGATCCCCGGATTCAAATTCAACCGTTAAACCTGTATTTGTTATAGGAACATATAAGAGGATAAATGGATACGTCGTGCACTACGCAACCAACTATATCGAACCTCTATACGCAAAATCTTCAAGGCAGTCAAGCAGATTTATTTGAGTGTCTTATGACTGTAGATGATATTAATATGGCTTCGTGGAACTAAATGACAATGTTATATTACTGAAGGGGATATATTTTGTCGAGAAAGTACTAAGCCATCTCCACGAATCACATCTCTTCTACAGAAATATCTACAACGAAACACCCACGATAAAAATGTGTTGGTTATAGACGAATGTAATGTCGTAGCATACGTCAGAATGTTGAAGAAGATCCATTCACCGCACTGAAAGAAGGTTTTTTTTGACATAAATACCGTACTCTTCGATGAAAATTTAATAGAAATCAGGTATATTATCGCTATATATTAAAACAAAGTTTTACAGAAATAATTTAAATCGTGTACAAACGCAAATTACCGGTAGGTAGTGCAATACTGTTGCTGTTACAAATCACAAGTAGATATTGTATTCCTGCTGCTCCATTAGCATGTACTTTTTCGTATTCCATAAATTTTAATTTGAATTATATGTCGTAAAGAGATCTCTTCTGTAGCACTGACATTGTGTACGGTAAATTATCACTACCAGAACTTGTTACTGATCACAAAGGGAAAGATTTTCTTTCTACCCATCCTTAAAGGTTACCTTTAATGGTAGTCAAGACTGCAGCTCTTTGTGTTTGTCTGGTATGATGAGGAGGCGGGCGGGAAGTTGTGAGCTGTCTTGGTAGGAATTCCTGGAAGATCACACTCCCGTCAGACAAATGCAGGTATATCATAGCCTCTGATTCTTAGCTTCAGGAGTATTGTAAGGAATATTTTGATCATTGGTGTAGCAAATCACGTATAGTCAGTGTCTATGTTAAACCTTCGCTCCATAATATGCAGCCTTAGTCTAGGCAGTACTCTTTGTAGCAAAAAGTGCGTCTTACGGTTCGGAAAATAGGGTATTTCATATGACTGCGGTTATTTAAAATTTGCGTCACGAAATCAGCGATACAAATTTTGTGACGTGATGTTACCTATCAACCTTGCAACTATTGATGATTGGCCATGGCTGAGAGACATTTTGAAGGATCTGCATTTAACTTTCTGACATGATGCGAATAAATTAATTGTTGTGAATTTGCGTTTTATGCAGTGAAAAATATATATACGATAAATTGATTTCCACAAAGGTAAATTTGAAACAATTCCTGTTCATTAAAGCATTTAGATACGGTGGCTGTCATTGCAATGTTTTTATAACCTGTATCTGATGTCTTCTAAACGTTCTTTTGTTTTACACTTTGCTTTAAGACGCAGCAAGACAAATAGGTCTTATGGCGACGATGGGATAGAAAACGGCTAGGAGCGGGAAGGAAGTGGGAGTGCCCTTAATTAAAATACAGCCCTATCATTTGTCTAGTGATAAAAGTTTTCGTTTTTTCAGTATAATTTTGGAAGGAGGCAGCACACAGACATGGATTTGCCCATGCCGATAGGTGGGGCGGTGCGTGTCAACATGCAGAATATAGTAAATATGGCACAATCATTTCACTGGAAAGCACATATTTTCTTTCAAAAATCCAGAAATCGTCACTGTAAGAGATTCATTGTATGTTGCTTGTAAAGAGGAGGTGAGAAACTGTATTGGTGGGATTTTCAACTGTTGAGACTTTCTTGTTATCTCAAAACACAAACGGAATAGGAATTTTATATATATGGATTGGTCACGAAAATCGCTGGGTAATCAAAGGAATGAAACATTTTTACGAATACAGCAGACAAGTAATTAAATATCATCTCCATGATATGCTTTTAACAGAGTTCAAATTACTTTATTTAGAGTCCGGAACATTGATTCCGAAGTGGGTTTCCGTTCATTACCATCTGTCATGTTTTTCAGGATCAGGAGTACTTTCGGGGCCTAACCAAGCAATTGAAATAGAATTTGTATGGTGCGAAAGGGGAACAATTATCTGAAGTGAAATGTGATCGAACTTTGAAAGTTAAATTGAATTGGATTTTGGTTATCTGTGAAAAGTGAGTTTCTTGCCATTTTGCAGAAAGCTTTAAGCATTTTGGTTCAGTTCTCCGCATATTATGCTTGTGCGCAAGCGTTTTCATGTTTTCGAACACTAAAAGCTAAGCAAGACGTAAGCTTTTATTTATTGATATTCATGAGGAAAAGCGAAATATCTTATTGAAATGTCAGCAGAATTATTCATTTTTAAAAACTGTTTTTCTTTTTCTACTACGAGTGAATATTGAAAGAAATAAGTTCCAGAGGCACTAGTAATCCTTTCAGACCTGGTGTTCGATATATTGGACAAGAAAATATTTTCTTAAAAATGCAAGGTTTTTCTTGTGACCGTGAGTTCAGGTTGTGAACTTAAGTTAGTGACAAATGATTTTCTGGTTGGATATTGCAAGACCTGGCTTGTGCGGAAAACCTCAAGCTCCTTATACAGAGTAAAATTGTTTTTGGAATGTAGCTCTCGACGCGTCACGCTTACTACGGACTGACTACCACTCCGGTTCTGATTACCCTCAGCTATGCAACATCTCGGCGAGTGGCTTGTATTTGATATACCATGCTAACAGTTTTCCTCTATTTTACAAATTCATGTTTGTATTATGCCACTATGCCGTGGTTCAAGCGTTAAAACCCCATTTCACTATATCTAATCATTTGACACGAAATAAAACATCATTTATTAGATTAATGTACAACGACTGGTTGAAAGAATGCCATATTTTTGGAAAGATCTTGTTCTTATGGTGTGAAAGGTTGATGGAGACCAGGGTGCTTTGCAGGATATACTGCAAGTTTGCTCACTCCAAGTGAGTTGTTACCATGTGGAATACTAGCTGAGGAATATCGACCACCGTGGATAATGCGTATTTCTGACTTATTTATCATAAAAAAATATAAGGACAGCTGGTTCATTGGGTACACAAGACTGTTGTTGTTTCAGTCATCAGTATATAGACTGGTTTGATGAGCGCTCCATGCAACCCTATCTTGCGTAACCTTTTCATTTCTACGTAACCACCACATCCTATATCTGCTTCTAAACTGCTTGTCATACTCGTATTCTCTACCTCTACCGTTCGTACCGCATATACTTCCTTCTAAAACCAAGTGAACAAGTCCTGGGTGACTTAAGATGTGTCATATCTTTCTACTTATTCTATGGTCAAATTTATCCAAATCGACCTCCTCTTATCCATTTTCTTCATTATCTCTACATTCATGATTCGGTCTACCCACTTCACCCTCAACATTCTTCTGTAACACCACATTTCAAAAGCTTCTTTCTGGGTAGATATCGTCCAAGTTTCACTTTCGTCCAATGCCCGACTTCGTGGCTAAGCGGTTAGGGGGCTGGTCTTTGGTCACAGGGGTCCCGGGTTCTATTCCCGGCAGGGTCGGGAATTTTAACCATAATTGGTTAACTTCCTCGGTACGGGGACTAGGTGTGTGTGCCGTCTTCATCATCACCTCATCCTCATCACGACGCGCAGGTCGCCTACTGGCGTCAAATTAAAACACCTGCACCAAGGATCTCCAAACGCCACACGACATTTCATTTTCCGTACAATGTCACGCTCCAGAGGACATTCTTAAAAAAAAATTTTTCTAACTCCTATATGAATATTCGAAGTGAGCAAATTTCTTTTCTTAATAAAAACCTTCCTAATTTTGTTAGCCTGACGTTTATGTCCTCCATACTCGTGGCACCATTAATTATTCCACTACGCAATATTCACCTACATCCTTTATCATTTAATTTCGGTAATAGGGCTATGTATGTTCTAAGCCACCTCGTCAGCATTTTTGTGCTGAGTCAGCACCCGAGGTCATTGACTCCTAGTAGTGTACCTATGCGCGTTCTCATCCGAGGTCATTGACCCCTAGTATAGTAGTACCGCAATGCCGATTCGCGGATTTTGCATACGAGAGGAAGCATAACCTCACAGTCGCTATCTTGGAAGAGCCTAACCTCACTTTTACGGTCAGTTGCACTTCCCGACGTGGATTTTACATAAGAGATCAAGCCTAAGCTCACAGTCGTCATCATGGAGGGGCCTAACCCCTCTTTTACGGCTGGTTGCCCTTCCCCACGCGGATTTTGCATAATAGAGCATGCCTAAGCTCACAGTCGCAACCTTTGAGCGAGATAACCTAACTTTTACTGGTAGATGCCCTTCCCGACGGCAATAGTCTCCATTTTGGAGGGGTTTAACCTTACTTTAAGGGCTAGATAATTTTCCCGACGCCATCTTGGGTAGTAGGGCAATGTGGATTCGCGTAAGAGACCAAGTCTAACATCATGGAGGGGCCTAACCTCACTTTTACGGATAGATGCCCTTCCAGACGCCATCTTGTGTAGTAGGGCAAAGGGGAATCTCGCGACACCATCTTGAGTAGTAGGGCAATGAAGGATTCGCATAAGAGAGCAAGCCTAACCTCATGGAGGTGCGTAACCTGACTTTTACGGCTAGATGCCATTCCCGACACTATCCTGAGAAGTAGGGCAAAGGGAATTTTCGCGACGCCATCTTGAGTAGTAGGGCAATGGGATTCGCATAAGAGAGCACGCATAACCTCATGGAGGGGCCTAACTACACAGTGCCTAGGTCAGATGCCCTTCCCGACGCCATTTTGGAAGGGCCTAATTACACAGGGCACAGTTTTACGGTCAGTCGACCTTACCGTCGCCATTTTGATCCTCCCTACCAGAGGGGGCACATACGACCTAACCTAGAATTATGGAAAGATGACCTTCCCGATGTCGTCTTGGACGGGGTAACTACACAGGGCCCAGTTTTATGGACAGATGCCCCTGCAGACGCCATATTGGAGGGACCTAACTACACAGGGCTTGGAGGTTCAGTTTTTCGTTTAGATATCCTTCCTGCCCGCCATTTCGGAAGGGCCTAACTACACAGACGCTATCTTGGGCCAGTTTTACCGCCAGATGCCCCTCGCATTGTTATTTTGGAGGGCTATAACTACACAGTCGCTATCATCTTAAGGCTTTATGTCTCCACCAGACAGACTACTTAGTTGTGCACATGTGTTATCGAGTGGTCTGCTTATGGCTTTACGTCTCCATCCGACAGACAAGTAACATGACGTCATAGTCATACCCTTGCGTACGAGAGCAAGCCTAACCACACACAGACGCCATTTTAAGGGGCCTATCCTTACTGACACTATTCTGGTGGGGTATGGCCCTGTTTTACTCTGCCTAAGGCTTTACATCCCATCCGACGAAAAAATAACGTGACTTTACAGCGTGAGTGATTTTAAAAGAGGTCAGCTCATTGCTTTGTGCCTCCACCCGACAGTGACGAAGAAGTCTAAACATGCATAACTATGACGACGTGATCTTATGCTTGAGGCTTTACGTCCCCATCCGACAGACTGTCTCCGACGGGACTGAGCACGTGCCACACTAAGATTATTCTGTTCTTAATATGCAACGATGACGTCGACATGGATGTGCCCATTTAGACTTGTTCGTTATGAAGGTTACTCTCTAGTAAAATTAAGCCTTTGTAAATGTATGAGTGTGAATATTTTCGGTAGGTGAATGGATGCAAAGGGAATGCAATAAGTAGAATATTTTGAATTTAATGATTTATTTCTTAATGATTTACAAAATTAAACAAACTACTACCGGTTATATAACAGTGTTGGTTATGCTATCGACAAGTTTTCTGTTCTCCTTAACAGCTTACTGCGAAGAGGTAGCATGCTTCCAAAATTGTAATGCCCCTGCAACATTCAAATTAAATAAAACATTTACTGTTTATGAAATTAACTTTTTGAAATATATTATACTATGTACTGTATGTTATTCATGTATTCTCTTCTTTATGAGGTTATCATTATCAGGTACTGTAGTGAAGTGAAAAAAAGTTCATCCATGCACTGTGTACAGTTTTCATTCATCGGATTTAGTCCATCCCAATTATCCTAACCATTTTTACCTCGATGCTTGTAATGACGTTGACAGGGTCTGCATAAAGCTACATCGATTGGCCACTTACTGTGAAGAGGAAGGATGTCCCAAAAAGCATCTACGAAAAGAGCAGCGTACGTAGATAAGAATCCTGGTGGTAAACCTTGAATCAGATGTTTTGGCATCTGACATAAGGTTCTATGTTTATAGAACATTTTAATAGCCTCACTTGCTTGTATGAGATAAGTAGGATGTTGCTTATTAGCACGCGAATAGCATGCACATTCACAGTTTTGTTTGTTATCAAGACGATTGTCTGTAACCGTGTAGTCTTTTTCTTCTTTCTGTTCCATAGCGTACGATGTAGAAATACACACTAATGTTCATGATAAAGAGCTCTCTTTGTTTATAGTCTTGTAACAATATTCGTTAGCCGATGGTAGGTAACATCACTCGTATGAATAATAGGACAATAGGCTGTTGTGTTAGCAGGAATGTTTTAGATGTTTCAAATTCTAAACGAATATCGACAGGAGATTCTTTTGTACATTCTGCATGATAAGAAAAACCTGTAACAACAATCGGCGCTTTATTTTTAAATTCTTCAGGCGAAAATTGTGGACGATCTTCTTTCTGATAATACGATGTTTGGAATTTACAAAACATGTCATAGACCATCCCAAATATATCCTTCTCAAAATGAATGTCCATGTTTTCGTATGTTCACATAATTCCGTTGAGATATAATATAATATTTCTTAATTTACAGTGATCAAACTGTGAGCTTTTTTATGGTTGAATTTACGATGGGCTTGAAATCCGAAAATAATACATTTTTTTTTGTAAAACGTGATGTTTTAACAGGCCAGCTATGGTACTTTGTAGGTGGTAACACAGGATATCCATGCAGCTCCCAACTTCGAAAACGTATAGGTAATGGTGTATCATTTTCAACAATCTTGAGCAATCGAAGTTTTTCTCGATGTTAGATGTGGAATCCTCCACAATATACGATGAAGTGTAATTTTCGAGTCTACTGGTGTTTCTGCTGCTTTAATGGAATTGTAATCACTTCGATCACGGATCAGAATTAGCTCTTGTTTTGCGTTGATTATAATACGCCTGAAATCTTCTGCGAAGCCAATAATATACTTTAATGATAACATACTTGTAAAAGTTCTGTACTGATTAATCATCCAGTTGTTAGTAGCTTTTGGACATCATCCTGCCATCCGTAAAGTATTACTTTCTTCATCACAAAAAGAAGGGTAGAGTTTCATTGCACTTGTAATACCAACATTCTTCGATCTATCTATTTCGACATTATTTACTTCATATCCCGCTTCAGAAAAGATAATTGCTAGACCATGGTTGTTTAGTTGAGATATGCTTGATCCACTTCCATCTGACTTATCTCGTCGTCCTTCAATATAGAGGTAGTTTCGTGTGGTAGGGTGTATACATCTTGCTGATTAATGATAAAGCGAATTAGATCATTGTTATTCAGTCCAAATGTAAAAGTTTGATAAGAATGAAGCTCACTTCGTACTACACCTTCATGAATTTCTACTGTGTTCATAAAGTCTAGCATTTCTTCCATTTTGTTGTAGTAGCGTATATCCTAAATCTTGGCGTATCTACTTATGATTATCGGTAACTCGTTGAGTCTTCTCAAACATGTGGTATGCCTTCGGAATGTACACCGTGTTTTATAGATTTTTCATACTGTTTTAATATGAAGTTTGTAAGATACGTACGTGTGCCGATCTAAATTAATAAGCTGATTATGTTTATTCACAAACCCAAGTGTGATGTTACTAATGGATTTTACAGACACAGGATGAGAAAGAACTACTGAAGGTTTCTCACGAATAGTATAACCACCTTCCTCTGTAATAACAAGTCGTGCAAGAAGTGTAAAAGTTCTTGATTAATATTAAAGTCTGTAATAATATTACAAGTAATGTTCACGTGATGAGCATCGAAGAGTCTTATAGGTTGATCAGACTCGTAACGCAGTTCGGTATGATCTCCCTTGGTGAAAGTCCAAGCAATGGTCCAATCGAGTAAGGTTGTGATTTCAAGTAAATCTTAAATGATGACTTAATAAAACATTTATGTGTGATTTTGCTTACAGTAATTGAGAACTTGTAATTATGATTACTAAAACTAACTTCAGTAAACTGTTCAATTAACGTACTTTTAATGTAGTCATGAATATCGTCTACTGAATAACTGCCTGATGGCAGCGTTAGCATATACTCATCGTAATAGAACTTGTTTACACCATTACGCACATTATAGATTTTATTGTAGCTTTCAAACAACACAAGTCCAAGACCATGTAGCTGAAAACATAGTTCGATTGGCGGATTTGAGTAGGCGCTTGTTTCAGGTTCTTCTCCGCATACAGTGAAGTTTCTTTCACCGTCAGTCATCACGTGCACACTAATGCTCTTTGTCTACTGCCTGGGTTTATATAAGAACATAAGACATAATCGTCCGCACAAGGGCGTATTGAAATTTTTCACACGGTTTTTATTGTAAAAATTTCTGCACAGATTCGGAAATAACTTATGAGCTCAGATGGAGGAGGTAAGTCTCCATAGCTATCAAAATGCCATATTTTAGATTTACGCTTTACGTAGGCAACGTAATGAGTTCCAGGTCAACTACTGATGTCTAAATTAATTAAAGCACTCTCACGTTCACGTGGGCGTGTTGGTAGTTGATTGCGCATATAAACAACTCGAAAATAATGAATTCCAAATAGTTTAGCAAACGTAAAAACTTCGTGGTTTAGAGCTCGATGTGGCTGTGCATTCAGTAGACGTTCTTTGGAGATATGTGAATGCCAAGCCCTTTTTTTGCATGGTGCAAGCTTCATCTGTACGCCTTTGCCTCGTAATGCAATTGCCTCCATAGTCTTGTTACGATGTTCACTCTCTTTCAACTGATGCTTCGCTTCTTCTAATGCTTTAACAGTTCTTGCTACAGCACTAGCGCCACCCAGCAAGGATCCTAAAGCTGCTAGTCCAGTAAACAGCGCAGGAAGAAATCCTCCTCGTTTTGGTACAGGAATAATTCGTGCAAGTTTACAAAACATTGCTCTGCAGTTTGGAGAAATTTTCGCTCTTGCTGCGCGAAGTGCGTTAGTAATAGCTACACGCGGATTGTATTCCACACGGATAGCTTTTTTGCAGCCTTTATAACATCTTTCCATCCAACAGTTTTAGTTTTCTTCTTCATTTCTCTTGGATATCGTTGTTTCACCATTCTGTACACGACTTTTCTCGTGAAGAGCAAATAACGAACTGACAGTTACTTGTGGTTCCGTTTGATATATATTACTATTGTATACTTTATCATTCTGTTACCATGAATATTATAAAGCAGCAAACACACTACCTGTTAGTGATATTGTGCAACATCTCCTACCTAGTTCTAGTACAGCTACAAAAAGACGCCATGGAACATTGTATCCTTTTACTATTCGATGGATTATATCTGGCCTATCGGGATGTGGGAAGACAAATCATTTACTCACACTCATTACTTCTTTAAATTGTGTACGCTTCGAGAATATTTACGTTTTCGAAACCATTATATATTATTCTACAAATTGTAATGCACGTTCTGGTTAAAGATGGAATAAATTATTTTCAATTTAATTCATATGAGAAAGTACCATCTCCAGATGATGTACTTTCCAATTCTCTTATGACCTATGACTCTGTTGATTACACCTATTTATGTCAAAACTATTCTCGTGTGTGTAAGCAGCTGATACGTGACAACACAAATATTAAAGTTTTTTCGGCAATATGAACACAACATGCGGCATGTGTGTGATGATCATGTTAACACTGACATGACATTAAATGACTTTAAACGTATGTGTGCTACTTGTTGGTCATCACCTCGTTACGTCTTTTTAGTTATTGATAAAGAAAGTGATGTTCAGTATGGAGGATATCGCATAGGTTTCGATAATTTTATATGCATTAAAACACACATTTTACAGTCACTGCTAGATCAAACACCACCATCATGTTAACATCTACAAGGGGATTACAAAACATATAATTCGTGCTCCAAACAATATTCGACAGAAATTTAAGGAGTTTAACCGTATTCAAGAAGACACTGATTTATTTTTGAAAACGAAACTAGGTAGACAACTGAAAGGAATTTGTAATTCTACTTCATTGCCCCAGTCTACTACAAGTTTTGTTTCTATGCAAACGTCATTTGACAAATAGAAGCATGAACAAGAAGAGAAGCGTAAACAAGAAAAGCACAAAGAAGAAGAGAAGCAGGATGAGGAAGAGGAGAAGCAAGATAGGGATGAAGGAGGGGATGAAGAAGAAGAGGATGAGGAAGAAGAACGTAACGAAATTTCACCATCTAAGCGTGTTAATTTTTTTACTGCAGATATTATTGCTGAAACACCTACTACATCATCAGAAGATCTACCTTCTTTGTCTGAGGTTATGATCACGCCAGAGTGTCGTAATCAGTTTGAGACTTTTATTCGAAATACATATGATTTTCCCTTTGCTCCTTATACAGAAAAACTCTTTACAGGGCAAACTGACACAAGCTACGGTATTCGCTATGAAGACGACTGTTTCTGGATAGGTAATGCAGATGTTAAAATTAATTGCAACAGACTCATCGTAAAAGATGTTACCTATAAAAGTACTAAAGGAGTCTTAGAACTTCTTTCCTCACGAATACCTGACAAGGATATAGTTTTATAAGATGATCTTAAAAATATAAAGCCATACATTTTTCTGCTGACAAAACGCGACGTAATTACAAGAGGACAGATGCTGTAAATGCGAATAAGAGTTACAAGTATCGAGATTTATTTCTAAGCTGTTTCCGTCACGTCAACCAACTGAACGTGGTCTTAATGTTATCTGCAAGCCCTTGTAGCCATATGTAGACGTAAGATACTGGAATGACCCTAACTTACTCGTTGAACGATTAAAACTTCTAAGAGATTCGCAAGATGCTGGTCACACAGGTCATGAGTAAGAAATTCTACATGTAGAGAGAGAATTACGACGTTCAGGTATTATTATGTAATGGTTCGTTAAGAGAACATCTCACATGTAAAGATAAACATCGAGTTACATAAACCATCACGTCGCACCTACTGTAATCTCTGGCAAGCAGACTTAGTAGAAATGCTTCCATATGCCTCTAACAATAAGGGGTATATGTATCTACTCACTGCTATCGATGTGCACTCTAAGTTTGCTTTTGCACAAACTGTGCGTTCTCAGACACCAGCTCAATTCAAAGACGCAGTTAAACATATTGTTGAAGAATCGAAACGCTGCTCAAGGCTTATTCAAACTGATAATGGTAAAGAGTTTTACAGCAAGAATTTTTGTTCTTATCTCAAGTTACTTGGCATTCATGACTACTCTACGTACAGCAATCTCAAGGCAAGTGTTGTAGAACGCTTTAATCGTACACTCAAAACAATGGTATGGCGAGAATTTACAGCTGAATGTTCATATCGTTGGATTGAACTGCTACCTAGACTGGCGTCTTCATACACCATCGCACTATCGGGACAAAGCGACGTCTTGTTGCAAATAACTACTAGCTAGGAGCTTTACGTCGCACCGACACAGATAGGTCTTATGGCGACGATGGGATAGGAAAGGCCTGGGAGTTGGAAGGAAGCGGCCGTGGCCTTAATTAAGGTACAGCCCCAGCATTTGCCTGGTGTGAAAATGGGAAACCACGGAAGACCATCTTCAGGGCTGCCGATAGTGGGATTCGAACCTACTATCTCCCGGATGCAAGCTCACAGCCGCGCGCCTCTACGCGCACGGCCAACTCGCCCGGTGTTGTTGCAAATAATACACCACGCTTGATGCTATTCATCTTGTAATCAAAACGGCTGATCCGCGCCGCCATCGCTTTAACGAAGGTGATTTCGTTCGCATCAGCAAACACAAATCTATATTTGCAAAAGGATATACTCCTAACTGGAGCACATAATTTTTTCAGATCAGGAGTGTTAAGCTTACTAATCCAGTTACATATTTACTTCGCGATCTCAGAGGACAGCCTTTTGAAGGAGGATTCTACATCGAAGAACTGCAGGAAACAAAATATCCTAATCAATGTTTAATCGAACGTGTTATTCGTCGTTTTGGAAATAAACTGTATGGTTTGAATATCAACTTTAATTCATGGATTAATAAAGAGGATGTACTTTAAAATTTGAGTTTTCTTTATCTGGAACCGATACCTCTCCTTTCTGTGTCATAAGACAATATTAAACATTCAAGTCAACATTATTACTACTAGATAATTAGGACATGCTGTAGGGTAGAATTTATATTAAAAAATTAAAACGGCACCTGCAAATATGTTTCACAATTCATATTAAATTTTAGAATGTATACGTTATTTCAAGTAAATATGTTCTGTCCTTTCTTACATAGATTATTTTACTGTCTTCGCTGTTTAATGCCACTACCTAGTAACAGTTTTCCTTTCATTGCACCGGCAACGACATGCGCTGCTAACATCTTAGCAACTGATGCACTAGGTGACGGCTCACGCTGCATAGATTTACGATTCAGATTTTCATCGGTTACACGTCTTAGTTCAGGATTGTTTTGACGATATGCAATGCCATGCTCTTTGTAGGCAGCACATATTATACCAGGATCACTACGTGCCAGGTGGACGTCAAGTCGAGTTCCAGGCCCACAATACTGGTAACTAGCAACATAAAGATCAAAGGGAAGAAGATCAATCACCTTATTGATGAGTCCATGTCCTGCATGCTTCCTCACCTTTTCCCAGCACGTTTTTTCACCTTTTTCTGCGACAACTTGTTTACTCTTTCCGCAGCCATGATAAATTTTTATAAGCGAAGACAACTCGTTAGTTTCAGGTCGTCATAGTTATGCATGTTTAGACTTGTTGGTCACTGTCGGATGGAGACATAAAGCCATAAGCAGAGTAAAACAGGGCTAGAACCCACCAAAATAGTGTCTGTAAGGATAGGCCCCATACAATGGTGTCTGTATGTGGTTAGGCTTGCTCTCGTACGGAAAGATATGATTGTGACGTCATATTACTTGTCTGTCGGATGGAGCCATAAGCAGACCACTCGATAACACAGGTGCACAACTAAATAGTCTGTCGGATGGAGACATAAAGCCTTAAGCTGATAGCGACTGTGTAGTTAGACCCCTACGAAATAGCTACGGGAGGGGCATCTGACGGTAAAACTGGGCCCAAGATAGCGCCTGTGTAGTTAGGCCCCTCCGAAATGGCTAGCGGGAAGGATATCTAAACGTAAAACTGAGCATCTAAGCTCTCAAATATGGCGTCGGGAGGGGAATCTCTCCATAAAACTGGGCCCTGTGCAGTTAGGCCCCTCCATAATTGCGTCGGGAAGGGCATATGGCCATAAAACTAGGTTTTGCCATGCGTTCCCCTCTGCTAGGAGGATCAAAACGGTAACGGGAAGGTCATCTGACCGTAAAACGTGGCCCTGTGTAGTTATGCCCCTCAATGAGGTTACGTGTGCTCTCTTATGTGAATCCCCTATTGCCCTACTACTCAAGATGGCGTCGCGAGAATCCTCATTGCCGTACTACTCAGGATGGCGTCGGGAAGGACATCTAGCCGTTAAAGTGAGGTTAAACCCTTCCAAGATGGAGACTGTTGCCGTCGTTAAGGGCATCTGCCCATAAAAGTGAGGTTAGCCCCTCCAAGATGGTGGGTGTGAGGTTAGGCATGCTCTCTTATTCAAAATTCGCGTCGGGAAGGGTAACTGGCCGTAAAAGTGAGGTTAGACCCTCCAGGATGGCGACTGTGAGGTTAGGCTTGCTCTCTTATGTAAAATCCACGTCGAGAAGGGTAACTTACCGTAAAAGTGAGGTTAGGGTCCTCGTAGATGGCGTGTGTGAGTTTAGGCTCGCTCTCTTATGCAAAATCCGCGAATCGGCATTGCACTACTGCTATACTAGGGGGTCAATGACCTCGGATGAGAACGCGCATTTGTTCATTACTAGGGGACAATGATCTCGGGTGTTGACTCAGCACAAAATATGTTGTCGAGGTGATTTAGAACATACATAGTCCTACTACTAATTTCCTAAAATAATATTTCATGTATCAGCTGACTGCACTCAATTAGTTTTTTTTAAACATATCTTCATATCGTACTCCTTCCTGAAGACTCTGTCCATACCATTCAGCAATTTTTTCTTGTCCTTCTATAGAGTTAGATAATACTATAAAATTATATAATACTATGAATATACAATGCGGATACATTCGAACACAAGTAATTTCAGAACCATTACTTTTCAAAATAGTAAAATGACATACGAGAAGTACAACTTATCGTTTGTATAACGTTCAGTATCCCTCTCTACCAGTACAATTCTACGCTACAGTTAAGTTCGCTGTTTAATTTTTATTGCAGATGAAACTCCAGGACAACTATGTTCCTAGGTTGGAAAACATGCCTTGACGACCATAATTGTAGGACATATTGCATATGAGCAGGGCGTAAACACTTCGCGACAATATTATTTGGATATCCAGTTCGTTTTAGATTAAAGTTATCGAGATGCAAGGAATTATGTATCATCATCGGAACGCTAATACACTTAGGCTTACCGGGCGAATTGGCCGTATGGATAGGGGCGCGCAGCCGTGAGCTTTCATCCGCGAGATATTGTGTTCGAACCGCACTGGCGGCTGCCCTGACAATAGTTTCCCGTGGTTTCCGATTTTCACACCAGGCTGTAACTTAATTAAGACCACGGCCGCTTCCTTCCTACTCCTAGACCGTTCCTATTCCATCGTGGGCATAAGACCTATTTGTGTCAGTGCGACGTAAAAAAATCAACTAGCAAAAAGAAAATCTTAGGCTTACGTAATGAACACATGAAGGAGATTCGAAAGATTTTGAGCTTTTTTCCCTCTGCTTATTATTTATATTAGTTCTAAGTTTTACTTCCTTTAAAATAGTAATCATCACCACCAAATCTTCACACAGTTAATGCACAGGACTGAAGTTCAACATGTCCTAAGCGTCCTTCGTCAAGAAATGTTGAATGCTGTAACGTTATATTTCTACTTACCCTTCAATTACTACAGAATTTAAAGAAAGGTACTGGTGCACAAAATTATGTTCTGAAGGTGTTCTTTATTTTACTGGTGGGCAGCAACGCGTAGGTGTGCATGTCAACACCTTAGGATTCTAGCGCTCCGACCTAGAATCGAACTTATATTCCCGAGAAGAGAATAACAACCACTAACTGACTGCACTACTGAAATCGGCAGCGGTAGCATCATCGTCTGGACGAATGAACTTGTAGAACCAATAAACGTACACGATTGTTGTAGATAATGTAGCCTCTCTGCTCCAAAGAGTGCTGTTAGTTGCTGCTAATGGACCTCACAGCTGCTGGGTGCTTGCGGCCAGTCGACCCTGTTTGCCCTGCTAATGAGAACGTGTGTTCCCAGGAACCGCAGCTTGCTGGACTCACTTTACAAACTTCAACAACTAACTTCGCGCACCAAGAGTACGCAAAGGAAGCTGACCAAGGGAAAGTAAAACTTTGGTATTTTTCCACATGTTTATTATTATTATTATTATTATTATTATTATTATTATTATTATTATTATTATTATTATTATTATTATTATTATTATTATTATAGAATGTCTTATATAAATAACTCTCTTACACAAGAAAGTACGTTAGGGGTATAGTTTCAGTCTCAGTAATAAACGGTGCATACCTTTATAACCGAGTTTATAGATTCTTGATGTGCAAATTGTTACTAATCATCCGTTATAGTTATTAACTGAACTGCTTATACAAACCAGCGAGTGACGAAAGAGAAATAACGAGTTTTCCTTTGATAATTATTTTACTGCTATTAACTGTCTGCAGTAATATAATCGTGGTGAAATATCCGACTTATTCAGTAAGCACACATTGAAAGGATGGAAAATAACGTTGATGATCTCCAAAATATTTTTACCATAGAAAGCAGAACATTTAGAGGTTATGGGGGCTGGAAATATTCGCAAAATAAACACCTTTTAAAGACGCAGTGATCCATTTTTCTTGGATGGATAGTTAGATAGTGCACCCGCTCAAGCCTGAGTCCCAACCAGCATTTAATCTCAGGGGTGTTACGTTTCGTTGTATGACTCAAACAAACAAACAAACAAACAAACAAACAAACAAACAAACAAACAAACAAACAAACAAACAAACAAACAAACAAACAAACAAACAAACAAACAAACAAACAAACAAACAAACAAACAAACAAACCAACAAACCAACAAACAAACAAACAAACAAACAAACAAACAAACAAACAAACAAACAAACAAACAAACAAACAAACAAACAAACAAACAAACAAACAAACAAACAAACAAACAAACAAACAAACAAACAAACAAACAAACAAACAAACAAACAAACAAACAAACAAACAAACAAACAAACAAACAAACAAACAAACAAACAAACAAACAAACAAACAAACAAACAAACAAACAAACAAACAAACAAACAAACAAACAAACAAATATAAAAACAAAGTTTCGGAATCTCCAGTTAAAATATTGGCGCAATGAAACCTGTATTACAAGGGTGAGCGGGACATGCAAATGATTAACGTCCAATGATAAAAACAAAATAAATAAAACACAACAGGTCAAAAGGGATAACGGGAGGCCCTGTCCTAGGAAAAAGGGACGGAAAAAATAATCGGTCACCAAGGGTTGACTAGTGTCTGCATGAACAAGAACCTGGGTCTGTTTCCTTTGCACATGCTTAAGGAGCATTTTATTAAAAATTATCTCTTGGACAAAAACAAACATTGTTGACCCTCTTTTGCCAATCAATTTGGCATATAAATTTTAAAAAAATAACATAAATAAATTTTACAAATTTTGTACCCCTTTCACAACACCGGAATCTGCATACAACATCGACCTAGCCCTCGGTATTCATCTATTTATTCATCAAAGTGCGCCTCAAATTTCTCTCATGCCTGATTTTTGTCCCACACGACTTCCGAAATCAAAAATGGGCTTAACCAATTCCAGACCTTCAACATGGTGTGAACGTCATATCCTAATGCCTCTATCGCTTCTTGATTATTATCGAGTCCCAAATGCATTAAAACATCAAATAATATTTCATTCATATTTACTGCCACTAATTAAAGGATTCCACGTGCCACATCTTGCTGTAAAATTAATGTACTTTAAAAATCATTCTTAGAAATCAGTCCTGTGCCATTTTCACAAAATACTATTATTACACACTTATTTAGACATCATCCGTCTCCACTTATCACCTCGACACTTTGAATGATTATTGTAATTGACGTCCACTGGTGAAACTTCGCGGCACACATAATCACTGATACTTACTGTACCGGGTGGTACACCTCCACGCCGCTAATTCAAACTTTGCGCCAGTTGAAACTCCTCTACTGGAGGAAGCCTGAACTTTAACTACAGTGCTAATTCTCAAGTTTTTCAGAAGATGTCACTACTTGTAAATTTTGAAGTTTCTGAACTGGGTCGTTTTCGATGTATTTTTGTTTTGCCTGTAGTAAGAAGTGTGAACATTCTCTTCTAGAGGACACTACTGAAGGACTACAATGGTGCACCCTAGTGCGAAGAGAAAAAACTGGTTTTTTTGGAGAAATTTTGTGTTCAAAAGTTTGTCCTTTGTTAAATTTCTTTCAGTCATCGTTTAAGTTGGCAATATTAACCCTTTCTTTCCCCTTGTTTTGAATTTAACAATCCCGAATTTCTCTAATTAATTTTCCACCAATAATGTGTTTCTTCTTCATCTTGTGTAGGGGTTTTTGTGGTTAGCCAATAAAATGATTGTGGGCGGGTGTTCTCATTCCTGAAACGCCTCGAACTTTCCCCGAGGGTATATAAACTGCTGATTTTCGGGTCTCCGGGCCAATTCAGTAACATCTATCTTTGTGTAAAGTACGTGGCAGGGGGCGGGAAGCGCCTCTTTCGTCGGGCAGCAGTTCAACCACCAAGTAATAGCCTTTTAATAACTTCTTTCCTTGCTAGCTCAGCAGTTTAACTCTCGGGGCAGGTCCGAAGCGTTTTACCATGTAACTTTCCCCTAAAATGTAAAGACACTTGGTATCTATTCTATCTTTTTAAACTACATATTGGGATAGAGTGTGCTTAACCCTCTCGAGCTCCCACTCATATTGCATTGAGGTGAACTTATTTTCTCAACCGTTTCTTCCTTAACGTAATGTAAATTGTCTCCTCCTATAAGTCACCTCTTTAGTATGGGATTAGCCCTTGTATTAGAGGCCTAGTGCCAAGTAGGTTTTAATAAAGTGTAGTAGGAGTGCAAGAACGCCTCCTCTCAAGTTGGTATTTTAGAGGCCATGTAATATTTCTGTTTCTTCACTGAATAGGCCTCAGTAGGTTGGGTATTCTTACCCCTGTGTATGTGTCCTTAGAGGACAGCTTGTAAGTGGAGTTTGTTGTGGCCTTTGATAGGCTCGAACTTAAGAGCGAGTTGCTCTTTCTTAAAATTTGTTTCTGTATGCCTCGAGGAGGCTTTACTGTGTAATTGGGAGCAAGTGCTCCTAGGCATGATTGGGGTTTTCTGCCCCTTTGTTGAACCTTGAATTGAAGTAAAGTTGGGCTCATTGCTCAAGAATTATGTGTCTGGCTCTCGGAGCCCAAATTCTGTAACTCTGTAATTGTACGTTCTCGATTTGTGTTTCGGCTACTCTGTACATGCTATCCTTGTTATTTCTTGATTTTGCAAAGAAAATATAACCTTGTTAAATTTTATCTTAACTTTAATTTCGTATTTTGAGACCTGTTCACCCCCGCACCTTCTTTCACCTCTGCAAATCCACAAAACACGGTAACAAGTGGTTGCAGAGCATGGTTGAATGGGTCTCAATTTAGCCCCTTTTGACGGCTAAACATTGCTTTGCTTTCGAACTCTAACAATTTTCACAGTTGCTGGAATTTTTTGATTTTCCTTTTTCAAAATTGTTCTGTCATCATGTCCGGCCCTCGCGAGGTTCTTCATCCTTTCTATTTGCGTAAAGAGGAATTAATTTATGAATTATCTCTCAGAAACGTTCAATCTGGAGGCACGGTTGCAGTCGACTCCAATAAGCTAAAAGATTCCCTTGATTTGCCTATTACCATTCCGACTTTGGGAGAGAAAGAGATTGACGACGCTCTCTCCACGATCAATAATAATACTACTGAGCTAGCATCTGTAGTTAGTTTTTTGAGGTAAGTGATCCATCACCTAATCAACTCAAAAGAGTACAGGCTAGGTTGTACCACTTTTTATAATAGGGTGTGTGATCTATTGTCTCTGAAGTTAAATGACCTTCAGGGTAAGGAAGCTAGTGCCCTTGCTGAAAACTTGTTCCTAATGTCTAGTAAAGTTAGTCAGTTGTTATCGGGATCTGCCATCCCTAAAGACGACCAACCTATGGTAGTAAATATTGTTAGTGGGGAGGATTCCTCGAAAGAGGAAGGAAGTAGTACTGAGGCGACAACCCAACGTACATCTGCCCCTTCAGAAAATATGTCAGATCGTCGCAAGTCCATTCCACCCTTTGTGTTAAATAATGCTCCTTCCGAATCTGCTTCTCCGCCACTTAGGCCCCTTCCTACTACGTCTCCGGGTTTCAGCAGATTGCCGCATCCGTGAGCAATGTTGCTTAGATGTATCTCTAAGTTTTCGGTTAACTCTACCAGTGACGTAATTGCATTTTTACGTTTCTTAGTTGAGTTTTAGGACCATGCTCTTGTTTTTTCTCTTTCTCCGTGTCAAATTTTACAGATAATTTATCCCTATGCTATTGGTGTTCTCTCGGACAAAATTGTAAGAGCAATAGCGGAACAGTCATCCATTGAAGACTTTCATGCTCACCTTCTTGCAAATTTCATTCCTGCCCGTGCGAGGTCATCCCTGATTCAGATGTACTATTATCGTGTACAGCGGTTGGATGAAAACTTGGCAGATTTCATCCAAGATATTAAGTTCTATACCAGGGTGTTTGCTCTTAATTTTCCTGAAGATCAGATTGTACAGGCTATTGTAGAAGGTATTTCACCACCTTACCGATCATACTTGTGTTTTGCGTCGCGTCCACCAACTTTCGCAGAGCTAGAAGCTATGGCTGTATCGGCTGAAGGAGTTAGATACGCCGATTCCTTGGGTGTCGCGAAAGAACCCCTTCCTTCTTTTAGTAATCCTCGGCCTCCACCTCGCCGACCAGTCACACCCCGTAAATGTTATGCTTGCGGGTCGCCTGACCATCTTCGGAAAAAGTGCCCATCAATCAAGTCTAGTGGGACAAGGAATGGAGCAGGGTCATCTCAAGGCTGTTTTAAATGCGGCGCGTTCTCCCATATTGCTAAGAACTGCCCTAATACCAACAGCACCCCCTCTTGCTCAACTTCGGGTGCAACGTCCAACAACAATCAAAAGTGACTAGTGTCTCCGGCTGAGTCGACTAATCCATCTTCCCGAGGCTCAGCCCCTTGTAAACAGGTCGAAAATTCAGGGAAAATTCAGTCTTCAAATTTATCTTTTGAATGCCCCAAAGAATGTCTTAGGATTGCGGCGGAATCCCCCGCAGCTGTGCCCTTCCTCAAAATTGAGTTAAATAATGAGCCTATAACAGCGCTTTTAGATTCAGGCAGTGTTTGTTCAATTATTTCGGCTCAATGGTATTCGAAATTGAAATCTATTTGTAAACTTCCTGACTATTGCTCATCTCCTGTTAAATATGTTTCGGCTAATTCTTCTCCATTAGAAATTTTAGGTTCCTGAAAAGCCAAAATTCGTAATTTTAAATTTACTTGGAAAGTTAAATTGTTTGTGGCCAAGCACTTGTCTTGCCCCATTATATTGGGAGCTGACTTCATTTCTCACACTGGTCTTGTGCTCGATCTTCAGAGTAGGTCGTGCACCTTCAAATTTGCGGCTAATAGTAAAATCCCCTTATTGAAATGTAATTCTGCATCATGTTCATCTATTTCGCCTACCCAGGATGAGATGTTGTTAGACCTTAGACATCTACCTGAGGAGCAGGCTGATAGTATTCGTAAGTTGTGTCAGTCGTTTCCAGAGGTGTTCTCTGATACTCTTGGTGTTACTGACCTTATCGAATACAAAATTGAGCTCACGGATTCGATTCCTGTCCGTTTTCCACCTTATAGGCTATCTCCACCAAAAATGAAGGCTCTGAAAGAAATCATCGATCAGATGTTGAAGGATGGTATTATTAGGCCCTCGAAGTCGGCGTATTCTTCGCCTATTTTTCTAGTCCCGAAACCCCAAGGTGGCTTCAGGCCTGTCATTGATTATAGGGCTCTCAATTGGAAGGTGGTGTTACAATCTGTGCCCCTTCCCGACCTTCATTCTTGTTTTTCATGGTTTCGTAAGGCCAAGTTCTTTACTATCTTGGACCTGAATCAGACCTACAATCAAATTCCCCTTGCGGAAGAGTCTAAACATCTTACAGCGTTTGCCACGGACTGGAATTTATACGAATACAACCGCGTGCCTTTCGGGCTCCCCACGGGAGCAGCTGTACTCACTAGGCTGCTAGATAGGGTCTTCTCCGACATCAAATTTGAGTACTTGTACCACTACTTGGATGATGTCGTCGTATTTTCGGAGACCTTTGAAGAACATCTAGATCATCTGCGAGAAGTTCTCAATCGCCTTCTTAAGGCGGGGTTAACTGTCAAGTTGTCCAAGGTTGCCTTTGCTAAGCCCTCCATGTCTTTCCTAGGGCATATTGTGTCACCTGATGGTGTTGCAGTCGATCATTCTAGAACACAGGCCATCCGTGATTTTAAACCTCCCAAGGATATCAAATGTATCGCCAGGTTCATTGGTATGGTGAATTTCTTCAGGAAGTTTATTCCTATCTTCGCTAATAGAGCGGCGCCCTTGAACCTTCTTCGTAGGAAAGGCATCAAATTTGAGTGGGGACCTTCTCAACAAGCCGCTTTTGAAGATCTTAAATTAGCTCTCTGTAATGCCCTTGTCCTTGCTATGCCCGATTTTTCGAAGAAATTCATCGTCCAAACCGACGCGTCGTCGTCGGCGGTAGCTGCAGTCCTTCTTCAAGAGACTGAACTAGGGAGGCGACCCATCGCCTATGCATCTAGGACTCAATCGGCTCAAGAAGGCAAGTATTCCATCTATGAGCTCGAGGGTTTGGCAGTCTTATTTGCCTTAGAACAGTTCCGTCTCTATCTGGAACATGTCAAATTCGACCTGGAGACGGATAATCAAGCCTTAAGCTGGGTCTTAGGTAGGCCGCGTCGTACTGGTCGTATAGCCCGTTGGGCCATCCGAATTTCCGCCTTCCAATTTAACGTTAGGCATATCAGAGGTACTGACAATGTTGTCGCAGACGGACTCAGCCGTATGTTTTCCAACGACGTTGAGACCCATGAACCGGTCGATAGTTTATCACCTCCCGAGTCCATACTATCTGAGATTAATGCCACCTTAACAGATGCTCCCATGCTCTTTAGGGACATTGAGAAATACCAACGTGAAGATCCGACGCTGGCTCCGATAATGGAAACCCTTTCTTCTGGGGAACACGTCGTCCCTTATGTACTGAGGAATGGTGTTTTATGTTGCCCTTCGAGGCGTGATAAGATGATGAAAGTTGTCGTTCCAGCTGTTCTTGTACCTATGATCTTCAAGTACTATCATGAGACCCCATTAGGGGGGCATCTAGGCATCTTTAAAACTCGTGAAAAGATTCGTGAAAGGTTCATCTGGAAAGATATGGACGGTGAAATCCGTGAAGTAGTAAAGGCTTGTAAATCTTGTTTGCTTAGTAAACCAACCATGGCCACCAAGGTAGGCCTTTTGTCTTCTCATCAAGCGTCGCGCCCAATGGAACGCCTGTATATTGATTATGTAGGACCCTTCCCCCAGTCGAAGGGAAATGCCAACAAGTTCATCTTTGTATGTGTAGATGGTTTTACTAGATTCTCCTGGTTATTTCCGACTAAGCTGGCTACCGCTCAGTCCACCATTACTTGTCTAAATTCAATCTTTGCTTCTTTTGGTCCGTGTCAATACATCGTGTCTGATAATGCCAAGGCTTTCACATCTAATCTATTTCGTAAATTCTGTTTTGACCTGTCCATCTCTCATGTGACAACTTCTGTTTATTATCCTCAACCATCTCTGGCTGAACGGGTTTATCGTAATCTCAGGTCAGCCCTTATTGCCTATCATCATGAAGATCATTCTAGGTGGGACACGTCCCTGCATCGGTTAGCTTTTGCTTTGAACTCGGCTGTTCATGAATCACATAAATTTACTCCAGCTTCGCTGATGTTTAAGTTTGTTCCAACACGCCGCTCTCTAACCTCTGGTCTCTGAGTGACATTCTACCTGAGACAATAGATGCAGATAACATTAAAGATCTTTGGAAGAAGGCTAAAGCCAATCTTAAAGTGTCTCATGAAAAGGTTAGGGAAAGATATGATCGTGGAGGAGACCCACCCATTTGAAGGTAGGTGACCAGGTGATGGTCAAGAATTTTGTTCCCGCGGGCAATCTTGCCCCCAGATTTCATGGACCGTGTATTATTCTCGATTTCCTTATACCCGTTACCTTATTGCTAAGCAATCCAGCCACCGAGAGGATATTTAGGGTTCACCTGTCACAGATGAAACCGGTGTAATTTCTGTGCTAACTTGCTTCATATCATCTTGAAAGAAATATGAAACATATTTTTTGAGGGGTTTCACTTTTAAGGCCTTCTGCCCTTTCAATAATATTCTTTATATTTAAGCATTTATGTAAACCTTCCCCGATCAGTTAAACTGCCATCCTGTCCTTACCATGGCCATTACCACGCTCCCGTCTCCTGCTCAACTACACACAGTGGCTTTGAAATGAAATAAATATTTCCACGCTGCTGGCCCCTCAACATCGCCACAAAGACTGTACCCTAAAATAATTATGGTCCAACAAAATTCTGCCGCCAAGATTTTAATGTTTCAGTGCCCCCGCAGCAGCGCGGCGCCGTACCGCCACTGAGGTGGGGTATGGGCCCGCTCCTCTTCAGTGAGGCCAACCAGTGTACGGCGAGCCGGAGCCCTCCTCCCGGCCAAGGCTGATGTGCGGCGCACAACCTGCAACTTGCCCGCGACCTGCATGTTCGCCGCGGGCGCGGCGTGCTTCAACTCCACGGCTCCTCTCATAGTGCGGGCGAGCTGTATCTCAGGGTACTTGAGGGGTCCGAGCGGCCTCCTCTGGACTCAAGCAGCGGCGGCTGGTCTGGCCGTGAAAGTCATAGGCAACTGATATACTTAATCAGCTACATGGACATTTCACATCATCAATTACTACTTTTGTGGATTTTACTGCAATATCTGGTGGACTTAGAAAATTTTTCCTCAACTTTAAAAACTAAAAGTTTCCTTCTGAATTCAAATTCTACAAGCATAAAGACTTGACATCTAAAGTAACTATAAAGAATTTTGAAACTGGATCCAATCATTTTAAGCAAACTTGTTGGTAAATACTTCTGCAATTAACTTCTACATCAACATCATAACTTGGACCTTATTTTGAAACAAGAGTTTATGTTCTTCTGTGTTACCCCTTGGAGGGACTTTTGGGGGGGGGGGGGTAGGTCTGTACCGGGTGGTACACCTCCACGCCGCTAATTCAAACTTTGCGCCAGTTGAAACTCCTCTACTGGAGGACGCCTGAACTTTAACTACAGTGCTAATTCTCAAGTTTTTCAGAAGATGTCACTACTTGTAAATTTTGAAGTTTCTGAACTGGGTCTTTTTCGATGTATTTTTGTTTTGCCTGTAGTAAGAAGTGTGAACATTCTCTTCTAGAGGACACTACTGAAGGACTACAATGGTGCACCCTAGTGCGAAGTGAAAAAACTGTTTTTTTGGAGAAATTTTGTGTTCAAAAGTTTGTCCTTTGTTAAATTTCTTTCAGTCATCGTTTAAGTTGGCAATATTAACCCTTTCTTTCCCGTTGTTTCGAATTTAACAATCCCGAATTTCTCTAATTAATTTTCCACCAATAATGTGTTTCTTCTTCATCTTGTGTAGGGGTTTTTGTGGTTAGCCAATAAAATGATTGTGGGCGGGTGTTCTCATTCCTGAAACGCCTCGAACTTTCCCCGAGGGTATATAAACTGCTGATTTTCGGGTCTCCGGGCCAATTCAGTAACATCTATCTTTGTGTAAAGTACGTGGCAGGGGGCGGGAAGCGCCTCTTTCGTCGGGCAGCAGTTCAACCACCAGGTAATGGCCTTTTAATAACTTCTTTTCTTGCTAGCTCAGCAGGTTAACTCTCGGGGCAGGTCCGAAGCGTTTTACCATGTAACTTTCCCCTAAAATGTAAAGACACTTGGTATCTATTCTATCTTTTTAAACTACATATTGGGATAGAGTGTGCTTAACCCTCTCGAGCTCCCACTCATATTGCATTGAGGTGAACTTATTTTCTCAACCGTTTCTTCCTTAACGTAATGTAAATTGTCTCCTCCTATAAGTCACCTCTTTAGTATGGGATTAGCCCTTGTATTAGAGGCCTAGTGCCAAGTAGGTTTTAATAAAGTGTAGTAGGAGTGCAAGAACGCCTCCTCTCAAGTTGGTATTTTAGAGGCCATGTAATATTTCTGTTTCTTCACTGAATAGGCCTCAGTAGGTTGGGTATTCTTACCCCTGTGTATGTGTCCTTAGAGGACAGCTTGTAAGTGGAGTTTGTTGTGGCCTTTGATAGGCTCGAACTTAAGAGCGAGTTGCTCTTTCTTAAAATTTGTTTCTGTATGCCTCGAGGAGGCTTTACTGTGTAATTGGGAGCAAGTGCTCCTAGGCATGATTGGGGTTTTCTGCCCCTTTGTTGAACCTTGAATTGAAGTAAAGTTGGGCTCATTGCTCAAGAATTATGTGTCTGGCTCTCGGAGCCCAGATTCTGTAACTCTGTAATTGTACGTTCTCGATTTGTGTTTCGGCTACTCTGTACATGCTATCCTTGTTATTTCTTGATTTTGCAAAGAAAATATAACCTTGTTAAATTTTATCTTAACTTTAATTTCGTATTTTGAGACCTGTTCACCCCCGCACCTTCTTTCACCTCTGCAAATCCACAAAACACGGTAACACTTACATTAAAACAATCGGACATCAATCCCGTACAACAACATTCAAATTCACTGGCAACCCTGCACCTCTCGATTACCATACAACATGCCCTAATATAAAACAAAAACAAAAGGCAAAAAAAAACAACACAACCTAACATAAGTCCGTCAAACACATTTGAGGCAATCCTAGCATGAATGACAAATTCTCTGAACTTAATCGTGTTCCTACGCAACTAAATCAAGCACTGAAAACAAAACAAAACAAAACAAAACAAAACAAAACAAAACAAAACAAAACAAAACAAACGCTTCAGAGAGCCTGACAATGAATAAAAAGGGTGAGCTTCAAGATCTCGAAAAGAAGGAGAGGAGAATCTTAAGGAAAATTTTAGGACCACAAAAAAAATGCTGATGGTGAGTGGAGGAATAGGAAAAATGATGACCTCTATAAATACACCGAAAAAATCAGTGTCACCATGCGAAAGCGAAGGCTAAAATTTTATGGGCATCTAGAAAGAATGGATGAGAAACGGCTAACTAAGAAAATATTCGAGCACATCACTGGACGAAAAGCTTCGACGTAGTGGGTGGAAGAGGTAAAAAGAGATGCAATAGAAAGTGGACTTACAGTGGATATGGTTCACAACAGAAAAGAATTTAGAAGTCGAGTGGACAGCATCAAAACATTCCAGGAGAAACCACCAAAATGTAGACCCAAACTGGTCATATCTGAGAAAGAAAGGAAGATCAGAAGTGAAAGAATGAAGAGGTTCTGGGAGAAGAAGAAGAAGAATAAGAAGAAGAAAAGAGAAAGCCTGAAGTTCAATGCGGTCCATAGGCGGCCAAATTCGGAAACAAGAAAGTTTGTTCCTTTGTCCACCTATATCTGAATTAGACAAGCCTGGAAGCGGCCCGCTTAACGTTTAAGTTGCCATAATTAAGGAATATAATTCCCCCCTTAACATTAGCAATTCTACATAATTAAACTGGTATTGTACTCATCTATGCCTGTAGTTGCTAAACGTGGACTAGGAGCACAAGGCCCGTCCAGTTTAGCCCTTCGTCCTACTGGTTTCCCTTCCAGCATGTAGAGCTAATCCATTATACCTTTCAACCGTATATATTCTTAAATTGTACAAAGTAACATTTGAAAAAATTTACACACACTAGCAGTTAAAGGAAAATGTACAATACTGGCCTTTTGTCTGACCCGCCTAATTCACACATACATTCTTCATTCCTTCCCGGCACTAAGGAAATTTTGACGCAACGGTATCACATTTAACGGCCCGGCGTGCACTCGTTCTTCGAACCCGGCACTCTCATAAATGTGTGTTTGCATCCTTATAGGCTAACGTCCGCGAAATAGACCAGTTATCATCCCGAATGTGAATGTCTACAGGCGTCTGATTAGGTCGATGAACCGCGACTGTTCTCGAGAAATTTGTACTGTTGCTAAAATTTTCTTACATCGATCCTACAACTGGAGTTTTATTTCAATCACTTCCGTAAATGTTTATAAATTTCTAGTTATTTGCCGGTAGGGCATACTGGTAACACTTTTTCTTCGGTATCCGAGCTCATGAAACTGGTGAAATTTCCAAGTCCATAACACATACTATCTCACGTAGTGTTACGCGTGGTGACGGCCCGAATAAACTTACCAGAGTGGGGTGTCGTGTGCTGCACACCCTTCTATTTATACTAGTTTCATACATTTTCCTGGTTCATGGAAGGTCGCGTTAGAATGAGAAACTCAAATTTTCCCGTTTAGCTACTGCAGATCTGCTTGGGGCTTCAATTCATAGTCCACACCTGTGATCAATCATTTCTTGCCTCTGTGCGAAATTTTAACTCATATCCATCGTAGGTTAATACAATAATTGTCAATTTAGCTCCTGTCTTCTTGGCAGGCAATCTGGCGCCATTTTTAGCGTCTCCAGTTTTCAGCCAATCAGAGAATAGCGTCACTGTTTTCCGAGAATAACCGCTGTAAATCCACATAAATTACCAAATTTTAATATCAGGCGATGCTTCTAAATTCTTCCGCATTTTGAATCTGTACTCAATTTTTACTTACTAATGTTATTTGCAAATTTTATCCGCATAGCGCCACCCGGAATACATTGGCATGATTGAATCTGTAAAGGTTTCCTAGGCGAAAATTTTCATTGGTTCATAGCTACGCGGGAATTCAAATCTTGCCCTAGTATCATACGTCATATCGACAAATAGATTGTACCATAAGACGCCACATTTAGCGCTCCACATGGCTGATCTGATGATTTTTCCTCGTATCTCAACTATTTATGTGTAAGATTTAGTTATAAATGTCGAATAGGATGAAATTTGAGTAGGTTTTCTCATGTGTATTACTTCTCCTTCTTCATCTTCTTCTCGATCGGTTTACCTTCCAGGGTCGGTTTTTCCCTCGGATTCCGCGAGGGATCCCACCTCTACCGCCTCAAGGGCAGTGTCCTGGAGCTTCGGACTCTGGGTCAGGATACAACTGGTGAGGATGACCATTACCTCACCCAGGCGGCCTCACCTGCTATGCTGAACAGGGGCCCTGTAGGGGGAAAGAAAGTTTGGAAGGGATAGAAAAAGAGTAGGGAAGGAAGTGGTCGTGGCCTGAAGTTAGGTACCATCCCGGCATTTGCCTGGAGAAGATGTGAGAAACCACGGAAAACCACTTTCAGGATGGCTGAGGAGGGAATAGAACCAGCCTCTACTCACTTGACTTCCCGAGGCTGAGTGGAGCCCGTTCCAGGCCTCATACCACTTTTCAAATTTCGTGGCAGAGCCGGAAATCGAACCCGGGCCTCCGGGGGTGGCAGCTAATTACACTAACCAGTACACAACAGAGGCGGAGCAGTGCATCACTTTTGGATACTTATGTGACAGCTACCAACATAGAAAAATTTTCATACAATCGAGAAAAACAGACAAATCCCACGTACAAGGTATAAAGATATGACAAAAAGTCACAGGACCAAAGTTGTAGTTCACTCCAAAATTGAACGATGATTTTACCACTCGTTTTCGATCCGACTTACCCTTTATCCTCGAAATATCTCGAAACGAACGTCTGCACCGTCATTAAAATTGCCTCAATATTTAGATATTTTTCTGGGGTAGAAAAAAGAAAAATTTAAATATCTTCGAGGCTTTTCGTCAGTTACAGGTTGTGTATAATTTTTTCAAATTTCAATATTCCTTCTAGTCTGGCAGATTGTGCCGCAATCTTGATTTGGGGGCGGGGCTAAAATGAGGACTTTCAGGAAACTAAAGCTAACAAATATGCAGATGGTAATTATTTCACCTGAAACGCATAACTGTACGAACGGTCGTAACGATTTTATTTATATAGGTAAGGAATATGCTCCAAGTGCAACACCTTTTGGGATATATCCGCTGGACTTAGCCTGCAAAACCTACCCAAGGGCAGGTGGATTCTAAACTTCAAGTTTTGTAAAAACATATCTGGTAGTTTCCAAATTATAAGAACTCAGACAAACAGACAAACAAACAGATAAACAGACACAAAAGCTGAAAAGTATGCAGACGGTCATTATTACACCTGAAACGGATCAGTGTAGGAACATTTCGCCAAAATAGTCAATTTACAGACTCACGGTCATTACGATTTTATTTATATAGATTAAATAAAGTAAAAAGAGACTGAAACAAATGACTATCCTGCTATGCTATCTTACTGTACATGACATCGATCTAAATAAATAAATAAATAAATAAATAAATAAATAAAAAATAAATAAATAAATAAATAAATAAATAAATAAAAACAAATAGATAAATAAATAAGTAAATAAATAAATAAATAAACAAATAAATAAATAAATAAATAAATAAATAAATAAATAAATAAATAAACAAATAAATAAATAAATAAATAAATAAATAAATAAATAAATAAATAAATAAATAAAATAAATAAATAAAATTGAAGTGTTTGTTTGTAATGTCAAAATCACATTTTACTAAGTGCATATGAAAGTATACAGGTACTTATTACTAAAAACAAATTTTTACAATTTTTGTCCGTCTTTTTGTTCCGGCTAATCTCCGAAACGTTGTCCGGCTCCATGGCTAAGTAGTTAGCGTTCTGGTCTTTGCTCACAGGGGTCATTGTTTAATTTCGCTGGCACGGGGGCTGGGTGTATGTGTCGTCTTCATCATCATTTCATCCTCATCACGCGCAGGTCGCCTACGGAAGTCAAGTTAAGACCTGCACCTGGCGAGCCGAACATGTCCTCGGACACTCCCGGCACAAAAATCCATGCGCCATTTCATTTCCGAAACGGTTGGGCCGATTTAGACGGAACTTTCACTGGTATGCGGAGTAACTTAGACTACTTTAAAATGTTCAACATAATTAGAGATGGTTGGCGACGGGGGTGGTGGTGGTGGTGAGAACGAGATATAAAAATTATAGCCTTATTTTAAGCCCCTTGACGCAAGAACAAAACTTGGTAAGCCCTACGGGCCCAAGAAACCATGTTTTAAGACCCTAAAACCAACCGTTATCGAGATATTGACACAACACTCCCCCTGCTCTAGGAATCCGATAAAGAAATGACCAGCAGTAACCATGACAACGTCAGTTCAAGGATTCTACAATAGCTAGATTTGCCATCCAAAATTCATACACATATGAATTGCTATCTGAAAAAAATATGCTGTGTGGATAAGCCACTCACAACACCCCTTTGGTCGGGGATGGTAAGGGGGTGAAGTATAAAAATAATCTATCTACAGTAAATAAAAATATATGTATGTAAATGACACGTCTCTTGCCACACATTGCGAGACGAGCTAGAAATTTGAAATTCTGAAACATTCTAACTTTTAACATGTAACCGACAGAAAAATTCCAAAATGTTAATTTTTTTTACATTTTACCATGAAAAGTTCGGGAATATTGAGCCATTTTTAAAGACGGTGCGGACCTTCGTTTCGAGGTAATTGGTGGCTATACAGTAAGTCGTATCACAAAGCGATTAACACAGTCGCTGCCAATATAAAGTGATGTACAACCTTGGTCCTGTGAGCTTTTTTCGTATCTCTATCCATTATACGTTAAATGGAGATTTTGACTCAATTGTAGTTAAATGTTGTACTTTTAAACACGTATATTTTATAGTTTGGCACACTTAAATGAATTATGTATTAACCAAATTTGGCACGCGTATTGGAGTAACCAGGTGCCATATACAAGCCAAATTTTATGATTTCATCTATTACGTAAGTACCTGAAGAATAAAGCAATGTGTGAAAAGTATAGCCGAAATGCTTAATCCAATACCTACATACAGGAGATACGAAAAAATGTAATAGGGCCAGCTGTGTGGGTCGGTAAACGAGGTGTCTTATGACTTAGGTAATCGGTTTGTCGATATGACGTTCTGCTGATAAACGGCACATGACAAAAATGCTTCTCGACCTCTTGGCTAAGATCAAAGTATAGACTCACTGGATGAGATCATGTGTAGTGGAGCTCCGCGATCTTAACATCTTTTCTCGTCTTCTGTGTAGTGTTTGTGGGTATCAGGGTGTACTTGTGCATTTGTTTGGTGTGGTGGTTGTGTGAACGTGTTATCCTAAGAGTCTACAGTTTATTTTAATTGATTTGAGGGCATCGTTTGGTTTAATTTTATTGATGTAAAAGCCTCAATATTGGATTTTGCTACAATTGTTTCATAGAAAACTTACCAAGGGTGTATTTGTGTTGCTAACCTTGCCCTAACAACCACCCACTCGCCAAATTTTCTTGGTCTCCACAGATACTACTTACTAGATATATAACTTCACTCCTCCATTAAGGCGTTTCTAAGGCAACAGATCTTGGCCTACTGCTGGGAGCTATCTGGATGGTCTGCGAAAATATGGTAATAAACTAATGGAGCAGTGTCGAGTACCGCGCGTTCCCCTTCGCCGCATCGAAAGGCGCCCCCCACCACTTCCCCCTCCAACGACTTAATATCACAAAGGCTGGTTGTCGCGCGGGCTCAGTACGCACGAGCGGGCTGTTGTGGATGGTTGAGTCTCAACGCGCGCCATGTTTGTGTTCGTATTTAGTAGTTAAGTTATTAGTCATGACTAAAAGAAAATGAAATCTCTCTAAAAACACGAGAAAGGCCAAACGTCGAAGACTGCAACGTGAAAATGAATCTCAACACGATACAGAAAGTCGTCTTACAAATTGTCGATTGAGGCAAGAGCAATTTGACATTATATTGGTATTCTGCAATGTTAATAATCCCTCAGAATTGTGGTACAGGTTTAAGGATCATTTCATGGAAGATCGAGGAAGAGACCTACAACGACAATACCGAGATGCAGACATAAATGCTCATTTACAAAACTTTACTAATCGTGCTCTGTTTGCGTTACAAGACATTCTTCTCTCCATAGGCGGCAATACTCTCCCTCATTATGGTTTACCATCTCCACAAGCGACCGATGGGATTGTTGATAGTTTGAACAGAAAATATATTCAACACATAAATTTTTATCCAGTTGAACTTCAACATACGATAAATCAGAATGAACCAAAATTAAACAACGAACAAAATCAAGTTTACCGACTCCTCATTGGCAGTGTGAATGCTGCTAACGCTGTTGGTGTATATTTTTTAGACGCTCCAGATGGTACTGGCAAGACATTTTTGATAAATCCTTTAACGGCCAAAATACGTTCAGAAAGGTAGACTGCCATAGCAGTCGCATCTTAGGGAATAACTGCAACTTTACTTCGTGGAGGAAAAGGAGCACATTTCATGTTTAAAATAACAATAAAAGCAGAAAGTATGGAAAATCGAGTCTGCAGTGTACCGAAAAATAGTCATAAAACCAAAGTATTACAAGAGTGTGTCTTGGTAGTGTGGGACGAATGCACTATGGTGAACGAAATTTCAATCCAAGCCGTGAACAGAACCAGGTGAAACCCTTTACGTTTCGCAGAGAAGTTTGCCCCGCGTCTTCAGAAGAAAATCTCGACTGTTCACGAGGAAGTCTTCTACAACAATGAGGGTTTGAATTTAAGAATGTTTTACCGTTGGAGCTGTACGCTCATTCGTGACCAGGTGGCTCGCCCCTGATTCGTATGATATCCTCTCCGTTACTCCTCACGCACAAACGGTGTGGTAGAACATCGTAATTGGAGCACGGCCGACTGGATCCCTCGCTGCACTAAGCTAGAGTGACGCATCAAGTCGGCCGTGATTGGAGCTTAATGCTGTCGTCAGCTCCCGCTTGGAGCGCTGTGCCAGCATACAGCGAGCCAACTGGTGACGAACGAGCGTACCACTACAGTTTCAATGGTAAAACATTCTTAAACTCAAACCCTCATTATTGTAGAAGTCCTCGAGAACAGTCGAGATTTTCTCCTGAACATACAGAGCAAAGTTCTCTGCGAAACGTAAAGAGTTTCACCTTATTTTCTTGATACGCCATAAACCCAAAAGCCCATTTTACGCAGCTCTATAAGTACGGGCCGAGAAAGCATCAATATGAACTATATAATGAATTTTTATTGGTACGACTGTTACAAAATAGAGTGAACTATTACATACGAGGGAGAATCAAATATATTTGTTAATTCATTTAGTACATCGGAAAACACAAGGCAATTAAAATTAATTTTTCCACAGTTTCCTGCTTTGGAAATGCATTTATCCCAGCGTGCGGGCACCCTTTTGATGCCCTAATCGTAAAACGAACAGGGTCGTGTCACCAGCCAGTTGCGCACACATTCTTCCATACTCTCGTCGTGTTCAAATCGTTACCCTCCTAGAGCTTCTTGAAGCGGTCCGAACAAATAGAAATCTCAGGGAGATAATTCCTGGCTGCAAGGAGGATGATCAAGTGTAGTCCAGTACATTTCCTGTAGCTTGGACACAGAGCTGCAGTATGTGCCCGCGCATTGTCGTGGAGGAGAATGACCTGTCGAATAGGTTGACATCGTCTTTTGCGACGATATGCAACTCTCGCCTTTTTCAACAACTCGCAGTACTAAGCAGCATTGATTGTGCGTCGCTCAAGCAAAAAATTAATCAGCAAAATGCCTCGCCAATCGAAAAAACCGGTTGCAGGAACCTTGCTAGCTGACGGTTGAGTCTTGGCTTTCACGGGTGCTGCCGTCCCTTCCTTCCGCCAGTCCTTACCGGCCTGTTTGGATTCGGGAGTGTAGTGGTGGACCCATGTTTCATCGCAGGTGACGATCCGACTCAAAAATGCTTCACCTTCTTCCGAAAACCTTGCTGTAAGCCTCTGACAGACCTCCAAACGTCTCAACTTCAGATTTTCGGTCAAAAGGCGAAGGACCCATTTTGAACACACTTTATGGAACTGTAGGTCGTTCGTAATGATTTCTTGACAGCTTCTATAACTGATACCGACTTGTTGTGCAATTTCTGATACTCTCGCCCTCGATCGCCGTCAATAATGTCTTTAACCGCAGGAATGTTTTCGTCTGTAATGCTGGTGCACTGATTTTCCACACGTTCTCGTCCTTCCTTGAACATTTTATGCCAGGCAAACACACGCACCATTGACAATGTTTGATCACCGAACTGTGCAGTCAATCTCTGGCAAATTTATCCCGCTGTAACTCCTTCATGGGTAAGAAATTTTATAATTATGCGTTGCGCAGTGGAGGAGTGCACCTGTTGACATCGCGAGCGTTAAGGACGAAAAGGCATGAAATATCTAACAGCACCCTCTCCCTACTCCTGACGGTCCCGCCTAAGCATAGCCAGTCCTACCAACTATTGATGTTCAGGAACAAAAATCCCGTTTATATTTGATCGACCTTCGTAAAATGATATGATATTTTAGTTGTTTTAACGGTTGCTTCAAGTAACTCACAAAATCAGGAGAACAGTTTATAAAAGAAATTTCTAAGTGGTGGTGAGAAGTGAATTTCACAGTAGTTCAAATGGGCTACTAAGTTGCTTTTCATGCCATCAAGTAATGGATATTTGTCCAAAAGGTGTGGAACCGTTTGCTCGAGATTTCCGCACTGACACTGGCAATTTGTACCGTAAATCTCTGTAAATCCCTTTTGAAACTTCCATGTGGACTGATGAACTGGAGAGAGATGTAAACTTCATTGAAGAATTTGGATTCCATTCGTTGGAATGCTATTGAGAAAAAGAAATTTTCTCGTGTTTCTGCCTTTTTTATTGCTGGTCCAAATCATATCCCATTCAAATTAAGCTTTCGTTATGATGTCTTCTTTTAACAAAAGCTAAAGGAATTGCCTTGAAGCTAAAATCCCCCACATTTTGTGCTGCGGCTTTGGCAAGCTTGTCTGCTCGTTCATTACCGTCTATCCCTGCATGGCCCTTGACCGAAGTGATGCATATATGTGAGGAGCTGTTCATGAATATTGCCGCTCAGACTACACTACTGAAGCGAATGAGTAAATACGAGTCTTAGTTGCATTTTGAACCAACTTATCACCGATAAGTGTAAGAAATAATAGCCTTTATATTAACGAATCAATTCTGCAACCATTTTACCTGTGACAGGTTACTTTTTTCGTCCTCCGGAATGGGTGTTTTTTGTTGTTGTGTTCAAGAACGCATTACACACTCATCTATCACACTTGCAGTACACGCGGTTACCTTCATCATCGTCATCATCATCATCATCATCATCATCATCATTAGCATCATCATCGGTTTTTTCTGTGCATCAAGCTTGCGCCAACGTGTCCTGTTCGAAGCGGCGTTCTCGGATTGTGATTTTGCGCTCTGCAATTTTTTCCACATTTTAGTCACAGAAATGTGATATACTGACAATCGTGTGAAAAGGCTCTGTGGTTAGGGACACGTGGCTGTGAGCTTGCATTCGGGAGATGGTGGGCTCTTGGCCAAGTATAAAGACCATGAAATGGTCCACATCGGCAAAGCGCCATGCGTTTCTGTGAAGCAGTACTGTATACTACCACAGAGTATGACAAATTCGACTAGTCTATTTATGTTCGGTACTGTCTGTCTGCGTGGAATCTGTCCCTGCAGGTAATTCCTCTGTTCACAAACAACAGAGCCATACGGTGTGGAGTTCTTTCATGTTTTAATTCGTATTAGTATATTCTTTCTTTCTTAATCTGTTTACCTTCCATAGTTGGTTTTTCCTTCGGACTAAGCGAGTGATCCAACCTCTACCCCTTTCCCCCAAGGGCAGTGTCGTGGAGCATGGGACTTTGGGTCCGGGGATAGAACTGCGAGGGAGGACCAGTACCTCGCCCAGGCGGCCTCGCCTGCTATGCTGAGCAGGGGATTGGTGTGGGGAGTGGGAAGATTGGAGGGGATAGACAATGGAGGGGTAAGGAAGCGGCCGTGGCCTTAAGTTATGTACCGTCCCGGCATTTGCCTGGAGGAGAAGTGGAAAAACCACGGAAAACCACTTCGAGGATGGCTGAGGTGCGAATCGAACCCTATATCCTATACTCAGTTGACCTCCCGAGATTGAGTGGACCCCGTTCCAGCTCTCGTACCACTTTTCAAATTTCGTGACAGAGCCGGGAATCGAACCCGTATCTCCGGGGATGGCAGCTAATTACGCAAACCACTACACCACAGAGGCGGTGTATACTTGACGTATTTACGTAAACAATGACATAGAGGAAAATTCAGGTAAATACAACAGGAAGGGACAGAGAATGTTTGATTAAGGGAGAACCGGAAGGATATGACAGAAAGATATCTAGGTTATTGTCGAGAGATTATGTATTACACATGTCTAGAATATGTAGAGAGATCGACCTTTCGGTTTTAGAGAAAGGCGGGAGTAGGGAATGTTGAGTAGGGTCTTCATTCTATTACTACGGGAAGAGACGTGGAAGGAGGAAGAAGGAAACTAATTCAGGTGAACTGTAAAAAAAAAAAAAAAATCTAATTTTATATTAACTTTAGGTCGGTTACTTTCCTCCAAGCTGAAAGAGATAATGTTTTGCTAGAAAATATTTCAAAGCCACTTGCAACCTATTTTAATTAGTGTTAACTGATTTAAGTGATTATATTTCTCTCAGAAAGTGTTTCATGTTACTGGAAGACTGTAAAACTATTGGGATTTGTTGTCTTCCAATTATTACCGTATTACTAATTGTAGACGAATCTTGGTTATAAATACTATTTTATAAATAATGCTGCAAACCTAATATGTGGTCCGCGGAACGCTGGGCGGCCGCCACGATAATACAAGGGGTCCGCAATAATAATGAAATTTGTAAATATTTAAAGAGTGAAAGTTTATTGTACACACCCATTTCAAAGGACATTATACTAAATTTAGTAACTATATCTTCACTGTTCTATTACTTACATACAGTAAGTAACTTGGCCTATAGATGTACAGGTTATCAGCGGAAAACGAAGAAATACAACAACGCAGTGCAAGCGATTTAATTGTGAGACACTTGGAATTGCTATTATCCACACTCACACCATATATTTTCGCCTCTAGTTGAGAAAATCTTGTGCATCTGAAATCCCTTCTTTGAAACCGAACATGAACTGCCCTTGAGTATCTTGGCAGAGAGAAAGTGAAAAATAAATTGAAGTATGATAAGGTTGGAGAATCAGATGGAGTGGAATGTTTAGCTCCAGAAAGTTCAATGAATGCATCACAACTCTTCGTTCTTAATCTATGTTTTTAATCATGACTTCCTCTATACCCTACAGTTTCTAGAACGGTAATGCTGAGTTTAATGCCGTTCATGAGAAGATATATTTTCTCCTCTCACTCAAATGGAAACGAGGTACAGATACAAAGCTAACGTAGAGACTGATCTTCGTTTCTAGTGACTGCGCTTGTAAAACGATTGATCTTCGGAAGTCAGCACCATCCGTCTCATTGATCCAACAACCCCAACAAGGACATTTTTTGAAGTTTGTTTCCAGATCCAGACTGTTGGAATTATCAGCCACTGTGACACTGTTTTACAATTTCTTTGCATTTATAAATAGTCTTTATGTAAATGAAGTTAAATTAATATTTCAAATAAACACTGCATCATTACAAAATTCTCTTTTTGTTCACTGAATGCAGTATTATGTTCTGTGCCTAAGGCGTTCTTGAACATGCATGCGATATATTTAAAGGGCCTCAGAGAAAAAAGTTTGTGAAAGCCTGCTCTAATCGATAGAGAGATAATGATTCTCAGCATTAAAATATCTTAGCCAATAAATTATATATTTGACAAATTTTTCTTCACATTATGCCTTTCTCTAGTTATTAGGTTACTGCGCTGTCACAGAACAATGGTTTTGTACGATATACTCCGCTAAGCCTCGTACAATCAACCACCCCTTGTGTGGAGTGCTTTGCCACAGCAGCGTGAAAACAGAACCCGTACAAAGTTTGGTTCCAGTTCCCTGTAACTCTCACCTGCTCTGGCGAGCTCCATTCATTATCACCAAACAAAATAATTAGCAGAAGCTTGTTCGTGGTAACAGATGTGATCAGACTTCGTTGATTAATTGGTGAGGCTGGGAGGAACTCCATGGTGCTCACAACTTCGAAACAACAGGTCACAGTGTTTCTGTTATTGCGCTGTGTAGGGCACTGCTAATCAGACAGTAAATCCACAGATGGCAGCATAAGTAAGATATTTTCCTCCGACTTCTGGCAAATAGTCTCTACACCGTAAAACAGCATCACCATAAATATCCTGCCACGACATAGTTTCTCGCTGAACAGAAGCTATTTACTGTATTTCAGTCAGAAAAGTATTAAATATAGAAAAGAGCAATGTCCAATGGATTATTTTGTACATAATGGTACAAACCTCTATAAACACTATAGAGACAAAGATTTTAGCATTAAAAATATGTCTCATATTTTGAAACGTTTTTCATATTTTCGTACCTTTTCATATCACTTCTTTTCACAGACAGTGACTAGCGATACCTGACGGGCTTCTTACGGTATAAAATTCTGTGTAGCCAAAATATCTCGTGAGAACAAAAGTCCGTTCGCATTTCTTTTTTCTAGTCGCTTTACGTCGCACCGACACAGATAGGTCTTATGGCGACGATGGGACAGGGAATGGCTAGGAGTATGAAGGAAGCGGCCGTGGCCTTATTTAAGGTACAGCCCCAGCATTTGCCTGATGTGAAAATGGGAAACCACGGAAAACCATCTTCAGGGCTGCCGACAGTGGGGTTCGAACCTACTATCTCCCGAATACTGGATACTGGCCGCACTTAAGCGACTGCAGCTATCGTTCGCATTTTAACACTGCATTAGTCACGTGTTATCTGAGAGATACACGGTGGTGATTGTTTGGTGTAACTTGAGTGGCATCCAGTAGTGTTGTGACCTTCATGCAATACAAACGTCACGAGCTGCAGTCAGCTTTATCTCGCAGATGCGACGCGAGTAAATTTGTAAGTATTCATGTTTATCTCTAAGATGCGTTTGATTTGCTGCGAATGAGCTCACTATTGCTAGTATCTTGAGATCTTCAGACATTAAAATGAAGATGAAAATGATTTGTGCCGAGCTGAGTGGCTCAGACGGTTGAGGCGCTGGCCTTCTGACCAATACTTAGCAGGTTCTATCCTGGCTCAGTCCGGTGGTATTTGAATGTGCTCAAATACGTCAGCCTCGTATCGGTATATTTACTCCCGCGTAAAAGAACTCCTGCGTGACTAAATTCCGGCACCTCGGCGTTTCCGGAAACCGTAAGAAAATAGTTAGTGGGACGTAAAGCAAATAACATCATCATGAAGATTATTTGTAAAACTGTATTGTGTTCAGTGAGTGAAGACTTTGAAAAGAACAATCAGATAATTAGTTTAATTGTTTCAAATATGCCAGTGTCTTTTCTCAGTATTTCAATAATTGAAACAATTATTGTTATGCTATAAATAAACCTCTAATGCGTTTTATGTTAGTTTCTATCTTCCACAATTTATATAGTGCTTGTGTAGATGGACGGAATTTATGTATCTATCAAATACGATGCGAGCACTGACGCTACTTTTAGGATGCGCGTAATGCAGTGTTAATCCACACAGCAGGAGTATTCAGACTGGGGTGACCATAACCCGCTCTACGGCAGCCATAACACAGGTGTCCTTGCACTGGAATGCTCAGGAGTTAAGCCGGCAACTTGTCCGTTCATACCGGTAAGTGGCTATGCATACTTTCAAGGCGTTCTGAATGATCATTCAAACCGACTTTTGTCCCCACCTGATAGATACGGAGCCTCCGTGGCTCAGGCGGCAGCGCGCCGGCCTCTCACCGCTGGATTCCGTTGTTCAAATCCCGGTTATTCCATGTGAAATTTGTGCTGGACAAAGCGGAGGCGGGGCAGGTTCTTCTCCGGGTATTCCGGTTTTCCTTCGGCAGCTGGCACACTTCCTATCCTTGCCACTAGATGGGGCGCTTCATTCATTCCATTTCTGACCAGGCCGAATTACTGGAAAAGGTGTGTGGATTTTCGTTTTCATATACAAAGTATTAGGACAGTGATATTCATTACTATTCATCATTTATCATTCTTGTCCAAACACTTGTTCCAGCGGTACACCATCGCACTGAAGCAGACAAGGAAGAAATCTGCGCCCAGTCCCTGAAGGCAAGTTACGGCTGCATGCTGAATGGCCGTATCGTAGTTGTCACTTATCACCTGGGTGGTAATTACACCTACCAGGTCGGGGTATAGGCACGATGTTACGAATAGGTGATTTCCTCACCAGGAGGGTGACAAAGAATGCTGCCTATTACGGTGTAAGGCGTGATCAAGAAGTTTCCATTTGTGGGCGTTTGGGCAGCGGACATGCAACTTAGCGCGACGTATATATATAACTACGGACATGTAGGGTAAGGGATTAGTGTGGAAGTTGTGCCGTGCCGGGGTGCGTGCGTTAAATGCCGCCACGTGAACTATGGAGACGCGTTATTACTAAATGCGTCCAAACAGGACCAACGTGCTGTTATTCTTTTCTTGGCTGCCGAAGGACTGACACCGGTGGACATCCACCGGAGAATGAAGACTGCGTATGGGGCAGCATGTCTGTCGATAAGGCACCGTTGTGGAATGGTGCACCAAGTTCCGTGCGGGTCGCGTTTTGACACAGGACGCCGATCGATCTTTGAGGACAGCCTCATCCATTACGGACAACAACAAGCGGATGGTGGATGTGGTGATTAGGGAAGACCGACGCATAACCATTCGTGCGATTATCACACCTTCGGTTCCCTCAAATGGAAGTTTCGACGTTTCGTGTGCACGAGGATGTGCAGCAGGCAATTCTTCACGCAGCAGGACACGGTGTTTTACAACCTGGTGCGTCAGTGGGATGAGTGCCTCAGTGCTCACGGCGAGTTTGTCTGACTTTGGCATTCAGATTCAAGGCTGTACGGTCGTCGAACGGGAAATTTTTGATCGTCCCTTGTAATATGCTGGAGTGTTTGCGGATAGCAATTCGTGGAAAACGACCCGGATTTCTTTCAACACGTATCGTGCTGCTGCATGAAAACGCAAGACCACAAACAGCCAACAGTACGAGGTAATTCTTGCGGCGCTCCCGATGGGAGGTACTGGACTATGCTACCTACAACCCCAGCCTGACATCCTGTAATTTCCACCTCTTCAGTCTGTTGAAGAAGCACCTGCGTGGTAAGCGATTTAGTGGTGATACGGCCATTCGCCGTGCCATCATGATGTGACTTCGAAGTGTTATATTGAAAACAAACTGAAAGTGGAAAAATGGCAGATCAGAGGTGAGACGGAGAGAAATTATATCTGAGAAGTGGAGTACGACCTTTTGTGATATCATGGTGCATACACAACATATTACGAAGTACAGGTGTAGCCACAGCTAGGTCCAAAATCCCCACCTGAGCTACCTAAACTCCCGTTGCAGAAGCAATGTTAGCAGTGCTGGCACAGATGGACTTATAACAGATAAAATGAGTGGTGATGGAGTTGGTGATTATTGTTTTAACAGGAATCACAACTATACAACAATCCAACACTAATCGAAAGGAAAAATGGAAGGCGTCCGACACTTCGAAAAATGAAGCTGTCGACCAAAGAAAAGCCTCACAAATCTAATACCGTCAGGGTCAGAAGAGAACAAGAGTTGACCAAGGGAGGTCGCATGGAAGAGATGAAGGTGAGGAGCCTGACACAACAACGTCGAAGCAGTGCCATACTTAGCTAGGGGACGGTGGTCGGGAACCCGCGATCCCAAGTTGAGATCCCCTTACTCTTAGCCGCCTCTTAGGACAGGCAGGGGATACCGTGGATGTTCTTGAACCGCACCCACCCAAAGTGGGTAGGTTTGGAGGATATGGTAAAAAATTTGATAATGTTTTAATAGTCATTACTCGCAATATTGGTCATAAAAATGTTTGGGTACATGCTTCCAGAGCCACCCTGCATTCAGTGAGATAAGCATGCCCGTACTGTGTCACGAACACGCGTACATAAAGTATTTCTCACGGTAATTATAAGTTGGACGTAAAAGAAATGGGTTCGCCTCAGCGTCTGTTTCTAAGTCTGACAGGGTTTGGTTAGTCTACTCGCCAGAGTAATAACCGCTACAAGTTGGATCACGGCCAAGGCGAGAACCGCCCAAAGCAGAAAAATTGAAAACTATAATAATCATCGTAGCCGAATAAAAACTGCATCACTGTGACCGCCAAATCTTAAACTCTCCTCGCGTGAATTTTAAGAAAATCCCTGCAAGGAATCAAACGTTATTCGACTTTAAAAGAATCGGGTCATGAAGATGACGTGTGGCTTGGACAATTATAAGAGGCCTCGATTCGGCCATATAGGGAGTTGTAACAACTGGTGGTCCGTCCCAGTTGGACCTGTCACGGGATATGCCAAAATTCTGCTCAAAGTATTTAAACTCTGCACAACTGACTACGGAAATATGAGTGCGATGGAACTACAAATCGTAAGTGTGAAAGCGGGCTTAGAAATATTCCAGTTTTACGCATTATTATGGTCGATTGCAGTACTTGTGATATAATTCACCGAGTGTTTCAAATGTAATAGACCAAGCTCGATAGCTGCAGTCGCTTAAGTGCAGCCAGAATCCAGTATTCGGGTTATAGTAGGTTCGAACCCCACTGTCGGCAGCCCTGAAAATGGTTTTCTGTGGTTTCCCATTTTCACACCAGGCAAATGCTGGGGCTGTACCTTAATTAAGACCACGGCGGCTTCCTTCCCACTCCTAGCCCTTTCCTGTCCCATCGTCGCCGTAAGACCTATCTGTGTCGGTGCGACGTAAAACAACTAGCAAAAAAAATGTAATAGACAATTCTTCGACACGGACTTCGAACTTTTCATGAGCCTTACTGCATAATTAACTTTGTGAATTTTTACTTCGTGTGTCTTTAGTGTAATAGACATTTCACAAATGAAACTTTAAATATTTTCAAACTAGAAGTGAAAAATTAACTTTGACTTTTGCTCTTTCGAGTATTACAAACGTAATGTAAGTTTTCCAATGAAACTTCAGAATTTATAAATTGATTTAGTGACGACATAACTTTGCAAATATTGCTAAAGAAAAGTGACAGAATAGACAAGTGTCTTAGGAGGATTTATTTTGTGTTAACAAACTTTGAAAGCATAACGGCCTTGTTTAACTTGTACATATTACTCCAGTGACTTTCATATTTTCTTGAATGCTTTAAACAATTACTGTAGAGTTAGAACTGGGACAAAACAACTCTACAAACTATTCATTTACATTAAAACTGTGTAAGAATACAAACGAATAGGACTATGCCTGGGCAGCGCCGAATCATGCGAATGAACTGAAACTAGCAGTATTCGTGTGGAAAGATGAACTCTTTTGTCCTATAGTATTATTGTATGGCAAACATTACCTGTTTCTAGAACTTTCCAAACTTTATTGTTTACTGAAAGTTGATAAGCAAACACCAGCAATTTATGTAATTTAAATTATCTCCTCCACCTCAACCAAGTGCGCATTCAATTCAGCCATTAGACTGAATTATAACACAGTGTTAACCAGTGCTGATAGTGCTTACAAATACCCTGTGTACGTGTTAATATCGATTCGGGGGAAACTATAATGTGGAAATTCGGACAAATCAAATCACGAGTGAAGTGAGCGCATGCTAGAATGTCCAGAACATCCGACCGCCGAAGGATCGTGGCAGCCTACGTTGGATTACGTTTCCATGGTAGACGAAGGCGCCCAAAAACCAGGCTGTCCAGCCCTGAAGACATCATATAATCTTTTCACAAGGCGATATGAATTTTTCCCATGAACATTTTCTCTTGCCAGAATTGCAATAATCGCAGATAAGGGAAGCTGCTAAAATTTTAAATGAACATTTTGTTTACAACCTTGAGGTGACGTAATATCTTGTGCTTCTAGTGTGCCCCGTAGGCTACTAAAAGCTGAACGTTTGTTTATTACTTGAGGACCAGCTTGAGCACGAGGATAAGCCGGCACTTCTTATGATATGTCGTACCTTTTACAACATCATTGTAAGTTTATATGTATTGTTGGCATAGTTTTACACTTGTTTCTTCTTTTTCTTGTTCTCAGCAAAGCTCCATTTTAATTTTTTAAAACTTATTTTAACTCATATTGACAACACTGTGATAGTACATATATCACACCCCAGAATTATATGTAGAAGTTAGAGATATTATTGTCAGTATTCTATTTTATTATTATTATTATTATTATTATTATTATTATTATTATTATTATTTCATTTGTATACTTTGCCATTTATATTGGTAAGCTGGAAGATATCCACATATGTAGGTATGAGTAATTTGTTTTGCATGAGTGGGAAAACACTGCTTTAATAACTCTGGTAATTTGAATGAGTCATATGGCTGCCCCAGTGCTTGTTGTGATGTACTTGTGTCGGGAAGTTCGTATGAGTCATGTATATATCCCAGTCTGATGAGATGAGCTTGTTGTTGTACCAGGGAAATTTGGTGATTCATGTAAAACTCCCGAGTGTTTGTTATTGTCTTGGGAGGAAGAAGTAGTTCAGGGCTTGGTCTTGACAAGAGGTTCACTCATGATTGGTGGGCAAGCACCAATCCAGACGTATCATCTGAGAGGAGGGGGATGTTGATGTCTATAAAGGTTGATGATACGGCGGCAACCAAGGACATTATGGAACATTGTAAGGGTGATTGTAGAGGTGATTGTAAAGGAACGAGAAGGAAGATAACTACAACTACAACTACAACTGAGGCACTGTACGGGAAGGAAGTGGTGCTGATACACGGTACTGGAGTGACACGGCTGCAATGGACTGGACTTCAAACGTTCGTGGAGCGTAGTCTAGTTATGTTTGTGGAAAGTGGCTGATTGTGGAGAGTGCTTGCGCATTAAGTATTGTAGCACTTGTGGCGGCCTAGCATTATATGTTGGTGAAAGCTATCTCAGACTTTCCATAAATTTATATGTTGAGGATCGACAGACGTGTGTATATATCTTTACAACAAGTGTTAAAATATGTGAACACAGTAGTACAAGGTACAGTATCTGTGTGATGTGATAACTGCCGATTATGAGAATCGGTAAATCGAATTGATATAGAGACAGTGAAGGGTATTTATCTTCATACATGTACATTGTTCATCGGACCATCTACAAATGGTAGCTTAGTTCTCGCTTTCGTTTTCCCACGGTTTTCATTATTGTTGTTGTTGTAAATATGGAGTCTTCCAGAAATATTTTATGTGTGTATTATATGTATAATGTTGTATGTTGATGAGGTGCTCATGCACGGAATTTGTTCAGAATATAGTTAGCTATTTTAGAATCAGTGTTATTGATGAACCTAGGTGCAGTTCCTACCTAATTAGTCGTTTTCAGGAGGTTAGGTAAGGCCTGCAGCAGATGTACCAGTACGCAGCATTATGTACACGCCCTGGGATATAAAGTTTATCATGCTCTTATCTAAATTCGAGGGATCCATTCTGGTGAACTCTGGCGCCCATACTACGGACATTTCGGTTAATTATGCTTATTAATTTTATTAAGTTTTTGAGTAATTTTATTTATATATTTTATTCATGATTTTATTTATCAGTAGTCATCAACTTATTACAATTGGCTTCCCAACGTGTGGCTGAATGATTGGTACATCTGTTAGGCTTATAAGCGCAGGTGCACTTGTCAGGTGTGGATGGAATTCTACAAACTATGTCAGTGAAGTGTTTTATATGTACGTGATATGTATGTTGGAGTATGAAGAAATGTTGTAGCGAGTCGAGTATTATAAAATTGAGAAGTAGAGAGGTTGTTAATGTTGCTGGTACCATGAATCAGGATAAGAGAAGTCAAAAGAATTCCACCACATTGAGTTTATCTAATTTAAGTGAGAATAGCGAAATGGCTGATAGTAGGAAAGATCAATTGACAACGATAGGTGAGGAACCGAGTAACCCGTCTCAAACTCAGAATGTAGGGGATCAAGGGGCGACCTTAACTCTTAGTATGCTTCAATCACTATTTAATCAGTTCAGTAAAGAGTTGAAGAGTGAATTTAACAGTAAGAGTGATGTATTGTCCAGTAAAATCGATAATAATAATGTTGAATTGTCCAGTAAAATCGATAATAATAATGTTGAATTGTCCAGTAAAATCGATAATCAGAGTGTTGAATTAAATTCAGTGAGTGTTGAACTGTCCAGTAAGATTGATAGTCAGAGTAAAGAGTTGAAGAGTGAATTGAGTTTTTTAAGTAATGAAATATACAGTATTAATAGTGAATTAAATTCAGTTAGTACGGAATTGTCCAGTAAGATTGAGAATCAAAGTAAAGAGTTAAATTTAGTGAGTGTTGAATTATCTAGTAAAATTGATAGTTTAAGTAATGCTGTGAATGGTAGAATAGATGAATTGAACCAGAAGTTTGACCATCAAAGCAGGGAATTTCAGGAAGTCAATAATAAGGTTGAATCTCAACGCTTGGAATTGACTGAGAAAATCGAATGCCGATTTAATGTTGTTAGGAAGGAATTTGTTGAAAACAGCAAGGAATGTGATAAGAGAATAAAAATAGTGGAAGATAAAGTCGAAGAAATAGATAGAATTAAAACCAGCCAGAATGTTTTAGCGAAGCGAATAGATGAAAAGACTGAGAAATTGGAGAAAGACCTCAAGTCAGTAGAAGGAAATGCCAGAATGGTAGTTGAAGAAGGAATTAAAGCATGTCATGTAAAGTTAAGGCAGGAGATCAGTCAAATCCAAGTAGGTAGCAGCATATGTAATAGGTACGTATCTTGTATGAAGGACTCTGAATTACCCAAGTTTAATGGTCGGCAGTTTAATCCGATGGAATTCTTGAAAACGGTGGAGAAACGGTTTTCCAAGAAATTTGACGATGGTTTGATCGAGTGGAGTATGGTTGATGAGATGTTGGATATTGCATTTGTTGGAGAAGCGAGATCCTGGTTTCAAGTTTACAGACAGGGTATTTCGAGTTTGGAGGAATTTAGGGAGAAATTTAGTTCTAAATTTTGGAGTGATGCTATTCAGGGAAGGGAAAGAGATCGCGTGCTATTTGGCAAGTATAAACCTCAGGAAGGTGTATCTATGACGGAGTATTTCTTAGCGCATGTTCTGATCAGCCAGAATATTGAAGGTCTAGCATCGGAGAGAGATACAGTCCGCCAGATGTTGAGGCATTTTCCTGAGAAGGTCGAATTAGCTGCATGTATGCAGAATATTGTTACGATTAAGGAATTAGAGCAGCTGTTAGAGAGGTTTGATGCTTTGGAAGGGCAGGGGAGGACTAGGCAAAGTGAAGGTAGAAATTACGGGGATAATGGGAGACAAGGTAATCAGGTAGCGGGAGATAGGAATAATCAGAATTTCAGTCATTCTAGGCAAGGGAATCAGGGTGGTAATTCCGGAAGGGGAAACAGACACTCTAACCAAGGAGGTAATCATCAGGAATATTATGGCAGAAGACCTAATCAAGGGGAATCAGAAAGTAGGGGGCGTACGGATCAAAGACCTCCAGATCAAGTGCAGAGATATGATGATGGTGAACAGTCCACGTCAAGTAATTTAAACCGGAATCGGACTTCTTAGTTGGGACAGATAGGCAGTCCGATACCGAAATTCCTATTCACTCGATGAAACAGGTAAGTTACGAGGTAGACGTGAAAGAGGAATTATTATATGACCATGTGTTTTGTGTTCAGGGAGATTTTGAGAATAGGGGGGCGTGATGAAAGTAAGAATGATGTGTCGGATGACTTACTTTGTGCTAGTGGTGATGGTAATAGCGATGTTGCGATCGATAATCTTACAGAAGTTTCTGAAATTGAAAATGAAGTTTTTTGTGAAGTTGATGAAGGTTGTTTTGTAAGTGAAGAGTGTTCACGGAGTATACATCATGAGGATGTTTTTGTTGATTTAAGTGTACGTGAGGAGAGTAAAGTTAGGTCCATTATGTGTGAAAATGGTGACTTTAAGATTAATGAAACTTCTGATAAGAGAGTCGAAAGTAGCAGTGTTGTTGGCATGAAAGTGGTGAAAGTAGGAGCTGATATGGAAGGTGGTGAAGATGATTTGATTGTTGGGTCATTAAGTAGTAATGACAGCAATTTCGATGTGTATTATGGTAAGAATTTCTGTGATAGAGTGAGCGTGTGTAAGAATGGAAGTGTGCGTGAGATGAAAGAGAGTCTATCCAAGCGAGTGTGTAATGTTTTACTTAATTCTGAGAGATGTGTGAATGATGTGAACGACGTGCTGTATGATATCGATGTGGAATGTGTGAAAAAATATGTGATCTGTTTGCTTGCATTAATTGTGGGTTTGTGGAAAAGACAACGTTGTGAGATTCCCGAATATTTCAGAAATTGGGATTTCTATGTTCCGAATGAAAGCTTGTATCATTCTTGTGTGACTGGATGGTACGAATCTTTGTGTGTGAGATAGAGTGTATTCTAGAAGTAGTTAGTTTTATTACGGTACGCATTCCTCACTTATCGATGTCAATGTTAAGTTTATGTATAGTTTTTTCATTTATATCAGGGTCCGTATACTGTGGACAGTAGAATAGGCAAGTGTGCTTATAGGCTCCTAACCGCTGAAAATAAGGTTCTTGGGACATTTAATATCTATAGCCTTCGCAGATATAAGAGATAGGATCTGCACCTTGGATGTATATATTATCAATTATGAGTTATGTGTACAGTAGCAAGAAGGGATTGTGTTCAATGCTATATGAAACAATCAGAGTTGTGTGTATATAGCCATATTATTATTATTATTGTTTGGACAAATTGTATTTCGTGTGTGCGAATACAATGCAGTAGACGCAATGTATATATCATTATTACAGTAAATTATGTGTTCAGTTATGTCATTATAAGGTTATGTATGAAGTTCTCTTTTATGGTGAAACATAATATGTGATATCATCGATTCACCAAGGGGGCGTTATGTGATAGTACATATATCACACCCCAGAATTATATGTAGAAGTTAGAGATATTATTGTCAGTATTCTATTTTATTATTATTATTATTATTATTATTATTATTATTATTATTATTATTTCATTTGTATACTTTGCCATTTATATTGGTAAGCTGGAAGATATCCACATATGTAGGTATGAGTAATTTGTTTTGCATGAGTGGGAAAACACTGCTTTAATAACTCTGGTAATTTGAATGAGTCATATGGCTGCCCCAGTGCTTGTTGTGATGTACTTGTGTCGGGAAGTTCGTATGAGTCATGTATATATCCCAGTCTGATGAGATGAGCTTGTTGTTGTACCAGGGAAATTTGGTGATTCATGTAAAACTCCCGAGTGTTTGTTATTGTCTTGGGAGGAAGAAGTAGTTCAGGGCTTGGTCTTGACAAGAGGTTCACTCATGATTGGTGGGCAAGCACCAATCCAGACGTATCATCTGAGAGGAGGGGGATGTTGATGTCTATAAAGGTTGATGATACGGCGGCAACCAAGGACATTATGGAACATTGTAAGGGTGATTGTAGAGGTGATTGTAAAGGAACGAGAAGGAAGATAACTACAACTACAACTACAACTGAGGCACTGTACGGGAAGGAAGTGGTGCTGATACACGGTACTGGAGTGACACGGCTGCAATGGACTGGACTTCAAACGTTCGTGGAGCGTAGTCTAGTTATGTTTGTGGAAAGTGGTTGATTGTGGAGAGTGCTTGCGCATTAAGTATTGTAGCACTTGTGGCGGCCTAGCATTATATGTTGGTGAAAGCTATCTCAGACTTTCCATAAATTTATATGTTGAGGATCGACAGACGTGTGTATATATCTTTACAACAAGTGTTAAAATATGTGAACACAGTAGTACAAGGTACAGTATCTGTGTGATGTGATAACTGCCGATTATGAGAATCGGTAAATCGAATTGATATAGAGACAGTGAAGGGTATTTATCTTCATACATGTACATTGTTCATCGGACCATCTACAAATGGTAGCTTAGTTCTCGCTTTCGTTTTCCCACGGTTTTCATTATTGTTGTAGTTGTAAATATGGAGTCTTCCAGAAATATTTTATGTGTGTATTATATGTATAATGTTGTATGTTGATGAGGTGCTCGTGCACGGAATTTGTTCAGAATATAGTTAGCTATTTTAGAATCAGTGTTATTGATGAACATAGGTGCAGTTCCTACCTAATTAGTCGTTTTCAGGAGGTTAGGTAAGGCCTGCAGCAGATGTACCAGTACGCAGCATTATGTACACGCCCTGGGATATAAAGTTTATCATGCTCTTATCTAAATTCGAGGGATCCATTCTGGTGAACTCTGGCGCCCATACTACGGACATTTCGGTTAATTATGCTTATTAATTTTATTAAGTTTTTGAGTAATTTTGTTTATATATTTTATTCATGATTTTATTTATCAGTAGTCATCAACTTATTACAACACACTCATGTGGAATGAAATGTTTTAAATAATTTCAACACTGATGATGAACCTTAGAGTCCGAAAACCGGTTTTGAATTAAAATTAGTGTGCTGAAACGACTGTATGCAATTAATTATAATAACTTTTTAGGTACGACCTCTCCCTCTGTACCATTGCTCCAGTAAAACAACACGGCAACGCCCAGTTCAGGCAATACTGGTACTGTACTGTCGCTAAAAACAATGAACGCATGGTGTTGTATAAGTCACACGCAGGTACGCTTTTCTGAGAAACAATTGAACCTGTACATATAATGTTTCTTGTGGATGTTGTATCTGCATACGTGGTGAATCATAGTTTTATAATAATTAAACGTGAAGTGTTTCCCTTTCTTTTCTTGATACGGCCTAGCCTACAAGCCCATATCATGTCTACAAATACGGGCCATGAAAGCATTAATGTTAAAATTAAAATGAAATCTCATAGAATATTAAATCCGAGGAACACATAATACCGTGGGATCTTTTTTTTTGAGTGGCTATTCATCCCTCCACTTTTCACTGCACACACGCAGCGCACTAGCAAAGAGGAAGTAAGTTTGTTTTCTTTATATTAAATTCTTTTGTGCGTTCTTCCTTATCATTAATTTTTGCGCATTTAAATCTCTATTTCCTCTTTTTTTCTGTGTTTTCAGATTCCCTCTATCATTTTATTCGAATCTCTGTGGCTGGCACTCCTCACTATAATGCGTCAAGTATACAGTTCAGCACGACGTTTGCTCTCAACACTGCTCAGCTATTTTTTGTGTTATATACGCTATCATGCTAAAGACCTACTCAGATCACGTTTTACTACGAGGAAGTATTCAATATTGTTTATCTACAAATTTTAACAACGTTTTGCCCCCATTCGATTTAAATCTTCATATGTCATTTTTTCAATTCGTTGTATACCACTTCAGACTTTAAGTAACAGAAAACGTTCCGCAAACGTAGGTTTCGTGAACTTTGTTAACAAGGTTATTAGAACTCTATAGTTCCACTACATAACACACACATATTGTAGTTCTAATACTTTTTTACTGGTTTTAATTGTGTTTTGTTAGACTAAGCTTTTATCCACTTTTCTCCATACATGGGACTGTTTAAGTTTTATTGTATATTTAGGTCGTTTCAAGGTTTTTGCTTATGTGCTAGTTTATTCTTTAATATTTTCTCACGTCAGATAGTGAAAATGGTATGAAAATATGGAATAATTCTACCTGTATATTGAATTATAGATTATATGGAGCATTTACCCCAATATCTTTAAGATGTTGTATATGTTATATACTTATTTCCGCGGAGCAGAGAGCGGAAGGAAGCGTGAGGGCTGAATTGGTGGACAAAGATTAACCAGAATTTAAGTAAGGTAAACAAATCACATTGGAAGATTATTTCTTTTCTTTCCTAATATGGAATAATTAACAAAGGTTGCGGATGGGAGGGTACCTTCAATTATTTACCAAAATCTGAGACGGTCTATAATTTACATAAATCAGTTCAGGAATTTTACAACACGAGGTACTTCATGTATCAAAATATTTACAACGCTATAACACAGCACAGTCAAAATCAGGTCTACAGAAGCCAGCAAAGTGTATATAACCCTATCTGGAATTTACAGGGACAAACAGAATACTTAGCTTCCCTAAGATTTACAATACATAGGGTTTCTGAATTAATTGTAGGCCTATAGCTGTCATGTTGCTAATTTACTTTTCTATTGTTGTCATTAATGCTTTCACGGCTCGTACTTAAAGATATGATACTATAGGCTTTTGGGCTAATGCCACGTCAAAAAAATAAGGTGAAATTCTTAACGTTTCGCAGGGAACTGTGCTCTGCGTCCTCAGAAGAAATCTCGACTATCCACGAGAAAGGCTTCTTAAACAATGCCACTTTCAATTTTGGACGTTATAATACAATAATAATAATAATAATAATAATAATATTAATAATAATAATAATAATAATAATAATAATAATAATAATAATAATAATAATAATAATAATAATAATAATAATAATAATAATAATAATAATAATAATAATACGTTCATTCGCCACCAGATGGCCCCCAGGACGTGGAAACGCTACCGTTCGAAGCGAAAGCTGACCGAACCATCCCAATCAGTCTAAGCGGTTCACATAACGTGTTTGCGTAACACATGGCATTGGCAGGTGTATGACATAGACACAAGCCTGGAATGAATCTACGGCTACTCTGAACTATTGCTAAATTGTAAACTAAGCTATAGTAGAGAGATAAAAACTAGAAATAACGATATGAAGAACACAAATTACTGAATAAAATGCAAAAGGTCGCGAACAGTGCCAAATACCATACACACCGAGCGAGATAGCTTAACCATGTGGTGAAAGTACTACACAATACAGTAGACAACTAGGTTTCCAGATCGTGTTCAACCGATGTGAATTTAAATGAATGTCAGCTTGGGATTGATTCGATGTTTCTGTTTCCATGCACAACAAGCAGATAGAGTCAAAATCGGCTAAAAGGTCAATTTAGAAGCTATAAGTTTCAGAATATAAATACAAACATTATCCCTTACATGTAATGATATCTGAACTCTGGATTAGGTAACATTTTGATGTCAGAGACATTTAGTCCTAGACATCTAGAGTATGAGAATCTGAGAATGCACAGTTTTAAACTTTACCGGGAGGCCTTACTCATGGCACAGTCTATATCAGCACGGAATAAAAATAATTAATTATGATGACTATTCATTCACGTATTATTTCTTTACTATATATGTATTTAACGTATCTCTTAGTTCTAAGTGCCAATGAATTTCATACTTGGGTAGTAAAATAACTAAAGGTGACAGAACTAAGGAGAACATAAAATTCAGGCTGGCACAAGTAGGGAAGGTCTTTCTGAAGAAAAGAAACTTCCCCTCTTCGAACATCGACACAGGAATTAGAAATAAGTTTTGAAAACTTTAGTCTGGGGCGTGGCATTGTATGAAAGTGAAACATGGACTTTAAGTAGCTCATAGAGAAAAACAATAGGACCCTCTTGAAATGTGGTGTTACAGAAGAATGCTGAAAGTGTGATGGGTGGATCGAATGACGAATTAAGAGATATTCGGATTGGTGAAAGGAGAACGATTTGGCGAAATTTGACCAGAAGAAGAGAGACAATGATAGGACACATCTGAAGACACCAACGAATTGTTTTTGAGGGAAGTGTAGGTTGTAAAAACGGCAGGTGTAGACCAAGGTGTGAATATGATAAGCAGATTAGAGTAAATGTAGGATGTGGTAGTTACGCAGAAATGAAAACTTTATCATAGGGTAAGGTGTTATGGAGAGCTGCATCAAACCAGCCTATTGACCAATGACCAAAACAACAACAACAACAACAACAACAAAATTTGATTTATTCGAAAGAAATTGATCTTAATGTACCAAATACCTTTGGAAGGGATGTGAAAAGAATGTTTACGCTTATAAATTCTATGATCATTTTCTACTTTTCTAGGTATTGTGGAGTTATCAGATTTTCTGGTACAAAGCCTTAAGTCTTTCTCTTATCGTTCCCTCAATTCTGAAAGTGATGATCCCCGAGCATGCTCCATCTCCTGCGGTCCTCAGCCACACGTTATTTTCTTAATAATGTTTGACCATGGAGTGAGAACTCGTCCACGATCTCTCTTGCCGGGAACATTTCCAAGAATGATCCGTTTTTCTGTTGCCATTCCCACGTCACATAGTGTGTCCAAAGAATTGTAAAATTCTTTGTTTACATTTTGATGATATTCTGATTCTGAAGTTGAGCTGGTTTATAATTGAATCATTAGTGCGAAGTACTGCCCATGCACCTTATTTCAAAATAATCAATATTCATTAGGTGTGTAACACGAAGAATGCACGTCTCGGCTCCATAGAAGAAAACTGAAACTACCAGACTGAATACTACTCTCATTTTCAGTGGTAAGAAAGAAAGAGACCTCCTTCCATAAATGGGACAAATTCGTCTTTATATTAATGTTGAAATTATTTCTTAGAAGACTAAGTAAAGACATACTAAAAGAAACGTAAAATTTAACAATTTACTCAACTGTGCCAGAATTTGAAAGGCTAAAGGGCCCAGAAAAGTTTCAAAATGTGAGTCTTCGATAGATCTATCAAACTGAAAAAATTCGAAAATCACTTCCGGCCTAAATGTAATTCTGAAAAGCAGCCTAAAATAGCTTGTTTCTTTACTCGTTTTCATTTTATTCAAGTCCTAGCCAAATTCACATATTTACAAAATTATTTCGGTAATGTATTCCTTGGTTGAATACCATCAGGCGATTTTTGTTGTTTTTTGAAAAATATCCGCACAAAATGTAGTTATAAGGGCTTAAGTGAAACTCTGCATTGACTCACATTAGCGCTCGTAGTGATACCTAACAGAAAGAATGCATTGACTCACATTAGCGCTCTTGTGGTGCTGAACTGAAACAATGCATTGACTCACATTAGCGCTTGCAGTGGTGCTTAAGTGAAACAATGCATTGACTCACATTAGCGCTTGCAGTGGTGCTTAAGTGAACAATGCTTTGAGTTACATTAGCGCTCGTAGTGGTAAGGAAGGGCAAACTGCTAACCTAATCACTGCCGACCTAATCGACCGGATAACGATGATTAAAAAAAGGATTGTAATTTTTAGGAATAAATAAAGAATATATTCTCGTAATTTATTATATTTTATTTACCTAAAATTTGTAGCTCATATCTCTAGGGTGTTTTCAACACTGAGCTGCTAGCCTGAAGGAATAGAACTGTGAACATATTAACATTTTCTAAGGTGTCTGGAATTGTCCGATTAAGGCATGCGTATTACCTTTCATAAAGATATTTACATCTCAATTTCTACTTATTACAATAGATAGCTTGTACGTTTGCTATTCTACAGTAAATTGCAGCACTTCGACGTCTCTGAAAACAGAAAAAGTACAGGAACGTAAAACCAATAACATTAATATTATTGTTATCATTATGACGTCTTACATTTGCCTACCATTTCTTGACAGTCACAACATATACCTGGATTTTACGCACGGTCTGCTCATCTCTGGAATCTTCTACCATCTGATGTATATAATTTGTATGGATTAGAATTTTAAGAATGAGGTGTGCAAGTAGAATAAATAAATAAATAAATAAATAAATAAATAAATAAATAAATAAATAAATAAATAAATAAATAAATAAATAAATAAATAAATAAATAAATAATAATAATAATAATAAAAATAAACAAATGACGAATTGTATGAAAACAGGAGTAAATCTAAAACAGACACAATGAAATGGACTGGCGAAATCAAAACCGATTTGAAAGAGGCAGGCATTACACCAGCAGATGCCTTAAACAGGGTAATCTTCAGATCCAAAATTCACAAATGGCAAGGTGACCAAAAGGAAAGACCGAAGAAGAAGACCGAAACGACGTGGTCTGAAGACAGAAAGGAATCCCACAGTAAAATAATGAAAGAAATATGGGGACAGAGAAAGGCAAATGCACGCGTACTTTGCGTAGTCTTAATAGGATTATTCGCATACATATATAATGATAATGATAATCTGATAGGATTGATATAGAAAGGGTGAATGTAGGGAATAGCAACCAGTTTCCAACAGAAGCATTACACCGACTCTAGCAAAGCTCCAGTTAATTACGGAGACTTGCCGAGCGAACTTAGACATCGATAAGATGTCATGCAAACCTCCTCACCGCAAGGCTCAGCTGTTGGTTATCGATTATGAAGGATTACTTGATTATTAATTGGTTTCCCCAGAGTTGGTACACAGTTTTCTTGATCCAGTGTCGGCACACAATTAAGTGTTTCTAATGTCTGTATTACCAAGACTGACACCTTCAATTGACAAAATATCTTTACACACAGGCTTACCAGCTTGTTCTCGGTAAATAGCTTAGACTGCCAGTTATCTCATTGAAGCAGCTCTCAGGAGGTTCTTTTGCAGTTCCATCTCAGAGAACATAAGAATTAGTATTATCATTACTCAAGCATGCAAAAGTATGAGAGGCCTCAAAGATTCGCGTTCACACTTGTTTAATTCTTTTTGTATATTTAATGTTGAACATATTTCTTAGCAGACAAATTAGGGGTCCCCATACAACCAAAAACGTAAGATTTCCTCAATTGTGCCGAAAGTTGAAGGGATAAAATCCCCGTAAAGGTTTCAGTCTTCGATAACTCTATCAAACTAAAAAGAAACGAAAATCACTTCCGGCCTAAATACAGTTCCGCAAAAAACAGCCTAAAACCCCTTGTTTCTTTACTCGTTCTCTGAATGATTCAGATCCTAGCCAAATTAACTTATTTAAATAATTATTTCGGTAATGTGTTCCTTGGTTCAATACCCTCAGGCATTCTTGATTTTTTGAAAAATGTCTGTACCGAATGAAGTTGTAAGCACTTAAGTGCAACAGTGCATTGACTGACATTAGCCCTCGTAGTGGTACAGAAAGGCAAACTGCTAATCTGATCGACCGGATAACGATTATTAAGAAAAGGATTGTAATTTTCAGGAAAAAATAAAGAATATATTCTCATATTTTATTACATTTGATTTAGCTAAAATTAGTAGCTCATATTCCTAGGAATTTTTTCAACATTGAGTTGCTTTAACGTCACAATGATATATAAAACGTTTTCAACAGACCAAGCTGGCCATGAGGTTGCATTCCGGAACTCCTCTGTCGGCAGCCCTGAAGGTGGTTTTCCATGGACTCCCATTTTCACACCAGGCAATTACCTTAATTAAGAACACGGCCAATTTCCTCCCACTCCTAGCCCTTCCCTCTCGCCATTCCTGTAAGCCGTAGAGTTAAGCACTGGAAATAATTAAGTTGTGTGTGAATTTGTATATGATGATGCTGGATTTAGAATGTTAAACTAGTAGTATTTCTTGTAGTGTTCCCTTTCCATGGAATTGCTTGTTGTACTCTATTTGTTGTAGTTGTTGGGTAATTATGTTTTAACTTTATTGTCACACAACTGTAAGTGATCATTGCAACCGGGACATTCCCTAACAACAACAACAACAACAACAACAACAACAACAACAACAACAACAACAACAACAACAACAACAACAATAATAATAATAATAATAATAATAATAATAATAATAATAATAATAATAATAATAATAATAATTTCGTGTGGCTATTCCTAGCTGAGTGCAGCCCTTGTAAGGCAGATGCCCGCCGCTGAGTGTGGACGGTATCTGCCATGTGTAGGTAACTGTGTGTTATTGTGGTGGAGGATAGTGTTATGTGTGGTGCGTGAGTTGCTGGGATGTTTGGAACAGCACAAACACCCAGCCACCGGGTCAATGGAATTATCCAATGAAGGTTGAAATCCCCGACCCTGCCGGAAATCGAACCCGGTACCCTCTGAACCGAAGGCTAGTACGCTGACCATTTAGCCAACGAATCGAACATTTCCCAATAGCTATGTATGTTATAATAATATATAATGTTATATATATAGAGAGAGAGAGTCACGAGCGAGACATCGGGAAGTGCGGACGTGTGAATGAGCTGAGGTGCGCAATATGGGAATAACGATACAGCAATACAGGCTAAGAATTGGAAGATGGCATGGTGCAAGGCAGTGTTGGAAGGAAGGTGGAGTTGAGAGAGGAAGAGAAATTAGTGGTTATAAAGGACTGTTGGAGATTATGTTGTGTGCGACGGTTATTGCGACGCTGCTGGTGGTAGGAGGTATAGAAAAGAATCCGGGTCCAAACCAAGGACCGTTCGGCTGGGAGGAGCTTGAAGAGATCAAGAGAGTGGTGAAGGAAGCAAGCAAAGGAGAAGAAATTAAGGAAATGATGCAGGAACATCAGGCAACCCAAATGAAGGAGATGAAGGACTTAAAAAGTTTTATAAAAGAAGAAATTGGAGGTGTAAACGACAAGTTAGCGGAGATAGAAGATGAGGTAGGGAGCTTGAAAAAGAAGGTGGTGGTACTGGAAGAGGAATTAACAGCAATGAAGAGAGAAGTGAGGTTAGCGAGGAACGAATCGGCAAGAAAAAATGTGTTTGTGTATGGTGTACCTGAGGAAGGAACAGAATTAAAAGTGGAATTAGTATTGAAAGTGGTGGACATAGTTTCGAACAAAATGAAGATAAACTTTTCTGAAGTTGATATAGATGATATATATAGAGTGGGAAGGAACAAGGGACATAGGCCGGTGAAGTTAAGATTAATATCAACCCTGATGGCTGATATACTTCTGAGGAATGCTGGAAATTTGAAAGGATCGAACATTTATTTGAAGGCTGAGATAGAGAAAGAAGATAGGGTGCGGTTGGATGTCTATAAGCGGCATATGTGGCGTGCTAGAGCGGAGGGATTGCGAGTCAAGATAGTGGGGAGGTGTCTGGTTACTTCAGGCAGAAATTGGTCACGATCGTGGACACAGGAGGAACTGCTGAGGATGGGAAAATGTAAGGAGGAAATGAGTTGCAGAAATCGAGAGCAGGGCGACATCAGTACGGAGAAGGAAGAGAGAAGAGGGGACTGCGGTGTCAGCGGGCAGGTAGCGAAGACAGCAAAGTCCTTGGTGAGTCAGAACAGCCCAGGAAGGAGTGAATCAACAAGTAGGACACTAGACCGAAGTGAAGTGGATACAGGTAGTGAAGAGGTGACGGGAAGGGAAAGGAGTCAGGGTAGTGACTTAACCTCCCCAAATAGGAATAATGCAGAAATAAACCTGGAGAGAAAGCTGGCGTTAAATAAGGCGAGATCCTTAAGTTTAAAAGATCTATGGGGTGGGAAAAAAGGCTCTGGCACGGAAAAGGGGAAGGATGGGGGTGAGAAGAAAGAGAGGGATGGGGTGGAGCCAAAAGGAAGAATCACGAGAAGTAAGGGGGGAAGTGGTGAAATGCAGAAGTATAGGGAGGGAGGGGGAGGAAATAAATAACTAGATATGGTGAGAGGGATGCTGAATATTGAGGGGTTGATGGGGAAATTAGGGAATAAGGAAATTGTGGATTTAGTGAAAGATTTTGAGATTATTGCTCTAGTAGAGACGTGGTTAGGGAAGGGGGTTGAAATTACATGGGACGGTTATAGAGTAGTTAACGTGTTAAGGAAAAAAATAGGGAAGAGGGGCCGAAACCCAGGGGGCATAGTATTTTTAATAAGAAATGAGATAGCTGAATGGGTGGAGACGTTACAGACTAGGGTAGAAGGGGTAGTGTGGTTGAGAGTAAAAATGGGGAAGGGGTCAGCGGAAGCAATTTGTCTGGCACTGCTTTATAACCATCCGAGCGATTCAGTGTATGCAAATAAACATTTTTTTGACGAACTGATTGAAGAAATAAACACAATTAAAGGAATGTATGTAGAAGATGGGACGATTTTATTGGGGGATTGGAATGCGAGAGTGAGCAATAGAGTACCGGTATACGGGAAAGAAGTAAAAGTAGACGAGATACTGCAAAGGAAGAGTAAGGATAATGTTGTAAATAGTTATGGAGAAAGGTTATTAGAGTTATGTGCTCTAGAACATTTATTTATTTTAAATGGGTGGATGAAGGGGGATAGTGTGGGTGATTTGACGTATATTACAACAAATGGAGGGAGTGTGGTGGACATAGGAATAAGCTCAGAGATAGCGTTAAGGAGAATAATAAGTTTTGAGGTGTTAGAATATGGGTTGACAGAACATATGCCTATCAAAATAAAATTGAGAACTTTGGTTGCTGATGAGAAGGGAAAGATGGAGGAAAGTAATGAGAGGTATAGGAATGGAGGATGGAAGTATGTATGGGATGATAATACTAAAGAGAAATTAAGACGGCATTTGAAAGAGGAGGGAAATATATTAAGGGTAGGAATTGAAAGGGCGGTAGAAGGGAATGATATGGATAACGTGTTAAAATTAATTGAACTCCCTGTATGGAGGGTGGGGAAGAAAGTGAGGAGAAGGGTAGAGGGAAAAAAGAATAAAATGAATGGATGTTTTGATGAAGACTGTAGGAGAAAACGTGAGGTTGTAATGAGAGCCCTAGCGGAGTTTAGGAAGGAGGGTATGCAAGAAAAAAGTAATATTGAGAAGGAAATATAAGGAGGTATTGAATGAGAAGAAAGGAGGATGGAAGGAGGCGGAAGCTGAAAAAATAAATGTATATTGTAGAGAGAAGAAATTTGAGAGGATTTGGGAGTCAATAAACAAGATCAGAAGAACGAAACCGGAGGGGAAGGGGGATAAAATAGGAGAAAACGAGTGGGTTAGGCATTTTAAAAGGCTTTTAGAAGGGGAGAGGAAATTGGGTAGAGAAATAGACAAGTCACAAATTGGAAGGGAACTGGAAGTAGGCATTACAATATTGGATGGGGAGATAACAAGGCAGGAGGTAATTACAGTATTAAAAAATGCTAGACCCAAGGCCGCAGGAGGTGTGAATGGTATTTCCAATAGTGTATGGAAAGAGGTAGGGGCAAATGAACCGATGTTGAGAGGGATTGTGAAATTCTTTAATAGGTTGCTGGAAACGGGGAAATTTCCTAGAGAATGGAGGATGGGGGTATTATGCCCTATTTATAAAAATAAAGGAGCTAGTAGTGATCCAAACAACTATAGAGGAATTACACTCCTAGACTCTCTGTCAAAGGTGTACACAGGGGTTTTGGCGAATAGGATAACAAATTGGGCGGAACAGTACGGTAGGATATCTGAGTTCCAAAATGGATTTAGGAAAGGATGTAATACAGTTGATAATGTTTGGATTCTGGACACTTTGATTACAAAGTATGTGAGGATAGCAGGGCGTAAATTATTTATAGCAGCGATTGACTTAGAAAAAGCCTTTGATACGGTCAGTAGGGAGGCGCTATTTTTGAGATTAGGAGAGGTTGGAATGTCGAAAAAAATGAGGGTGGCAATTGAAACTATTTATGAGGAAGTGTTTGTGATGATTAAATTGCAGGATGGAAGGTTGAGTAAGTGTTTTGAATCGAAAAGCGGGGTGAGACAGGGATGTATAATATCCCCGATATTATTTATATTATTTATAAATAATATTTTAGAGGGTCATGGTGGAGACGCATGGCATTGCCCTTGGGTAGGGAAAATGGATGTGCCGGGGTTGCTATTCGCAGATGACCTATTGATTTTGGCTTTGACGGCAAATGGCTTGCAAAAAGGGTTGGACAAGGTAGTTGAATATACTAGGAAATGGTCTCTCAGAGTAAATGTAAGAAAGACTCAGATATTGGTGTGTAGGAAAAGGGGTGGGAGAAAGAATAAGGAAGTTTGGAGGCTGGATCAGGAAGAAATTTAACCAGGGGGAAAATTGAGTACCTAGGTGTAATAATTAGTAAGAATGCTTCTTGGAAAAATCAGTGTAAGAAGGCAAAACTTAAAGGAAGAGGAGCGCTTGCGGTAGTAGGGGTATTAGAAAAGAAATTTCCAGAAGTTAAATACAAAATTCAGAAAACGGTGTTTAAATCACTGGTAATGGGCAAAATGCTATTTGGGGTTGAAGTATGGGGAATGGAGGAAGACAGGAGTGAACTAAACCAGGTGGTGGCGAAATTTAGCAAGATCATGATGGACTTACCGAATTGTACAGCCAATGCCGGGGCCAGATTAGTCTGTAAAGAATCGATAGAGGTTGAAATAGCTAAGAGGGTGTTCAAGTACTGGATTAGATTGGAGGAAGGGAAGGGTGGGGCGTTAGTACAAGAATCGTTTAATTTTCAGAAAGGTATGACGAATGAAGGTTACTGGGTGAATAAGTGAAAAAAATGGTTACAAAAGATTGGATTGGGGGTATATGGAGAGGTCTGGGGGGATGGTAGGAATAAATGGGTATGGGAAAGTATAAAGGGAAGACTACTAGATATTGAAAGACAGAGCTTAATAGGGGAATGTAGAGAGAGAGTCTCTTTATCAGTATTAAATAAATTGGTGGAAGTAATAAACCCGAAAACGGAGTTTGAGGGTAGAAGGGATAAGAGAGGTTTGTATTGGTGGTTATTGGGTGTTCCGAGGAATAGGGGATGGGTAGGTAGTGAGAATAGGGATAGATGTGTGTTATGTGGAGAGAAGTGAGAGGACCTGCATATTTTTAATCAATGCCGACCTTTGGCGGAGATAAAGATCAAACTACTAAGTAAGAAGGAGCTGCATATGGTAGGGGAAAGCTATAAGATAACATCTTGATTATGTAGATAGTGGGAGAAAGGAACGAATATAACGAAATTCTTAAATGTGGCCAGAGCTATATTTATAAAGAAATTGAGGGAGTAATAGGGGTTGTGCAGATAATGTGGTTCGTGCTGAGGGAGAAAGGGGGAAGGCATTCTGCTCAGAGGAATGGATATCCGCCCTGAGCAAATGCGGGAATAGGAAGGAAGCGGCCGTGGCCTTAAATAATGTACAGCCCCAGCATTTGCCTGGTGTGAAAATGGGAAACCACGGAAAACCATATTGAGGGCTGCCGACAGTGGGGTTCGAACCCACTATCTCCCGATTACTGCATACTGGCCGCACTTAAGCGACTGCAACTATCGAGCTCGGTAGATAGGATATAAGTAGGATGTAAGTCTTTGGTAAGACCCCAACTAAAGTATGGTTACAGTGTAAGGGACCCTCACCAGAGTTACTTGATTCAAAAACTGTAAAAATCCAAAGGAAAACAGCTCGATTTGTTCTGGGTGATTACCAACAAAAGAGTAGCGTTACAGAAATGTTGCAAAATTTGTGCTGGGAAGGCTTCGGAGAAAGTAAACGAGCTGCTCATGTGGTATGCTCCGAGCTGTCAGCGGAGAGATGGCGTTGATTGAGTGTAGTAGACGAATAAGTTTCAGTAGTCTTTTTAAAGGTAGGAAAGATAACAATATGAAGATAAAGTTGGATTTAAAGAGGGCAAAATTCGTTTATAGGAAGGGGAGTTAGGCTATGGAATAATTTACGAAGGTAGGTGTTCAAAAAATTTATAATTTCTTTGCAATCATTTCAGAAAAGGCTAGGAAAACAACAGGTATGGAATCTGCCACCTGGGCGACTGCCCTAAATGTATATCAGTAGTAATTGATGATTGATACACAAATGTTTTCAAAATGCCCATCCTCTTGTCCCACACGAGGCGCAGTACGCCTCACAACTTTTCCTTACATCTTCGACAGCATGAAGAGTGTGACACTTTCACTATCTGTCGTACGGCTTCCCTCAAAATGATGTCTGTTCTCAGGTGATGTTGCATAAATTATATCACGCATGCAGCATCTTCTTCGACTTTTCCAATATACTGTCATATCTATTCTTCGTCGCCGTTCTCCATGCAGCAACAAAGGACAACTTCCGTCTAGTCAGTCGTAGAGACTCATTTGCTCGTAATGTACACCAAGAGCATTCGCCTTTAGCAAGCATAGACTGGCCCGCTGCACAAGTATGGCAGGGAGGTTGTTGACACATCTGGAGTTTGAACTAAAAATCTACAGAAAGATCACCCGATTTGCTGGGGTGAAAGGAGGACAAAAGGAGTTACTGATTATTTTGGGGGGGAGAAAATAAATCTTAAACAGCTAATGGATGCAACAGCACTACCAGGTGAGACGTTTGATGGAGACCACAGAGTAGCAGTGGCAAAATTGAAAATAGGTAAAATTGTCAGAGTAAAATAAATAAGATAGAGTATGGAATTAAAACATAAGAGAACTCACGAGAAATTTCAGGAGGAATTAAAACATCACATCCCTATATCACAAATAGTGGAAGAAGAACTGACCAAATTTTAAACACGTTTGTAGGATGTGCGGAGAATATTTGTGTCAAAACTTCGGCGAGAGTGAAGGAAAAGGTGAAGGAGGTTCTTTAATATTTATTTATAAAATGCTATTTATTCGGGGCGTCGAACTAAGAAGATCTTTTACCCCTACTTTGCACTGTATGTTAGGTACCTGCGTGTATTTGGAAATTGAGGAAGTGTAAAGTGTTGAATGTGAGGAAAGGAGAATTAAGGAAGACAAAAACACCAATTCCCCAGGCCATGGATGTTAATCATGTACAGTTAAATCCCATAACCCGGCCGGAAATCGAACCCGGGGCCGGCGGATGACAGGCGGATGCGTTGCCCCCTACACCGCGGGGTCAGACAAGGAGATTTTTAAACAAAAGGAGAAAGCATGTAAAGAATGGAATATAGAGAGGAAAGAAGGAAAATAAGATTATCAGGAAATTAAAAGTAAGTGTGAAACAGTGACAAATGAGGTAAAGAAAAAATGTTGGAAGAGATTCACAAGATAGCTGGAAAAGGATGTGATCGGTGAAAGAAGGCTGTAGTGTGGATTGAAAAAAATAAGAGAAAAGGAAAAACCTAGACAAAACAAGTGAAAGAAGAGAGTGGAAATGTAATAATAGACCCAGAGGAGATAAAGGATAGGTGAAAATATTATGTCGATAAACTCATGAATGTGACAAATGATGCAGAAGATGTAGTGGTAAATCAGGATGATCCAGAAATGGAGAGTGATATTGCAATGACAGATGTGGAAATGGCTGTGAAAGAAAGGAAAACAGGCAATGCAGCAGGGATGGATGAAAGATATGTGGAAATGATAAAGGTAGCAGGTTCTATTGGTCTACGTTGGTTACATAGGATGCTAAGGTGTGTATGGAGGAAAATTCAAGTACCTGATGATTGGTGTAAGAGTGTAATAATTTCAGTATTTAAGAAAGGTGACAGCAAGGTATGTGAGAATTGTCGAGGAATTAAGCGCCTTATCGGTACACCATCCAAGTTACTGAGATGGTATATATCTGAAGCAAGCAATATGTTCTAGGCGAAACTGAGTCCCAGAACAGCTAGTACTGAGATGCTAAGGAGCGTGGTGTTTATTTCAGATGCATTCTCGATATTCGCCTGTTGTGGAAGTAGGAAACCACGGAAAACCACTTCCAAGTCTGCCGAAATTATACAGTCACATTGCCCTGCATCGCGATTCCTCTCTCTAGGTCCACCATTCTTTAGTTTTGGATGTGGTAGCCAAGAAACAATTTCACTGGAATCATGAAAGCGGTCGACGTTTGAATCCCGACCAAAGCAAATTAGATTTTCGAAAGGAGTAAGTGATATGTTTATGGTTCAAAATTCGTGTTAATTTGAAGATTCATGGCTAGGCTCACGATATAAATGATTAAATTTCCGCTCCACATAGGCTCCAGTACTCAACCATGAAATTAATGCAGAATTCGCCCAAAAATGGTGGTTTTGGTCGGGGTGATTCTTATGTTAAGAGGGAATATATAATGGGCAGTCAAATGAAAAACGAACACTCGCCATAACACACAATCCACGCGAAAGGTGATTGGTACTGCCATCGCTGTGCCAGGAGAACTGCATAGTGACAACTCACAGGTGCACGCAGTTGTTGGGTTATGTCTTTGTTGATGCGCGGGCTGCTCTAGTGTGTTCGTCCAGCTGTAGAAATAGAGGTAAGAAGAGAAGTGTGGTTTATTTTTTGGTGGCTGGAGTAGGTGAAACTCATCGTTGCATGTCTGCTGTGTATGGTGAACACTGCATGTCCATGACGAGTGTGCACGAGTAGCATAGGAGATTCCAAGAAGGGTGCACGTCACTGCAAGGCGATGCGCGCCCAGGACAGGCCATCGAGCCCTTACTTCTGATGTGATAGGGCGGATTGATGGCCTTATCCGGGAAAACCGACCAATCACGGAGGAAGACAGACAATCGTGGACGTCGGTTTCATTCGCACCAGGAAATACAAGAGTGGGTGCGGTTTTGGGCCCATCAGCGATTTGCCTCGTTCTACAAAACTGGAATTGATCGTCTCGCCTCCCAGTGGTATAAGTCTATTAACGCGTTTGGTAATTGCTTTTGAATAAAACCATTCTGTGGTCACGTTGTAACGGGTGTTTGGTTACCATTTGACTGTCCCTTATAACTGGGAAACAACCTTCTCGTAGCGTTAATCAGACGATAATCTTGTCAGGTATCGGAAAATGAAGGGAAGGAGTAAAGGAGTAGAAATATTGGAGACATCCCAGGCCTCGTAAACGTACCATCGTTTGGGTTGGAAGTGAAAAAGAGTTGACCAAGGGAGGTAGGGTAGAAAGGATGAAAGCGAGGAGCCTGACATGAGCAGGTGGAAGAAATGCCAGACTCAGCTACGGATTCCATGGTCACCTGCACACCCTCTCAAGTTGGGAACACCTGGGTCCCTCTTTCAGTCGGCTCTTACGACAGGCAGAAGATATCCTTATACGTTTTCCCGCCCCATCCTTAAAGGGAAGGGGCTGCCTGGGCGAGGCGGTAAAGGTGTGCTCGGTTCGCCCGGAAGGACGTGGGCTCGAATCCCCGTCAGGAAGTCGTAAAAAATTTAACAAACGAGATTTCCACTTCCGGAGGTGCATATGGCCCTGAGGTTCACTCAGCCTACACCAAAAATGAGTACCAGGTTAATTCCTGGGGGCAAAGGCGGCCGGGCGTAGAGCTAACCACTCTACCCCATCACGTGCCGCGGATAGCAATGGTGGAAACCTTTACCTTCCACTCATCCAAGGGCCTTCATGGCCTGTACGGGGGGTGACTTTGTCTTTTGTTTTTTTACCCTTAAAGGGAGATGGTCCAACATTGTAAAAGCACTCGTGTATTGAATCATGCCCCGGGGTGACTGGTCCTATGACAGGAGCCCTGTGTTCGTGCCGATATTGTGAAACAAGCCTGGTCGGCCTGTCGCCACCTGTGGTTCGCGGCCGCAGTTATGTCGCCCGCGGTTGGCGCTCTCGTAATCAAGTTGGGGCTAATTGTAACACGGCCATAACCCAGTTTCCTTGCTAACTGGATAACTCTGTGGTCATAGGGGAGATGTGTGGAGTTAAATCCTGAACTGGCAACGAGTTCGCGTCCTCTGTTAATTCAAAGCATATAAAAGTGAAAATTTCACCAATTCAGTGAATATTATAATGCACATATATTTATTTCTCTATTAGGTACTAATAATTCATCTCAGTTTACAACATTTAAAAAAGGCTTAGGTAACATTGTACCGGCTATCATCACTGCGTGAACGTAAAAGGATAAGAAAATGAATGGAAATATATGATCGTGATAGAGTCATTGACTCGGAAAATAACCTCAGCCCTTGTAGGTGGGGTTAACTTCCAAACCGTAATCAGGGGAACACGACCCTTTCAGTGCACATCCGCAGGTTGTGGATAGGGGGTTCCCTATTAGGATGATCTTCGTATTCGAGGATCGGAGATGTATGTTTAGTCATCAGCCCGAAGCTGGTTGGATCCTCAATAGCTCCGCCATCAGCTGTCATAGATGGCCTAGGCATCACTGAGGAAGCGTACTAGGGAAATGAGGAATGAGGAGGTTTCCCCTAGCTTTTATCACCGAGCCAGAAGTTGCTATTACATATCAGTCTGCCAAGCCCACTGAAATGTATGCACCAACCGACCCTATGAGCAACATTTTCACACCATTCATAGCAGGCACTGGCTGCAGAAGGAATGGCATTACAAGCGTCGCTCATACCTCAGTCACTTTCATATTGTGAAAGCCAAGGATAAGACAGAGACACATCAATGAAAGTAACAAAATTGCTCTAGCCTATACCAGAAGACTTAGTGCACTGTAAACACTAGGTCTCGCCAGCAAAGGCATAGATCGGAGAAAACAGAAAATATTTTAGGGATAGACCAACTCGGTCCTATCAATAAACCAATGAGTGTCGTGGATTCGCGATTATATTTTTCTCAGAAGTATTTAATATAGGGCACGAAGATACTTTTATGCATAAGCTTCTTCAGGCTGGTTTTCGTGTCTCGAATCAGATGGTGGGTTGTATAATATATCCATTGCGAAAATGTGGATGATATGTGATTATGTCAGCTCGTCCATTGGTGCCATCGCAGGAGAAACCCTGTACTTTCTCTTATACATTAAACCCTTTCTCCTTCAATGTGCTGACGATAGATGATCTGGCTGTGTTATGACAGGAGTTCCCTAAAGAGCTCACCGTGTGGTCTGGCTCCCAGAACATTCTCTGTCTTATAGCAACGACTGAGGTTGTCGTTCTGGAATCTGCCTGGTATGCTACGGACAGATGACAAATTCGCGCGGTCGCTTTAATGCCCTCTCTTGATTCACTCCATGACAATTCCTGGTTTTCTAGGATCCATTTGTTGGCTCAAGAGTACTGTTTAAACAACACTACAAATTTATGTATGTGTTACTCCAGTTCTCGATAGATTTTAATCTCAACTCATGGCGTATGAACCACCGCAGTTTTTGTCACATTCAATTCAGTCATGATTCATGAAATTGCTTCCGACAGTGTCCTCGAAGATTTCAGGAAGGGACGGTTTGATTTCAGCGTCGGAAGGGATCAGGTTTGGCCAAAGAAGTGCGGATACAGCACATGGAAGTGAGGAACTTGACACATGTAAGAGTATACAATGTTAGAATCAGCTAGTTATCCTGTGGTCGCTAATCCACGCTTTTATTGACAGCTCCTTGGGGTACCCTGATGATAGTCAGAAGATGTATTCTAACACCCCCACCCACAGGGGATGGATAAAGAAAAGGAGGTGTTGAAGGGAAATTTTATTGGAAAGACGAAAGCAGAGCAAATATCTGTGTAGTGTTGAGAGAAAACTGAGCAAGAATATCGTGACTTGTCATTTCAAACTCCGCTGTATAGTGACGGGCAAGGGGAAGGCGGCTATTCGCTATCACCCACCTAAAAGATTACCATCGAGCGAGTTGGCCGTGCGGTTAGGGACGCGCAGCTATGAGCTTGCATCCGGGAGATAGTGGGTTCGAATCCCACTGTCGGATGCCCTGAAAACGGTTTTCCATGGTTTCCGATTTTTACACCAGGTAAATACTGGGACTGTACCTTTATTAAGGCCACGGCCACTTCCCTCCCACTCCTTGTCCCATCATCGCCTTAAGACCTATTTGTATCGGTGCGACGAAAAATGAATTGTAAGAAAAAAGGAAAGAAAGAGATTAATGAGGGAAGTGTCTTTTAAGGTAAGGTAAGGGTTTTTCTGCCCGAAGGCAGGTCCGAACCTCCGCAGAGGTGTTCCTGAGCCGGAGTTTACGTGCGGTAGGGTGGCCAGTTCCTTTACGCTCCTCCATTCCCTTACCCCCTCCAACAGCGCGTGGCAACCCATCCAACTCCTGACCACGCCCAATGTTGCTTAACTTCGGAGACCTCACGAGATCCGGTGTTTCAACACGGCTACGGCCGTTGGCAAGTGTCTTTTACAGGTATGTTATTGTGTTTGACAGACTGAGAAGCTTTTAACTTCCATTTAACTAAGTCGACTCTGGAAAGTATAACTTCCTTATTTAAAAAAAGACGTATGATCAGTTTGACTGTCTTTACTAACTTGCAATCTTCGCCTGCTTCCTTCTCATTGATGTTTCTCCTATAATAGTTTGTGTAAGGTAAACCTTTTCTTTTATGATACTTTTCTTGCGAAGTTGATCTTGTTTTTTTTCTTTTGGGAGATGCAATACTCAAGTAACACACTCTTCCTATAATTAGGTTCTCTAAGGTAAACAATGTGCAGCCAGGAAATGCAACAAAGTAATGTAACATGCGGAAATCTCGCAGAATGGTGCTGAGAAGGAGCAAGTTATTGACTTAATGCTTTCCTCCTCCGATCGCGCTACATGTACCAGTGGTTTCTGGTTTAAAGCGAAGGCCGTTCGAAGGCCCTTGCTTCAATACTTCAGAATACTGAATGTTTAAAAAATGTGGAATGTTGACTTAATGTTTTTCAGCTCCGGCCGATTCAATCATAGCCTGTGACTTTAAAGGGTTTATTTTTAATTCATTGTTTCCTATCCATTCACCAAGGGACGTGAATTCGGAGTTAAGTCTACCTATAGTTTCCTTCAAGTCCTCGGTTTTCGTGTGACAGTACACCTGCAGGTCATCTGCATAATGATGGTATCGAGACCAATTGAGGGTAGATGAAATGTCATTCATAAAACCAGTAAACAATGAAGGTTACAAGATTTACTTAGAAAATTGTTCCTCCGCAAATGATTTTTACTAAATCTAAACTACGAGGACACGTGTCTATTATTTAGTTTTAGAAAAGAGTGCGTTGGTACATCCCGTTGAAAATGGTAATTCAGCGTTTTGGCCTCTGGTTTTAAACGTCACTCCAACACATTCAGGTTTTCGATGAGACTGGGGAGGGAAACGCTAGAATGGGAAAGAAACTGTCCTTGGTCATTATTAAGACAGAGACCGTGCTTTTTTCTGGTATGAAAATCTTCAGATGTTCTGACGTTTCGTTTCCACAATCACTTGAATGCAAGCTTTCAGCAACGAAAAAGGCAGCTTCCAGCAAACTCTTTCGGTGGTTGTTGTTCTAGAAGCAAACTACCAATGCAATAAGCTCTTCGTAACACCATCTTTCTTTTGCAATGAATACTTCAATTTAAAACTTAGACAGAGGATGGTCAAGTGCTAGATATGGTCAGCCTTGCCATATGGTGTGGAAACATTGATTCTCAAGAACATATCCGTGAGATGCTTGGAAGCCTTTGAAATATGGATCCAGCGTAGGATGCTCAGGATTTCATGGGTTGCACGACTAACGAACCAAGAAGTACTCAGAAGGGCAAGAGCAAGTCGGAAATTCGTTCAAACATTAAAACACCGGAAGATCTCTTACCTTGGCCACATCCTTAGAAATGACCGTTACCTCATCTTACAGCGGATTTTACAAGGCAAAATATAGGGTCGAAGAGGTGTCGGGAGGAGGCGAACATCATGGCTTGGAAACATCAAAGAATGGACTGGAATCGACAGTGTTGAAAGACTTTTCCACCTAGCAAGAGATCGTACTGCATTCGCCACAGTGATCGCCAATGTCAGAGGACCTGATATGGTACTGTGAAGGAGAAGAACACCACTCAACGGAGAAAGCGAATGAGGGAATAAGATGAGGGAATAATAAGGTTATAAGTGGCAGTTACGCGAAAGTCTCTAGGCAAAGGTTCTAGTTTATGTGACCCTCACCAGGAACACTTGATTAGAGAACTGAAACAGATCCAGAAGCAAGGAGCACGATTTCTTGTCGGTAATTTCCGTCAAAAGAGGAGTGTTACGAAAATGGTGAAAACTTCGGGCTGGGAAGATCTGGAAGTAAGGAGACGAGCTGTTCGACTATGCGCAATGTTGTGAGTTGTTAGTGGAGAAATAGTGTGGAACGACATTAGTATAAGAATAAGTCTGAGTGGAGTTTTTAATATTAAGAACGATCACAATATGGAGATAAGGTTTGAATTGAAGAGGGGAAATTGGGGAAATCCCGGTTTATAAGAAGAGTATTTAGGGGTTGAAGTAATTTAACTAGGGAAATACTTGATAATTTTCCAGCTTGTAAGCAGGAACTGGTTATTCACACCATTGAGAACAGCTAGAGCATGGCCGCTCTCAGAGGAAGTGTGCAGAAGAACAGTAACAAAGATAAGAAATGGGAAAGAGGAGGTCACCAGTAACAGTCACAACAAAATAAGAAAAATTTGGGATTTTACTGATCACTTTATTGATATCAGTTCCTGAACTCAGAGACATAGTAGGAGAAGAAGAAGGAATACATTTGATACCAGCTCAGAAGAGCTGCCAGAAACCTACTTCTCGTAGCAAATTTTGTTACTATTGTATATAAACTGTATGCCTGATGAATGCATTGTTTGTATGAACGTCTGTGATGTTTTCTGAGTACTATCTGTCAAGTTATCATCCCGAAGGCTGGGTGGATCCTCAATAAGTAGCACGGAAGTTTAATGCGGGATGGAGAGATGATACTCTGCTACTTTCAACAAATGTTGAAGATCTATACGGTGTGGTCGGATACAGTGCTGAAGAAGGTCTGCGTTCCAGCACCAAAGTAATGGCCACAAGCTAACATGCCATTCAACCTGTTAACTTGAGAGCAGCTGGCACAGCACTGGAGCTGGTCCAACGCTTTAAGTATCTTGATCACTGCTGGAACAATGCTATTGAAATTAGGGCCCGGATTGAACGGGCAAGGACTGCATTCAAGAGAATGAGCAAACTTCTCTGTAACAGGGACTTTAAGGTCAATATCCGAACGCGTTTACCTCGGTACTATGGTATGTGTTCTCTGTCTTACTTTATGGTGCTGGGACCTGGTTCCTAACAGAGAACACCAGTAAAAAGCTTCCATCATTTGAGATGTGTTACTACCGACACCTGCTCACAATATCATGGATTGACAGAATATGTAACACTAAAATACTCCAACCACTGAATAATAAGCTAGATATCATGCACAACATAAAAAATTCCATTTAAAATCATAAATATAGAGAACCTTCTCTTATCTTACAAGGTAAATTTGAAGTAGGGAAGGAGGAGAATATCTTTGTTATGGACTCAGTACCTCCACTCTCTTCCGACTGGTTGGGAACAAAAATCAGATTGCCCTGATGACGGCCGACATCCGATGATGATGATGATGTTTTATAGGAAGAAGAAGACAAAGACGACACCATTGTAATGGAACCGCGAATGAAAAACAATGCATTGTGGTGGCATACAAGACTGGATGAGGAGTGATGCAGTTTTCAGTTGCTTTCCTCACAGAGTCACCTTACAATTGAGCGAGTTGGCCGTGCAATTATAGGATCGCAGCTGTGAGCTTGCATTCGGGAGATGGTGGGTTTGAACGCCCCTGTCGGCAGCCACGAAGACGGTTTTCCGTGCTTGCCTATTTTCGCACCAGGCAAATGCTGGGCCACGTTCTGACCAATCCTAGCCCTTTCCTGTCCTACAGTCGCAGTAAGACCTATCTGTGTCCGTACCACACAAAACAAATTGTGAAAAAGAAAAGCATCTTATACAACAGTTCCGCTCCGAGTGCCGTACCTCAGTAACTTCCACACTATCTCTGGCAGACCTAAGACTGAGATATCAGTACTCATGCATTTGTAGCTGCTACCATTCTCCTCTCAATCCTGCTGTTCTCTTCACTCTGTTCTAGTCTTTACATCCCATCAGGTATTTCTTCCTTAGTCTTCCTCTTCCTTTCTTTCCTAGTACTTTTTCTTCAAAGGAGTTTATTAGGAAGTCATTATGTCTCAGGACCAACAAGTTTTAACTTCTTTCTTTCCATGAAATGAAATGGCGTATGGCTTTTAGTGCCGGGAGTGCCCAAGGACAAGTTCGGCTCGCCAGATGCAGTCTTTCATTATGACGCCCGTAGGCGACCCGCGCGTCGTGATGAGGATGAAATGATGATGAAGACGACACATACACTCAGCCCCGGTGTCAGCAGAATTAACAATTATGGTTAAAATTCCCGACCCTGCCGGGAATCGAACCCGGAACCCCTGTGGCCAAAGGACAGCACGCTAACCATTTATCCATGGAACCGGACAAATTCTTTATCAACGACCGCTTTTCACTGATTTCTTTTACGACATCTCGATTCGTCTTTTTTTAAAAGTCTTGCATGTCCTCGCAATTTTTCTCCAAACCTACATTTCTGTTGATTCCAATGAATAAATTTCCTTTTTTTCTGCAATAGTCCAGTTCACAATCATAAAGTAGTACATACCGGACATGAGATTTTACAAAAACCTTTCTTGTTTCTAAACTTGTGTGGATATTTGTTAAAAGATTTCTTTTATCTTGAACGACCTGTTTAGCAAGAGCTGTTATTCTTTTAATTTCCTCGGTGCATATACTGTCTTCAGTTATAATGCTTCCTAAGTAACTGGAATGTTGCACTTTTTCCACTTTGGAACTTCCTATTCCTATGTTTGCATTTTGTCTTATTGAGTTAAGTTTGTAATTTTTCAATGTATCGCGCAGAATATTCAACATTCTATTTATTCCTTCTCAGAGTCTGCTACTATGGAAATGTCATCAACAAACCTGGTTCTGTGGATTATTTTTCCCTTTCTTTTAAAAGAAATATTGCTTCTTCTAAAAACACATTGAACAGGTACGGTGAAAGTGGACAACCCTGCCTCACACCTTACTTAATTGTTTTGCCATTCCTGTGCTTTCATTCACCAATCCATTTGTACACTGGTTCTTGTAAATTTTCCAGATGAGCCTCCTATTTTTCCTGTCAATTTTTACATTCTTCACACATTTAAACAATAATTGTTCCCAGTTTATCATGCCAAAGGCTTTCTCGAAGTCAATGATTGCTACAAGCATCTTTCTGTTCATTTGTAACCTTCTTTGCAGTATTATTATTATTAATGCAAGATTGCTTCTTTCGTTCATTCGCCTTGTCTAAAACCAAATTGATCTTCATCTATGTACTGCTCTATCTTAAATTTTATCCTGTTTTTGTTATATCTAGGAGTGCTTTTGAGGCAAGTGATAAGATTGAGATCGTTCTATAATTACTACATTCCAGTAAATTAAAGTCGCATTCTACTTTGATCTGTTCCAAGAGAACGATACAAAGGTATTGTATCCATCAACAGAAACCTTTCTAGTCCTATGTTAAATATATTTCATTATGCCTCAAATGCAGTGAGCTTCGTTATACGTCTACTTCAATCAAATCCTTGTCCTTTTTTAATGGTACTTTAAGAGTTAATACCTTGTGAGAACGAAATCAATATTCTGGTTAATGCATCGAGTTTGGAATTTGAAACTTAATTTTTCTTTACCTGCAAAGAACCAATTTCATTGCAGACTTTCACGCAGTTAATTTCTTTTCAAAGTTATCGGAGTAATTTCTTATATATAATGACGTTATACTTAAGATGTCGATACATTTTTAACTGCAAAGTGTTTGAACAAAGAGTGAAGCCGTAAACGTGGGTCTTACATTAGTCTGATTAAGAATTGATATTTTGCTTATCATGTTAGTAGTTCTTACCAATCTACAAATTGTAGCAGAAAAAGTAGACGGAGGATGTTAAACCGTAATATATTGTGAGAACATTTGAACATGTAGGATCGGTTTGATCGTCACAAATCACGTTTTCCACTGTCTCATATGAAATTGACACCAGGAAATTGCTTATAGCCCTTCCAATTCCTACCTAAAAGTAAATGTATCTTCGCATCTTGTGGCGCCTGAGAATAATACTGCATCGTATGTATTTTACGTTGATATATACAGTATACGCACAGTAGATTCTCGATTACCGGAGGTCTGTACCGATCGTACCTTGGATATGCTTTTTTTTCAATTGACTTTACTGACACAGGTAGGGATAGGGAAGTACTACAAGCGGGAAGGAAGTGGCCGTGACCTTAATTAAGATACAGCCTAGTGTGAAAATGGGATATCACGGAAAACCATCTCTAGACTGTCGACAGTGGGGTTCCTACCCACTATCTGCCGAATGCAAGCTCACAGCTGCGGGTCCATAACTGCACGGTCCTTGGATAACTGAAAGCTCGGATAATACCGATGGTGGCGGATACAAATTAAGTCATAGTCACTTCAACGACAGCCACCGGCCACTTTTGACAAATATGTTTTATTGCTGGGGATCACTTGAAATGATCGATAGAAAAAAAAGTGTGACGCTATGTTACCTAGCAACCATGCTGGCTGTGATGTGAAGTGTTGATGGATGACCATGACTGAGATACGTATTATCAAAGAGGGTTATTAGAGTACAGATGGTCGATGTAATTTTGCAGATTTTCAGAAAATCACCGACCATAAGACATAGTCCTACAGTGTGTACCGCAAGAAGGAGGCCATTGATCTGAATGTTAGTACTACCAAGGTCGACTTGATGCAGCGTAGATCTAGATGGCCGTGGTATTACACTACTGGTGCCTTCTATTTCAACTCAATCTATTTATAGAAATCTACAGCCCGTGCACCTCTCAAGGTCACTGTTGGTGACGTTAATCCCGTTCAGTGTTGCCAGGTCTCCCGAAGTTTCAGGAGATCTCCCGATTTTTTGCATCACACTAGAAAACCCGAAAACCAAAAAAATCTGTCGAAATTTCTTCTAATCCAAATTTAAGGAAAATGAACAATAATGATTAATGATTAATAATATATATATATATATATATATATATATATATATATATATATATATATATAATTCCGAAAAACTCTTTCCTCGTCTCACTGCGTGACGTTTTATCGATAACATCGCTCGTTAGGTACTTTCCCGCATTCATTCTACACTCGAAGTACGTAATTTCTCCCCTCTTATTGCACTCAAAACTCACGCTTGACTGTATCATCCCATCATCATCATCGCATATAGAATACAAAATCTGCATCCTGCTACGACTTCAAAATTGGCACACAATTGCTATGCCTGATAAATGTACAACAATGGGGAGAAAGAAAAGAAACCTAGAGTGGGCAGGGAGTAAGGGTAAGTGAAATTGTATATTTATCTCATAAAATCATCAAATTACTGTTGCATTCTTTAATTTAGTTACCTTATAACATTTCAGTGCTTGAGAAACTACCGAAATTTTTATTAATTAAAGTTTTAATTAATTAAAGTTAAGGTAAGGATTTATTCTGCCCGAAGGCAGGTCCCAAGCTCCGCAGAGGTGTGCCTGAGCCGGAGTTTACGTACGGTAGGGTGGTCAGTTCCTTTCCGCTCCACCATTCCCTTACCCCCGTCAACAACGCGTGGTAACCCATCCAAATCTTGACCACGCCCAATGTTGCTTAACTTCGGAGATCTCACGGGATCCGGTGTTTCAACTCCCGAATTTTTTTACTTAAAATCTACCGATTTTTTTATAGGCATGGCGACGCTGCTTCCGTTACACATTTTATCGCATTACGTCACGTCATGTCACGCGAAGTTTCGCCTGAACCTCAGCACTAAGACATATTCATGTCAAAATATTCGATATCTCACGCAGTTGTCATTTTATCAGCCAATCAGATCACTTCGCGAGCGAATTCAAATGGACTTTGTGAGGCGGTGTTGCTGAATCTGCACGTGGCTCAAAACTGACTTGAGGAATCGGCATCAAATATAAACACTCCGTAGGTTTCAAACTGTGTCACTGTAGCGTGATCCTGTCACCTCGGAGGACCGTGTTCAAATACTCCCCTTCGACTGGTGCCCTCAAGCCAACCTTACGCCACGTGGTGATTTAGGAACAAAGACACACACAACCCATCTTAATTCGCCCGTGAAGTGATCTGATTGGCTAAGCTCAGTGACTGATAAAATAACAACGGTCAGATACATTTATACATTAAAAGTGTTTGCTTAAAACAGCTTTGGCAAATCCTTCCGTCCGTTCTACTGGACCTATTTGCTTCATGTTATTTTATTCCCTCCGGAATTACCTGCCTGTGAATAATGAGACACTGATAGGTCTCTAAGTTCAGCCAACTTGGAGTAATCATAAAATGAAATTATTAAATGATCACTCCAATAATTGCAGGCGAAGGCTTATCCTAACCCGCAATACATTCTGTACTTAGCAGGTTGCTAAGCGACTAACACTTTAATTAATACTCTGATACATATGATTTTCGTCCTTAGTAATATCATAGCATACAACCATGTTTGTTTACTACCTGTCAAGCCAGAGAGTATACACTTCCTGTGATCACGGAAGAATACTATTCCCTGCTAGATAATCTTTGATTCTCTAACCTTTCCCAGCTTCTAAATACATTATATTCAACAGATCTCAGAACATTCCTAATAACTTGCATTCTGCTAAGAGACAAAAATTTACGTACAAACAGACCCCATCATGACATTATCTGGGAACAGCTATCGGAGCATATATCTAGGTACACTAGAAAGAGTGAAGATAATGTATCTTAAAAAATGTTCCCTGCCTGGCAAAAGGACTCTCCTTCGAGACTAACCTACGAGCTCACAAAACAACCATTCTGCCCTGCAGGATAAGAAAAACCGGCTTAATGGATATACTTTTACCAAACAGACGGCATGATGACGTCAGAAGGGATGTATTCTGACTATGAACTGCGGCGTACCATAACGCGCTTCTTATTAAATGTTCATAAACCATTGAAAAGGGCAGGCAAAACAATATGGCGTATCAAGAGAAGTTATCTGACCTATTTATAACGAATGTTGTGAAGCAGCATAGGTCTTCTAGTAGCATTATTATTTTCAACTTATTCATCAGTATGACCAACTCTCTAACGCTCATAGGCTCAGTTCACCACGCTGTTCATATAACTTATTGAGACGAATGATACGAATCCTGATACGGCGTGCTACCCCACACGAGTTCTTTACAGTTAACCGCGCGGTCTGTGTCTTGTTGTGGGGTACATTGGTCCTTCCTGTTTACACTAATAGAAATTACAGCACTACGATTTTAAAACTTAAACATTTTAAAAATCCAAGTACGATCGCGATGCTATGGACATATTCTACCTGAACAAGAGCTGGTGTTACACATAACCAACTGGCACTTAGATGGGCGGGGGTTATTGACTGATCAGAGGGGTTGGCCATGGGGGAAATTACGTCATTAGCTCCCATAACGTCGCGTGATGTGTCTCGAATAGCTCAGGGCGGCCAGGTCAATCGTCTTAACCCCAGAAGGCACAATCAGCGGCTGATTGATGCTGATTATGGTGATGGAAGCTAAATGCCAAATATCACTTATCAACGGGACAATAAATAAAACAAGCTTTCACCCGCGGCTACGCATGCGAGGAATTTAATATTGTAGCCATCTATAAGACAATGTTGCGAAACGGACGGCGGAAAATGGAATGATGGTAAGTGGGATGAAAACGTAAGTGGTTAGTTTCACCAAGAGGAAAAGCTCTGTCAGTTGATGGGGTGACAGTACTTCAAGGGGAACCTAGGTGTTAATATAAGGGGTTATCGATGGTACAAATCACTTCACATGGTTTTAAGTAGGGCCCGGATATTTATACAGTAATAGGTTAGAATGCAAAGTTACTGAAGCGAGTAACAAGTAGAGTCTGCCCGCACGACGGTAATGCTATGAGGTTTGCATAAACATTCGGTGTTCGGCCCATTTCAACCCCTAGACTTCATCTTACTCCCACTAGATTACGTTAGAGCGGGCTAGTCGACATTTCCTACTAACAAAATTATTTTGTAACAAAATTACTTGGTAAGAAATGATAGGGAATCTTCCACCTGGGTGACAGCCCTAAATGCTGATCATTGATATTCATTTATTCATTGAGTGACTGAAGACTGATTAACACTGGAAACTTTTCAAGATATTCCTTAGCAATGCTGGAGTACGATGATTTCTGTTGAGTTGATGGAAGTTGAATATTGTCGGGAGGAAAAGTGTTGGAGTACAGAAAAACCACAAACCCAAATGAAGTTGTTTAAGAGTCGACATAGAGCACGACGTTAGGAAAAAACTCTAGTACTCATACCTTCAAGTGAACCCCTGAAAAGGAGGTCACAGGACAACAGGTGTGGTTTGAGAAGAAGACGTTTCGGATGGCTTTGGGTTCCACACAGCGACCGGCGAGTGAAGGTGAAGGATATTTTCTAGTAGACGGCCTATAGATAACTTGCATATCAGTGAGGATGGGGTCTACCTAAGATTATTCATATTGATGAAGATACCACAAACATCCAATCTCCAAGCCAGGCAACTTAACCAATTAAATTAAAAATTGCCGTTCATACCGCGAATCGAACCCGGAACCTCTTGCACCAAAGACCAACATGACAACCATTTAGCCATAGAGTTAGGTGACCAACAGTGAAGATAGATGTAGCATCGCTGGCCTGCGGAAGAAGTCGCTGGCTCATTGTAGACTTTTCTCTGGGTTTTCTCGGGATTACAAATATTACTTTTTCAGATGTTACGTAACGAATTTTATGCTAACGATCTGAACGTAGGTTCAATGGCTTATAATTATAGCCAAGGTCCGCTGACCTCTCCAAATATGCATGATAAATGTAAAAACTATGTGCTGTAATATGCCTATAAAAAGGAAAACAACAAGTAAACTGTTTTGTGAGGTACAGTTAAGTACAGGGAAATTCAGCATGTCTTCACTTTGTTACTGGCACATTTCGCGAAAGATAGATTAGCAGTTAGCCATTTGCTCTCTGGTTAACCCCACTCATTAGATTATGCCTTCTAATTTCCCCTTCTACTTTGGTTTCTTTTATTTTTAAATTCGCTATTCTGTCAGTGAGTTTTAACTCTCCAGCTTCGCTCTTAATTGTGAGCTTAGAAGGTTCAGCTTGAAGAAAAATATTATCAGCCTTCATGTATTTAAGGTCATCACTTTTCGTTGGTTACATTTCCAGCCTTATGTCCACACATTCAAATCCCACAGCAATTGACCGATTTATGCCTGAGAAATATATATGAAGAAAAAAAAAACCCATGGGACTACAGCTCTTTAAGGGCCCGGGCCTACCAAGCGACCGCTGCTCAGCGCGAAGGCCTGCAGATTACGAGGTGTCGTGTGGTCAGCACGTCGAATCCTCTCGGCCGTTATTCTTGGCTTCCTAGACCGGGGCCGCTATCTCACCGTCAGATAGCGCCTCAATTCTAATCACGCAGGCTGAGTGGTCCTCGAACTAGCCCTCAGGTCCAGGTAAAAATCCCTGACCTGGCCGGGAATCGAACCCGGGGCCTCCGGGTAAGAGGCAGACAGGCTACCCCTGTCTGCAAAAACACCGTACTCTAACATACACAAATTGAAGAGTGCCTTTCAGTGAAATTTGTAATTGCAGATGAAAAGAGTCACCTTGGATTGTTTGTTAATAAATAGCCGGAAGTAGGCCCAGTAGAAAACTACTGTGTAAGCAAATTAAGATTTTCGAACAAGTGCAGTCGTTATAAAATGTCTTCTTTACGTAAGATGTATGCCAAATTCGGAGAAGTTTGTTGTAACTAGCTGTAACCCACTAATTTTAAGTGTCTGGGTGATCTTGCATTCGGGATTTGTCATGCATGTACTCTGTTAGAATTTTGGGACTATAGCGCTGACTACATCCAACTATTTAAAACGACCTGTGAGCTCGTATTAATAATATAATTTTATTTGTATTCTCCAAATTCTTGCTTCATACAACCATATTCGGATAAAAAAAATTATGATTGAAAGGGAGATCACTTAGAATCAAAGGATTTCCGGAACCATTTTGACATAATGTATTTTCGCTCTATATTTGTAAAGAATCCATTCTTAAAATCATGCCCCGTATTTTTGTCGTATTCTGTATATGAAGAAGAACATGAATTTTTCATGAAAGTTTGGGATATACTTATAATCGTACGAGTAATTCTCACGTAAAATGACCTAATAGTACTGAGATTTCACCATGAAATACAGACTCTGTAGCTATAAGTTCAAGAGATGATGAGTCGGGAGTGACGAAGATAGATTCACGAGGTTTCTGATTTAAACACTAAGAATTGATTGAACTCCATGAGCGAATTGGAAATCGAATCGGGGCCATCCGGACACACTGGGGTGCAAAATTTGCCGCCCGCGTCTTGCACAGTTCCAATTGAACATTAGGCAAGTATTAGAAGGAAATACATAAAACTGCTGCACATTTACATCAAAAGTATGAGCACATTTCTTTATTAACTATCATGCTAGCAAAATTATCAGCAATAATTTGTGACTGTGATATTTCCGGTATCCCTTGACAGGTCTCACAAAAAAATGATGTCCCATGTCTGCCTCCTTTCATTTTTCTGTCGGAACACACGGCACATTCCTTATTTATTTTGTCCTCACGAGCGTCTATGATATGTAGCTTCCCATTTAGCCGAAATTCATGGTCACAAGGGCCGCGCTTACGGGTATTTTGTTTCGTAATGTCCCCCATAAACCCCATGATAAGTAGATCACTAAAAGGCTCGTCACTAATATCAGGATTATTTCTACCTTTTTCAGAATATTACGATTCGTGTATTCCATAGCACTGCTGCGAGAATACTTTGAAACACGCAGTCACCTTTTTCACTGATCATCCCCGACATTACCATTTTCGCCCCTGTCTCCCACCTCAATTTCCTCCTCCTCATTCAAACAATTGTTTTCAGATTCGGGAACACAAATTTCACTTTCAGAATCAATTAATAAAGAAGCGTCAATATCGCCACTGTTACACAAATGTCAGTAAATATCGCTAGGTTCCATGTCTGGCTCCCTGCCTAAATGCTGGCCTTTGCTCACTGGGGTCCCGGGTTCGATTCCCGGTAATTTTAACCATAATTGGTTGATTCCTCTGGCACGGGGGCTAGTTGTATCTGTTATTTTCATCATCATTTCATCCTCATAACGACACGCAGGTCACCTACAGGTGTCAATTCGAAAGACCTGCATCTGGAGAGCCGAACTTGTACTCGGACACTCCCGGCACTAGAAAACCATACGCCAATTCATCTTTTCATCAGGTTCCATGCTGGTGGATGCCATGTTGATAACAAATATAAACGTCACAGCTACGAATTACATTCGAAGGAAAAGCAGCTCAGTTAAATCATATTAATAGTAGATAGCAGCGCGGAACAGATAAATGTCCAGGCTAAATACTGCGTAAAGCTCGGCGCCATTTTTGCTCCAACGTACGAAAGTTGTGTCGGACTAGGTCCAACATAGGTCTGGAGCGGAAAATCAACGATGTTGGACTGAGACCGACATTGGACCCTGTCTACTCCCACAGCACGGGGTTGGCACTACAGCAATGGTGCGACCTTCCCAGTGGCGTGCCTGGTTGCCATGACTTGGACTGTGCTCTAACATCGTAGTTAGCTGATTCGTGACCCGCTGGTGGGAAATTTTTGCTATCTGAATGTCGGCGGCAAGATAGAAGAGGCGGTGGTATACAAACCTCTCAACACTGTTCATGTGGAGTGAGGGCATATGACGCTGGTGATCCCGAAGGTGATGCTGGAACGTCCCCCTTGGTGTTATGCGAAAAGAATAGGTTATGTCCCGATACCATGTTTCACCATCCTCCAACCTCATCATTATCAATGTCACACCTAAGGAGTGCAAGACACCCATCGTCATCCACTAGAGAAGCCTGGACCAGGCCCCAGGGGCTCTTAACTCGGAAGCGTAAATAGGTGACCACGGAGCCCTTAACGGAGTCCTGGCATTGTTTCCACGTGTTCCAGGCTCCTATCCTTCACTGTTCCTATCCGACCTCTCTTGGCGAAATCTAGTTCTTTTCAGATCCTGAGGGTAATATGTTCACGAGGCCCAGAAAGTATTTGGTTTCCACGCCCTTCGCCCTCCTTGCCTTTCTTTGGCAGATAATTTCTTTTTTCGAAGTGTCGGGCCCTTTACATTTTCCCCTCTTATTAGCGTCAATAGAGGAGGGCTGCCCTGTTGGACTTCCTCTTGAAGCGATGACCAACACCACCACTACCACGATCTCCATGGAGGCCGCGAGCAATTAATCAACTTCTGAAGTCCTTGTCCTCTCTATTCACAGATTCCAGAATTAATCTTGTACTCATTTCTGGTGTGGGCTGAATGAAGCTCAGTACGCTATATCTCTACAGAAGTGTTCACAGTATTGCTGAGAAACTTTCTGTGTTACGAAGACAGTAAAGCAATTAGGAAAAAAATATACGAAAGAAAGAAACCACTTTTCCGTTAACGAAAATCAAATGAACATAAATATGTCTCCCGGTCATGGCCATCCATCAACGGCAACCAGCCATAAGACATGGCCTGCACTTTTGCTAGGTAACATTGTCTGCCCATCCATCCATACCTGACATCACTACCTGCACGGTTGCTAGGTAACAATATCTGGCCATCCATCCATACCTGACATCACTACCTGCACGGTTGTTAGTTAACATTGTCTGCCCATCCATCCATACCTGATATCACTACCTGCACGGTTGCTAGGTAACATTGTCTGCCCATCCATCCATATCTGACATCACTAACTGCACGGTTGTTAGGTAACATTGTCCGGCCATCCATTCATACCTTACATCACTACCTGTACGGTTGCTAGGTAGCAATATCTGGCCATCCATTCATACCTGACATCACTACCTGCATGGTTGCTAGGTAGCAATGTCTGGCCATCCATTCATACCTGACATCACTAACTGCACGGTTGTTAGGTAGCATTGTCCGGCCATCCATTCATACCTGACATCACAACCTGCACGGTTGCTAGGTCTCAATGTCTGCCCATCCATCCATACCTGACATCACTACCTGCACGGTTGCTAGGTAGCAATGTCTGGCCATCCATTCATACCTGACATCACTACCTGCACGGTTGCTAGGTAGCAATATCTGGCCATCAATTCGTACCTGACATCACTACCTGCACGGTTGCTAGGTAACAATGTCTGGCCATCCATTCGTACCTGACATCACTAACTGCACGGTTGTTAGGTAACATTGTCCGGCCATCCATTCATACCTGACATCACTACCTGCACGGTTGCTAGGTAGCAATATCTGCCCATCCATCCATACCTGACATCACTACCTGCACGGTTGCTAGTAGCAATGTCTGGCCATCCATTCATACCTGACATCACTACCTGAACGGTTGTTAGGTAACATTGTCTGGCCATCCATTCATACCTGACATCACTACCTGCACGGTTGTTAGGTAACATTGTCCGGCCATCCATTCATACCTGACATCACTACCTGCACGGTTGCTAGGTAGCAATATCTGCCCATCCATCCATACCTGACATCACTACCTGCACGGTTGCTAGGTAGCAATGTCTGCCCATCCATCCATACCAGACATCACTACCTGCACGTTTGCTAGGTAGCAATATCTGCCCATCCATCCATACCTGACATTACTGCCTGCACGGTTGCTAGGTAACAATGACTGCCCATCCATCCATACCAGACATCACTACCTGCACGGTTGCTAGTTAGCAATGTCTGGCCATCCATTCATACCTGACATCATTACCTGCACGGTTGTTAGGTAACATTGTCCGGCCATCCATTCATACCTGACATCACTACCTGCACGGTTGCTAGGTAGCAATATCTGCCCATCCATCCATACCTGACATCACTACCTGCACGGTTGCTAGGTAGCAATGTCTGCCCATCCATCCATACCTGACATCACTACCTGCACGTTTGCTAGGTAGCAATATCTGCCCAACCATCCATACCTGACATTACTGCCTGCACGGTTGCTAGGTAACAATGTCTGCCCATCCATCCATACCTGACATCACTACCTGCACGTTTGCTAGGTAGCAATATCTGCCAATCCATCCATACCTGACATTACTGCCTGCACGGTTGCTAGGTAACAATGTCTGCCCATCCATCCATACCTGACATCACTACCTGCACGGTTGCTAGGTAGCAATGTCTGGCCATCCATTCATACCTGACATCACTACCTGTACGGTTGTTAGGTAACATTTTCCGGCCATCCATCCGTACCTGACATCACTACCTGCACGTTTGCTAGGTAGCAATGTATGGCCATCCATCCATACCTCACATCACTAACTGCACGGTTGCTAGGTAGCAATATCTGCCCATCCATCCATACCTGACATCACTACCTGCACGGTTGCTAGGTAGCAATGTCTGGCCATCAATTCGTACCTGACATCACTACCTGCACGGTTGCTAGGTAACAATGTCTGGCCATCCATTCGTACCTGACATCACTACCTGCACGGTTGCTAGGTAGCAATGTCTGCCCATCCATTCATACCTGACATCACTACCTGCACGGTTGCTAGGTAACAATGTCTGGCCATCCATTCTTACCTGACATCACTACCTGCACGGTTGCTAGGTAGCAATGTCTGCCCATCCATCCAAACCTGACATCACTACCTGCACGGTTGCTGATTAGCAATGTCTGGCCATCCATATGTACCTGACATCACTACCTGCACGGTTGCCATGGTTACACTTCCATCACACATTTTCTCACGTCACATTACACAAATATCCCGATGAACCGCAGCCATAAGACATATTTATGTGAAAAGGAATTGTTATGTCAATTGACGTCAGCATGAAAACTGTGAAACTCTAGCTCGGTGGTGTTGTAAAGTGTCTGCATACACATAACTCCAGGTTCCTCTGTTCTTACAACGATAATGCACACATTCATGGTTTAACTTCAAGTTGACAATGAAGTTGTTAAAGTGTTTGTCACTTGTTATGTCTTACTTCTTAGCAGTCCTCGTTACCTCGCTCCTGAGGGATCCTCGGTTAGCTAACACCGGAACTGAGGAGAAAGTTAATAACAAGTTTAAATTAACCTCAAATATAGACAAAGTATCATCTCAAACAATATCCTACTTCGAAGTACAGAATAAATACCTAGTTTAAAAGGAGCATTGTCGTCAAGGGTCTATTTGTAGTAATTATACTCTAGAGTACTTCCTCAGCATCCATCATCAGCTCAAACTGTAGGGTGATCTGTATTACGAGAATATCTAATGCGCTCCCAGTTTATTAAACTTATCAACAAAATAATAAAAGTTTCGCTTTAATTTTGTCGTTCGTGAATTACTGAAGAAGAGTAGAGGGCGTAAGGTGTTTCAGGATCTGTAGTCTAAATTTAAAATATGTTTAAAAGTTGCAGTCAGCCGGTCCCGCGTTGTAGAGGTAGCCTGCCTGCCCAGAGGCTCCGGTTTCGATTACCGGCCGGGTCAGGGATTTTTACCTGGATCTGAGAGCTGGTTCGATGTCCACTCAGCCTACGTGATTACAATTTATGAATTATCTGACTGTGAGATGACGCCCCGATCTATGACACCAAGAATAACGGCCGAGAGATTTCGTCGTGGTGGCCACATGACATCTCGTAATCTGCAGGTCTTCGCGATGAGGAACGGTCGCTCGATAGGGGCCAAGCCCTACGGGGCTCCGTGCTATTGAGATTGGGTTGGATTGGTTTTAAATGTCGCAGTATTAATTGTTTTTGGGCACCTTTATCACGGATGTGTTCTATTTCAATGGTAATTATACAGTTGGTTTTGCACGTCTGGGGAAGAATCTTTCTAGATAATAACTGACCTAACTGAAATGAACTAACTTTTGAACTGATAAAGCTTGTGGGGAATTTATTTCGAATTAATTGCTGTACTTTTTCCATTTCAGAGGGTAAACGTCAGACTGTAAGATAACACTCGTCTTGAAAAGGCATCCTGTAATAATTGTTGAGTTAAAGCGATATTCAGATTGTTCGCGCACAAAATTCGGAACGAGATGGAAGCTTCTGGTGGAGACGTGTCTCACGTAGCCAAGCGTAAAAGACATTCACAGAATTCGGACACTATGAAGGCACGGCAGTTCGTTGAGCAGGTGTAGAACATTTTTGATTAGAGCCCTCGAACATCCAAGAGAGTCATTTCCAGGTACAGTAGAACCTCATTAATCCGGACTAATTGGGGCTTTAAGTTGATGAAAGTCCAGGTTAAACAAAATAACTTATGAAATGAACCAAGGCCCATCTTTGAACACTCTTTTCAGAATAAACAACGCGTACAGTACAGTATTTTAAATTTAAGAATTGCAAACATTATGTAGTATACAAGTATATTGTAATATAGTATTAGGCTCTACAAAATACAGAATAACTAGTTCAGTATGGAATTGGAACATGGCAACGAATGCACGCGTTCATTGACCACACTTGACACGGTTACTGGTTTGAAGATAATTCTGATCTTTTGTTGTTTTCGTCCGACAATACTGCGATTTCTTCAATAATTAACTCACGCAGTTGCCAGAAATAGTTGAAATATCCAGATATGATTTCATCGTTGTTATCTTCAAAGTATTTAATGACAATGTTTGGACGGTCTTTAATTTCACAAAGTTTTGGTTTAGGGTTAATATCTAATGCTTCACACTGGTCATATTCATCTTTTTCAGAGCTTTCTGCAGCGAACACACTTTCATCGATCTCCTCCTGTCCGTTGTTTAGAACATTGCGCTCGTAACTCAGCTTTGTACTGTGACGAAATAATACAAGTTTGGCTTATTTTTGTTTTTAGAATTGGCTGTACGTCGCACCGACACATATAGATCTTATGGGGATGATGGGATAGGAAAGGCCTAGGGGCCGTGGCCTTAATTAAGGTGCAGCCACAGCATTTACCTGGTGTGAAAATGGGTGTATGATTATTAAACGGTTGTCCACATTAAGCAAAGTCCGGACTAATGGGATTCTACTGTATATCCAAGTATATGGCGGAATATGAAGAAAGGGCAGTTCATGTTGGCACCCACACAGTGGCTATTTCCAGGAAAGCGATCACAGAAGAAGACGAAATATCCCAAGAATCTGGCTGTTCTGGTTTTTACCAATGGAAATAATTCCTACCAAGATGAAAAGGTTAATAGTAGAAATACCAGGTCGTTATGACGAGGACATTTGCGATGTCTCCTGCTTTATGTACACTAAGTTCCCCGCAATTGTGATCGTTTTAAGAGTATTCAGTACTGGAGGAAACGTTATACTACCACACTTCTTTAGAGTGAACGCTGCTTTAAGCGAAACTGTGGATTCACAACGTGAAGGCAGTTTCTAAATAATCAGGATTCGACACTTGCACACAAAACTGAAACGACCGAATATTGGATGGCGGCCAATCTGCTGGAGCTCGTCACACCACACATGTGGTTACCTGACTCTCCACACCCAAAATCACTAGATTATTACGTATGGAGTGTTGTTAACAGGGACACTAATCAACATAATGACTGACTTGTTAAAAGTGAAATCATGGTTTGCAGTATCGACTCAGTTAGTATAACTAAGTTCCCCAGGCTGTCGACCACTAAATCTAGCAACTACTGTACAACCCTACATCATACCTGCAAAAAACTCATTATTAAACAAATAATAAGAAAAACACCACTGAACAAGGAATGACATGTTTAGTTCTGGAATCGTTGCCATAATCTTGAGATCACACTTACTGGAACATTACGGGCCCGTGCTACGACCTGCTGTGTTTGACCAGCCTCCAGTCGCCCTATTATTCTACCCCTCATAACGTCATCAATATGTGTTCACTGAGCCATTTTCACCACACAGTTACCATTAGCACGTCTGAAAACATCTGCACACTTACTCGCTGCACCGTACTCTGACATGCACCAACACACCTCTGCGTACTTCGACTGGTTCCAGCGCCACCGTGCGACGACCGCAGGTCAAATGCACCACATGGTCATACCCCGAGGTGATTTAAAACCGCAAACCGTCCACCATAGCGTTGTTTCACCATGTATCAGCATTATCCTTAATTTCTGAGCATGAGTGTAGTTTGGTTCAGAGCTATGCTGAAACATACACTTACATTCACACGTAATCTCTGTAATTTTCGACATTTTTCTTCTTCACTCCTTCTCACCCCCTATGCGATGGGGACTGAACTTGGACATTCCATTTTTATATACCTTTGATAGAAGTAAAAGAAGAAGAAGTAGAAGAGAAAGACGAAGGAAAGTTTTAAGAAACACATGATATTTTCACACTGTTTGTTAGACAACCCGCTGATCAGACTTGTCATGCGGTTTACTTAACTTCCCCTGTTTACTTTCTTTCACCCTTCTCACCCCTCTTCGACGAACTATCCATCATGTCTCGTTCAAACTACTTCCTAAACCCTCCCAGGGGCAATAAGAACAAATTGTGAAATCTTCAGCGAAATCGGTCCAGTAGTTTTTGAGTCCATTCGAGACATACATACAAACAAACATTCATTTTTACTAATATATATGGGTCTGGAGTTCCCCTATCTGTTATTACTAGACATCGGATGTACATGCAGTATAAATCACCAATATAAATATGCAACTATGCTGCAATAAGTGGTGAAATGTGCACTTAAATATGCACTTATTTTCATGCTATCAAGCACTTTTATGAAACGCAAAGGCAACATTCCTTTACTAGACTGAACGCGATTCACCCACACCAATACATAAAAACTTCATCGTGAATTGAACAGAAAACAAAAATTACACTCTACCTTACAACTCCGGCTGTTCCGCTATAAAAAAGTGCATAGTTCGGGACACGAATCACTCTATTACTATTCACTGTTAAAACATATGCGCACTTCTGCGAGATAAGACACATCCAATCAATATACATTATAATCATAATTAGCAATGCTGTAAGAAAACCGTGTAAACAGAACACAAACGTGAAGAAACACACTTAAATACACATATTTCTTTCATTTTACACTGCACACCCTACTTTTCTTGTCCCTAATTTGCTTTGCAGTACACCACGACAATCTCTTTCAAGTTTTCTGGTATAAATCTGTGGCGTTTGTCAGTTAAAATTAGTTTCAATGCGGAGAATAATCTTTCTACATCCAGGGATGGGACAGGACAGTATTTGAATTCGGGAGTGCGCTCTGTGTTCTTGTCTTGATTTTTAGTTGAAATCTTACCACAGCTGTATTGTTTGTTCAGAGCAAGGCCACTCATTCCGAAAGAGTGTACGGCATTAATTACATTATATTTTCTTGAAGACTGTTTGTCAAATATGTTAAAATGTGCGTAATAAAAGTCAAAAACATACAAATATGCAAATATGCACATTTAAACTTAACAATTCGTCCAATTTCCTCTTCAAACGTACTTCCTTGTCGGTTTTGGAGGTCTACGTATCGCCAAACAAAATGTGTATTCGCATACAAATCCTATGTCTAATTATCACAGATCGTTATGATCCTAAGGCCGTCAGATCTCTATGGGATGTCTTCCGATGAGCGGTGCGTCTTTAGGTGGCAAAGATCAGACGAGTTTGACAGGCTTAGAGACTTTCCTTTGAGTGGCACTTTTTCTGCTCTATAAATTTAGCATGAATGTAATGCCATTTCTGCGTATAGAATAAGTAAAAAGAACATTATTCAATATTAAACATGGAAAACTAGTTGATTAAAAGAATTGATTTCATTAAAATAAATTTCTTTTGAAGAAATAAATGAATACTCGATTAAAGCCACTATATATATTTATTTAATGGAGCCGAGCTTTCAACCATAGAAACCTATGTGCTTCTATCGTTACGTGGATGACACATTTTCGGTCTGCCACATGGAAGGGAAACATTAAATGAATTGTTGGAGCACCTAAATTCCATTAATAGTAAGATCAAGTTCACAGTGAAAGTAGAAAATGAAGGTAAATTACTTTTCTTAATGTGTTAGTATACAAGAAGAACGATGGTACACTAGACCATGCAATGTACAAGAAGCCTACATATTCTGAAAAATACCTTAATAAGACCTCACATCACTACCCTTGTCAAAAAGCAGCTCTCCTTCCAACGTCATTTACTAGGGTGAATAACGTTGCAGACGCTGATAACCGCTCAAGTGCATTAAGAGAACTGACATCATCCATGAAAAAAACGGCTATACATCAGGCTATACCAACCAGGACTACAGGAAAAGAAGGAAGTATTCCTTCCTTACGTGGCAGGTATAACTGACAGAATAGGGCGCATTCTTAGGAAGTACAATATAATTCCAGTTTTCACCACAGACCGTAAGTTCAAATCCCTGTTTCGTCCATTCAAAGAAAAACCATATTACGAAACACCGGGCGTATATGAAGTTTCATGTGGTTGTGGTCGCTCATATGTTGGCATGACGAAAAAGGCTTGTCAGCACTCGGTGAAGGAACACATCAGGTCGGTAAAGAATGTCGCTCTTTCATCTCCACGGAGAATGCCATTAGCCAGTCTGCCATAGCAGAACATTTCTACAGTACAGACTATGAAATGCTCTTTGACCAGGCGGAGGTCATCGCTCCTGTAAAAGACTTCTATGCTCGACTGGTAAGGGAAGCAATAGAGATACAGTAGAGCTGCGCCCAAATAACATCAAGAAGGAAGATGGCTTCAAGTTATCAAATACATGAAGACCTGCACTGCATAAATACATACATAACACCACTATGGAACAACGGGACGCACTCACGAAACTGTCAAAAGAGGGCGGTGAATCACAGCCGATCCTAGAGACCAAATAGTGGGGTAGGCCGTGGATAGTTCGGTAAGGACTTCCATGTTCCTTCGAGTTTCTCTGCTCACTGTCGAAAGCAGAATTTGACATGCCCTGATGAAGGCCAATGCAATTTGGCTGAAAGCTCGGCTTCAGTAAATAAATATATGTAGTGGCTTTAATCCAGTATTCATTTATTTTCTTACGTTAATACAATGAGCCTCGAAATCCTACGTTCATTACTTTTCTTTTGATCATCAGCTGTGCCTCAGCCCTGTTTCTTCTTACGTGCTTTATAATCTTATGCCAAATGTTTATTTTCTTAATTTTCTTCCTTTCTCAATCCTTTTACGCACCAGGTTTGGTTTTCCCTCGGGCTCAGTGCGGGATCCCACCTCTACAGCCTCAGGGGCAGTGTCCTGGAGAGTGAGATTTTGGATCGGGGTACAACTGGCAAGGAGGACCAGTACCCCATCCAGGTGGCCTCACATGCCATGCTCAACAGAGAACTTTAGGGGGAGGGAAGATTGCGGAGGGTAGACAAGAAAGAGGGAGGAAGGCCTTAAGTAAGGCACTATCCCGGCATTTGGTTGGAACAGAAGCGGGGAAACCACAGAAAACCACTTCCAGGATGGCTGAGGTGGGAATCGAACTCACTTCTATTCAGTTGACTTCCCGAGGCTGAGTGGACCCCGTTCCAGCCCTCGTACCACTTTCCAAATTTTGTGTCAGGGCCGGGAATCGAATTGGGGCCTCCAGGGGTGGCAGCAAATCACGCTAACCACTACATCACAGACTCGGACATTTCATTCCTTTACTTTTTATTAGCGCTAATTGTGGTGTTTTAAGATCTCCACCTGGTAACAAATTGTCGTGTGTCATCAGATGCTGTAATACGAGACACAATACAAAATCTTCCTCGGCTTTTTCTTGGTTAACTGGGTAGCCTTACGGATTTTTTTCCACCGAAACATCTACCTCAGCAGTCACTGGAATTCGATTCAACGAATGGTCACCAGGAACAGAAGAGATGGTGTTGAATCTACTGAGTTATGAGTCTACTTAGTGTGAGGCACCCTGCCAAAATCTTTACTTGGATTCCATATTGCATTTGTCGAACCTCTACCGTCGAGGATCAGGTATACAACTCTTGCGTTTATATAAATCATCTCTCAAAAAGACACATTTTTCAGGAGAGTAAGAAAACTATAGTGTAAGGTGCTTATTCTTCATCGATTTCTTATTAGTAATTATGTACTGAGAAACACTATTACAAGTGCTAAATTTATAGAGCAGAAAAATGTGCCGCTCATTGGAAAGTTCCTAAACATGTCAAACTCGTCTGACAGTTGTCGAATGAAGCTGCGGCGCTCAGTGGACACAGCCTCTTTATTGTCTGGCATTGTGGTTAACCGGTTCGAGTCCCGCTAGTGGAAAAATTCACCATCCGAATGTTGGCCGACAGAGCAGGAGAAGTGGAGGTAAACAATTTGTAATCACGAGATTGTGTGCTCAAAGCCTGTATTAGATTCCAATCACTTCCTAAGTATTCATATGGAGTGTGGGCATATGACACCGTTTGTATTGATTAGTCCATCAGATGGGGACGATAAGCCTTGAGCAGACCCCTTCGTATTAGTCGATAGGAGTAGGTCATTCAGCTACACAGTGTTTCGCTCTCTCACTCCCTTATTTTTAACCAAAAACATCATTACCATGCATTCAGAAGTTCAGGTCGCCCATGGGTGTCCAACGAGAAAGACTTGCAACAGACCCGTGGAGGCTACACGACAACATCATCATGATCATCATCATCATCACTAAAGCTCGGATTGTTATGCAGTAATAGGTTAGAATGCAAACTTACTGAAGCGGGTAACAAGTATAGGCTAATCTGCACAATGGTAATGTTACGAGTTTTGCATAGAACTCAGGGGTTCAGCAGATCAGTACCCCTAGAATGTATGTTACTCTCACTACATTACGGAAGAGCGGCCTAGACTATGCATCCTAACAACCAAATTAGTTTGCATTCTAACCTATTACTGCACAAAAACCGGGGTCTAATCGTCACAGAAGTCATCCACAGTAGTTCCTGTGTTTGAGCGTGAAGTTAGACTAATATATTACATAAGCGAAACGAAATATTTCAATTAACAGAGTCTTCACAATGCTCAGTGGGAGACAGGTCTGGATAGTTATTGTTTTAAGAGGAAGTACATGGCGGAAACCATCCCTCACGAAAACACTGAGCACTTCACTAAGTTTTAACGCGCCGGCCTGAATGGCTCAGACAGTAGAGCGCTGGCCTTCTATCCCCAACTTGGCAGGTTCAATCCTGGCTCAGTCCGGTGGTTTTTGAAGGTGCTCAAATACGTCACCCTCGTGTCGGTAGATTTACTGGCACGTACACCTGCGGGACAAAATTCCGGCACCTTGGCGTCTCCGAAAACCGTCAAAAAGTAGTTAGTGGGACGTAAAGTCAATAACATTGTTATTAATATTATTAAGTTTTAACTTTCAAATATTAAAGGCTATAAACATAACTTTAAAATAATTTTTGTGCATTTCTAAACTAATTTCATAAATTTATAGTAATTAGTAGGGGGCGGATTTCTATGACCAGTCATATTTTTTCCCTTAACATTATATCTTATAGTCTTGTATTTTCAACACGTTTCCAAGCATAATGATCAAAATTAAACATGTTTTATTGGGCATATAAATGCATATTTAGGCTTTTTTAAGTTTTATGGCATATTTTCAACAAAATATCATTATAACGGCATATTTTGGTGATTTTCATTTTCATTTCGTATTATAAAAATCGGAATAAGCTCTAGAAATTATTTTTCAGGATAGACTGGAATATACTACTGAAGAACCATTATAAAGTAGTGTATGGAATGTTTCCAACAGGTAGGAGCTATTGTTTGCTAGCTGGGTCAATTCCTGGAAACCGGGCAATCGTTTACACGGTAGCAGAGGTAATTCTGCAGTTAATTGTCATTGTTCTTATCTCTCCCCTTCCCCTTCCCTCCTCCACCTTCAACACACTGAGTGACCATGGTCATTAGGTAGCTGCAGTCATTCAGTTCCTTTCGATATGCCTAAAACGAAAGTCTCAATTTGTGGAAAGTTGCGAAGTTTTGTTCGCGAGTTCGGTGAAGACATATTCAGTACGGATGGAGTGATATTATTCTGTAAATTGTGTGAGGTAAAAGTTACTGCCGAAAAAAGCTTCTCTGTGCAACAACACTGTAATGCTGTAAAATATAAGAATTATGTAACTAGATATTCTGCACTCGAAAATAGGCAACGTCTGCTATTCGAAACCCCGACATCAAGTTCACAGTGTTCACAATTTTCACGAGATCTCTGCAAGATGATGGTTTCGTCTAACATCCCTTTAAAGAAACTTAACAGTCGAAGCTTCAGACAGTTTCTTGAAAAATATACAAAGCATCCTGTTCCCAACGAATCTACTCTCAGGAAGGACTATCTGACCCCTTGTTATGAAGAGATGTTGGATATAATAAGGCGTGGCGTGGGAGACAGTAAGATATGGGTTTCAATAGACGAGACCACAGATGTGGATGGAAGATATGTAGCAAATGTGATCGTTGTCAGGCTGAAGGAAGACCGGCCTGGAGATACATTCCTCCTGACATGTGAAGTGCTAGAGAAGACAAACCATTCCACCATTGCAGTTCTCTTCGACAATTCAATGAATCTGTTGTGGCCAAACGGGGCAAAGAGAGAGCACATTTTTCTATTTGTAACTGACGCTGCTCCGTATATGGTGAAGGCAGACAAGGGACTTAAAATGCTATACCCGAAAATGATACATGTGACATGTCTTGCACATGCCTTGCATAGGGCAGCTGAAGAAGTTAGAAGTAGCTACCCTGAAGTTGATAAATTAATATCGAACTGTAAGAAAGTGTTTGTCAAAGCTCCGCTTCGCGTTCAGAAATTTCAAGAAGAAGCACCTTCACTACCCCTACCTCCCAAGCCAGTTATAACGCGATAGGGGACTTGGCTTGATGCCGCAGTGTACTACTGCAACAAATTAGATGTCGTGGAGAAGATCGTGAAGTCTTTTGATCCTGCAGAATCGTCCTCCATAAAAACCACTCAAGATTTATTTTCAAGCACTACATTAAAAGCGGACCTGGCTTACATAAAGTCCAATTTTAATTCTTTATCTGGAGCAATCACGCAACTGGAAGTTTCAGGTGCAGAACTAAGCGATGCACTGGATGTTGTAAAGTGCATTGAACAGGAATTAAAGCATGCGAAAGGAACAATGGCATCTAGGGTGTGTAGAAAATTAGAAAATATACTGGAAAAAAATAGCGGACTTGTGTACCTGCGTGGAATAAGAGACATTCTTTGTGGAAACCCTTCATCTGCAGATTTCCAGGAATTTTCTCCAAGTGATTTAACTCTATTCGAGTACGCTCCCGTTACATCATGTGATGTCGAAAGAAGTTTTTCTCGCTACAATACGATACTCAGCGATAACAGGAGGGGATTCTCATTCAACAATCTTAAGATGCATGTGGTCATAAATTGCAACACTTCTGATAATGGAGAATATATCAGGTATGAAAGTTTCATTCAAATAACATATGTTTTGTGTATAAATTAAAACTGATTGAATATTTAACAGTGAAATTAACTGTAGTGTTTATGTCTTCCACAGAGTCCGTCCTTGCCTAGGAGTATTCAGTGTAACCTTAACGAGTTCATGAAATATTCATCATTTTAGTTGATTCTGGGTTTAAAGATTTCGAAGAATTAAACATTTTTAAAACTGTAAATTAATTGCAGCCTGTAGCAATCGTAATAAAAGTGCTTCTATGTAACGTCATAGGTCATATTTTTATGTTTTTTAGGTCATAAGTGCATACATATTTCATACATTTTTAGGTCATAGAAATCCGCCCCCTAGTAATTAGTAATTAGAGGTGTCATAGTCTTTTGGGGTAACTGAGGTGAACCGTGACACTCTGGATGCCGTTTGACACAAAGTTCATTCCCAATCGGGATGGGGGTTAGAAGGGGTGAAAGGAATGTGCAAAATGACGGAGATCATGGATGTGCGTGTGCGTACTCCAGCATAGCTCTCAACCAAATATGATACTCATATGGCTTACTGTTTGAGAAATGAAACTGTGGGGTAATACACTCCTACGGGCGGAGGTTGAAAGAGAGTGAAATATTAAAATAATAGAAAAGGACCAATATGAAAAGTTAATAAATATAGCTTTTCTTTTGCATTTCATTAAGCGGTTTAGACAAGTCTAACGCTGTTGAATTAATAAACGCGGGCGAAGTCGCAGGCACCTGCTAGTTGCTTAATCAATGACAGGAGTTCCTTGAGAACACGCCTCAATTTGGGAGTTCACTGCTCTCTTTTATATCATAGTTTTCTAAATTAGCATAAAAATACACATGGCCTCAACTGGCCTTTCTTGACCAGGTATCGGATGGATACTCAAACAAGATTACATCAACTTATTACATTACATAAAAGATCTGAGTCGGGTATAAACTGAATACGAGTTAGTATGATTTGTGTATGAACAAGTTGTAAGGAATATTGTGAGCACTTTTGATCACTGTGCTATGTACATTGATTCCTTAGGCCAATTTCTTTTAATTTTCCCTTAAATAAACTGAACAGACCTGCCTAATATTTATATATTAACATTTCACCACTCAATTTTTACCCGTTCGGGCCTTCATGATTCGCAAATAATTTACCTCAGTTACTAAAGAAATGCCTTAAAGTCCAAGGTTATACATTTGGAGTCTTATCCATTTACACTTTACAGAGGTCTATTCAGTGATTTAATTGTTCAGTTGCAATTTCCTTGGATACTGTAAGGGAAATGTTGTTTTAAAATAATTAGCCAAGTTGCATTTCTTCCCCAAAGTTACTGATCTCAGATTTACATTACAAGGTGGGTGTATCCTCCCACGTTGACCATAAAACAAAATAAATGACACGAGAAAGAATCAGCTAAGCACCTGTCTCCCTACTTATTAGGAAATAAAATTGTGGAGCAGAAAGAGATGAAACAAGGTGCGGGTGTTGAATGGCTCTAATTACGATATCAGAAATTGAGTTAACACTTTAAATAAATGTTATATTTCTTTCAGAATTTCAAACTTAACAAATTTTTCACTCAATGAAATAATGAGGTTACAGGTAAAATGACACTTTGAAAAATTTGAAAATTCCAGATTCAGAACTTTAACAATTTTGGGCTTCAAGCTTAGGTTACAAATTTACAGTTTCAAAGTGGTATTATTTAGGCAAGGACAGAAATCTCCCAATTCAAGAGCACTTTACTCCAACAAATTTACAGCCTTCCAGAGGCACTCCTCAATATTACAGTAAACTAGAAAAGAGCTTACGTGCTCTCCAACATTCATCCAATTTTAACCGCCCGCTTAAGGCAACATTATACAAAACTTTATGATCTCTGGCCTCTCAAGGCACAATTTACACTTAGTACACAGGGGTATCTAGTACCCAACCTACTGGGCCCCAGTAGAAAAAGAACAGGTTAAATTACTGGCCCGAAACACAAACTGAATGGAGGCACTCCTAGATAATAAAGTATTAAAACTCCAACAGGGCTCTTGACCCAATGAAACAGGGGCTAATCCGAAGCTACTCAGATGACTCGAATGAAAGTTACAGAAAAAAAACCAGTACTAAATCGTAGTCACCTCAAACCAAGTTGAAGGGGAATTCGAGAGGGTAACACACTCTCTATCCCCGACTTACAGTTTTAAGAAGTTATGAAATTTTACAGGAAAAAGAAAAAGTTTACATCAACCGGTTTACATAGTCAGAAATTCGGACCTTCTCCTTGGATAAGTTTGCGGAGACAGAATTTATGTGGCCATTACCTGGCTGATGTTCTGCCCGCCTAAGAATGAGGCACCCCGCCTCCTGCCTTAACACACACGCTCACAAATACGACGATCAATGAGACAAGATAGCTAAAAAAGCCTGAGATTACTGTATATACCCGAAGGGGAGGTTCGAGAGGATTCTGAACTAGTACAGACACACCCTCTCAATTTTATTGGTAAATACAAAAGTTACACCCAAAAACCAAGCTGTGAGACGCTGAAAAATATGTACAGAAAATTAGTGACTGGTCACATTAAAAAACTGAGGAATGAGAGAGAAGTGTTGCAAACATTGAAATATATAACAAATAATTGAAAGTTGATTTAGTTGAGAAAACCTACAAACACAAAATTTCTTTCACTAGCAAATAGTTCTTCCTTGCACCAGAGTGCATAACCAGAGTTTTTGAAATGAAATCTATGGAGGAAAGTTTAAACTTCTTTAAGTAAACAAACATGAAGAAAATAAATCCAGTCAGGTTAGGAAACTTCACAATAACACAATTAGTTAATAATTCAGCAGTGACATCTTCTGATTAAGTTCGAACTCTATGTAGTAGCAATTTCACCTTTTGATCGATAGAGGAGTTTATTACGGCGCTTCTTTTGAATGAGGGGGGTAGAGGTGTACCTCCCGGTACAAAAATCATTGAGGTTATTTGTATAGTAATGGATATAGCGTCCGCCATGCCAACTGACAGTGGGACCGGCCCGGCACCGTATAGGCCCAATCACAAACAGCGCTTAAGTGCTAGGCCAGCCCCACTCGCTTCCGCTCACGGTCCCGTAGCAGAGGAGTATGGAAATTACTCTACGATTAATCTGGAGTGTTCCATCTCGCGATGTTCCTGGATCCATCCAGCATCCGGACGATTCTAGAAGGGCCAGTGTAGGTATATAAGAAAGGAATGACCTGCCTGCAGTCAGAGAGAGTTAGACTGAGGTAGAAGTTGGTGTGGTTCAGTCGTGAGCGACTGCCAGTGTAGTGAAGTATGTGAACTGCCGTGATTATCGGACTAGTGTGTTACAGTGCGGGCTGTCGGCGAAGGAGAGAACGTGTAACCGTGCGACGCGGGACCTTGTGCGTGAGTGTAAAACTGTGTAGTGTGAGAACAAGCGAGAAACGAAGGGGCAGAGAGCGCGCGAACTGCGTAAGTGTGTGTTATGAACAAAAGTTGTGTGTAGTCTTGTGTAGTTTTAGTGCCTAGATAATAAATCTTAGTAACAAGCTACCAGTCTAGTGTTAACTGATCCTACTACCCCGCCAACTCGTTACAATATGAAGGTATCCTGTACATCTATCTGGTAGATATATATACGTTATTGTTGTAATTTAATCTTGGATAGTAAATGTCTATGTCATCACCCGTGTTGAAACTTCCTCTCTCCATTTAGATGCAAGGTATCATCACCGAACGCCTGTTAAATTTTAAATACTATTTTTTTACAAGTTGCTTTACGTCGCACCGACACAGATAGGTCTTATGGCGATGATAGGACAGGAAAGGGCTAGGAGTGGGGAGGAAGCAACCATGGCCTTAATTAATGTACAACCCCATTATTTGCCTTGTGCGAAAATGGGAAACCACTGAAAACCATCTTCAGGGCTGCCGACAGTGGGGTTCGAACCCACTATCTCCCGAATACTAGATACTGGCCACACTTAAGCGACTGCAGGTATCGAGCTCGGTTTCAATACTATTTTCAGAAATTCAGTGAACATGGAAAGTCACACAACACTACAACACTGTGCAAAATCATTGTTCCATTATGTCATTATATTACATTTTGCATAATGAATAGCATGAATTTTACTTAAAAAATGTAAACACAGCCATTCCCATCCAAGGAATTGTAAAGCGTAGCTTGTGCGCTTAAACCCTATACCTCTATAGACTGTAACACAAAAATTATAAGGTGTCTGTTTTCTTTGAATGAATAGATAGAAAATAAAACTGCCTCGTTATATCGAGCGCAGTATAAATCAAACCGGAATATCTTGCAAGGTCAGTGTTTTTGTTTCACTTATAGAGTTTCAGTTTAAATAATGTATCTTAATCAGCACAACGCTGAGTAGTGGAGAAGAACTTCACAATCACATTCGAACGTCAATGCTCCCTCACTTACCTGCAAAGTGTGTTCGCGCACTCTCGCTTCACTGTGACGTATGCTTGCTAGTCAGCTGCCCGCATTTACGTCACGCCAGCCTGGCAGCACTGGGCTAGCCTCAACGGGTGAAGATCTCAACGCCCAAGCGTTAGAATGGGGCGTGCCACATACGGACTCTAGAGGACGACGTATAATGGAGATGGCTGACAGGACAGGTTTGATAGTCATCAATATCGGAAACGTGCCAGCCTTCCGGCGACCAGGCCGTAGGGGAACAATACCTGACGTTACATTTGCATCGAGGATCACTGAATAGCGAGTGACAGAGGACAACACGGGAAGTTATCACCAATACATCATTTTTCATGTGCTCCAAGAAGATCCGCAGCTTAGGACTATGTCGCACTATTTACCAAACCAACAATGGAATACAGCCGGTAGCCTATATATAAAGAGAAATTTCTTGATATGCTACATAGATAAATAGAGGACACATCAAGAAAATGCTCTGGTGCATATTTTTAGTCTAATCTTCCTACAGCTTTTGGTACGTTGCGGGTAGTCTATGCTTTAGGGAAAACGAATGTCATTGTTCCATGATGCTTCTCCCAAGTCACCTCAATTGGTGGTATGCAAACTGCAAGCAGAGCCTACAAAGGAAAATGAGTTACAGCGTGAAATGAATAGTAATAAATCCACCCAAAGTATAAAATCGTGCTGTCATCTTTGGCATTATGCATTCTGCTCTTTTCAAACATGCATATTACTTAATATGTCAGTAAAATTTTAAAAAAATGAAGTGGCGTATGGCTTTTTAGCGCCGGGAGTGGCCGAGGACAAGTTCGGCTCGCCAAATGCAGGTCTTTTGATTTCACACCCATAGGTGACCTGCGCGTCGTGATGAGGATGATGAAGACGACACATACACCCAGCAACCGAGTCAGTGAAATTAAACGATTATGGTTAAAATTCCCGACCCTGCCAGGAGTCGAACCCGGGACTCCTGTGAACAAAGGCCAGCACGCTAACCATTTAGCCATGGAGCCGGACACTAGAAATGAAAGTGTGAATATCATCCTTTTTGCTCTTTGTTGACCAGTCTTCATCAAGCTGCACTTTTCCCTCAGAAGCACACCTTCCACCGTTTCTCAGTTCGTTAAGTGCATTTCTTAGAGAGCCAATGACCCGTTTCTCCTCCCATCATGAGAGTTCCGGTCCACAGTGGAGAATCGAGCGTGACCCGTGTGGTAACTGCACATCGTTAACTCTCACTGGTCAGCAGAGATCTACTGCGAAAAAGCTCTGCAGCACAAACCTGTTCTATACTGCATTCGGTTGATGATTGCATAGAACAAATATTGTGATCGTATATTTTATTACCGATCGAGTTGGCAGCGCGGGTAAGGTCGCTTACATGTGTGCTTGAATTCGGGATATAGTGGGTTCGAATCGCACCAACGGCAGCCCGTAAGATGATTTTCTGTGGCTTCCCCATTTCAAACCAGGCAAATGCTGGAGCTGTACCTTAATTAAGGCCACGGTCATTTTCTTCCCATTCCTACCCCTTTCCTATTCCATCGTCGGCAAAAGATCTATCTGTGTCTGTGCGACGTAAAACAAACAAACAAACAAACAGAAAACTGTAATTTTGCTAGTGAATGAAATGGCGTATGGCTTTTAGTGCCGGGAGTGTCCGAGGACATGTTCGGCTCGTCAGTTGCAGGTTTTTCAATTTGACTCCCGTAGGCGACCTGCGCGTCGTGATGAGGATGGAATGATGATGAAGGTAACACATACACCCAGCCCCTGTGCCAGAGAAATTAACCAATGATGGTTAAAATTCCCGAACCTGCTGGGAATCGAACACGGGACCCCTACATCCAAAGGCCAGCACGCTAACCATTTAGCCATGAAGCCGAACATTTTGCTAGCGAACCCTTTGTTCGAATGAGGGACAACCCTTTAAAAGAGCAACTTTGTATGAAACTAATAAGTATTAAGATAAACTGTGAAATGAGGTTAAATATTACGCCGTAAATTCACGTGGAGCCTCTTTGGTATAGTGGTTAGCGGTTTAGCTGCCATCCCCACGAAATATGAAAAGTGGTACGAGGGCTGGAACGGGGCCCACTCAGCCTCGGGACGTGAACTGAGTAGAGGAAGGTTCGATTCCCACCTCAGCCATCCTCGAAGTGGTTTTCCGTGGTTTCCCGCTTCTCCTCCAGCCAAATCCTGGGATGGTGCCTAACTTAAGGCTGCCACTTCCTTCCCTCTTCCTTGTCTAGCCTTTCCAGTTTTCCCATCCCCCTACAAGGACCCTGTTCAGCATAACAGGTGAGGCCGCCTGGGCGATGTTCTGATCCTCTTCCGCAGTTGTATCCCCCGACGCAAAGTCTCAAGTTCCAGGACACTGCCCCTGAGGCGGTAGATGTGGAACCCTTCGCTGAGTCCGAGGAAAAACCAACCTTGGAGAGTAAACAGATTAAAAAAAGAAAGAAAAATGGAAATATTCTACTAAGAACATAACGTTATGAGTACGGTTCTGAAGTTTATGAGCTAAAGAAGTTCTAAATATGCAAGGAAATACGCCATAAAACTAGCTAAATATGACGTAAAACCTATAAAATGACCTAAAGTAAAACATCGTTTATCCGGTCCTCGTTGAACCGAATCTCCAGATAATCCGTATCCGATTTGCAGAGTTAATTGTTCAAATTAGATAATCATTTTTAACTATGATAGCATGAAGGACGCTATAACTACACCAAATATTCTATTTTTGTCTGATTCATACATAGATTGTACAATACATTATGGTAATACTTTACTCTAAAATGTTTTCTGTTGAATTTAGGAAAGATGTACTAGAGTGGTACGCATTCCTGACATGGTATGACGATATGACGGTGGCTATGGCACTGTAACGGGAGAAGAAATTATAGGTGAGAAAGAAGACTATGTGGACGAGGTGGAGGATGTAGTGACTACACATGCAGATGCTGAGCACCAATCATTATGTTTTATGGCTTACTTGGAATGTCAGCGCAACACCACTTCAGCTGCACTGGTAATGATAAAACGTTTGCGTGACCGTGCTTCATTCAAACGCCACTCTTGTTTGAAACAGAGGACAGTGTGCCAGTTCTTTGTTAAAAAGTGATGTAATTTTATGCGATTAAGAATTTTTATATTTATTACTGTCTTGTAAACAATACTCTGTACATAATTTTGTTATAAAACATAGTTTTTGAATCGTCATAAACAGTAAATCTGCTTGTTTAAGGATTTTGTTTTACTTGTTACCATATAACCCGAATTGTTCGGATTTTCGATTGTTCGGATTGCCTTTGGTCGCAGTTTAAAAAATTCTATTTGTTCTGGGCGTCGACCTATGAAGATCTTTTGCCCCTAATTGCACCATATGTGAGGAACCTGCGTGTATTATGTAAATGGCGGAAGTGCAAAGTGTTGAATGTGAGGAAAGGAACTTTAAGGACGACACAAACACCCAGTCCTCAGGCCAGGGATATTAATAGTTCACAATTAAAAACCCTTGACCCGACCTGGAATCGAACCCGGAGTTGCAGGCTGACAGGCGGGCGGGTTGCGCCCCTACACCACGGAGCCGGACTTGGTCGCCGTTAGTTCGAAAAAAAAACGAGGTTTTACTGTACAATGGATAAAATATGACATGGATTTTATGGATAGGTAGGTAGTATTACAAACATTAAACGTGTTAAGTGACAAAATGTGATCAGCGATAATAAACATTTGTCCATACAAACCGACAGAGAGCTACAGTACGTTAAAACGTTCAAAATTCATCCAGTATCATAGCCTTCAGGTGAAATTCTCACTGGGTTTTCTTAAATAAATCCAAAAAATTAAGTATTAGCATGCTAGAGTTAGAAGACAATGCCTAACAGGAAGTTTAATGAGGCCAATCTGTTGAAATTCGTTGATAGTCGAAGAGAAGGGAGCTGTAACAGGACCCTTCAAGGAAGAAGTGGACGAGAGATAAGATGGAATTAACTTGTTTGCTAATTACTTCTGCGCTAAACATATCTACTGGAGGGATTCAAGGGCGGAAACACACTACTGTCACGTTCCGTGAGCTCAAGCTTTTCGCGTCGCAACCTAACCAGTTCGAAAAAGATGTGCTAAAAGACGTTCGTACAGCAGCTCCTATTTGGAATTAGGTTTTCTAAACCTGCTACCTGTCTGTTGCGGAAAAATATATCAAGTACACTACTTGAAACTCGACGCAGATAACACGAACGTTGTTAACGACTCCCCAATTTAATTATAAACAAATATGAACCTTATATGACTAAAATGTGGAAAATATAACCAAAACAATAAAATGGCCGAATTATGCATTTATATACAACATAAAAATACTTTAAACGGATTCAGGAATCCATCAATCACAATTATTTTCTATTTTTCGGGTAAAATGAGGTCGGGAAAGGGATATGATATTTCCTTAACTTCCGAACCTTAGTTACGAGGAGATAAACGCGAAGTTCATGTCGAACAATTCAGGTGTGGAGTATGAAATGCGAGTATAACAACTTCTCCACAGCTTTTTTCGCCAAGCCCGGCTTTTCTCTGAGCTCGTCCATTCTGCTCGCTAGAATCTACAATATTTTAAACGCCTCAAGAGCAATATTGTGCTGACAGCCGCTCCAGTATCAACCTGCTACAGGAAATTACTTTATAAATGAAGACGTCGCCATAAAACTGTTTAGGAAGTTAACAACCTGGAGGAAGAGGATCATAAATGGTCTATTTTGTTGTATTTCAGTCCAACTTGAGAGAGAGAAATGTGAATACATTTCTACTTTCCAGCATTATATTCAGTCCTTGCTATAAAAAGTGTTGATTTCAGAAGTTATAGAATAAGGCAGTAAAGGTTGTAACTGTAGCGGAATATTCATGATGATACATGCTGCGACTACTACGCACTGATTTAAAGATAAAAAATTGAATAAAAAATAAAAAATATTATAATATTCATGAAATAAAATGCTCAATCGTACTCGCACTTAGTTCTTACCTGATTACTCACACATATAATATTTCATGGGCGCCAGCTCAAACTCAGTGCAGCAATAATAGAATGAGAGTCTCGAATATCTCTAGGGTGTAGAGTAATAAACTTACTACCGAGCTCGATAGCTGCAGTCGCTTAAGTGTGGCCAGTATCCAGTAATCGGGAAATAGTGGGCTCGAGCCCCACTGTCGGCAGCCTTGAAGATGGTTTTCCGTGGTTTCAAATTTTCACATCAGGCAAATGCCGGGGCTGTACTTTAATTAAGGCCACGGCCGCTTCCTTCCAATTCCTAGGCCTTTCCTATCCCATTGTAGCCATAAGACCTGTCTGTGTCGGTGCGACGTAAAGCAAATAGCAAAAAAATAATAATAAGCTTACTCTGATAGCATTATCTATAGGATCTGGGAAGAGGAGATTGTCGTTTTGTTTCCCCATTAAATTTGACGTTATCTAAGTCTACCATTGAAATAAAACGATAAATTAACTTGATACTGAACAAAATATATTCTTTAAATGTTGTCTTAAAATAGCAAGACTTGCTGCGATAAAACAGATGAGAATACAAAATTATGACATTACAACTGAAGGAAACTTGGCATTAAATTTGAATTCCTCTTGGAGGGACATTTAAAAGTTGTACAAGAAATTTATCCCTCACTGGTTCACATAATAGTACCTTCAACACGTTGAGTGTTATTACGACGTATTCCTTTGAATTGGTATCCTGTAGGTATCTCAAGCCTAATTTGGTGATGTATCCTTTTTGTTTCACTGACGAGATATAGCATGGCTTAAAATTAGATTCACTCTTCACAATCAACTTTACAATTAATTCACTGATAACTGTTATTCTGAAGTGCGGCGACTCAATATTCAGCTGTTACCGCACTGACACAAAAACTTGACCGTTCAGATTCACGAAAAACACTACATGTACGTAACACGACCTAATACGTTGAAAGTCTGTTTCGATTACAATGCGGTCGTGAAAATTCAATATTCATACTCCGAACATTTAATCCATTTGGTGACTGACGATTAAGTATCCATGTGACTGCTGCTTCTCCATCTCACTGGTTGACCAACTGTGCCTTACTCTCCATACGACCATCCATCGACCAAGGCTCCATCCATCTCACTAACTTCTCCAACTAATCTCTCCTTCCAATTGAACTGACCGACTGAGGCCTCGCCTTCCAAATGACTAACTCTTTAGAAGACTGTTGCTAGTATATATAGACACTAGTTGAAACACCTACGTAATCTCCAAAATAACAATGATGTCACTCCCACTCGGCTACAAATGTTACATACTATGTTGAAATTGCCTGGGGCACTCTAGGAACTCCCTAAATATGAGCTCATCGCTGAATGCATACAATGACAGAGCGATGACTCGCCAGTTACTGTAGCAGTCAAACGTTATTTCACACAATATATCTATACCTGATATTATGCAGCAACTCTCACTTTACATGTATTTAATGCTAATCTACACACACATATATATGCATAACAAATCAACTACAACCAAGCAAGCGATAATCAATTACAATCAGATTACAGAATTAATTAAACAATAATAATAGTTACAATAATAGTAATAGAAATACAATCCAATACAAATCCAACAATAATAATAATAATAATAATAATAATAATAATAATAATAATAATAATAATAATAATAATTGTACCGGGAGGTACACCTCTACGCCGTGCATTTAAATCTTGCGCCAATAGAACTCCTCTACAGGAGAAACACTGAACTTGGAACTGGACCAACTTGTACATTTTCTCTGCAGATGGCACCACTAAAATTTGTTATCGTGAACTGTGCGAATTTCTACTTGTTTTTGTTCTTCATTCATCAAGAAGTTTGAACATTCTCTCATAGATGTCATTACTAACAAACTTTGATCATGTACCTTGGTGCGAAGTGAAGGAACCTTTTGAAGAAACCTTGTATTCATAAGTTTTACTTTTACTAAATTTCGTTCATTCATTTTTGGGTTGGCAATATTGATCTTTCTTTCCGCCAGTTTTGAATACAGCCAATCCCTAATTTTGTAATTAATTTTCAGCCTATCACATGCTTCTTCGTCTTCTTCTTCGATTTGGTGTGTAACTTAAATTTAACCAATAAAATTCAGTGGGTGTGTCTTGATTATTCATGAAAGGTCTCGAACGTTCACCGAGGGTTTATAAACTGCTGATTTTCACGTCTCTTGGCCATTTGATCAACATCTAACTTAGTGTGTGTGTCAAGCAGGAGGCGGAAGGTGTCTCTTTCTTCAGCCAGCAGGACTTCAGCAAGGTAATGGCCAATTAGCCAATTTGCTACCTCCTCAGTTTAACCTGAGGGAAAGGTCCGAAACCTTTCCGAAAGCTTCTCTAAAATGTAAGTTCTGCCGGCTAATGTAAATTTTCATGAACCTTTAACTGTTATCGGGGATAGAGAGTGATTTACCCTCTCGAGCTCCCCTTCATCTTGGTTTGAGGTACCGCATTTGTTTCTACATGTATTAAAGTTATCTCCATCCGAGCAACCTCAGTAGTTTAGGATTAGCCCCTGTTTCGTTGGCCAAGTGCCCTATAGGTTTTTAAAGTTTTTTGGTGGAGCTAAATCTTTGACTCCATTCCAGTTTGCTCGGGCCATTTATTCAACCTGTTCTTTTTCACTAAATTTCCGTAGGTTGGGTACTAAATACCCCTGTGTAATAAGATGGGTTTTGTAAATAGTGCCTTGTAAGGCCAGTGATTATTGGATTTTCATAATGTGTTGCCTAGAATAGGCTTGAGAACTGAGAGAGCTTGAGCTCGTTTTCAAGTGTTGTAGAATTGCCACTGGGAGGCCTGATATTGCAATTTTGAGAGCAAGTGCTCCAGGTATTAGGGGATTTCTGCCCTTTGTGTAAATTTGTAAGCTTTTAAGTTGAGCTAGGAGCTCAAAATTGTAAAACTAGGGGCTTATAGCCCAAGTGTGTTAAAATTCTGAAATCTTGGATCTTTCGAAATCTTGTGTTTAATTTGCTGGGTCAGTGTTATTTCACTAAGTTGTTTAAATTTTGTTGTTTCAAGAAAATCTAACCTTTGTTAAAAGTTTAAATTAACTTTGACTTTGTAGTTAGACTCATTCATCCCGGCAACTTCTTTCACCTCTGCTGATCCACGGATAACCCCGTAACAATTATAATGAAATGACAGAGTATACAGAATACAAACGTGGTAAACAAACATCTGGAAACGTATGGGAAAGTCAAGAGGTCCGATACATTTAAATATCTTGGGGAATGGATACAGCGAAATGTGCTTGATAGAGAAGTAAATAAGGGAAGGGCCCGAAAGATGGAGTTAACTTATAAATTGGTACAGAATAGATACAACAAAAGGACGATATCTTACAGGACAAAGATCAGACATTATACTACGGTTATCATGCCAGAAGAACTTTACAGTTCAGAATGTCTGATACTGAATAAGAAAGGGGAATTGGATGAGCTGGAGAAGAAAGAAGAAAGAAAGAAAGAAAGAAAGAAAGAAAGAAAGAAAGAAAGAAAGAAAGAAAGAGAAAAATCTTGAGAAAGACCTTAAGACTTGAATATACATGGTACATGGAGGAAGAGGAGAACAAAGAACAGAGAAAAGACAGACAAAAAAGATCACAGACACCGTACGTAAGAGGAGACTGAAGTTTAATGGTCACCTCACAAGAATGAACTAGAGTCTAACTAACAAAGATAATATTTAATTACATCATAAAAAAGCAACTACTAAATGGGTAGAAAAAGGAAAAGACATGGAGGAAGTTGGCATCAGTCCAAAATACATCTTTAATACAGATATCTTTCGAGCTAAAATGGATAAATTCAAGTTGTTCCACGAAAAGCAAAATGAAGACTTCAAGAACATATTATAGTCAGAGGGGAGGAATAGGAACTGAGAGAAGGAAAAAGGACTAACCAGCAAGTCAATTGTTCCTTGTGGTCAAAAATAGGCCAAAATCGAAGGCATAATAATAATAATAATAATAATAATAATAATAATAATAATAATAATAATAATAATAATAATAATAATAATAATAATCAGGCAGGGTTCAGGAAAGGCAGGCCATGCACAGAATAAATTCTTAACCTCAAGACCATCCTACAAAGCTTCAAATATGGGTCCGTAACCCACTGTCCACAGCCCTAAAAGTGGTTTCTGTGGTTTCCCATTATCACACCAGGCAAATGCTGGGGCTGTACCTTTATTAAGGCCACGGACACCTCCCTCCCACTCCAAGCCCTTTCCTATCACATCGTCCCCATATGACCTATCTGTTTCGGTACGACGCGGAGCAAATTGTAAATAAATAAATAAATAAATAAATAAATAAATAAATAAATAAATAAATAAA